>NC_134591.1:55789472-56406347 GCF_037038515.1 Microtus pennsylvanicus | reverse complement strand
AGCCCAGGCACTGCCCGGGACTGTCAGGGATCCTTGGTGACAGAGTTCCAGTCCTCACTGTTTCTCGTGTTAGAATCCTGGGCTGAGAGACTAGAGGCAGTGCCGACAAGCCGAGGCTGTCAGCAACTCTGATGGATCCTTCCTTCAGTTCCAAGATAGCATCCAAATGGTGCCTGGGAGTCTTTCTGGGCATGGTCTCTGCCCCCTGGGGCACAAACGGGCAAATTTTACTCAGCCACATGGTTCCACAGGGTCCTGGATCCAAACACAGACTTCATAGTTAAGACTTGTCTCTTCTCTCGTCATTGTACATTTAGAGCATGTGGAAGTCATTAGTGTTGTTTGTCAAATATTTCTGGCTGTGCACCTGCTGAACACATGGAAGGATTGCACTTCTTGGCCCTCTTGTGGTTGGGTGAAGCCTCGTGATGAATTCTGGCCAATGAGCTGCCTGTGGAAGTGACTCCTGCCTCACGCAGGGCCTTTAATCGCTCCGTGAAGCCCACAGAGCTCGTTCCTTCTGCCCCAGGGCTGGCAAAGTTCAAAGTGGTGTCTGCTTCATCAGTTAGGTGAGAAAACAAGGGGCAGAGCCTCACCAGCTCAGGATGAGCAGGTGGCCTGGGTACACAGTCTCAGCTCCTGAACTTAAGAAGGGTTTGGTTAGAGCCGTCTGACCTTGACTTTCCAGCTGATAGAGGGGTCCTAGCAGATCCAGGCTGAGCTAGCTGAGCAGAGACTGGGAGTGAGATGGACATGAAGGGGGAGTAGAGGCTGGGGTTGGGGTGCTCCACTCAGACCACACGCTGTAAGTGATTGGAACACAAGGACTGAGTGTTCAAACCAAGAGGGTACGTTTCAGCCATAGCGGGGCTTTAAGAAAATTCTTGCTATATCTCCTGTTTGGACACCCCCTACCCCCCCAATCTTCTCATTCACTCCTAGGGATCTGAGTCCTTGTCTTAAAGGCAAGTGATTTGAATGCCCAGACATTTGCATATAGGATTACTTTCCTTCTGTTGCTTTCTTTATTCTAGTTCAGCGCCTCTCTAACTTTAGTGTGCCTAAAAATTTCTGTTCGTGGCTGTATAAACAAACTCAGGGATACTGTACTCTGCGGGTGGCTTCAGAGTTTTCCAAGGGCACTTTTGACTTCATGCAATTCTTGTCTCAGGCACTTCCAAATCTGGCCCCAGTGGAAGATGAGATTCCATTGTTCAAAACCAAAAGAACCTTGCAATTTTTATGAGATGCTGAGAGCACAAGATGCCGGTAGCAGCTGCTCTTAGCCCATTATCCACCCATCACCCAAGTCCTGTTGATTTTACACCCACAGTCTAAGCCGCCATCATCCTTTCTCTGGATTCCCAGGGAGGACTCCTACCTCATCCCTGCTTCTGCTCTTGCTCCTTCCAGTCCATTGTCTGCACCGCCGACAAAGTGAGCCCTTCAAACATTGCATCCCTTGTGCCAATCTCCTTACCTGCCTCTCTTAGCTCTAACACGGAGGACCAGCATTTTGACCGTGTCTCTAAGAGCACAGGGCTTGACCTTGCCTGCCTCGCCAGCCTCCTGCCTGCCCCTGCAAGCTCCCCCTTGAGTCCTTGTGGTCTGGGCCGACCTGTTACCTTCATCAACATTTTCCTGTCACTTTCCCCCAGCGCTGCAGAACCCTGGGCACCTGCTCTACCATCTGCTGGGACTGTGTCTTCTCCGCCCTCCCCTTTTGTGCTTGGCTAACTCCTACTCATGTTTCAGATGTCAGTTAAAATGTTATGCCTTCAGAGGCGCCTTCGAGCCAGCCCCTTCTTTATTTGCGCTCCTAGAATGCGTTGCGTTCCCTCGGGGTATTTATGCCAATGTGTAAGCACACTCACATTTGTTTGATTAACTGATGAGCACTTGTCTCTTTTACTAGAATGTAAGCTCTAGGAGAGCAGGCCTAGCTCTGCCTAGCCGTTCTTGTGTTGGCAGCCCATGCCATATGATAGGACGGTGCCGAAAGCAGCGCCGTGGCTGTGGTAAGGGTTGCAGCACCGATGGCGGTGATAGCCCTCTGCCGCTGCACACTTGAGGCTGTGGTTTGCTCCAGTTTTTATTTCTGAGCCTCTGAGGCCTGAGAAACAAGGAATTATCCCCAGATGGAAAAGCCAAGTCTGAGAGCAGTGGTTCTCAACCCGTGTGAGTCGCGACACCGTAGAGTCAAACGACCTGAATATCAGATACTTACATTACGATACATAACAGTAGCAAAATTACAACCGGGAAGTAGGAGTGAAAGAATTTTATGGTTGGGATCACTCCAACATGAGGAGCTGTGTTCATTAGGAGGGTTGAGAACCACTGCTCTGGGGAATACGTAATACTCACAGGCTCTTCTCCAGCTTCTAGGAGAGCATTCTTTCTTAGACTCCATAGAATTCTTTGGCTTGTGCACTGACAAGCTAGATATCGTCCGGGTCTCCAGGGTGGGGACTTCATTGGGTAGACACAGCACAAGAGGGTCTTTACAAAAGCCCTTCCCTCCATCCTCCCCACCTGCCTCTCTCCCCTCCTCCCTTTCCCCCCCCCTTTTCCTTCTTCTACAATATGCCTTGGGATAAAGTAAGCTTGGGTGATGGGAAAGTACCTGGGCCCATGCAGCCTAGCCCGCCTGTGGGAGCAGCGAGGATCTATAGGAGGCATTAGGTGATGGACTCAGATTGAGGGAGTATATTAACAGTCTGTTGGGCTTTGGGGGCTTTGGTGTCTCACCACCAGTCTGTGAGAGGGGCAAGACTTTTAGGAAGGATGGGCATTTCTGCTTCCGGTTGCTCTGGGGGACGGCTCATTTTGCAGCAGGAAAGGAAGAGGTATGAGGTCAGGTTTTGCCTGCATTGTTGTCCTCTTTCTGGAGGCCTGGACCAGTCTGTTTTGGATCCTTAAACACGGGGTGATTGGAGTGGTGCATGGCTAAGTGGCCGTATCAGATGCTTTTGAACATTCTGTTTAGCCGAAGAAAAGTTTAGCTCTTGCTTCCATGAATGCTGATGAGGGGTGGTTTCTCTCCCATGCAGGGAAAGACCCTCTACTTTACAATGCACTCATTTAAAATGTAGGATTCCTTCCCCTCTGCTCCCCTCCCCTCTCCTCTCCTTCTTTCCCCTCTCCTTCCTTCCTTTATTTTTTTTGACAGGGTCTCACTATGTAATCCAGGCTAGTTTGAACTCACAATCCCCCAACCACTGCTGCTGTGATTACAGATGCCTGATTACAACTTTGGGTAACATGTCACCCTCCCTCCCTCCCTCCCTCTCTCCCTCCCTCCCTCCCTCCCTCCCTCCCTCCCTCCCTCCCTTCCTTCCTTCTCAAGTTTCTTTCAGGTAGCCCAGGTGGGCCTTGAACTCACTTCAGAACCAAGGATAACCTTGAATTTCTGATCCTTCTGCCTGCACCTCCCTAGTGCCAGGGTCACAGGTGCGGGTCACTAGACCCAGAACTGTCCCCTAGCAATATGAGTCTTTATTGTTATTGATTTTCCTTTTCACCTGGGCATGTGCGTGTTCACATGTTTTTGGGCTTGTGTGTGTATAGGTGTGTGTGCACAGGTGTGCACAGGTGTGCACAGGTGTGTACATGCATATGGAGTCCGAGGTTGATAACGGGAATCATCCTCATCTGTTCTTCTACCTTATTCACTGAGGCATGGTCTCTCAGTCAAACCCTGGGCTCACTGACAAGGCTAGTCTTTTTTGTTTTATTGTTTTTATTGAACTATACATTTTTCTCCACTCCCCTCCTGTTATGGCTAGCCTTGGTAGCCATCTTGCTCTGAGGAGCCTCCTGTCTCTGCCTTCAAGGCTCAGATGGCAAATTGGACACTACACTCACCCATCATTTTCCATGAGTTCTGGGGATCTAAGTTCTAGTCCCTTTGCCTTCACAGGAAGCGCCTTGACCACTGAGCCATCTCCCCAGCCCCACCTAGGACTCTCAAGGAAGACGTAGAAGTAGAGAAACAAACTTGAGCTGGGCCGAGTGTCAGAGTAGCCCGATCCAGGAAGTCCAGATGTGACTCTAGGAAGACATACTGTTCACAAGAACTGCCTGTGCTGGCGCTGTGTTGCAGTGGGAGCCTAAGCAGGGATCAGGGTGTCAGCTACTGACATAAGAATACTTTCCTAAGAGCCAGGATCTTATGTCTACATGGACATTACTGCCAGGGTTAAAGTGTCACTGGTATGTCCCTGTGGGGTTCATGCCTGCAGTAAATTAAGGATGGTACTGAAATTGCCTTGGTGACTATGGATGCCTATTGGTGACTCAGTCAGAGGCATGAGACTGAACAGCAGTGGACTGTGTTTTCGGGAAGTAGCAAGGGGTACCCTATTCAGTATTTTTGAAGGTATCGGCAGGGAGCTAGGATCCCCACGAGAGGGGCAGTGATGGGCTTTAGAACAGCCGAGGCCAGCAGTTAGCAGACAGAAGAAAGGTGCTATTTGTCACTACATCAAGCAGTAGAGCCAAGCGGCAGCTAAGAAACCTTGTACCCAAGGGTCCCATGCTGATAGCTAAGGGCTGGACATGGGCAGCCAAGCAGGACCTTGCTTGGCTTCTGTCACCAAGAAGGAGCTAGAGGAGGTGGGTAAAAAGACCGGGGCTCGTGGCAGCCTTTCCAACAGACAAGGAGGACTCTTCGCTCCCTCTCAGACCTGAGCTACTTTTCAGACTGAGTCCCTCCATGGAAGGGGAGGTCAAGTCCCTTTGAGCAAGCACTTAGAAGTGGCACTTTAATAGGCATTTCCCCTGTCATTTTTCAGCGGGACTTCACATTTCACACAAGTCATTGACTGGACTCCTGAAAGAGCCAGGTTATTCTAAGATTATGATGGTAGACTGTCTCAATTACGGTTTCTACTGTGTGGCAAAAGACCATGAGCAATAGCATCCTGGGAGGAGAGGGTTTATTTTGCTTCACTTTCAGGTGAAAGTCCATCACAGATGGAAAGCAGGGCAGGAACTCAAAACAGGGCACGAACCGGGAGGCAGGAGCTGATGCAGAGACTATGGATTGGTGCTGCTTGCTGGCTTGCTCTTTGTGGCTTGCTCTGCCTGCTCTTTTATAGAACCCAGAACCTCTAGCCCAGGGATGGCACCATTCACAATGGGCTGGGCCCTCCTCCATCAATCACTAATTAAGAAAATGCCCTATAGGCTTGCCTACAGCCTGATCTTAGAGAGGCATTTTCTCAGTTGAAGTTCCTTCCCCCCAGATAACTGTAGCTGTGTCAAGCTGTCATGAAAGTAGCCAGCTCATGGACGGTGGAAAATAAATGACAGCCCCAGCTGTAAGCTGCCCTGTGCTGGATTTAGTGTCTTCACTAGAGTAGATCACTGTTGCCTCCAGCATCTGATGTGCAGCGTTTGATCTTTTCAGTTCACATCAGGAAAAAGGATTAGAAGCGGTTTGTATTCACATGGGGAAGACAGCAATATATATTCGCTGTCTTGCCTCAGGGCTGTGTTGATTTTCTTCCATTGCATTGCAGTCTAAAGGGCCTTTGATTGTCTTGACACTCCAGATCCACCATGCTGGGTCATTGTACTGATGGCATCATTCTCCTCAAGCCCAGTGAACAGGACGTGGCAAGAACTTGGATGCCCTCGTAAGAGATACGCCTATCAAGATGTAGGAAATAAGCCCAGTAAGATTCAGGAGCCAGCACATTGGTGATACTCTTGGTGTCTTGCCAGTCGAGTTTCCAACCATGGAGGAAGAGCCATAGTGCTTGGTTGGTCCTCCTGGGATTTGTGAGGCAATAGAGTCTCCTGTGGGAATAATAGTGTGCTAACCAATTTGTTGAATAAATAATAGCCCAGGATGTGGCTGGTTTTGAGTGGGTCTGGGTGAAAAGAGGGTAGCGATGCTGTGGTGCAGTATAACATCTCTGTCTTCTCAGCTCAGGTGACAAGGTAAATACAATAGTGTTGGAGATGTCTCTAGTAGAGTCTGGTGAGCTCCATTAGGAGACTCAAGAGAAAACACCCGGAGTTTTGGAAGAAGGCTGTGCCCACTGTAGCATAGAATACTCGACACTTTCAAACTTGTTCTAGAGTATTACTGGACTCTAGCAAAGCCTGAGCACCTGACCATGGATGATCAAGTGACTTTATGGCCAGAGATTTCCACTTTGAGCTAGGTATTAGCATAACTAAGTCCTTGACTGAGGAGCTATATCAGCAATCTGTTGTGGTGGGAATGGTATTCTAGAATCAGATCGGGACAGATTCTGAAGCTTAAGAACACATGGGTCCAAGAGGCTTAGCTGTCTGTGTCAGCCAGCTTGGTTGAGCCAATACCTTCCGCTCAGTTCAAATCTGTCCCCTCAGCAGGAGAGTCCCATGGCCTAAAGGTGGAAGGAAACCCCTGAATTGGTTCTTGGACAGGTCCGCCCATATACTAGTGAACCCTCAAGACTAAATGTTGCAAGGAAGTGTTTTAAGTTATGTAGTTTGGCTATCAATTTTTTTTTATGGAGGGAAGAAGCATTCAGAGATGAGTTTCTACAAAGACTGCAGTCAGTAGCCCATTGCTTTGATCATTCATTGGGTTGAAGACTGGGAAAGATAAGATGGAGTGGGCAGAGAAAGGGAGTCATCGGGGTGTAGATGGCTCTATGGGTGTTTTGCTGTCTCTTCTCATCATTTTGACAAAATACTTGACCAAAGCGACTTAAAGAAGGGAGGTTCATCGTGATAGGGAAGATGGCAGGAGTATGAGGCTGTGGGCCGTGATGCACCCACAGGCTGTGAGGTCATGTTGCATCCACTGTCAGGAAGCAGGGAGGAATGAGCACTATGCTCCACTTCCTTTCTCCTCTGTTCAGTGCAGGTCCCCAGTCCGTGGTATGGAACCACTTACACTGAAGGTAGCTCCTCCCATCTTAACATAATCCAGATCTTTAACAACCCTTAAATGGTGTCCTGTGTGGTACCAACAATAGAAATGGAGAGAGAGGCAGAAGGAGATTTGGGGGGAACAGAAGCAGTAAGACAGGAGTTCCCTTTTCCCCTTAGATCTGTTTGCTCAGGATTGCTTTAGCACGTGCAGTCATTGTCCCATGCAAGGACAGCATCGGCTCTAGAACAAGCCTGCCTTAGACTTCTTGCTGATAGCTTTTTCCTCGGAGAAGGATGTATCTGTGATTCAAAGAGTTTGACTCTTGACCTTTGAAGCTCAGAAGCCCTGGTGTGAGAACTCTCTAGAGAAGCCTAACTAACAGAGCTATTCTCTTTGGCAGAACAAAGAAGTTCTAGTCCTGTTTGGGACACTCAAAGTTGCCCTTCTGCAAAACCCTGGCACTGTGGTGTTTGGCTGATTGCCTTTGTGTTGAGCGGTGATCACATTGATTTGTGGGGATCAGTTAAATCTTTAAAGTGTCCAGAGTTACTCAGCAGGAGAGGTACCTGGGAGTGGGATGGAAGAGAATTCTCTAAGATGACAGTTCTTTGCCCCCGTTAGCTGGAGGTTCAGCATGATGGCACTGTGATTTGTACTTGGGGACTGGTTAGACCCAAATCATCTAGGATGTTATATCTATTGTTCCATAGCTTTCTTGTATGTTGCTTGCTGCTGAAACACATTCTTTAGAGCCATGGTTCTCAACCTTCCTAATTCTGTTGACCCTTTAATCCAGTTCCTCATGTTGTGGTGGCCCCCACCATAAAATTAATCTGTTGCTGGTTCATAACTGTGATTTTGCTACTGTTGTGAATCATAATGTAAATATCTGATGTGCAACCCCTATTGGAGGGTCGTTTGACCCCGCAAGGGGTTTGCAGCTCACAGGTTGAGAACCGCTGCTCTCGAGCCCTGTTCTCCAGCTCATAGTGCTACTGTGCAGAGCCTTTGGGAGGAGGGACTAGCTAGAGGAGCGTCTCCAGGGCCATATTTGAAGTTTATAGCCTGCCCCCACTTCCTGTCCCAGTTCTGTTTCCTGCTCTGCACAAACACGAACAAACGACCTCACACTTCTGCCGCCGCCTACAGCTGTGCCTACTGCCATGCGTTCCACGCCAGGATGGACTGTCGCCTCCAGCGATGAACCGAAACAAATTCTTCCTCCTTTCAGTTGCTTTTTGGTCTGCTTTTGGTTAGAGTGACAAGGAAATCAACTAATTCAGTCATTAAAAATGTAGCAATCACTAAAGGCCATGCCAGGGGTGTTTCTGAGTGCTCTGGGCCTGATCACTATTCCCCTGAGCTTAGTAGAGATTCAGTAAGTGTGTTCTGGGCCACCTAAGAGGTAAATGTACTGGGGACACTTAGTAGTCTGTTAGTCACGCTGTTAAATGTGTTTGCTTGTTTTCTAGTTTAAAATGATGCCACCACAGTAGGAACTCAATAAATAAATGCTCAGTTATTTGAGTTAAGTTCTTTTCCGGCAATGTCCATCCTGAGTTCAGAAGGGTTGCTCCACATAGGGCGTTAAGGTAGTTAAAGACCTCTTAATGACAAAGCGTGTTTTCAGAGAGTCTTCAAAAGGCTCTTGCCTCATTGGAGCCTCCTTTGGCATGGATCTCAGAGGTGAGAGATGAAGGCCCAGAAGCCTGCTGGGACCCCACTTGTGTGTGTGTGTGTGTGTGTGTGTATGTGTGTGTGTGTGTGTGTGTATGTGTGTGCAGGCATGCATGTGTGTGTGCATACGTGTGGAGGCCGGAGGTTGACATCAGATGTCTTTCTCAGATACTCTCCCTGTTATTTTTTATGATAGTCTCTCACTGACTGTCACCAGGAGCTCACCAATTTGACGAGGTTGGCTTGGGGGGTCCCTCTATCTTGTCTGCCTCATAGTTGAAGTCACAGGCACACTGCCACCATGTCCAACTCTTATGTGGGTTGTGGGACCAAACACATGTCTTCATGCTAATGTGACATGCACTTTGCCAACTGAACCCCACTGTTTATGAGGCAGGTGGCGATAGGTGATTGGGTGGGCGAGTACAGATAGGGAAGGCCGCTCCTTTCAGCGTAGGATAATCATAGAATCTTTCCTGTTGCCCTGTGTGAGTACAGGGTTTGGAGTTAAAGCATTTGGATATAAATCTTTGCTGTCTTTCCCTTTGTGACTTGGGCATTTAAAAACATCTTCAAGCCTTTTCTTTTTTTAAAAATTAGCTTCTTTTTTGCTGCTTTGATTTTATTTACTCTACTCCCCTTCTCTTGTTCCTCCATTTCGTTTCTGCTGGCGTCTTTCCTCTTCCCAGATAGCTTCCTTCTGCTTTTAATTCTTAAAAAAATTTCTAGATTCTGCATATTAGAAGAAAATGTGATATTTTCCTTTCTGTGCCTGGTTTATTTCATTTAACACGATCTCCAGTTCTTCCTCCATCCTTCAAATAACATACTTTTGATTTTCCTTGTGGCTGTATAATTTTACATTGTGTATATATTCCACATTTTCTTTAATCATCTGTTTATGGACCTGTTTGTCCATCTGTCTATGGACAAATGATGTTGGTTCCATCATTTGTTGAATGCCCTATCTTTCACAGATGGATGTTTACATCATCTGTCTCAGTGAATTGTAGCGAGAATTGAAATTGATAAGGCATGAAACATGCTTAGTTCAGTTATTGACATATAGAATCCATTCAATAAGTACCAGTAATACTAGTAATCCAGTCATTAATACTAATAGCCATTCCATCTTTCTAATGGTGCCATGCTTTCTTTGCATTCTGTGCATCCCATAAGGAAGGTGTCAAGATTTTTTTTTTCATTCATTGAGAGGAGGAAGGAGCTTGGAAGGTGGGAAAGACTCTACCCAGATATATAAATGGGGAATGTGAGCCAGCGGGTCCAGTTCTCTGAACCCAAACCTTTTATTTGCCATGGCTCATGTCATGGAAGGTTTAGGGATAGTTGAGTCACCAGCCCAAGCCAGGAGACTCTAGGAAAGAAGACATTCCCATCATCTTAGCCACAGCGCCTGCTGCCCCTGTGTGTGTTTGTGTGTGTGTGTGTGTGTGTGTGTGTGTGTGTTAGACGGTAAGGATCAAAGGGTAAAATCTTTAAGCACACAAGAATCTCCTAGTCACAAAAGACATTTTCCCCTGCTATTTCAACACCAGTCTGAAGCCATTCTACTAAATGAGTCTCTTAGAAAGTCAAATGCCATGAAAGTGAATTCAAGTGTAAGAGACAATCATTCCATATGTGTGGGTCCCTATCCCAGCCTCCAGCCTGACTCAAGACTTGGATGAAAACTGAGATTAGAATACATAGTTGGATTTTAGTTCTTCTTGTTTGTCTATCTTGTTTCTCTGTGACAGGGTCTCACCCAGCTGGTCTCGAATTCATTGCAGCCTCAGTGTTGGAATTGCAAGTGTGGACTGGGATACTTGGCTCTGTTTCCTGTCTCTCTCTGACTGAATGATCCCTTCTACCCCCTGGTTCCCAGTTTCACCATGTGTGCGCTGCTCTGGCTTGACACTCTATAACTCAATGCTGCACCCACATTTCCTACCTTTGGGGGGAAGGAGGGAATGACTGGAGGCAGCAGCATCAATCTCCTCTCTGGGATGGTTCCTCTGAGTTCTATATTTCTTGCCTATAGTGACCAGGGAATTTTCCTTTATTGATTGCTTTCTGTAATCGAGCTTAACAAATAGAAGTTCCCTCAAATGATTCTTCCAACTAACCTGATAGAAAGCTAACCTTGTTATATTTATTGACAGAACATTGAAATAAATATTATAGGTCTAGAGGGAATGTTTCAGCTCATTGATTTTTTTAAGGAAATAATAAATGGAGCCTATTCCCTTTGGCATATTATGCTGGGAATAATCTGAAAAAATGCTTAGCTTGTTCAACACAGAGCTTAGAAGCTCTCCCTCCACTCCCGGCGGAGCAGGGGCCCGTTGCATAAATCTGCTCTGGCCCAGACAATCAATTTTCAATTTTAATTATTTTCAAAACTCGTTTATTATTTGCTTGTTCAGTGAGTTGGGAGCTTTCCCTTTTAGTGAGTTTACAGCCACAGTGGTCAGGCGTCTGGCTTGGATCTGAAAGCCTGGGATTTCTTCCTTCCCTGGCACAAGGGACAGGGACTTTGGCTGTAAAGCAGAGGTCTGCCAACTCTGGACCTTGAGTCAAAGCCAGCCCACTTCCTGTCCTAGTATATAAAGTTTTATTGGCACTCATGTAAAAGCCAAGCACAGCAGTGTGGCGTCCGTAAACTCAGTATTGAGGGTGTGGAATGGATGGATGGCTTCCCAGGGTTTGCTGGCAGCTGGTTTGAACTGAAGCCACCAGCTCCAGGTTTCGTGTAAACGGTAGTGTGGGGAGTAATAGAGGAAGACACTTAGTGCTGACCCCTGCCTTCCTCACACACGTGCCTGGGCAAGTGCATCTGCACATACATGTGCATACACTGCAGACACAGACAGACAGTCGGACGGACACACATGCACACACACACACACACACACACACACACACACACACACACACACACACACTATTAAAGCAGAGCCCTATGCTGCCCCTTCTCCATTTCTTCCCCTCCAGCACTCAGAGGGTAATCATTACTTTCTCCGTCACTCACTGCATTGTCCCACAGTCCTTCTTCCTTCACTCTTCCATGCTGGTGGAGGTTTTGGTACCTGGTTTAAGGGTCCTCTTCTTGGGTGGTATTCATTCATGCGGTGGACAAGGCTCTTGCATTGTCATTAGCATCCCTTGGGGGGGGGCGATGCACTTAAGCCATGCTATAGACTCGTGGCCATTCAAAGGTTTGGATTACCTACCAATCATTCTTAGACCGTTTGTCCTCTCTGGCTAACACCATATCTCTGCCTTCCCTCCTGACTAGATTGAGTTTCTGCTCCACCATTATGCCTGTGTCCTTTCCTTACATCCATTCTTCAATCCACTCCACTCTGGTATCTGTCTAGAGCCCATCACAGAGCCGGCTTTTAGGTCCTTGTGGCTCCAAGCTGCAAGGGCAGTGTTCTCAGAGCTGCCTGTCTCCCTAAAGATGTTGCTCCTCAGCCACATGCTGTCTGCTCCCTCCCCATCTTTCCAGACCCTTAGCTGCTCTGATGATTAGTTACCATGGCCAGTGTGGTTGCATTAGGAATGACTCAGAAGAAACACCTCTTGGTGTGTCTGTGAGTGTTTCCAGAGAGGGTTAGCTGAGGAAGGAAGACCATTCTGAATAGAGTTGGCACCATTTCATGGGGTGGGGTCCTGGACTAGATAAAAAAGGAGAAGGTGAGTTGAGCATTGGCTTTCTTTTTTTAGCTTCCTGACTGTGGACGCAGTGTGACCAGCCACTCATGCTTCTGTCGCCTCGCCATCCTACCAGGAAGGTGTGCGGATGGTGTCCCCTCAAGCTGTGAGCTTGCTTTAATTGCCTTTGTCACAACAAGAAAAGTAACTCTCACAGGGTCCCTTTCTGGGCCTGTTATATCTGTCCAGTTAGATTCAGGGGTGTTTCGGTAGCCATCCGAGCCCCTCCTCTTATCACAGTTCCCAGTCCCGTTTATGCTCCCACGTTTTCCTGAATTCCTAAATACACGTACGCCCATATTCCTGAGCATCACCCACTAGCTCCTTCATTAACAGTGTCAGTTTTGCACCATCAGCTGATTATTGACCTTTTCCCGCAGATGCCCACCAAGCTGTTCAGACCCCGGCCTTCGGCTCTTCCCCTACTCTCTGTAGCTGGCCTGTTGATCCCAGTTCTTGCACCATCTCTCAGATTTCCGCCCTGCTCTTAGTGCAAATGCCTTCATATGTGCTCTGATCATCTCTCGCTTGGATAACTGATTAATTAATTAATTTGACAACTATTTATTGTGTGTTACTACTCTGAGCTGCTCACTGGGGACAGTAATATTGAGCAAGGCAGACCGTGTCTCAGCTTTCAAAGGCTTGGATTCTCCATCAACAAAAAGGCAAATATTTAATTAAGATCATTTCAGAGAGGCTTGTGGAGAAACTAAAGGTGAACAGCGTGAGGGTGAGTGGCCAGAGGGGAGCTCCTGAGGGTCAGCAGGGACTCTTCTGAGGAGGGGACATGTTTAGCTGAGACCTGCATGGCAAAAATAAGGGGCCTCACCTTCTAGGAGAGGGAACAATTGCTGACTGTGGGAATGGGGCAGCGTGCTCAAGGAGTGTGAAGCGGCTGTTCATTGTAGTGGCCCACGGTGTGCATGGGGGTGGCATTTCGAGAGGTGAGGGCCAGCAGAGGTGCAGCATTTTATGTTTGATTGCAAGGTGAAGAGAAGCCTTTGGGAGCACGTCAAGTTATTTTCTTTGACAATTGTATACAGGGTCTCATTACGTAGCCCTCAAAGGTCTGGAACTTGCTATGTAGACCAGGTCTCAAATTCGCAGAGATACACCTGTCTCTGCCTCTGCCTTCCAAATGCCGGAATTAAAGGCATATGCCACCAGGCCCAGATGAACAATATGTTTTGATTATATCCACTTCCACAATTTCTACCTGTTCCTCTTGCATAACTCCAACATGTCTATACCCTCCTGCCTTCATATCACCTCCTTAAAAATATTTAAAAGAAAAAACAGCACAAATGCAGGCAACCCAGTGACTCTGTCTGCCATCACGCCTGTTGGAATGTTGACTCATCTTGCTCAGGCCGCCATCGCTGCACCGAGTTCATGAGTACAACAACCATGGCATGTTCAGAGGGGGACGTGAATTCTGATGTATGACTTAGAAAGCTCCTGTCGCTGCTGTGTGGGGAACAGGTGGTCAGAGCTTGTGTGTGGAGGCAGGGGCATGGAGTCCAGTGCATCTGGTGGCTAGGATGAGGGTGGTAGAAAGGGAGGGGCAGGGCCTACTGGGAGGTAGAGTCCGCTGGTGTGTTGATGGAAAGGACAGGTGCTAGGGAGGGATCACAGAGAGTGGGGACCAAAGTCTGTCCCTCCTCGCTCTCCGTGCTTCCTTCCTGGAGAAGAGAGGCTCCTGGCCAAGAACTTCAGCCCCCCCCCCCCCCGCTCCTGTTCTGACAGTCTATCACAGAGAGGTCTGGCCTAGAGGCAGCCTGGCCTGGAATATGCCACTGGCTGGGTGCCATCGTGAACTGAGCAATCCAGGAGAGGTCAAGTCACCTCCCTAGCCTTATCTAGCCTTTGCCCTCAAAGCCCCCATCCCTGTTGCCCTGTGATAGGCAGTCAGTAAGTGCTCCTACAAAGTCTCCAAGGCCGAGAGACTACACCATGTCCTCCGGGCTGGACCCTTTGCCTAACTGAGTTCCAGTTGTCTCTAGGCAGGAAAAGCAGTGGACTTGGGATCAGTCAGATGGTCTGATCAAATGAGTTCCATATGGGCAGCCTGTTAGGCTGTGTGACCCTGGGTCATTCATTTCACATCTTTGGACTTCACTTTCTCCCCTGTAAGTGACAAGTTAGTTCCATTGTACTGGGCTGTGACTCACAGCTTTTACTTAAGCTTTGAAGATTTTTTACCCAGACCTACTGCTCAGGCTCATGGGAATGATGGATGTATTCCTCTGAAGGCCACAGGGGAAAAGAATTCCACTTTTGCAGAAGAAAGCAAATCCTCCACAGGTAGGGCTGGAGGAGAGTGGTTTTCCAGAATCTTCTAGCTATTGTTCTCCTGTGTCCCATTCAGCTACCTGCTGCCCACAGTGATCAAATTTAGTGAGCAGACATTTGGGAGAGCAGATACCTTAGGGACCAGACGTGAAGGGTATGTATGCTTGTATGTATGTGTGTGTGTGTGTAAAATAGCTGTGGCAGCTCAAGCCATGGCTGACACACTGTAGGATGCTAAGCCTGATATTGCTAGACCTTCTGAGTTTTTAAGAGAAGTCAGAAGTCTGGAATTGTATGTGACGTCTCTTGAATTTTGCATGTTGGCAACTAAAGTCAATTAAAACAAAAATACCAGCTTGGGCCAAACAAAGCTGCTGGATGCATTTGGCCCGCGGGTGGCCAGTTTGGGATGCCCGATATAGAATCTCAGAGGGACCCAGGAATAGTCGCGACCTAACAATAGCCAGGTGCACCAGCTAATGAAGAGCACAAGGAAACATCCAAGTTTAGTGCCCATGTCTCCTGGCCAGGAGCACAGTGCTCACATCTGCAGATGACAGACATGCCGGCACCTGCACATGTCCACTCCAGATGCTGAGTTCTATCCAGTTACTCGTAGCAAGGGTTAGCCAGCTGATGGTTGAGCGCATTGTGTATGCATGACTTTTTCTTCATTTATCCTCCATGCTCTTTAGTTATCCTGTGAGGTACAGTCACGGCTTTGTGTCATGTTAAAAGTTTCTTGTAGGTCTGGGGAGATGGTGCATTCTGGGCATGCGTGGTATGCTAGTGTGCGGAAGTGGGTCTGGGTCCTCAATCCCCGGGAGAAAAGCTGCATGTTTTGGCTCACTCTTAAAATCTCAGTGTTGGGGAGATGGAGACAGGCTCATCCCTGGCTATCGTTAGCCCCTCAGTCCAGCCTAGTTGGTGAGCCTCAGGCTAGTGAGACAACTTGTGTGGAAAAGCAAGGTGGGTAGCTTCTGCGGAAGTGACACCTGAAGTTGACCTCTGGCCATTACGCACGTGTTCAACCGCACATGCGTGAACATGCATCCCCACCGTGCACAGATTATTTGCGGTAATACCAGAAAGGGTAAAATAGGTGCTCTAAGGGCAAGCAGAGGGCTGTGGGAACTGTGGGAGGGAGGGAGAGGAAGACAGCTGGTTGCCTTCAGGGACCTGGGAAGCTTTCAGGGAGGAGATGTTTCTGGGTCTCCAGCTTGCAGATGGCAGATCGTAGGACTTTTTTTGTCCCTGTCTAGCCCTGAAACAATCTAAACATATGCTTAGAAGGAATTGCTGGGGGCCGGAGAGTTGACTCAGTGGTTAAAGAGCACTAGCTGCTCTTCCAGAGGACCTGGGTTCAATTCCCAGCACCCACATGGCAGCTCACAATTGTCTGTAACACCGGTTCGAGGGGATCTGGTACCTTCACACCAATGCAAGTAAAATAAAACTAAATAAATTTTTAAAAAGTAGTAATCGATGGAGTACTGTTACCTTCGTTGCTGTTGTATTATTGTAAGGAGGCACTATGTCCAAGGCAACTTATAGAAAAAAAAATGTTTAGTTGGAGACTTGCTTACAGTTTGCGAGGGTGAGTCCATGATCATCATGGCAGGGAGCATGGCAGCAGGCAGGCATAGCTCTGGAGCAGTAGCCGAGAACTTACATCTTACCTTCAAGCTGGAGGCAGAGAGAGGGAAGGAGGGAGACTGAGCCTGATGTGGGCTTTTGAAAACCTCAAAGTCTACCTCCCAGTGATATACCTCCTCCAATAAAGCCATACCTCCTAATAGTTCCCCAAACCCGTTTTATCAACTAGGAACCGAACGTTCAAATATATGAGCCTATGGGGGCCATTCTCATTCAGAAAACCACAAGTATATTTTATTTTACTAATTTGAAAAAAATATTTTATCATTTTGTGATTGCTTTACCTGCATGTATGTGTATAGACCATGTATGCTCCTGGTTAAAATAAGTTAAAAGAGGGCACTGAATCCCCTGAGACTGGAGTTATTGCCAATGGGGAGCCACCGTGTGTGCCGGGATTTGAACCTGGCTCCTCTGGAAGAGCAACAAGTGTTCTTAGTTGCTGAGCCATCTCTCCAGCCCTCAAATGCAGATTTATATGCCTTGCAGAATTAATCTATTTAGATTGGAGGCCCACCTGATTGCTTCAACTCTGATTAGAGAATTACATCACATTCACGTGTCCACGCTTTCCACAGAAAAACATCTGGAAGGATTTCCACCAAAATGCTGATAGTGGTTGTTGTAGGTTGGGTTTGAGATGTTTCTCAAAGCCCCTCAAAGTTGTTTTTTAGAGCCAGGCATGGTGGCACACATCTGTGGTCCCAGCACTTGGAACATGGGATCATGAGGATCAAGTTCAAGGGTATCCTTGGCTACATAACAAGTTCAAACAGCTGAGGCCACCTGAACACCTCTGTCTCAAAAGAAATAAAAAGTTGTTCTTTAGCTTGATGCTGGGAGATGGAGGGAAGTCTTAATGGCGGATCCTTGAGGGAGCCTTTAAGTCACATGTCATTGAAGGAGGTGTTGACCCAAGCGACATCCTCTCTTTTTGTTTGTAGCTTCTAGTTGAAGTGTTTGCTCGGCCTCACATTTCACACAATTGCTCTGCTCCCCCATAGACTGCTTCATTGCGGGGCTAAAAGTGACAAGGCCAACCAGTCACGAACTGAGACCACCGAAACCATAGGCCGACATATACCGCTCTTCTTCATACGTCATTCAGTCATCTTAGGTACTGGTTACAGTGACTGAATGCTGAAGAACACTGCCTACCTCCAAGGAGCAGGATTCTGTGTAAGTTTTAGCTTCTTGTTCTTTTGCCTCTATCTTTCTGTAGTTTCTATGGATGCAGATATCAGCATTTTCAAGCGAGGAGAAAAAAAGTTTACTTTAGAAGACTAAATTTGGAATTTTTTTGATGTTTTATATTTACAAGTTTTTTTAATCATAAAGTTAACTTTAAAAATTAAAAAAAGAAAATAAATCAGGGTAGCAGCAAGATGGCCCAAAGGGTAAAGGTGCCCATGGAGCAAGTCTGATGGGCTGCATTTAATCTCCAGAACCCGCGAAAAGGGGGAACGAGAGGACCAGCTCCACAGAGTTGTCCTCTGACCTCAGCATGTGCCCCGTGTCATGTGTGACCCCCCCATCTCATCCGCACACACAGACAGACAAAATAAAAAATAAAAATAAATTTGGCAAATACAAATTACTGTCAGAGTAAACTAGTATCTGTCTGTCTGTTTGCCTACCTGTCTACTTATTTTTAAATTTAGAAACCAAGGTCTAGTACATGTTAGGTGAGCACTGTGGTCTATTGATTGTCCTCACCAGGTCCTAAATTAGTGTGTTAAGACTATAACTGAGCAGTGGGCTGATGGACATAGGCACTGTCCCCAAATCACTTTTGCCCCTCCCCGCACCTACAAGGGACAGCCATCTGCTTGATAGCTTTTTGAAGTGAGTGGGACATAGGGTCACAACGCCATCAATCCAAGGCCTGTCTCTTTGCCTTACACAGTGAATTTACCCATGAGATTTAGGACACTTTTACCATAATATTTATTCAGTTTTATGGCTTTAAATATAACACTAACTCCTAATAATCAATATTGATTTAACTATAATATCTTATTTATAGACACAGTCCTCTGGTTTGCATATGGACTCAAGCTATAATGGAACAGAAATAAGCCTCTCACTCTCCTGGCCCTGGGCCAGCACCATCGGCCTCTATGAATGGCTGTAAGGCCAAGATGGAGTTTATAATTTGCGATGTTCACTGATCCCCACCCCCACCAAAATGGCTGCCTCCTGCCAGCCAGTGAGCCGTGGGGCTGCTAAGCATGTCTATCCTGAGGTCCTCCCATCAGTCTCCAGCTACAGATGTTCTAGATGTAGAGACAACCAGTTCTAAGCAGAAATGGTAAAGGGAATGAGCCTCTCCCCATCTCATCCTGAGGAGCTGGAGTGAGTCTCTCGAGATGTGATTATTGTGGCTATCACTAGTGCTGCAGAAGTATCCAGGTAGTCAAGGCTGTAGCCGCCTCTTCTGCAGCCACCTCTTGTAGGTAGGGACGTTGGCCTGGTCACTGTGATCTGGTGTGACACAGGTGTGTGAGGAAACGTAGAAGAAGCCAGACCATTCATCTTGGAGAAGTTTATCCTTCCCCGGAGAGACTGGGGAAGCCCGAGGTTAAGGAGATAACTTGTTTGTTTTCGCCCAGGTGCTGTGTCCTTCGCTGACTAGGGCGCAATGTCTGTTGTCCAAAACATGGCCTCTCCCTTTGGAAGTTTCCGGACTCCCTACTCTTTTTGATGAGTGTGGTGGAGAGCTGTATTTATATCCCTAGGAACTCTCTGCACACACATATGATATTCATTTACACTTCTGAAGGAAGCTCTAGATTCCCCAAGAAACCTATGACTTAGGCCGGCCTGATTAAAGCAGCTCTTGCCCCTGGTTACAGATTAGGGTGAACCCCAGGATGTTCGGAGCAATCTGGTTATTTTTCAGTATACGTAAAACAGAGGGTATTGGAGCTGGTGACGGTTAGTTTTAACTGTCAACTTCCTACAGCCTAGGAAGGCATGGGGAAAAAGTCAGAATGAATAATTCCTTAGATCAGGTTGGAGTGTGGGCATGTCTGTCGGGGACTGTTGATTGTTAGCTGAGGTGGGAAGACCCCAGTATGGGCACCATGTCATGAGCTGGGCCCTGGACTATGTAACAGAAGGCTGAGAAGCAACCAGAGAGTGAGCAAACACGGATTCTCTCTGCTCTTGGCTGTGGCTGTGATGTTTTTCTGCAGTAATGGACTATAACCTGAAATTCTAGGACAAATAGGTCCCCTCTCCCCTGTGCTGCTTTTTTTGTCCCTGCTGTTTTATCATACCAGCCGCAGAGATGCTAGAACGGAGCTCCCGTGGCCGTTTGGCACTGTGTGACCCATGAAGAAAACCAAACCGACAGCCCAACATAAAAGACACGAGATTAAGATGTGCCTGCAGGAGCCCCTACTATTTTGTTTTAAGACTCTACATCCCTTCTTAGGTAATAACCCCCAAACCCCAACTCCATATAGTCCTGGGTCCATGTGACCTTTGTTCTTGTTCAAGGTGACTTTCTCAATCAGATTATTCTTTCTCTCAACACAGGGACTAAATGAGCAAGATGGGCTGAGACCCAAGAGTGCTACAATGTAACTGCAGGAGTGTGGCTGGATTCCAGAGTAATGGAACGCAGATGCTCCAGCGTGTTTGCTGTCCTTGGGACACACCTCCAGTCATAACAAGCCAGAGCGATGAGACCACAAAGAGGCATAACGGTAATATCAACAGTGCTTTGGTTATTCACTGCTCATAGACCGACCCTATGTTGAAGGCCTCAGACCAGCTGTTTCTTCTTTTTGCTCCTGGTTTTGGAGTGAGCTGGACTTGGCTGGGGATTCTCACTCAGGGTCTCTCCTGGTGTTGTAGTCAGATCATGGCTGAGGCTGGTGTTGTGTGAACTTGCAGCTGGCCTGCATATCCTACTTGGGTGTCACCTACCAGGTGACAGTGGCCAGCAACAGATGCTCATTGGGCATGATGTTATGGGCAAGGAACTCTCCTGGGACTGTTTCCAGGGCCTTCCCGGGTGGCTTGGGTTCCTGTAGCATACGCCTGGCTTCTAAGTAGAATTGTCCCCAGAGCAGGAGGCTGAGGAGAAGGAAGCAAAAATCACCAAGTTTTTTCAGAGGAGGTGCTTAAGATGTCACAGAACCACTTCTGCCCTCACTGGAAGAAGCAATCACAGGCCTGGCTAGATTGCACACCTGTTTACAGGTGACTGAACCAGGGTGACCACCTGATCCATCTAGATCCACCACATGGTTGTATCTTAGGCTGGAAGGGGGGATTAGCTGTTCTGTGTGGTGTTGGCTCTTTTTGTCAGACTCCTGGCAACTTTTCCTTCTTGGTCATTGCTAAGCCTGGGCTAAAGTGATTGGGAGAAATGGCAGTTGACAGGACGTGGAGAGTTCGGATAAACAGGAGTGATTTCTAATTATATTGGTTGCTAGCCCTGTGCAAGGCAAGTTCTCTTTCCTTTAGTCCTCAGAGCAATCTTTCAGTGACTCCCATTTTACAGATGAGAACATTGAGAGGTGCAGAGGATGGGATGCAGTATAAAGGATGCTCCGTTATCAAACAGAGCCTCAAACTAAAAGAGGTAGAGATGATAAAAGTCCATTTAAATGTCTTGTGGAGAGGAAGGAAGAAGCTGGGAACGCCCCGCCTGCAGGTGTCTTCTCTGGGCTGGGGCAGTGACTCATTGGTAAAGGGCTTGCTATGTGGGCATGTGGACCCAAATTTACACCACCAAGGCTCCTGTGAAAGCCGCTCTGGTGCTCTCTGTCTGTAACCCCAGCCCTGGGGCCCTGGAGTGAAGGATCTCCGGGGCTTGCTGACCAGTCAGTCAGTCCAGCTGAATCTGAGGTCCAGATCCTGTTTCAGAAAATGAGATGGAGAGTGATGGAGGAAGATACCCAGTGTTTGCCTGTGGCCTCCCACACACATGTACACATAACATGTACACATACACACACATGCTGAGAAGAGAGAGAGAGAGAGAGAGAGAGAGAGAGAGAGAGAGAGAGGATTTGGGGGGGGGGAGAGAAATATTCTTCCCAGATTTCACCCTACTGCCCTCAGAAGGTGGGTGATGTCTCCGTCCCTCTTGGTAAAATGGCCGCACTGCAGCAGGTACCAGTGATTGGACCAATCATGTGGGTACATCTAAGGCTTGAGTGACCAATCATCTTTCATCTTCTCATTGTGTCAGTTCCCTTTTTTATTTTATTTATTTTTTTTGAGACAGGGTTTTTTTTTTTTTTAACTATGTAGCCCTGGTTGTTCTAGAACTCTCTATGTAAAACAAGCTGTCCTCGAACTCACAGAGATCTGCCTGCCTCTGTCTCCTGAGAGCCAAGGATGAAAGGCGTGTTATCTCACCCCATTATCTGTTTCTTTTTTAAGTGTCCTACCGACTTCCTTCTATGTCATCATCCAGACCTGCAATAAACCAAACACTGAGAACAGTATTGTTAAGACTGGTTTAAACTGGTTATGGGTAGCAAACAATGGTAGCTGTTATTGTCATGCAACTTAGGGTGACATTTATCCTGCTGCTGTGCCACCTCCCCTGCCCTAGCCACACTAGCTGCTGAGTTCCAGACGGGTGGGGGGGAAGGAAGGTAGTCTCTCCCACGGTGACGGGGGTAACCCATGGCCTGCTATTCTGGCTGGACGATGAGCACATCCCACTGTCTCCCAAGTCTGAGATGGCAGTGGTAGATGGGGCACATTTGGAAGACACTAGCTGGGAACTGTGCCAGTGAGGAGATACTGCCCCATGAAGCGGGACGGAGCCTTCCCAGGCTGAAGAAGACATCGTTCCAAGCTATGTTTTCTCCTGGACTACTGATGTAGGCAGAAAGGGTGGACTCTTATGGGGACCTGAAGAAGGGGGTGAGTTCTCATAGAAGAGACAGGAAGCAGTACTATTTCTGGGCTTTACTACCCCTCTGAAGCTTGAGCTGGGTCCACAACTCATCCGCCCCCCCCCATTTTTTCCACCTCACCTCAGTGACTCTCAGCCTGGGAAATCACCAGAGTGCAGATGCAGCTGCCTAAAAATACCTGCTGCCCGGTTTCGCTCTCAGGCAGCTCGGAGCATGGAGGAAGACGTGTATTTCTCAACACCCTATTTTCCTTTTCCTTGACTTTTATGAGTAGGGCTGGCGCTCTCTCTCTCTCTCTCTCTCTCTCTCTCTCTCTCTCTCTCTCTCTCTCTCTCTCTCTCTCCATCTCCCTCTCCTTTTGAGACAGAGTCATATAGCCCAGGCTGGCCTTAAATTCACTATTGTAGCCTAGGGTGTCCTTTAGAGTGCTGGGATTATGTATGCACAGTCACTCCCAATTTTGTTGCTGCTGAGACCAATCCCAGGGCTCTGTGCATGTTAAGTAAACATGCTACCAATGGAGATACAGCCTGGCCTTGGTTTTGCTCTCTTAACAAAGTGGTCCTTACACTGAAGATGGCCCGGATGGGACCTCAGGCTTTTTCGCATAGTGGCACCATGCCAGGTGGGAGTACATCTTGACCTTTGCTATGCCCTCAGTTCCTGTGTGGTCCTGTTCATGTCATCCAGGCCCAGCTAGTGAAGACAAGGCTCCTCGTCACCTCTTTATAGTGTTTGTGAAGCTTGGATACTCAGTACCAGGCGTCAGTCATCCCTTTTCTTCTTGCTCCAGGGGCACCAAGAGGATCGCAGGGTACCCTGCTGCCTCTGGCCACCCATGAGCGGGGCCATGGAGACAATTTAGGAAAAAGCAAGCCACTCACCAAGGACTCTGGACACTCTGGGTGGCATTTCTGACACCCTGGAGCTTTTGGGAGGCTCTGACAGCTCCGGGTGGGGGCTGGGAGACAGGTAGAAGGAGAAGGAAATACATTTTTAAAGATAACCTGGAGGCAAATATAATATTTATACTTATTTATCCTCAGAGCTCACTCGCAAGGCCCCAGACATGTCTAATGAGCAGGAATTGCAAAATGGCCATGAGTCCTACTTGTTTGCCTTTGCAGACTCTCCTAGCAGGCACACGGACCCGCAGTTTTCAACTGTGTGACCGCTGCAGGCAAAACGGCTGTAAGGAACACCGGAGCGTGTAGCGAGTGTCTGACTCCCAGAGGCAGGGAACCACAAAACTGCCAACCCAGGAAAATGAGGTGCTCCCGTCCCCTCCCCTTCACAGAACACAGAGCTGCTCGGGGTGCTGGCATACATATGCACACACACATGCTTACGCTGAGGTGCACTGAGATCTTCTGTAATGTCGCGCCTCAGTCCTGGGGACACGTCCTTGTGCAGTTCCATAAATGCTCTCTGACAGGTGCCACAGGAGCATCCTGTGGCAGGATGCTCGATGGCTGTGGTCTTGTTCTGGTCAGGACTCTTACTATGTGCTCTGGTCGTTCTGGGTACAGATCATAAGAACGGCCTCCTGGATCATTGAGGTGGCTCAGTAGGTAAGGGTGTTTGCCACTAAGCCTGAGTCCAGTCCCTAAAACTCATATGGTGGAAAGAGAAAGCCAACTCCTGCAAGGTGTCTTCTGATATCATGTGGTACACATGAACACACATACATTCATGCATGCGTGCACACCTAAATGAATATAGAAAATAAACATGGTATCCTATGTATATAGTGATCATAAAGAGATTAAGGGGAAGAGAATGCCATAGAATTTCCTTTATGGTTAACTTTAACTCAAGTAGCCATGCAGAGCATCTATATGTATCGTTATATAAATACATCTACAGATACATATGCATACATTCAAACAGAAAAATATATGGTTATAAATACACATGCTGCACAGTGAGACTGGGGTTGGCTTCTGGGCCTTCCTCTTGGGGACAGATGAAGCCCTTAACTGTCGGGACTGCATCTGCCCAGGGTGACTTTTGTGTTGCTGAGACAAACATACCTGAGGGAAAGAGCATCAGGAGGAAAGACTTGCGTGTTGGCTCAGGGATTCTGGAGATTCGGGGGGAAGACATGTCAGGGCAGCTTTGCCCGTGTGGTGGGAGTGTGAAGCGGCTGGTGTGGGCAGCTCTGCCCATGTGGTGGGAGTGTGAAGTGGCTGGTATTGGTGTGGTGGTAGACCAGGAAGCAGAGTCAGCTAGCCTGGAACCAGGAGTGGGTATAACCATCAGGGACTTGACTCTAATGACATTCATACTCCCACCAACCAGATTTCCCCTTCTGAAAGGTTCCTATGCCCTAAAAACAATCCTGCAAGCCAGGGACCAAGTATTTAAAACATGAACCTGTGGGGGACATCCTGGATTCAAACCCTAGCAAACTGAAAGATAGCTCTTCGCAGAACTTCCTGAAGGCATTCTCGTTCTATGCTGGAGCTGTGGAGAAGGCTGTGAAAGGAAGAGGGTCTGGGGTGCGAGGCAGTTGGACCAGTGTCTGTAATGAGTCTCCTTGACCTTAGGCCTCTCAGCCAGTGAGATATTAATGTCATTGGGGAATCTCTGAAACAGAACTAAAGTCCGTAGTTTTTAGCTTGTTCCACTTGGGAACCTGGCTCTGCCCACATAGCCTGGATGTTCCTGTGATCTGAGCCCTTGAGCACACATGGTCCAGACAGTTCTTCTCTCATCTTCCTGCAGGCAGGAGTAGCTGGTTGATGCTTTGGAGCATGTAGAAGAGGACGCAAAGGAAACTCTTGCACCAGGGACCTAAAGCTCATGCTGCAAAAACAAGAGTGTTTTTGTCCCAAGGGACAAGTGTCCATATGGTCACCTCCTAGTGAGCCCCACAGAATGCTTCTGGCTCCAGCCTTCTCCAAGGACAGGGCCCTTCTTGATGTCTGGGGAGCTGACCTTCTCAAGAGGGGGTCTTGGGGGAAGTGGGGCTACAGCTGGGCCCCTGACCCTCCGCCCTTTCCCGTTTGCAGCCATTGCCGGAAGGACCACTTGCAATGGTGACTCAGCCCTTGGCCATGGGTGGCCTGGGCTGCATTGGCTGGGCGGGGTCCTTGCAGTTGGCTGAGCCTGCTTCCTCCAGTCTGGGTCTTGCACTTTCTTCCTTCACCCCTGATTTTTAATTCTGGAAGTTTTCAAACCCATGGACAAGTCTGGAAGAACAGTGTCATTGTTGCCCATGAAGCCTGTATGGAGAGTTTGTCTGTGGAAACTGTTTGCCACATTGTTGCAGCAGTCTCTTTCCGGTAGAGTGTTTCTGAGTGCCTTTGGATACCATGACTCCCATCTCCGAATGCTCCTCCCAAGAAGGAGGCCATCCTTTACAGTCACAGAGTCTCTGTTGCACACGAGAAAATCAACAGCCATTCTAAAACATCAGTTTTCAGTTCAGTCACATTTCCCAATTGTTCTAAAATAAGGTTTTTATATCTTTTGTTTAAAGTAAATAATTTGAACTCCGGGCTGGAGGCATGGCTCAGCACTTGCCACGAAAGCATGAGGGCCTGAGTTCGATCCCCAGTACCTACTTAATAAAAGGTGGGTGAGGTGGAGACAGTTTGTAATGCCAGGAATAGGGAGGTGGTGACAGACAGATCCCTGGAGCTTGTTGGACAGCCAGCTTAGCCTACTTCAGCTCCAGGCCAGTAAGAGACCCTGTCTAAAAAACCTTGTGGATGGGACTGGAGAGATGGCTCTGGCTTAGGAGCGCTTTCTGTCCTTTTAGAGGACCTAAGTTCAGCTCCCAGCGCTGTGTCAGGCAGCTCACAGCCAGCCACCTGGGAATGCAGCTCCCAGGGGATAGGTGCCCTTTTGTGGCCTCCACAGGCATCTGCACACATGTGCAACCTCGTACTTATGAACACGTATGTGCACATCTGCAGCCTCATACTTATGAACACTATGTACGTATCTGCAGCCTCACACATATGGGTGTGTGTGGTGTGTGTGCACATGTGCAACCTCATGCTTATGAACATATATGTGCACATCTGCAGCCTCACACATAGGAACATGTGTGTTCACACATTTGAACTAGAGTCTAATCAGGTAATACATTTTTATGTTTTACATTTGTTCTTTTTTGTGCATCTATTATGTTTTTATTGTACTGCTTCTGTTTTTATCATATCTTACAATAAAAATATAGCTCATACTTCTTTTTTATTGTTTTTATTGAGCTATATATTTTTCTCTGCTTCCCTCCTTCCTCCCCTCTCTCCTTCTACTCTCTACCGTGACCCCCCACACTCTCAATTTACTCAGGAGATCTTGTCTGTTTCTCCTTTCTATGTAGATCCATGTATGTCAGTCTTAGGGTCCTCTTTGTTGTCTAGGTTCTCTGGAGTTGTGGGCTGTGGCTGGTTTTTCTTTGCTTTATGTCTAAAAGCCACCTATGAGTGAGTACACAACATCCCTTCATGATAAAAGTCTTGGAGAGAGCAGGGATACAAGGAATATACCTAAACATAATAAAGGCAATATACAGCAAGCCAACAGCCAACATCAAACTAAATGGAGAGAAACTCAAAGAGATCCCACTGAAATCAGGAACAAGACAAGTTGCCCACTCTCTCCACATCTATTCAATATAGTTTTTGAAGTTCTAGCTAGAGCAATAAGACAACAAAAGAAGATATGACAGTATACATAAGTGACCCCAGAAATTCTACCAGGGAACTCCTGTAACTCATGAACACCTTCAGTAATGTAACAGGATACAAGCTAACTAAACAAAATCAGTAGCCCTCTTTTATACAGATGTGCCTCCACATGTGACACATACACACCGTAATAAATGATATTCTTCAAAGAAGCTCCTCAAAGGGTTGGCACATTGTAGGTGATCTTATTAAATCTATGTCATGTTTTCAAGTTGCATATCCAGGAAGTTCAAAAATCTAGGCCTGGTAGCACATGTTGTAATCTAAGCCTTCAGGAGGCTGAGGCAGAAGGATCAGGTGTGGCAGGCCAGTCCGGGCTACATAGTGTAGCCTGTCTCAAAAAAGAAAAAAAAAAGAAAAGAAAAAAGAAAGGAAGAAAGAAAAGAAAGGAAGGGAGGGGGAACGGAAGGAAGGGAGGGAGGAAGGAAAGTTAATAGTTATAACTCAAAAATAAATAAATAATAAACTTGGACACAGTCCTGGTGCACAGTAATGGATGTGGACGTCAGAAGTGCTGGGATTAAAGGTGATGCCCTCATCACCTGTATACCAAGCATCCTACAGGCAGCAAGACCACGCTACCACCGAGTTATATCCTGGCTCCTTCTACCTTCCCATAAGCACTTCTCCTCCAGAGTACTTATGTATGTATTCTCTTCAGGTGCCCCTCACCTCACCTCTGCACCCCATACCTTTTGCTTCTTTGAGGTTGCTTGGTCTGGATGCCCAGCCCTTCAGCACCCCAAATTTATTTATTCCCCAGTGCCCAGCTCTAATGCTGTCTTGCAGAAGCCACTCCCATCTCATCTCCATCCAAGCTCAGCCTCACTGTCTTGAGGGCTTTCGCTGGCACCAGCATCTCAGTGCTTCCTGTCTGGTGCACAGGCTTTGCTTGTAGCTGGTAGAGCAAGCTCTCAGGAGTGGGGTTCAAATCCCAGGTCCTTCACACACCGAGTGACCTTGCTTGTGCCAATTCACCTGAAATTTCATTTTCCTGTTCCTAAGAGAGAGAAGGCTGTGATGGACGAGGCCTCACAGTGCCTCAGAATCCAGTGGTGCTTTCACAGAGTGCGTGGCAGGGTTAATGTGAGCGAGCTCCTGGCAGACCCTGAGCAGTGTGCACGCATCGGCCCTGCTGGCTGGATTTCCTTCTTAGACCCCACATGCAGCTTGACACAGAGCATCTGGGGCTGTCCTGAGGGTCATTTCCCCCAAATACCAAACGGGGCCCGGCAGATGCCACAGACCTGGGTTTCACTTGCGTTTTGGCATTTCTTCATCACCCCCCTCAGTGTGGGGCAAGACTTGGCTGGGCCCACAGCCAGCAATAAAGCGGATGCTAATCATATCATTATATGCTGAATAATTAACTGTCATTTAAATATTCATATGTTGTTGGGGGCAAGGCCTTTTATCAGTATCTGGGGACGTGTCAGCAGAGGAAAGAGATGGATGTCACCAAGGCTGACTTTGCCTGTGAAGGGCGACCTGGGGTCCAGGGAGAGCCATTGCAGTGGCCACCAGACAGTCAGCTAATATATAACTGCAATATTCTCACGTGATAAACGGCAACTTCATAAACGCTTGATGCATATGAGCAAGCCTAAAACAATATTGGAAGCATTAATTTCATTTGACTAATGCTTATCTATATTTTATTCTCTTCCATCTCTAAAGAAACCCCTCTTTCCTTCAGGGGAAGGCCGGCAGGGCCAGAGGATTGCTCACAGGCTAGAGCAGCCCAGGGAGGCATTTCTGCTAGTTCTGCCTTCGGGATGATGTGGCTTGGGACATCTGTCATGGATCGACTGTCTCTGAGTGATGGTCTGCCTGAGAGTTTGCGTCTAGCCCTGTGGGATAACCCAGTCTCTCTGGTGGCATTAGGGGAGAGCAGCCTGGACATCTTAGGTCTGACCAGGAGGAACGAAGCTGTGTAGATTCTCACTTGGGGTCAGGAATGAATCAAGAGGGGAGGCCCTGAGGACAGAAGCATGGGCAGGTGGGGAAGGGAGCAGAAGGAGAGAAAGGGGGTGGGGGAGGCTGAGAAGATACAAGAGAACCAAGAGGGAGAGCGTGCACCTAAAAGTCTGGCTGACTGTTCTTGGTACGGGGTCAGTAACAAGAAAGGGTTTTAGAATGGGAGAGTCTTGGGTTGGGCTCTCACTATGCCTGTAACTAGCTGTGTGACTTTAGAAGTGCCTTTTTTCAGCCCTCAGTTTCCACGTGTAAAATGGCAAACAGCATCTAGTGGATGGGTTCATTGTCTATTCTGTGTGAATTCCAAGACGGGACCTCAGACTTGGAAGCTTTAAATAATACGTTTCTCACCACATTAGTGGGCTGATGGCTTGTCTGGGTCCTTTTTTGAGGGTCTCACATAGCTCCATCAAGGGTCAGCTGGGATCATCCATCAGGAGGCCCGGATGATGGGTGGTGGTAGTGATGGTGGTGATGGTGGTGGTGGCGGCTGTGGTGACGTTGGAGGTGATGGCAGAAATAATGACAGTGGTAGGTGTCTGTTTTAAGAATCCTCTGCAGTCAGCTGCCTTTTGTTTCCTTTCAGGACCTCGCTCTTGTTGACTGTCCGTCGAGGAGACCCTCAACTCTGAGTGACCCTTAGAGTGACCTGGGGGTTTACTTCAGTGTGGCTGCTGACTGCATCAAGCAAGTGCCTGCACCTAAAACAGCTTATTCAGCGTAGAGTAACCAGGAAGCACGGAGGAATGTTGTCACCTTTCCAGGTTTATTAGAGGTAAGTGACAGGTTCTGCCCACAAATATGGGAGGGGATAGTACTAGGGCGTGTTAGAGTGACCATTATACCTACCAGTGATGGCAGTAAGTGCTCACCATCGTGGCAACTGCTCGCTGTCTCCGTGTTTTGTGACCTTTCTCATCTAACCTACAGAACAATACAGGAAGAGCAGTGACTACCATCACTGTACCAAGGAAGAGTGTGGTGCTCAAAGAGCCCTCACCCTGACCAGGGGGAGGCAGGGTCACTGTGGACTGGGTCATGGCCATCGTGCGATCCAACACCCAGAGGTGCTGGTGAAGACAAGTCACAAAAGACACTCAGGACATGTCCAGGTCTGGTCACTAACACTGCTAAATAACCCAGCTTGGATTTGGCTTCCTCTGGCAGCCTTGTCTGTCTGTACCCTGTACCCACAGGGAGAGCACCTTCATACCCCCTGAATACTCTCATGTCCCCCGAATGGTCACATGACTTTCATGTGGATACACGTAATTATAGCACACTTGGCAAAATGAGAACCACGGAGAATAACACTGGGTGTGGTTCTCTACCTGAAACACTTGTCTGTTGGTGTCTCAGGCCTCAGCTTCAGGATCGCTGGCTCTTTATGGCTGCGGTAATATCAAGGATGGCGATGCTTGATAACCTCGGCACATACCATCTTGCGATCAGGATCAGAAGTCTGAGATAACTTTCACTGGGCTAGACTCAATCAAGGGGTGGCTCTATTTCCTGCTGGCCCAGTGTCCTTGGCTCTGGGCCCCTTCCTGTATCTCTATAGCCAGCCATGACTGGCCACCCCTGTCTCATGGGATATCACTCCGACTTCACTCTTCTCTCTTCCAATTCCTTTTTGCCAAGACACATGGTAACACTGGGCCACACAGGCAGCCCAGGACAAGTGCTATGTTCTAAAGTTAGCAGGTTAGTAACTAACTCTACTCATAGCCTTATTCCCCGTGGGTCAAGTGATGTAGCAGATTCTCAGTCTCCAGGAGTAGGACACTGGCATCTTGGGCAGTTGTGTTGCCCGTTGTTTGACCAGGGGCTCGTAGGGTGGATGCTATTTCGTCTGTCCCATGCCACCTGTACTTCCTGCTTTACCACCCTTAGCCCTCTCCCGAGGATCTGGAGCGCAGACTAGAGCCAAGCAAAATGTAAGTTTAGTCTCTGGATATGAGGTAATGAAAAATAATAACACATGGAAAAGGAAGAAAATGGAAGGGGAGGGGAGAGGAAGGAAAGAAGGAAAAAGGGAAGGAAGGGGAGGGGAGGGAAAGGAAGGGAAGGGCAAGGAAGGGGAGAGGGAAAAAAGAAGGTAAGGGAACAACGAAGACACTTGTTACATTTGCAAACTCTGTGCTGGCCCACAGACTGCCAGTTTGTTTCTGGGGTTCCTATTAGACCAAGCTCCCCCCACATCCAACATGAGCCAAAGTTGGGGCTACGGAGACATCAATCAGCACCGTAGCATTGGGCCATCAGTGTCATGCCCCTGGGCACACCGAACAGGTCTTCTCTGGCCTGGAGTGGTCAGACCTGGAGCCTGTATCCCATGCCCCTTAGGATGCCTTGTGCAATACACAACCTCCACATGGTCTACGGCTCTGTCCCGCTGTATGAGGACAGCATGTGACACAGGGCACAAAAGTGGGCCGCTTGCTTGTTGAATGTGTAATTGAATGAAACCCAGTGCCTTTCATTCACTCCGCACCCTGCTCAGGGATCTGTGACCTCCTTCAGAGCGCTTGGCTCTTCATAACAGGCTCTAGCCACAGGCACAGCGGATACTGCATGCGTGTGTGCGAGCATCAATTACCGGCTTCATTGACCTGGAACCCGGAGTGGGAGCCCTGTGCAGGAAGTGACCACGGCCTGGGCTGGAAAGGCCAGGCCAAGGAACTGAACCATGGGGCTTCTGACCTGCCCTTGCAGCTGCCCCAGCTGCTTCCTTCCCACTCTCTCTCCTCACCCCCCTGCCCCCACACATTCGAGATTCCCGGGAGGTCGAGCCTGGTGTAATTACAGGGTATCTGCTGCCTCCCTATAAATCTAATAGACTTTTTGGCCTTGTCAGATTAAAACTTACCTATCAACCCGCCGCAGTCCTCTAGATCTCCCTAAATCTGTACTTGGGAGAGAATTTATGGCCAGGAATTGCATTTTGCAAAATGATTAAAGTTGCCAAACAGCCATAAAAAGTTGCAGGAGGAGATATGGTTTTTTTGAAAGTCTGCTTAATTTATAAGGGGTGGAAGGTTTATTGTCATTTAGAGTCCACAGCAAGGCAGCGATGGAGCGTTTGGCGGCAGCTGTGCACAGCTGCTCTTGCTTTATGCCTTTTACATGTTTTTAAATTGCCCTGTTTGAGTCAGGGCTTCTGCAGCCGCCGTAGCAAACCCGGTTTGCAGAAAGGGTGGTTCCTCCTGCCCTCTGATGCTGGCCTCACTTGCCCTACTCCTGAAATGATCCAAGACTCACCTTCCAGAAGTGTTCCTGGATGATCCAGTGTCCTGAGGACCGCTACATGCCTTCCCCCGTCCTCATCGGCCAGCCCCTGTGAAACACCAGCAAAGCCCTCACATACGCAGGGCTTTAAGTTTATAGGCGGTTCCGCGTGTCGTGTCTTAGCGCTTGTCACCCTGGATTAAATGATTAAACAGGATCAAACACTCAAGGCTCTAAACGCCTGGTGTTACCTCTCGAGCTAATAAATAGAATTAGGGCTCCCATTTATTGACCGCTTGCTAGACACCAGAACCTCTGCTTCACACTCCTCGCGCATTAAGTCACAGAATCTTGGCAGCCACTGTGGGAGACAGCTGTCAGTTCTACCTGGGTTTTGGGAAGCGCGAGGAACTTAAAGTCCAGGTCAGGCAGTCAACGCTCTACGCGCATGAACTATTAGTAATATCGACAGGGCCAATGGCTCACTTGTCTGTCTCGCAGAATGGGTCAGAGCAGGCCCTGGGTGGATGCTGCTGAGGGTGAGCCTGCATGCCTGCATACCTACATGAACTGAGCTGTCCCTGTTGCTGTGTCTCATCCTCCCCACTTTCCCCTACTGGCCCCAGAGCTGGGATCATCTGAAGTCCGATCTAACAGTGACGCATTTGACACGTGTTTAACATGTAGTCATTCTTTCTTCATTGCCAAGACAGCTGAAGGCACTCCATCCCCGTGGTCCTCTGAGGACAGTTTTAGGAATCCCGTCCTGCAGGAGGGAGGAGGCCGAGGATGTGTGGCACCTGTTCCAATCACAGCCGCCATGTCAGAGCCAGGATTTTGGATTCCAAGTTCCATGTTTTGTTTTCTTGTTTTGTTTCCTCACCAGCGCCCACCTAGCCACCTGCCAGGCATTTGGGGGCGATTCAGAAGTTTTTCTAAATCTTCATCACCATCCTGTCTATAATTTATTAAATATCCATCACTCACCAGCTGCGTAGACTCACAAGGAAGCCTCATAGCATCCTTGCGAGGTGTATGTCATTTTCCCTATTTTACGGAAACAGATCGAAGGAGGGGGACACAGTGATTGACTCGGCTGATTCCAGAAGTGAGGGTCAAGAGTGACTGGCATAGAGGCTGAGGGGCGACCTGTAAAGCCAGCTTGGCAAGAGTTGGCAGGAGGCTCAGAAGAAGCTTCTAGAAGACTACATTTCCAAACTGACCTTTGAGGACAGAGTATAGCTTTATCAGACAATTGATAGGAAATGTCCTCTGGGTAAGCCAGAGCAGAGCTGGTTGGGGTGTGAGCATTTTAACCTGATCTGGGTTGTCCTGAATTCATCCTGGCTTTAGTCTTGAATTTGTCCTTCCCTTTAATGCCAAGGTGAACAAGAGAAGAGGGGCTATAGGCTGCTGCGCCCCACCAATCCCTAAGGTTTCTATCAGCCACACCCACATTTTCTCTTCTTTTCCCCTCCTGCCAGTATCATGGCGTAGAAAGCAGTTTGGCATGGGATGATGAGTTGGAGCCATTTAGATGTAGTCCAGTGCCCCCCAGTGCCTCCCTGCCGTCTTCCTGCACACAGGCAGGCTTGGCAGGCAGAGCAGCCTCCTCTTCGGTTTTCCTTGCTTCTCAAGCATTCCAGACACCCAAAGGTGTCTCCTGGTTTGTCTCTGATTCTTGTATTCATTTTTTCACTCATTCATTTGTCGATTCATCCAACAAATATTTTCTGAGTACTCGGCATCTCCTAGGCACTCTTTTGGGGTGCTGGGAACACAGCAGTGACCCCAGCTGTCCTGCCTATTGTCTTCACAGAGGTTACTCCAACTGAATGGCTAGACCTGGTGGTTTTAGAGAGTGACACAGGCCTTGATGTCAGTAAAACACAAGGAATCAGGGGATACCTTGGTTTGGTTTGCAAATCTGCAGGAGGATTTGTGTGTGGTGAAGCTAATCCAAGGACTGCCTGACTGAAGAACATCCCATACCCGGTGAGCAAGAAGTGCAAAGGCCCTGGGGTGAGAGTGAACCTTATCAACTCCAGGAACAGCAGGAGGCTGGGGCCTAGAGGTGAGTAGGGATATAACAGACAGGGATCGTGGGCAAGCTTTAAATTTCCCTTTCCCTGTAAGTATAATAGCAGCTCTTGGGGGCTTGGGTCTGGGGAGGATTTTAACTTGATTTATCTGTTTCTCTGCCTTTAGTACTGAGAGCAGAGAGGCCATCGAGGGCTCTGGGGCCAGGGGATGGCTTAGTTAGCGAAATGCTCCCATGCAAGCATGAAGACCAGAGTTCAAGCTCCAGAGTTGACTCACACAAGTTGGGCGTGGTGCCATGAGCTGGAGAGACGGGCAGGGAGGGGGCTTCTTGGGACTAGCTGACCAGTCAGTCTAGCCAAATTAGTGAGTTCTGGGTTCGTGACACTGTCTCAAAGGAGGCGGACGGTGTTCTTGAGGGTGACACTCAAAGTTGTCCCGAGCTTCCTACACACATCTGTGCATTCAGGAGCATGTGTGTGTGCATGTGTGCGCACATAAACACACACACACACACACACACAGAGAGAGAGAAATGTGCCAGCCACCAGTCTGACACCACAGTCTTCTCTAGCACCTATAGTTCCTCACACATACACATCTCTTTCCAGGAATGCCTTTACCCATACTTTTTACACAGTCCCTGCTCATTCCTGAGGTCCCAGCTCCGACTCACCCTTCTGGGGATCCCTTCACCCTCTCCCATGGCAGGATGAATTCACATTCTCACTCTCATTACCAGTTCCAGCCACGGGCACACATAGTGTGTCTCTGGTCCTTCCCTCCACTAGGCCAAGAGTCCTGCAAACACTAACATGTCACTCTGATGTATCTCAGAGACCACAGGCCTTCCCTAGCCTGCTCTGGGGGTGGAGCCTGACAAATGCTTTCTGGGTTGATGTGAGTATTTCGAGTACCTGGGTCATTGGCTGAAGCACCAAGTTAACAAGTGCCCTTTGAACAAGCGAGATTAGAAGTATCACACTGTTCTTCCTGGTGATGCTCCAGCAAATCCACATTTTCTGGGACTCCTGACCCATGGAGGGTGTCCCTCAGTGTTTTCTAAAATCAGTAGCCAGTGAGAGTCAAATTTGAATAGGTATCTCTCAAGAGCCAGTCCTGTATTACCTTGAGACAGTGTTTGTTTAAAAAAAAAAAGATCCTAGTTGCTAGAATGCATCTTGTAAATACTTGTGTTTGAAAGTGTACAGATGCAGGATGCTTGGTTCCTGTACATGTTCGCTTGCGACTGTAAATCTGTTTGTCACAGATGCTTCCGATGCCTGCTTGTTGTTTTCTTTTTCTTAATTAATCTATTGATGTCGAATTATGCGTCTTTTCCTATGAAGCTAGAAGTGTATTTAAAAGCTCATTTCCTTGTCTGAGACATGTGCAAATAAAAATTCAAGAAGAATGGAGCAGTGTCCTGTCTCTTTATCCCGTCTAAGGACTAGCCCAATGTCTCAGGGGTGGTGTGACCAGACACACGGCAGGTGAGGTCAAGGACGCGGCCTTGTTTGCCGAGACAGCTCTGGTCCAAGTCTTGCCTGTTGCTTCAGCCAATGCTTACCGATGGAGGAATAGTGAATTTTGCCACCCAACTCAGCTGCCCTTCTCCTCATTGTGTCAAAGCCCAGTGTGAACTGAGGCCCGCTGTTTACCCTGCAGGGGGTGTGCATCTCCTGCCTAGCCCATTCTGAGTACCAGGCTGTGACCTGTTCTTACAGTGGGCTGCCTCGTGTGCATGGCAGAGATTGGCTAGGGCTGCAAGATCTTAGTAACCTCTGGGTAAATGCTGAAAACAGTATCCCAAGATCCCCATTCTTAATCACAGCGGTGGCCAGGATGGAGAAGGAGAAACAAGTCAATAACCGAAATCTGCATTTCACACAACTGTTTGGTAAAGATGTCCAGCTCCCCGGTACTTCTTTGAGACTCGGTGTCCACACTGATATAAAGGATATCATAGTGCATTTAGGAAAAGAACTCTAGATGGCTGAGGGACACATTAGCTGCTGAGGTACAGTCAATGGAACCTCTACCTTTACTCTGACGTTAAAGTACAGATTGAGACACAGACCCTTGCTCCAACTCTGGTGAAGTCCGTATCTGCTTCACTTAGATATCTTGGAGCCCAGTGTGGTCGGGACGAGAGGGTTGTTGAAGATCATACAGATTCTGCCAAAGCTAACCCTCAACCCAGACAGCCAATGTCTACTCTGGCTCAAACAAGGCTGTCGCTTACGCTGGTCTTGCTTCATCCCTCTAGGCTACGGCACTTGGACAGGTGACTCTGAGATAATTGGTGCCAAATGGCCTGTTCCTCTCAAAAGGCAATGTAAAACTTCACCCCTAATGTCTTGTTCATAGTATCCATTCGTTCTACAAGTAGGTTTTCAAGAGCCCGCAGTGTGCAAGAGCCAGGAGGGGCTGGAATACAGCAGAAAAGACATACAGCCTTGGATCCTTGGAGTTTGTGCTCCGGGGAGGGGTGGGTAGAGGCTTAGGGTAGAGGTGCATAGGCAGTGGGGAGGGGTGGGGAGAGAGGATAGGGTAGGGTGGAGGTTTGGAGAGAGATGTACAGGCACAGCAAACGTGAAGATGAAAGAATTCGAGCTGAATGCCTGCTGGCTCTAAGTGCTCCCTCCTGGAAGTCCCTCTTCTAGTCCGACTGTAACATCTGTCTGTCGAGTTTCTGGGAGACCGTATCTACGTGGCATGTCGTCTGGAATAGAAGCAGGCGCATCTTGGGTGAGTGTAGGTGGAGGATCCAGCTCTTTCTTTCAGCACAGTATTCTGTGTTTCCCATCCTGTATTCCCCGATTTTCAGGCAGGAAAGGAGGTGAAGGATGTGTTATGTGCGTCGGACTGAGGTGGGCCCTGCAGTTGCATTCTGGGACAAGGAGGAGGCAGGTGGAGATCCTGGTGGGAGGATGCTCAGGGCCTCTGACCTCACTGTGAGAGCTTCAGGGGGAGGAGGCAGGGACGTTCCAAAGCTCTGCAGAATGAGCAGCTTAGCTGGGTTTGATCTGAGCAGGGAGTTTGGGACAGACAGGCCAAGAAGCATGGAGAACATTCACACCGTTGTTGCGGAGTTCTACTTAAGTGTTATGGTCGCTTCCCCCATCATCCAGCCTAGGGTCTGCTCTGGAATCCACAAGACCCCCAACTCCAACCCCTCAGCAACAGAGTGCAGGATAGCATTGTTGTCCACCATAAAAATCAATGGTTCTTTTGCTAAGTGGTCAATATTTATTTGGCTTTAGCATTGTTTAATTCAATGCATCAATTAAAGATAGTGTCATGTCTGCTCCGGTCTGCAGCCTCGGCCCTCTGTGTGTCGTTACCTCATCGGTTCGAGATCACTCATATCCTTACATCTCTGCTCCTTTGTCCCCTTGCATAACTCAAGGACAGGAGTAATTGACGTGAAACTTTTAAAAATTAATTTTGCTGCATATGCCACGGAGGGAGAGTGCAGGTCCTCCCAGCCATTTATAACGTCACGGTGATTGGTCCTGACAAAACAATACCTTAAAAACTCACCAAAGTAAATTATGGCCCGAGCAAATGGCTGCTCCGCGGCAGGGCCGGAGGCTTGGAGGGGAGCCAGGCAAAAACAAAGTAATGTGCTTTTGATATTAATAACAGAGATGATATCGATCTGCACGCCGGTGTCACTTCTCCACGCCGGCGAGGAGATTGCTCCCGGCATTTAGGCCCCTGAAAGCCTCTTTCCATGCAGGCCATTTAATTTTGTGAGTCTTTAATTATGTGAAATGGAGTCGAGTTAAAGGGCCAGGTCCCAGTTTCGCCAGGCGGAGCCGTGGGCTGTGATTCAGGAAGCTGTCAGAAGTGCATATAACTCAATTCTTAGATCTGCAAATGCAGTTGCCTCTCCAAATGTTTATTTCATCCTTGCACTTCCCTGGCCTGGTGCCACCGTGCGTCAGGACAGACACAGACTCTGGCTACAGGACCACATTTTTCAAAAGACCTGAAGTTAATGTGCCTGTTTTCTGTATAATAAAAGCCATAACTCACAGGAGCCGCCAACGCCCCCCCCCCATCCCAAAGGCTGCTGAAGGGGCCGTGCATCCCAGCCCCAGTAATCTGATGATCCTGGGCCTGGCTTGATTCTGGACTTCTGGTCCGCTTGTGGATCTGTGGCAGACCACACTGGGAGACCACAAATCAGACCACAGACCCGTCCATGGGTCAGAACACTTGAGAGGTTCAGGAGATAGACAGGAGAGAAACCCACATACCAGACCACAGTGACAGCCACAGCGTCTGCTCTAGACTGCTGGACAGTGGCCCCACAGGGCTGTGCCTGGGACGCTCAGCACCTTTCGTCAGTTCAGGTCGGCCAGTCTGCGCTCCCTCTCTCATCCACACACAGCCCCCTCTGTATCTCTCTCTCTCTCTACTGCTCTGGAACTGGGCTCTGCATTATAATGTTTTGTGCTGATCTTTCTGTCACCTGACAGTTACATCTGTCCTGTGACAGAGGACTTTCTCGTTAAACCACATCTTCAGTGCTTTAAAAAAGCCTGCCTGGACTTTCCTGGATGGTTTTGGGTGCTGCTTGGGTGATCCATGGCAGGGACCATGTGGAGGTATTCAGGCTGACCTGACTAGCTTCTGCCTTTTGGCTGACATGTGACAGAGATATTGGGGGTAAAATGGTCTACCATTTGTCTAGAACTTGGCACCCCTGACAGCACTGATACCCAGTCCAGGATGAAGAGCCATCAAGATAGAGGGCCATAGAACAGGCATGTGTGTATCACATGAGGGTGCCCCCTCCTCCTTGCCCTCTTCTACTCTGGGAGTAGTTTTGTTAGGCTCCATATTGCTTGTCCAGCCCACAGGAGTCTTAGGATTAGAACAAGGAAGGAGAAAGTGGCTTCTGGAAGTACCACTGCCAGAACAGAAGGAAATCACTAAGGCCTGGGAAGAAGACAACGTTAAAAGCCTTCAAAGGAACCGTGGAGGTGGCAGTAAAGTGAACTTTATAGAGAAGCGTGGAGGAAGAGGATGTGTAAACAAATACAGCTGGGAGGTGAAGGGTTAAGGAAAGCCAGGGACAGGCTGGGGAGAAGGCTCAGTGGGTCAAGTGCTTGCTGCAGAAGCATAAATATCTGAGTTTGAATCTTCCACAACCACATAAAAAGCCTGTGCAGCCAGGCGGTGGTGGCGCACACCTTTAATCCCAGCACTTGGGAGGCAAAGGTAGGTGAATCTCTGTGAGTTCAAAGCCAGCCTGGTCTACAGGATAGGCTCCAAAGCTACAGAGAAACTCTGTCTTGAAAAACCAGAAAAAGGGGGGAAAAGCCGGGTGCAAGGGCATATACTTGTCATTCAATCCTGGGAGGTGGAGACAGGACAGTCCCTGGGGAGGCGGGGGTCCCTGGCCAGGGAGTCTAGTGGAATTGATGAACTCCAGGTTCAGTGAGAGACCTTATTTTAAATACAGTGGAGAGAGGCTGAGGAAGACACCTGAGGTTAAGCTCTGTTCCCGTGCGCATGTACACATAGGTGCATGACTAGTCCCACACATGTGTAAGATCCAAGAGGGTCTCTTTTCATATGATAATATGAATAGTCCATCTCTGAGGTTGGAGAAGTGTGATTCAATTGACCTCAAGGTCATCTGCCTGTGACAATCTTTTCTTCCCTGTCCTCTGCTGCAGAGGGTCCTGAGACCCTCTCTCCAGCTGTGCACACCTAAAGAAACACTCGTGCAGAGACTGATGTCCACCCTGGCGATGACAGTGTGCACCGCTGGTGCTCCTTGCAGAAGGCCCCATCTGCAGGGCTGTTCCCTGGGGGTTGCTGTCATATGGATGGCTCAGGTGTCTCCCACAGGTTTATCTGTTGGAAATTGCTTCCCAAGCGACAGTGTTGAGTGATGAGACCTTTAAGAGGAGGGGCCTGGTGGGCTGAATGGAGCTCTGGTGGGCTCGCTTAGTTCCTGTGAGGAAGGATTGTTATAAGAGGAACTCCCTTGCTTCCAGTCCTGCCCTGTGGCTGTCTTCTCCAGCTCACACAAATGTCATGAGGCGATACAGCCAGAAGGCCTTCTCTAGAGCTGAGCAGAAGGCAGCGCTGTGTTCTTGGACCTCCAAGAAGGTCAGCTGAATCAACCTCTTTTCTTCACAAGTTATCCAGCCTTAGGCACTTGGTTCCAATGACAGAAAAAAGACTAACACAAGAGTCTACCCATCAGCTGGACAGTGGTGGCGCACACCTCTAATCCCACGCAGCACTCGGGAGGCAGAGGCAGGCGGATCTCAGTAAGTTTGAGGCCTGCCTGATCTACAGAGCGAGTTTTAGGACACACAGAGAAACCCTGTCTTGAAAAATCAAAAAAGAAAAAAATGTCTACCTGTTTATTTCAGAAGTGAGTACAGAAGCCAGGCATGCCATTGATGCCATGACTGGTTTCAGGAGAGGCTGATGGTTTGAACAGGCCTATGGACATGCCATGGGATTGGGAGGAGATTTTTTCTTTTTTGTGGGGGTAAGAGACAGTTGGACTGGAAGGCAGAGAGGATGTGAGGCTAGGAACTGTGGTTGACAGCTTGCTATCATGTGGAACCTAAGGAGAAGTCAGAATGGACGAGATTAGTGCTGAGCGGTGGAATGCAACCAGGCCTTTAAAAGATCGTCGTCGGTGCTGGGTGGCAATAGAGTCAGAAAAATAGTCTGGCATGAAGACTGGGAGAATAGTTGCTTAGAGGGGAAGGAGGGAGGGGAGAGGAGAGGAGGGGAGGGGAGGGGAGGGGAGAGGAGAGGAGAGAAACCAGAGGGCAGTTTGTGGGAATTAGTTCCCTTCTCCCACTAAATGGGTTCTAGGGAGAACTCAGGCTGTCAGGCTTGGTGGCCAGTTCTTCACCATGGTGCCATCTCAGCAGCCTTCAAGGCTGGTTCTGGACATACTCAGGGCAATGCTGAGGAGAATATTAACTTAAGGCCACAGGAGAGCGTTAACTTGGGCATAGTTAGGGAGTTTCTTAGTTAGGTTCCAATCACTGTTACAAAATAGCAGAGACAATTAACTTAAAAAGGAAAAAGGAGAATGATTTTGGCTTAGCAGTTTTTGCAGGTTCCAGTCAAAGACAGAGTGGAGTGATTGTTTTGAGTCTCTGATGGAAGGGCTAGATGACACCAGTCCAGGACTGTGCGGCAAAACAAACCATTCACCTCATGACCAAGAAATAAGAGAGTAACCGGACGAGCCAGAGTCCCCAAATCACCTCACAACGTATGTTACTAGTGACCTTGGAGTCTCTTACAGGGCCCATTCTGTAGGTCCTGTCAGCCCGGGGATGGGCCTCTGACACACAGACCCCATGTCATACGTCATGTCTGATATTATCCAAAGCATATCACAAGAGCAGTGACTCACAGCACTCATGAGCCATCCATGGCAAAGTCTCAAACCTAGGTCCGGGGCAGGAGGGTGAATCCCCCAGGAAGGACAAGCAGGCTTAAGGTAGAAATAAGTGGAAGCCAACAAAGCATTAGTAATGACAGCTAGTAAAGGTGGCTCCAGGTGAGCCCTTGCTGCAGGTGGGCTCTGCTCCATGTTCTGCCTGTGTGCGACTCCTTACAAGGACTCTTTGAGGAAGAGACAAGAGAAACTGAGCTCAGAGAGGTTAGTAATTTGCCTGGGGTTACACAGATGGGAAGGAATGGAGCTAGAATTCAGACGCGCTGGCAGAATGCACACGGCATGTACAGTGAGGTCGAGGAGAGGAGCATTACCCAGTGGTGTAGCTTTGCTTGGGGCACCAGGTCTTGAGACCCAAGACCAGCATGGAGAAACGGATGGTTTGGGGATATGGGGAGGAGAGAAGGAAGAATCCAAGGGCGGCGTAAGGGTGGCGGCAGCTAGAAGCTAGTGGTCTAAGAACCTTTGGTCACTGACACAAGGTCCTTGGGGTTGAAGGTTGGAGCCAGTGTTCTCTGAAGCTGGCTGGCTCCAGGCTCCATTGCCAGTGGACAGGACTTAAGTCGGGGGAGAGCTGTCGTTCAGTGTTTGGGTCCTTCAGTGGCTCTGTAGAAGCAAAGTCCTCCAGTCCTCTATCGGACCCCACATGTCTACTGTATTTAGCCTGATTCTTTGTTCTTTCCTGGGTCCCATTGGCATTTTGACACTAGATTAGTTAAATCCTTGTTGGATGTGACGCAAGCCTGTAATTCCAGCACTAGGAAGGGGTGCCGTGGGGGGTGACTACAGATTGGTCTGTATAACAAGACCCCATTATAACACACAGAAGCAAACAAAGGAAGGAGAGTTTCTACTCCAGCCAGGAAATTCTGAATTTCAGCTCAGCCACATAAGAGCTATGGGATTCAGGCATTTCTCATCAGTCAAATCAGGAGGCAGAGGCGGGAAGAGTCAGAGCTGAGATTAGCCCGGGCTGCACAGCAAGAGCTGTCTCAAAACCAGAAAGAACCGGTGTGACAGCAGCTCCATCCTTAGATTGTTGTGAAGATTGTTACGTGATGCCCTGTGTCTGATGCAGAGTGAGGGCTAAACAGTATGTCGTCCATTTGCTGGGTCTTACTGTGCACCAGGCCCTCTTCTGAGACTGTTTATGTAAGGATTATGTCATTCTCTTAACAGCTGCCAAGTGGGAACCCTTGTTCCATCGTTCCCATTTATCGAGGGAACCTTTTTTCAGAGAGGCTAAGCGCTGTGCTCAAGGGGAAACACCATTAAGTATTGAAGTGGGGGTCAAACCCAGGTGGCCTGAGCCTCAACCACCATGCCATATGGCTTCCCACTAAGCCTTGGATGTTAGTAATTAGTGACTTTTATCACTGGCCATGATTTTTTTCATAAATTATATTGCCATGTTTGGTTAATGCAGTCAGGCGTGGTGTCCACATTAAGCCGGTAGCTGTATATAGGCTTTGACACTTACTCAGCTTGCTTCTTCTGTCCACTGGGCTGGGCCTGTCTGCCTTCCAGTGGCTCAGGCTGGGATGTCTGGCTCTTCAGGAACCACTGGCTGTCACACCCAGGGCTTCAGTCCATCCGGAGCACCTTGGTGACACAGCTTGGAGCAGGGTACTTACTGAGTCTGGCTTCTTCTTTTTTCTTCCTTACTTCCTGTTCCTATAGTGACCCCAAGGTCACTTTGTATCCCTGGGGGTCCTGGTGAGGCTTTCTGAGCCACTCATCCCAGAATCCTGTCCCTTTCCGAGGGTTCACAATCCTCTGTCCTCCAGCCTGCTGAGGGCTGGTGATGACAGATGGAAGAGGGCAAGCCCGGTGTGCAGGCCTTGAAGGCGCCACTTGCTCTCAGAGTTTTCTTGGACAAATTGTGGCTGGGAGCTTTACTCAGACTCTGGTGACTTGACAGGCCTCCTAGTTGTAGCTCTGAGTAGGGGCCTTGGGAATATTTGTCATTTATCTGATTTTATTTTCTAGTTTGCAGAAGAGAGGAGCTGAGCAGGAAATGATAAGTATAATAATAAGACCACTTGCAAATATGTGGGCAATAGTTACTACACGCCAGGCATTGTTCTAAGTGTTTCACACGAATAGTAGTGAAATCCTCAGAGCCTCAGGAGGTGGGTACCAGCATCATTCCCACTGATGGACGAGGAAGTTGACACCATGATGTTAAGCAATTTGTTTGTTCGTTAGTGCCAGGGCTGGAATTTGAACATCAGTAGTATAGTTTCAGGGTGGGCTCTTGATAAAGGCTTGTGCTACCTTTCTGCTTCTGAACCCAGTCACAGACAGAGGCTCAGCTCAGTCTCTTCAGCTGGAGGGGAGAGGTTGATTCAGTGTTTGAGATAGTCCGGGACTACTTGGGGTTTGACCCACTGTAAGGTCCTGGTAGGTCTCCTAATACATGAGGAAGTGGGATAGCTTGTGTCAGTTCATACAGTTTGAAGTAGTCATCATGGTACTGAAATCATGATCTGACCAGTTCAGCTGTCTAGCCAATTGCCCTGGGAACATACACCGACCATGGTGTCCATCTGGGTTCCACAAGTCCCCTGAACAGTTCTGTGGGGAGTGGCAGGCAGCCCCCCATCATGGGAAATAGACTGGCCCTTACTAGGGCCAGGTTCAGGGTTGGAGGGACTGTGGTTAAATTATATGTGAGTCCCTAGAGCTGGCTGATGTTTGGTTCCCTGCCCTCCTCTGGCCCTGCCTTGTCCCAAGGCTGTGGTCTTGAGGACTGGGCATCTCCCTGGGCCTCTGGCAGGGAGCGAGCAGTGCCTGAGGCAGGAGGCAGGCAGGCTCGTGCGGTCTCTGCCCATCTGGGTAGTGCTTGGTGCTGGCTGGAACTGAGCAGTGGACGGTGTTTGGGCTCAGCAGCACGAGCCCAGCTCGGAGGCTGCGAGGCAGAGCCGTGAACGCCAACAGTCTGGAGGCAGGCTCCGGAGGGAGACGGCTCGGGCCCATTTGCTGAGCTCGGTTCCCACGACAGCTCAGCAGACAGATGGACTTGGGAATCCCTGCCGCCTGGCCAGGAGGGTGTACACGTGAAAAGGAATGTAGGCACCCCCATAGGGAGGAATGGTTTGGAGGTTTCTACAGACACCAGAGTAGGGACCAAAGGTAGGTGTCATGGCCTGGGATGAACTGTCAGAAAAGCCGTTGGACACAGCAAGGTCCTGGGTAAGAGCAGCCTCTGGACCTTGGCCAGGTACAACCTGAAACCTGACCCTGGGTTTTGCCTCGACTCCTCAGAATGACTCCTGAGCTGGAACTTAGATGTGAGTCTTGACTGAACAGACTGAGCCCTGACCCTAACTAATCTGAGCCCTGATCTCAGATGCTGACTGAACCATGTTCACACCAATTGGTCTTCTGAGAAGATCTGCTTTCTTATATAGCTCTTCAAAAGGGCCTTAGAATCAAGTGTCCACAATAGGCCCCGGGAGATGGGAGATAAAGGGTGGGGTCCAGCCGCACTGACGTCTGTATTGCATAGGGAGCAAGGCAGCAATGATCAAGAGCCATAGACCATAAGGCAACATAGTGGACCAGAGAAGCCCTGACCAGCTAGGTGATGGCCAGAGGAAGTCCCGACTCCCATGGCAGGCCAAGAATGGAGCCCAGTAAGCAAGGACTGCCAGGTCAGAGCTTGTGGAAGACAGCTGGGAAGGAAGCAGGAAAGGGAGGGGGCCAGTGTGGGTGTGGTTATGACTAGACAGGTAGAGCTGGGCTGGAGGAGGAGCCACCCTGTTGGGACTGAGTGCCTGGGAGCTCAGCCATGAGTGGAAACCAGGAAGGATGGGCAGGTGGACGCCTGTGAAGACATGAAAGCAGCTCATGGCAGAAAGGGCCAGGGTGGACTTCAGTGAGGGCCCACTGGGGATCCTTCCTTTAGCACCTCAGGCCCTACCTCATCCTTAGAGCAGCTCAGGGTGCAGAGGGTCCTGAATACCAGCTCTGCATGTGAGCAATCCCTCTGGAGCTGCTCTGGCTGTCAGAGTGATGAGAATCAGCTGGGTACCAAGAACGCAGTTTCCTCTTCTTCAGAGGAGATAGCACCGAGGGACATCTCTGCTATGCCCTAGACCATGGGCCAGTGGACACCATCTAGAAAGGACAGAGAGGAAGCCTCTCAGGTTTTGATGGTGACATTGTATTTGTTACACTATTTGACTCCGAAATGTTTGTCTTAGGGTCTACTTCTGGGGATCCTTAAGATAAAATGGGTATCCCAAATTATAAATGAAGAGATCGAGGTATCTGGAGGTCAGGGGCTTGCATTTGAACCTGCAGAAGAACCAAAACACCTCCAAGATCTGCTGTGGCCCTGTTTGGAGCTCCCCTTTCTCCAACTCTACCATCACCCTGGGAAGGGTGTGCCTGCCTGTACAGGTTGGGCCTCGTCAACATAGGTCCCTGGACCTGACAAGTCTTTGAAGTTGTTCATTCTTTATCAGGTGTATGGGACACCAAGCATGTAGCTGCCTTGGCCTAGAATCCGTGTAATGGACACATTAAAGTGACCGTTACATTTAAGCACTAATGGGACCAGTGTCTCCAAGGGAAGACTTTTTTTCCCTTGGTTCTTCTCTGGAATACCTGTAGGCCATGAATGATAATACCTCCCTTTGGGTAAACCGAGGTACAGGGAAGGAGACTTGTTCCAAGACACACAGCTCATGCTTGTCCCAGGGACCTGCGAACATCTGTGGGTACCAAGAAGGGAGCATTTTCTCTTGTTGGCTGTGGGGTGGGGGTCACATGGCTCTTATGGACTCTCCTGCTTGGTCACCTCATCACCGCAAATGACTGTATTTATATTTGCTATATCACCATCTTATGACACTTTGAACAAAATGATCTTGAGGTGTTGACTGAGGTAAGTTTCATTTGACAGATGGGAAAAAAAATGAAGAACCAGAGCAGAGGAACCTCCCCAAGGTTATGGTAGTGAGTCGGGCAAGACCTCAAGGTCCCCCAAAGTCTTGCTCAAAGGCAGGCAGTGTCTCTGCCGTGCCAGCTCCCCTGAGCCAGCTCTAGAGAGGACACTTGGCCCTGCGCCAGCCTTCCTTTGCATCTCTGCCAATGCGTGGCTCTCTGGGTTCTGGCACTGTCAAAAAAAAAAAAAAAGAAAAGAAAAAAAGAAAACCCTCCTCCGCTGGTCTGCTCTCAGCAGAACACAGATTATCGCTCTTGTGCTAATTATTTTTATGATTAAAAGATGATAAATTATTAAACAAAGTCTGAAAAATGTGCCAAGATCTGCTCTGAGGCTGGGTCTGAGAAGTTGCCCCCTTGGCGTCCACATTAATTAATAAATGAGGCTCTCGGTGGAGAAGAAGCCGCAGCTGGCACATCTGGCAGCCAGGCAGGAGCTGGCACAGGGCAGATGCTGGGGTGGTGGAAGGGAGAGGACTTCCTGGGAACACCCAGCTTGGCTGTGGGAACGGGTTCCCTTTCCTTCCACGTTCCCAGCATAGGATCCAGGCAATGGTTACATGACACCAGCCTGGCCTGTGACTCCCGGAAGGGACCTAGCATTGCAAGATGAAAAGCCATTGCTTTTCAACTGTAGCCCCCTCTACAAGTGCAATTCAGGACAGTCTCAAATGTCTAGTGGGAGGACGTGTGATCAGGTTTGTGTTTCTGTCAGTTATTTCTTTGGGCAGCTTGGGGGAGGTCCTTAAATGAGCCTCTAAACCTCTGTTTCCACATCTGCAGAGTGGGTAGGTGACATTTCTGCTGGAGAAAGAGAAACCGTGAGTGTAGGGCTCTTGCTGTGGTGGTTCAGTGCTTGTTTACATTTGTAAAGCCTTGGCTTGGAGTCTTAGCACTGTGTCCATCAGGGGCAGTAGTGCACGCCTGTAATCCCAGCACTCGTGAGGTGGAAGCATGGTTCAAGGCCATTGTCAGCTACGTAGGGAGTTCAAGGCTGGCTGTGGATGTAGGAGACTCTGTTAAAAAAAAAAACCATGAACAAACAAAGCAAGCAAGTAAACAGAATCCAGCTCTCAGTAGACACACCTTAGTTCAGGCTCATGTGAAGTTGAACCTCTTGCTATTATATAATGGTTTGCTATGAAACCTTAGCCAAGCAGCTTCTCCTTGCTGAGTCTCATGTTTCTGATCCATAAAATGGGAACCACAATTCCTTAGTATTGGGATTAGAGAAAAAACTACACCTGAAGTATGTATGGAAGCAATTTCATTACATAGCTCCCAGGTACTGAAGTTTCAGCAAAGAGTTTCCTTGTGACTCTACACGTTGTCCCTGCCTCTTTTGCTGGGTTTCCTCCTGCAAATTTTTCCAAAGACTCACGCAGTGTATGAACTCAGGTTCCAGGGTCTCACACCCTGTACCTGTCATAAGCTGTCCGTACGGTGGTGATGCCACACCCCGCCTCACTTGATATCCCTCTGTGTGGTTGCTGCCCGTTGGGCAGACATCTAAGGGACAGGGACATCTCAAATCTTTTGTGTCTAATATCACATCCCGGTGGGACCCTCCTCCTCAAACCTCTCCACTCCCACCTTCCCCACCCCGGTGAATAGTAATGCCATAGTTTTGCGATGGGCAGAGTTCCTCATTTGGAAGCCTGATTCAGCTCACCATTCATATCAAATACTTAAACCTCCAGGAAATATGATCAGCCCTCCCCCCCACCTCATTATACCCTCAATGCCTGGCTATCCTCTCATCACCTCCTACCGCCTTCCCCTAGACACCTCTCACTGCCACCCACCTTCCCCTGCCATCTTCTTACCCCAGCCCCAGGAGAAGTCACCATCATGCCTCTCACTGGGGTTCTTAGAGTAGCTTCCTTGTTAGTGTCTCCTCTTTGGACAGAACATGTCCCCAATCGCCTGTGACCCACCTGATGGTCTATTTAAATCCATCAGCCCACTCAGTCTTCTCGCTATTGTCCTTCAGCAACACCCTATCTGCCTGCGGGAGAGCCGGAGTGTGTGCTGCAGTCCCTGGTTCCCTGTGTGTCAGACACCTTGGTGCTTTCTTGAGCATACTGCCTCTGGGGTCTTTGAGCTGGGTGTCACTCTTTCTGTGACCTCCCCTCCTTCAGACAGTCTCTGCTTAGTACCATCTTCTTTCCTTCACAGCGCCTAACCCATCTACCTGCATGTGTCTCTGGTTTCTGCCGTCTTCTCCCGCTGCATGTGAGATCCTGAGGGCGCAGACTATGATCCAACCTGTGCACTGCAACCTTCCCATAGCACGCAGCACAGGGCCTCTGGAGAACCGGGGCTGGACCTACAGAGAAACTGTTGAACTCTCTGGGGATTTTGGAACTACAAGTCTGGTGGCCGGCCAGAAGAACAAGCTGACAGTTTCAAGTTAAAATGAGACCAGTTGAGAGAGGCAGGGGAAGCATGGTGGAAGAGATGATGGTTGGACCACATTCTGAAAGTGCTGGAACTCCTAGGAAGACAGGGGCAAGGAGTATTTAGGCAGAGGAGTGTGCCTGTGTGAAAGTTTGGGAGCATAAGGATACATGCTCCATAAAGGACAGCTTGTTGGGAACAGCCTGAGAGTGAGAGATAGAGAACATGAACCAATGAGAAAGCAGGAATCTAGGGAGCGGTGCTGATGGTGGACTTCGGAGGGAGGCCGCATGGCTCTGTCGATTTTGCCTGACCCTCTCCCCTCGGCACGAGCAGATGTGGCATATGCCCACCCTTGTGAGTCTCCAGAGGGGAACGAAGTAATTTAATTGCCAGAAACAATATTAGCAAAATAACCCCATTAAGTGTAAGAGGCGCAAGTATTTTCCATACTGCTGAGAAACACTCCCAATTATCGTGGGGAAAGCACAGACCTCATGATTGAAGCTAGGTGATAATGGGTGGCACCCAGACCTCACTGTACACTGGGCTCTGCCCCAATCCCTGATACATGATATATTGGTGAGGTATCCTTGTACCAACCCATGAACACCCTGGAGGCAAGCACACTCTTTCCCTATTCTACAGATGTAACAACCAGTGTACAGAGAGATTAAGGAACTGTCCATCCAGCAAGGGGCACGGGAAGGTTGAAACCCAGGAGCTCTATGAAGCACGGCCTTCAACAATGAAATGGAGTGTGAACCATGGAAGCCAGGTGGGAAGCCGGTGAAAAACTGGGAAACCAGCCATGTAAAGTGGAAGGCTGTGGTTTGATTTACCCAGCGGCTGTGGTCCAGCATTCGGTGCCCCTCACGGCAGCGTTTTAGACCAGAGGCATGTCTTCTGACCCATCCTTTGCTTTCCATTTTTGGAAAATCTCATACTTCCAGGCCACAAACTCCTTGTGACTATGTGACCATCCTAGGAACATCCCAGCTTTCCCAAAGGGATCAGATTCACAGTCTCCATCTGCCCCAGGTCCCCCAGTAACCCCTCATTGCCTTTACTCCGGTGCTCTAGAAAAGGCTGAAACCAATGGGTTAACTTGCTTTTCCTATTAAATATTTACATAAACACGCTTGGGAAGGTGTGTGTAAGTTATCAATAATGCAAGGCCAGCCTAGGTTCGGTGAGAGCTAAGAGACCCAAATTGTATCATCATAATCCATTATTCACATATAATGCGTCTATTCTCCTCCATTAGCGCAGGCAGGAAATGCCCCTGAGTGCCGGGCAGGGCTTTGGAAAGCGCAATAAATGGCGGATAGACACATGGCGGGTGGGCGGCAGCTGTAGTTAAACAAGTGTAAATTAGTGCCCAGCCTGGCTCCTGCTGCATCCGGAGGGTGGGCACAGGCCAGTAGGGAGGGGGCTGCAGGATGGGATGCCGGGAGCTGGCTATCAATCCCCATAACTGGATGTCTGGAGTCTTGGAGGATCCCTCCTGCTGGCCACGTGGGAGACTCCTCTTAATCTGGGCGAGAGAATCTGAGCTGTGGGGCTGAGTGCAGCCTGGGGCGAGAAAGGGACTTCTCTGGAAGCTGTCCCACAGTGAGCTGGGTCCCCTCTGCAAAACAGGAGAATCCCCACCTTACGAGGTTACATGAAGTGATATGAGGATGGAGAAGTGGCCAGACATGGCCTCTAGGCATCCCTCAGAGACTGCGAGAGCACCCTGCTTGCCGCCAGGCAGTTTGTTAACTAGGGATAACACATGAATATTTGGGACCCAGAGGCATGGGGAACAAGGTAAACCTGGGTAGATAGAGAAGGACATTCTGTTTTCATTTGCTGGGACCCAGAGGGGAGGGAGCAAGGCAAAGCTGGACAGATACAGAAGGATGTTTGTTCTGTTTTCATTGCTTGGGGCTGACTAGGTTTCTGCCTAGCTGCCCACACAGAGGGCAGTTCCCTGGGCTTTAGATGCACACCTAACCAACGCTACCCTCAGTCTCTCCTTCGTCACTATCACCATATTCACCTGGTGCTTCACAGACCCACAGTCCTGCACACACACACACACACACACTCAGGCATGCACACATGCATGCACGCATACACGTACACACCACACTCTCATTCCACTGGGATAGCCCACAAAGCATAAGGTGGAAGGAAAGGGAAGTTCAGGGACATCCTTGGTTGCAGGTGGACTTGGAAACCAGCCTAGGAAACTGTTTCAAAACAAAAGAGGCGGGACTGGCTCTGCATGCAATCTCTCTCTCTCTCTCTCTCTCTCTCTCTCTCTCTCTCTCTCTCTCTCTCTCTCTCTCTCATACACACACATACACAGACATGAACCAGGTTCTCTGGTTCAAACCTTCTGTGCTCTGTCACCACAGATCTGGTGCTACCGGCTGGGTTCCAAGCTCTATTTAACTGTCACAGCAGAAGGGGTTTCAATCTGAACGCTGGCGTTAGCAACTTTCACCTCATCCCTCTGTTGGCATGCAAACCCATTTCCCTAGGCTAGCTCAGTTCCTTGCTGAAAGGTCACCACTTCCTTTGAGACATCTTCCCGCAAAGGAGCTTACCTGAAAGTCATCTCCCCACTTTCTACCGTGTTGCCTTCCCACCACACGGCTCTCCCGGCCTGACTCTTACTGTATACTAATTATTAGCTCACCTGCTCACTGTGCGTTTTCTTGACCTGCACATCTCAGTAGAAGGGCCCAGATCCTATCTGTCCCATCTCCGAGGTCCCTCTGATACCCGTGCAGTATGGAGTATATTATGGAGTAAATTAGTCTTTCAGATTTAACTCTAGCACAAACACACTGTCACCTGCTGCATGCCTGTCATTCTGCAGGAGCCTTTACACAAGCTACTCATTAAGCCTGTCCCACAATGATAGCCGCTCATACATAAGGCCAGTAGACTCTGCCAAGAAATTGCCATTATGCAGACACTCCAAATCCTCTTCTCCTGCCTCTGTTGGGCCAAGGGGCAACTGAAGACCCACAGACTAAGTAGTAGAATGGTTTTATGTCCTGACATCAATTCTCAAACTCAAGTGTTAGTTAGGCAAAAATGATTGTGCGGGGCAGCACGCAAAGCAGCTCAGAGGCAATTGAAGTTGAACTCAGTGTAACTTTTGTATCAATTTTAGAAGCTGCTGGGCATTATAAAGTCGTATTAACTGTGTGCTTTTAGGCAAGATACTCATTCTGAGCCCCAGCAGTATACGTCGATGTGAGCAGCCACCTTGCAGGGTGTATGAGCTGCCTATGATCTGTCGATGGCAAGCATTCGGTACAGTGGAAGCCAAGTTTCAGATCACAGGAAAGTGACTTAAACTCTCGTGCCTCGGTTTCTTCACCTGTTAAGGCGTACTTTTGAATCAGGCTGAATCCTGTCTGTGTTCTGCGGTGAAGGATGGGCATGAACTGGGTCACAGCTGTCCAAAGGGGGGTGGAGTGCTTGGAGGTGTGGCTTGGTGCCTGGGAGGTGTGGGTGTCCCTGGCTCATGGAGGAATCGCAGCACAGTTTTGTCTACTGGTCAGAAGAAGTTGGCAGATGGTCAAAGAAAAGCTTTGAAGAGGCCACAGAACAGCCTTGATAAAAGGCTTTCTTTCTTTGTTTTTCCTTCCTTCCTTCCTTCCTTCCTTCCTTCCTTCCTTCCTTCCTTCCTTCTTCCTTTGTAGTTTGTAGTTATAGATTCATGTGTGTGCATGGTTGGGTCGTGGAATGTGCCCGCGTGTACACACGTGGATGTCAGAGGTCAACATCAGACATCTTCCTCTATTGCTCCCCACCTTACTTTTTGAGGACGTGTCTCTCATTGAACCTAGAGCTCACTGCTGGGCGAGGCTGGCTGGCCAGCAAGCCCCTAGGACCCTCCTGTCTGTGTCTCCCTGTGCCGCGGCTACAGGCACCTGCTATTGTGATGGGTTTTACACAGAGCCTGGGGATCTAAACTCAGGTTCTCATGCTTGTACAGCAACACTTTACCTGCTGAGCCATCTCCCCAACCCAACAGTTAAACACTTATTCATTCCTTTAACAAGTAGGCATTGAATGTTGTCATATGCTAAACACCTATCTGGGCAGTAGAGAGAACAAGTCAGATACAGTCCCTGCCCATATGGAGCACATAGGTTAGTGGCCATAATAATTTTTTTAAAAAAAAATCTCAATAGCGATATTGATGACAAGAATAATGGCTTCCATTTAAAAGGCACATTATAGTGTGTCAGACTCTGGACTTTGCCCTTTATACATGACACTTTTCTGAATCTTCACAGCGTACCTATTGGTAATATCCTCACTTTAGAGTTGAGGTGTGTCTGTCTTAGTTAGGGCTCTATTGCTGTGAATCGACACCATGACCACAGCAACTCTTATAAAGGAAAACATTCAGCTGAGATTTGTTCCATTATTGTCATGGTGGGAAGCATGGTGCAGACAGACAGGGTGCTGGAGAGGTAGCTGCGAGTTCTACATTCCGATCCAAAGGCAGCAGGAGGAGAGAGTGAGACACTTGGCCTTGGTTTGCGCATCTGAGACCCCAAAGCCCTCCCCAAGTGACACACTTCTTCCAGCAAGGCCACAATTACTTCAACAAGGCCATACCTCCTAATAGTGCCACTCCCTATGGGCCTGTGGTGGCCATTTTCATTCAAACCACAGTGCCTGAAGCTCGGAGAGGGCATGAAGCTCCTTCGTGGTCACAGAGCCAGTGGGTGGTGACCAAGAAACTTGAACCCAGAGCCATTTGTTTCCACAGCCTCACTCGTGCCTTTTTCTCAGAAGGAACTTCCGAGACTCCCTGGAGCCTTCCGCAGGGAGGAAAGTGAGTGAGGGGAAGGAGCGAGCAGGCCCTGAGAACCCTGTCCGGTCCTTCATGTGTGGAGACCCCTTACTGCTGTAGCTGGCAGGGCCGCTGGCCATGGCTAGCAGCAATAAGTCATAGCTCAGCTTGGGAGTGCCAGTGACTGTGAGGAAGGACTGGCTTGGGACTTGTGTGGGCAATGGCCTGAGCTGGTGTTGTGACATCTTTACCGTCTGATTAATAGAGTCCTCTGTACGGTACGCATATGAGGCAGCTCCAAGGTTAAGGGCCTAGGGACCGGGAAAAATATAGGCTTGTCCCCTGGAAATATGGATCCCAGACAAGGGGCCTGCCTTGTAGTCCCCTAAGAGTATGTGGAGCAGGCAGATGCAAGTGTCCCTGGAGCCTTCTGGGGACAATGTTCACGGTCTGGGGAAGAGCCAGATACGTCTCCCTCAACCAACAGCTTGCAGAAGTAGATCTGAGAGCCACCTCTTGATAAAGGAGTGACCTCATTGAGAGGCGCCTGGGATTTGGGGTTCCAGCTGCCTGTCTGGCTCCAGCATAGTGCCGTCAGTCAGGGACAGGAATCCCAGGCTACCGGTTCTGCAGCCAGCTCTCTATGTCAGCTGTGATTCCCTTAGATGGAGGTCTCAGGCCTTCCTGCTAGGGCTTCTGTAGGCTGGATGGAAGTCTGGGCCTGGAGACAGCAGGGCTGATGATGGTCTGTGAGTGACGACAGCAGAGAGGAGAGGCACAAACACACTTGAAAGGGTGGCTTGCCGAGAAGGCGCTAGAGGAAAGTAGACCTGTCGGAACCCATGGCAGATGCAAGAGGGCCTCTCATCAGCCTTCTGCTGCCCCTGTGCCCCAACAGATCGTAAGACAATACATAGAAGAACTGGCAGCTTCACCCTAGAACTGCATACCCACCTGGCCCCCAGTTTGGAGAGGCCAGAGGAGGGGACATCCAGGAGGGTTTGCTCACGGGTAAACCAGCATTCGGGATGCACTCACAGGAGCAGGGTGGCCTCACCTGAGCCATGTAGACCGAGAGCACAAGGTTGTGTTCCACTTCCTCTTTCCCAGTCTCCCATACCTGCCTTAACCAGACCCTCAAGGTGAAGGGAACCCTGGGAAATGCAGTTTTAGCACTCACTGTGTACCTGTGGGTCTCAGTTCCTTCTTCATCTATAATGTGAGGGATGAAGTCCACAGAAAGTCCTATTTCAATGCTAGAAACAAAAACCAAAAAACATCCTACCATAGTGGTGCCGAGTCTAGTCTCAGAGCAGGGTAAGCAGAGGCAGGGGGATCATTTACAAGTTCGAGATCAAACTGATCTACATAACGAGTTTGAGGTAAGCAAGGGGTGTATAGAGAGAGCCTAAATTATATAAACAGCCAGGAGGTGGTGGCACATGCTTTGTGTGTGTGTGTGTGTGTGTGTGTGTGTGAGAGAGAGAGAGAGAGAGAGAGAGAGAGAGAGAGAGAGAGAGAGAGAGAGATGCTTTTAATCCCAGCACTCAGGAGGCAGAGGCAGGTGAATCTCTGTGAGTTTGAGGCTAGCCTGGTCTACAGAACAAGTTCTAGGATAGCTAGGGCTGTTACACAGAGAAATCCTGTCTCGAAAAACCAAAAATAAATGAGTAAATAAATATTAAAAATAAATAACAACACAAAAATCAAAACAAGAAAAAAAAAACCTGACCAAATAAAAAACCAAAAACAAACAAAAGCAGCTTGCCACAACAACAAAAAGCACCAAAAAGGAAAACAAAATTAAAAATCAAAAAAGAAACAACAACAAAAAGAGAGGCAAACAGCCACCCACCGGTGACCTTCCTCTTCTCCCCTTTATATGCAAATGGAGGACACACGGTCTCCTTGAAATAAACCTGCCAGTGCCCAGGTCCCCAGGACCACCACATGGATGTTGTCAGGGCTGGGACAGGGCTCAGCGGGCTTTCTAACTCAAGGTCAGCTGTTTGGAAACTGCCTCCTGTCTGAGGTCAGGAGGATGATTGACCAAGGGTCTCTTCCTCTGGGAGCTGTCTGGACTGTGAGGAATCCGCTGGTTAACAGGACGGAGACCTGGGAAGGCACGGGGGACAGATTCTGCTGAGAATCTGTTACTGAGGAACAAACCTAGATGGTGGGGGAGGACGTGCAGAGAGAGGGAAGAGCGTAAACGCAGCAGTTTGCCCGGGCAGGGAAAGGCGCAGTTACCCGCTGTGTGTAGCACAAGGTGGGGAGGGATGCGGCAAGGAGATAGCTCGCTGTGATGTTAAACAGCATCCAGTGAGGCTCAAGACTACAAAACTGAGAGAGAAACCAGGCAGGAGCCACTGTCTGCTGTTCCTCTTAGTGCTTCTGTGGGCTCCCCAGGGGTTTCCGTAGTCCTTTTCTGCCTATACTTCGTACTTCTGAACCTGCCTGGGGATCTTGGAGTTCATCTTCATTTGGTGATTCTTTTTTTTTTTTTTTTTTTTTTTTTGATTTTCGAGACAGGGTTTCTCTGTAGCTTTTTTGGTTCCAGTCCTGGAACTAGCTCTTGTAGACCAGGTTGGCCTTGAACTCACAGAGATCCTCCTGCCTCTGTCTCCCTAGAGCTGGGATTAAAGGCGTGCGCCACCACTGCCCAGCCATTTGGTGATTCTTGAGCTCCAGGTTGGATCTCTCTGATTCTGTCTGCCCAGGGAGAGTCCTCTGGTCTCTGGTTGTCAGGAGAGCCAGGCTTTTACCAGTGGATAGGATGGTCCAGGAGCGGTAGCTAAAGCTGACTGGCTGTCCCACACAAATCAGCAAAAGCTAGAAAGAATTTCCCTACACTTCATGAGTGAAGATGTAACATTCTGTCCTGAAAATCCATCAGCCAAACAGCTATCTTCTGTTACACTGTTACCCTTTTTCTCTTCCCAGAACTCCTGGCCCATTCCCATCTCTCCCGGGTCCTTCGGAAACTCTATATTCTAAGCTCCATTCAATCCTTTCATGGCATTAATTTCCCTTTCCAGGCCCATTATATTCCAAACAGGATTGGAATATAATATTTCTCTCTGAAGGCTGCTATGTAGCTGCTTCTTCTGAATTGAAGCATTCCCTCCTGAAGGGACGGACTCTCATAAGACGCAGGAAATTCCTGAAACTTACAAGCTCAACAAAATCTGGCCTTATCTTTATAAAAGGGGAAAAATGTTTGACAGAGACAGAGGAAGCTTTCAGTGAAATTTCCTGTGAATTATAGTAGTGTTAGGGCTACGGTTTTCAGAGGCAGTAAGACCTACACTGGAGCAAGCTTTCTGGAGACACAGATACCTTTGATTTATTTAACTTTTTTTTTCTTAATTTTGTGTGCACTGGTGTGAAGGTGTAAGATCCCTTGGAGCTGGTATAGCTGTGAGCTGCCATGTGGGTGTTGAGAATTGAACCTGGGTCTTCGGGAAAAATAGTCAGTGCCCTTAACTGCTGAGTCATCTCTCCAGTCCCCATAAATGCCTTTGAAGCAACCGTGCTCCTGGAAGTAACCCCTTACCTATGCTGCTTTAAATAATCCCATGAACACATACATGGGTTCGCTAAGCTAGACTTGGGTGAGGTTGGTTATTGATGCCCTGTGCAGGGTGAGAGAGTGTTTGCTCCTGCCTCCACCAGCAAAGGATCACACACAAACAACCCCAGCTTCGTATAGAATAACTTCGTAGAGATCTATTTTTCTTTCTGCTACACGAGTAGCAATCACCAGATGGGTCTGAATATTAAGTGTGATAATTGAGATACTTACAACAATACAGAAAATCCTTACAGGTTACAGATGGAGATTTTGTGCTGTCAGTGCAGGGAGTTCTGGAGACACTTTGATCACGTGTCTGGATATGTACGTACATGGTGGTACAGTTGTAATGCCTGTGATAAACACGGGATACACCCTAATTCCCAGCAGAAGAGGGAATAGTGAAGTAATCTTCAGAATATGTAGGTAATACACTTGATACTGACCTAGAAAAATATTCACACATTGCTAACCAAAAAAAATTGAAAATAGATTATGTGTATATGTATCCTCCATTCACACATAAACACACATATGCAATCTGCCTGCCTGCCTTCCTTCCTTCTTTCCTTCTTTCCTTCTTTCCTTCTTTCCTTCTTTCCTTCCTTCCTTCCTTCCTTCCTTCCTTCCTTCCTTCTTTCCTCTCCCTCTCTCCCCTTCCTTCCTTCTTCCTTCTTTTTTCCCTCCTTCCCTTTCTCCCTCCCTCCCTCCCTTCCTCTCTCTCCCTTCCTCTCCTTCTCTCCTCTTCCTTCCTTCCTTTCTTTTTCCTTTCCTTTCTTTTTCCTTTCCTTTCTTTTCCCTTTCCTTTCTCCTTTCCTTTCCTTTCCTTTCCTTTCCTTTCCTTTCCTTTCCTTTCCTTTCCTTTCCTTTCCTTTCCTTTTATGAAACAGGGTCTCTTTTTGTAGTCCTGGATGTCTTGGAACTCCCTGTGTAGGGCAGAGTGGCCTCAAACTCAGAGATCCACCTGCCTCTGTTTCCTGAGTGCTGAGATCAAAGGCGTGTGCCACCAGGCCCAGCTCATATATACTTTTTTTTTTTTACGTCAGGTTCTCACTGCTCAGCCTGGATTTAAGTTCAAAGTTCTTCTTTTCTTTTCCATTTTCTTTTTATATTTGGAGACACTGTTTCTTTGTGTAGTCATGGCTATCCTGGAATTTGTTCTGTAGACCAGGCTGTGCTTAAACTCACAGAGATCCTCCTGTCTCTGCTTCCCCAGTGCTGGGATTAAAAGTGTGCACCACTACGGTCCTACTAATTTCAAGGTTTTCTACCTTAGCCTTCTAAGTACTGGGATTGCAGGTTAGTGCCACTGTGCCCATTGAGACATATAAAAAGAAAAAAAAAAGAAAAAAGCTTTAAAGTCTATATATGTGTGTGTCTGTGTCTCTGTGTATGTCTGTGTGTGCATGTGTGTGTATGTCTGTGTGTGTGTCTGTGTCTCTATGTATGTTAGTGCATGTCTGTGTATGTGTCTGTGTCTTTGTGTCTGTATGTGCTTGTCTGTGTATGTGTGTGTGTCTGTATGTGCATGTGTGTGTCTCTCTCTGTGTGTGTGTGTGTGTGTACATGTGTCTGTGTGTTATATAGAACAATCTCCGGAAGGTCAAACTTTCAACTGTTAGTGGTAGCAGTCTTAGGGATACATGTCTATGGAGAGAGGGGTCATGTTCCCTATATTTCTAAGCTTGCATTTTTTGCCATGAACATGTTTGGTTATCTAAATTTTTACATCTATGACTTCTACAAAGAACATTTAGCACACAGTGCCAAGGACAAATGGCAGGACGCGAAGTGCTTACACACGGAGGTCATGACTTGGTAGAAGCAGGAAGCCAGTGGGAGTCACACCCTCGCTGATGAGACCAGAAGCTGCAGAGGGTGCCCAGGGAGAACTCTCTCACCTCTTCCAGAAGGCTGGGGCATCTCGAATTCCTCCTGGTGCCTCCTTCATTCCAGTCCAGCCCATGTTCCCATCATTTAGAAGTGGCAGTGGGTATCAACTATTCAATTATTTTCAAATAGTTGAGCCAGGATCTGGATTGAATAAATCACATTGATGCCAATTTCCAGGGAAGTCCTTTCATATTTTATGATTCACTCCCCACCTTTCCCCCTGCCTGCCTTGTGCTCCTGTTAATGAACCAGGAGACTGCACAGGCTGCTTGGACGTCCCCACCGCTAAACCCCACGTGGAGATGCCGCTGCAGAAAGCACCGTAGTTCTGGGTTTTTTTCCTTTCCCTCCTTGCCATCCTGGGGAAATTGATATGCAGGCAAGAGTATGCTTTGTTTAAAGCTCAGCCCTGGCTTCTGAACGAATACATTATCCAAATCGGCGCACGCGGTTGAAATTCTGCAAAACTCAGTCCTGCCACTCGTGGCTTGCCAATGAGATGTCCAGCCAGGTCTCCGGCAGCGTGAATGTCCTGGAAGAGAGCAAGAAGCCCTGCAAACACCCAGGAGGCCCACTGCGGGAGTCAATCATTTATCCGGCTGAGGATGGAAGGTTGGCCCCGCCAGGTACCTCTACTAGAGCCTGACCACACTGATGGGCCACCAACGCCCAGTCGGGGGACAGACTGCTCTGTTCCTTTAAACTTAAGATTTGTTTGAAGAACAGATTGAACGGGAACATCGAAAACAGAGCCCCCAATGCCCTGCCCCGTTTTTTTTCTTTTTGTGAACTGATTGTTCAAGAATTAGGTCTGTTTTTGAATGTGGAGCTGTGGAAGCTCAAGAGATCAAGCGAGGCTTAACGGTCTGGCTTCCTACGCTTCAGGTACCTGGAATCTTGTCCGTCAGGAGGGCATCCAGGGAACCACTCGTTGGTGACAATTTGGGAGTCACTGAGGTTTGTCCCACTTGCTCTTTAAATGTTAGAGTTTTAATGATTTAGGAACCAGAAGAATAACTAAGGAGCCCAGCAGTCATTATCTCAAATAATGAGACTTTTTAATGCAAAATCAATGTTTGTTATAATGAAAATAGATTCCTGGGCTCCTGCAGGGCCAAATGTACAAATCTTTTTCTGCTGTTAAATAAAATGTGACGGCTCATTTTCAGGACGGTGGCGAGCACTTTTATTCGAGAGTAAAAATAAAATGTCAGAACTTATTTACTTTTATTAAGTGCCAATTCTCAATCAGACGCTCTGATCAATATCTAATTGGAGGTGAAGAAACGGAAAATGATTTTCATGCCAACTTCAGAGAAAGGAAGGAAGGGAGGAAGGATGGGAGAAGGAAAAGAACGCAGAGGAAGCCACTCCGTGTATTTTAGTTATAATAATATAGCAAGTATCTATCAGGTGGGGGCTTCATGCCCAGGCAGAGTGCTGGATCCGAGTCATGTCTCAACACAGCAATTCAATGCTGGGTGACCCTTGTGAGGTCAGCCCATCAGTGGACTCTTTATACTTGACAAGGCTAAGGCTTCTAGAAGGTAATTGTCAGAGTTCCTGGTGAGACAACACCCCGTCCCAGTTCTTAACCTACCTGTTCATTCCCACCCACGTCTGACATTTTTATTTTATTTTAAAAAACATTTCCTTATTTATTTACACAAGTGCCGTGGAGTTCATATGGAAGTCACATGTCAACTGTGGTTGTCAGCTCTCTCCTTCCATCTTGGGGAATGACTTGGTGGCGGGTTCCTTCCTCCACCAGGTCATCTTACAGACTTTTTGTTCGTTTTGTTTTGTTTTGTTTTATGTGTTTGGCCTCTTGAAGTAAGGTCTTGCCCTTATTCTAAGCTGACTTCAAACTTGGGGTCCTTCTGCCTCAGCACCTCTGATGGAGGAAGGTCATTGGTTAAAAAAATAAAGAAACTGCTTGGCTGGCCCTCATAGGTTAGAACATAGGTGGGTGGAGTAAGCAGAACAGAATACTGGGAGGAAGAGGAAGTGAGCTCAGACTCGACAGCTCTCCTCTCAGGAGCAGACGCCTCAGAGAGACGCCATGCTCCCGGCTCCTGGGCAGACACACGCGATGAAGCTCCGACCCAGGATGGACGTAGGCTAGAATCTTCCCGGTAAGCACACCTAGCTGTGCTACATAGAATATTAGAAATGGGCTAGTCCAGGTGTGAGAGTTAGCCTAGAAGAGGCAGGATAGAAATGGGCCAAGCAGTGATTAAAAGAATACAGTGTCCGTGTAATTATTTCGGGGCATAAGCTAGCCAGGCAGCCGGGGTGCTGGGAACGCAGCCCCGCCGCTCCTATTACAACATACCTCAAATCCAGAGATTATGTGCCCAGACTTTATGCTTTCTTTGAACTAATTGTGCGACCTTGCACATTGTTGAGCAGGGCATCTCTATCTGAGGCACAGTGCCCTCCAGGTTAGCTGCCCTGAGGCTTTCTGGATGATTCTCCCTATCTCTACCTCCCATCTTCTGTCTTCACTTCCTCTCCACAGGAGTGCTGGGATTGCAGCTCTTTGGCCTTTTACCTGTGTTCTGGGGATGTGACTCAGGTCACCAGGCTCCTTTATCTACTGAGCCATCTCCCTGGTCCTGTTTTATGTTTTAGTAAGTCACGAGGCAAGCTTTACCAATAGCAAACGTTTTACTCTTTTTTTGGTTTATTTGGTCTGTTTTACTGAGACAAGGGCTTGGATAACCCAGGCTTACCTCCAATGTGTTTGAGTCCAGGATGACCTTGAGCTCCTGACCCTCTTGTCTTTAACTCCCAAGTGCTGACATCACAGCAGTGTGCAACCACGCCTGGCTTAAGTGTTTTACTCTTATTATTAGCTCAAAACCATAAACTTTAACTAGTTTTAGAGGGTAAAGACCTTCTTCAAATACTTTATATACTTCATGGTCATGGCAAACAATGCTCATACAAACACACCCAACTTGCAATGGCTTGACATTTTTTTAACTTCACAGTGCCTGCCGCAAGAGTGGTGCCTGTTCCATGTAAACCATAATTTAGATTTTGCATCCATATCTTTTCCTGGGCTGATGGCACCTAGTTACTTATTCTGTCATCATGTGAGGTGCTTCAACTCCTGGTTGCCCCTGGGATGATGGGATAATGGCTCCCACTCTTTAGTGTGCGTATTCTATGCCGCTCAGTAGGTTCTGTTGACTGTGCAGATGATTTGTGTCCTAGTCTGCTTCCCGTTGCTGTGAAGAAACATCATGAGGAAAAACAACTTGGGGAGGAAAGGGTTTATTTTGTTTTACAGGTTCCAGTCTATCATGGAAGCCAAGGCAGGAGCTCAAGACAGGAGCTGATGCAGGAGTCGCGATGGATTACTGCTTACTGGCTTACTCACCTTACTTGCTCAGCCTGCTTTCTTTCTTTCCTTTCTTTTTTTAATTTTAATTTTTATTCTATGTATTGGTGTTTTGCCTGCGTGTAAGTCTGTGTGAGGGTGTTGGGTCCTGGAGTTATAGACAGTTGTGAGCTGCCATGTGGGTGCTGGGAATTGAACCCCGGTTCTCTGGAAGAACAGTCAGTGCTCTTAATTGCTGAGTCCTCTCTCCAGCCCTCAGCCTGCTTTCTTATACAGCTAGGACCACCTACCTAGGGATGGCACCACCTACAATGGGCTAGACTCTCCTACGTCAACCATTAGTAAAGAAAATACCCCATAGAATTGCCCACAGGTCAACCTGACAGAGGCAATTCGTCCAGGTTTCCTCTTCCGAGGAGACTCTAGTTTGTATCAAGTTGACAAACTAACCCACACATTTTGCAACATCCTCAGTTTGTGGTGGACTTACTGGGGTATAAGCTCATCAAAGGTTGAGGAACTCACTTCTCTGATGTAATGGATCTGTAGTATAGTATTTCTAGTATTTCTAGGAAAGACCAAATGCTAGAAGTGAGTTGGAATTCTACCTAGTCTTTTGCTGGCTATTGAGGGCCTTGGGCAAGCCTGCTACACCCTCTGTGAGACACTGGATCTTCTAATGATTTTTGATTTTAAATGATATCACTTTAAGGAAGAGCCTTTGAGTTTGAACCATGTGTAAATACGGAGGCAAGAGTTCAGCCCTGGGTGCTGTTCCTCAGGTAATATCCACCTTATTTCTTAAGACAAGGTCTTTCATTGGCCTGCGGCAAATCCTGTCTCCACTACCCTGGTGCTGGGGTTACAAATGCATATCACCATGCTGCCTTTTTATGTGGGGTCTGGGTCTCGAACTCTTGAACTCAAGTCTTCATGTTTCAAGACAAATAATTTCAGGGTTTTTTTTTTTTTTTTTTTGGTTTTTGAGACAGAGTTTCTCTGTGTAACAACTGCCCTGGAACTCACTTTTTAGATCAGGCTGGCCTCAGGCTCACAGACTTCCGCTGCCTCTGCCTCCCAAGTGCTGGGATTAAAGGTGTGGATCACCACTGTGAGGCTCGACAAATACTTTTCTGACTGAACTCTCTCCCTTGCCCTGGAAGAACCACTGAAACAGAAGAGTTGTCTGCATAGTGTCCGCACTGCCTCAGGGAATCCAGGACACCCTCCCCGGAAGTGGTCAGCCAGGACCAGAGAAGGAGGTAACAAAGATAACAAGGGTTTAGATCAGCTATCTTCCGCAGAGGTCAGCGCTTGAACTCAGTATTTCTCACATATGACATCTGTACTGGCTAGTTTTATGTCAATTTGACACAAGCTAAAGATCATCAGAGAAGAGGGAGCCTCAGCTGAGAAAACGTCTCCATAAGATTTGACTGTAGGGCATTTTCTTGATTAGTGACTGACGGGAGAGGACCCAGCCCATGGTGGGAGCTGCCATCCCTGGGCTGGTAGACCTGGGTTCTGTAAGAAAACAGACTGAACAAGCAGTGAGCAGCATTCCTCGAAGGTCTCAGAATCAGCTCGTGCCTCCAAGTTCCTGCTCAGCGATGGACTGTCATCTGACAATGAAAGCTGAAACAGACTTGCCTCCTCAAGCTACCTTGGGTCATGGTGCTCTATCACAGCTATAGAACCCTTGACTGAGACCACCCCACCCCCCTCCCAGCGCCCGGTGAGATCATTTCTGTTATGATTGGCATCTGCACTTAGCAGAGGCAGAAACTCAGGCTTTGATATATGAAGCTGCTTAACTAAGGCCGTGAGTAAGCAGTAGAGGATGATTGGACACCAGGAAGCCCAAATCTAAATCCTGGGCATTAGCCCTGTTTACTATGCCCGGATGTCCGCAAGCCCCATTCCCTTTCACCTGCAAACCCCACCTCAAACCCAACTCCTTGTCACCCCCATGATTCTTCCAGGAATCTTTGAAATAGTTTCTCCAACATTGATTCTTGCTCCTCTACCCCTCTGTATCCCATATTTCTTCTAAAAATAGCAATCTCTGATTCTTTTTTTTAAAAAAAACACACAAAACAAAACCATCAGCTCTGTTGAGATACAATTTACATACAATAAAAATTTCAGATTTTTAAATGTACAATTCAGTGAGTTTTGACAAATGCAAACAGTCAAGTTCACCGCCATAGTCAAGCTATAGAATGTCTCTCTGTGTGTGTCTGTGTGTTTAATAAACTTTACATCAAATCATGACACTCTTCTGCCCACCTCATCCAAAGGGTCGCCATCTCTCTTGAGCGACAGTCAGCATTCTCAGTGTTTCCCAGGGTCATGACAGAGGAAACACTGTTACGGGTTTGCAAAATGGCTTCATTTTTTTTCCCCCAGGGCACAAAGGAAGACGCTGTATGTTGCCCTTATGTATAGGTAAGAGCATGTGACTAGTTCTGGGCACTGGACGTGAGTAGCAGTGGTGTCTATACCTATCAGACCTGGGCCTACATGCCTAGAAAAATGCCTGGTGTTTCTCTCCTGCTTGCTTTAAAGTCCCCAGGGATCACTCTAAGCCTGAGGGATCTTAGAGCTACTTAGAAGCACTGGACTTCAACAGGATAAAAGGCAGACAGCCTTGAACCCTTGTGAATTCTGATATTTCAGAGGAATTGGTAACACAGCAGCTAATGTTCAAACCTGGCCTGTGTGAAGGCCCCGCCCACCCTGGCCTTTGCCATAGCTTGGACTGTATCTTCCTCTGTTGCAGCCCCACACCCTCTCCGCAAAAGCAACACTCTTCCCCTTATTCCCAAGTGTGGCATGCCTCTGGCCATTGTGCTTGGTGCTTGTGGCAAGTTCACTGTGGGCCCCCCATACCACCAGATTTCCCTGCTCCAATTCCTGGCACCTGTGGATGGTCCCATGACCCCGGAAGAGACTTTGCAGGTGTGATTAAGTTAGGGGTTTTGAGATGGGGACCGGATTCTGGATTAACGGAGTGGGTCAGTACCATCCCAAGTGTCTTCATAGGAAAGCGGAAGAGGGAGATTTGACTAAGGAAGAGAAGGCTTGTGACAGTGGAGACCAAAGTGGTAGCGGTAGAGCCAAGACATGGCAAGTGGGAGGTGCAGCGTCCCCTGTGTGCTCTCCGGGACCACAGATGACTAGACGTTGGTTTTCCCATTGAGAGATCCTGGCCTGCAGAACTGCAACAGCGCTGCTTGAAGCCGTTGGATTTGGGCTCATTTCTTCCATGGCAGTAACGTGAAACTCGCTGAGTGTCCTTTTGTCTAAACGCTTGTCCCCTGGGTAACTGAGTGGCTGCCCCTCACTTCCTTCATTGCTGTCATTTTTTTTTTTTGAGACAGAATCTCTGTATAACCACCATTGTGGCTGTCCTGGAACTCACTTTGTAGATTAAGCTGGTCTTGAACTCACAAGATCCCCACCTGCCTCTGCCTTCCAAGAGCTGGGCTAAAGGCTTGCGCCACCACCGCCCGCTTGTTGTCACCTTCTTACCAGTGCTTTCTCTTACATGCCTCATTCAGGAAAGAATGCTGGGGCTCCTCCCTTGCCTCTGTTTTTCTAGTCTCCAGAGACCTTGACAGACACTGGGTACACCACATGGTCCATGGGGTCATTGCTTCTGTCCTTTCCTTATTAGAAGGTATGTTTCAATAACGCAGGCTCCTTGCCAGTTCTGGCCTCTGCTCTAACTCCTAGATCAATGCCTAGCGCATAAGTCAGCCTGCAGTAAGTTCTTGTTGAGTGAATATATAAATGGGTAGATGGTCGAGAGGCCTTGGGTAGGAAATGCTTGGGCTCCCAGGACCAGTCAGGTGCCCACTCTTTTAAGGCCATTTGAAGAGGGCTGAGGTCCAGTACTCCTTTCTGTGTCTTTCTGGGTATGGAGCTAGAAATGGAAGTCGGGTGAGATCTGAGGTCGGATGGTCTCGTGCCAAAGAGCTGTTCCTTGAGTCAGGAAGTCAGACGTAGTGTGTCCTAGTCACTTTTCTACCACTGTGGTAGGTACCATGGCCAAGGCTTTTAATTTGGGGATGGTGGTTCCAGAGGGTTGGAGACCATTATGGTGGGGAGCCTGGCAGTAGACAGGCAGACATGGTGCTATAGCAGTAGCTGAGAGCTTACTTCTTAAGACAACAACCGGGGTGGGGGGAGAGGGGGAGAGAAAGAAGAAGGAGGAGGATGTGCAGAGTGACGTCAGGGCATCAGGAAGGCCTGCCTGGGAGCTCAGAGGCGAGCAGGCCAATCCTAGGACAGGGTCATTTGTCTGGGCGGGGGAGGACGTGGACTGGGGAGGGTACTGAGCTGTCAGGCAGAAACCAGTGGTGGAAAGGGCCAGAATTGAAAGTTCTGGGCTGTGTGTCCCTTTCTCAGAAATGGAGACTGGATTCATTATGAGACAGAGACTGGCAGGGTAAGCAGGTGCCTGATGAAAAAAAACACCCTGGGTATCTCTCTAGTGGGCATCCTGTCAGGAAGGGGACAGAAGGGGAGCAGTTAGGATTCCCGGAGAAGCATTGAGAACAGGGAATGACATACTTATGGGCTGGCCTCAGACCATCTCTGCTTCTCTGCTGGCCCTCCATGGGCTGCCCCTGGGTAGGTTTGTGGTCTGTGTGAACCCTCAGAGCTGGTGAGTCCCAGCTCTCTAGGGTTTTACGGGTCCCCACCCTTTAACCAAGACCCCTTTGACTCTCCCTCCCTGAAGTGGAGGCTGGTCTCCTGGGGACCTCATCATTCAGAATGAGGAAGCTGATTTGAATGTGAAGTAGCCTAGGAATCCTTCTGGGGAAGTAGGATGGGTCTTTCTGGGCCTGGAGTCCAGTTGGCAGCTCAGACAGACTCAGCGTGACAGTTTTCCCATTGACAGAATCACTGCCCACCCTGCATATACCAGGTTTCAGGCACTGTGTAACAGGAGTTGGCCCACTAAATATACCTTTAGCCCCAGAACCACCGAGCAATGTCACAGACTTCCCATTTTCCAGATGAGGAGTCTGTCACACAGAAAGGCCACAAAGTCAGCGAGAGATAGCACCTGGATGAGAAAAGCCAGGCTTCTGCTCTCAAAGTTCAGGTTCCTCACCATGATGTCATATTCCACTCCTCACAGGGCTTCTGCGTGTGAGCCCCACCCATGCTGAAGGATCCGTGGGGTAACACAGGGGCTTCTGAATGGAAGTGGACAAGACAACAGTGTTTTTGATTTCAGCAGCCTCCACACTGAGAGCAGCACTTCCTTGCATTCGAGAGACAGCACACTGCCGTGGAACCAGTCATTCCACAGCTTTGTCAACAACAGGTATCATAGCTGTTACAAACATCTTAAAGTACGATTTGTACAGATTGACCCCTAATCTGTTTGGAAGTGCTTGTGCTCAGATTGTGGGATATTTCGGATTTGGGGGTTTGGGGATCAGTCTGTACTCCCAGAAGCCACAGTTGTCAAGAGCACCCTGGATCATGCTGTTAGTGTGGGAATGAAGGGGTTCTTACTTTTCTTTTTTTACAGACTTTCTTTTTGCAAAGCTGGGATCAAACCCAGAATTTGGGGCATTCTAGGCTCTACCACTCACCTAGTGTGTTTTTGTTTTTGTTTTTGAGAGAGAGAGGGGGTGAGGGGAGAGAATGATAAAGAGAAAGTCTCACTGCGAAGTCTGGATTTGCCCTGAACTCTGAATACTCCCGACTACAGCTGTTTGGACGATTTCTTTTAATGCAGCTTCTTATGATTTAGCAAGGGATTGCATTCATGTATGTCCTTTGATCGCCTGTTGTAAGTCAGTAGCTTCCTCCTGAGAACTGGGGCAATAGTTTCTGTTTTCCAGATGGAACAGTCTGAAATAAGTCTTGGCACACAGCTGGTACTCAATAGATATTTTCTAACAGTTTCATTTTACCTATGCCGTTTCCTTCCCCTGTGCTCAACCACAGTCTGACTAGTAGATGGAAAGTTCCAGAACAAGCAACGCTGTATTTATTTATTCATTTTTTAGCTCTTAAGTTTCAGGGTATACCATGTTCTCAGCAGCGTGATGACGTCATGCACCACCCAGCCCTGTCCTCACTTGGGATGTGAATCCCTTAGTTATATATGTCCCTGCTGTATATGCGACCCGCCCGTTCCCACTCAGTAGTTATCGGATGAACGTGCACTGTTGATCTCACAGCCAGGCAGGGCTTGTTTTCCCTGCTAGCTGTCCCAAAGCGCAGGAGTGGCGACGCTGCCGCTGCCGATTCAGCACGCCAGAGAGTTGTGAGGAAGCGCTCTAAGTAAGACGGCAAATGTTTACTACTTTAAAAAGTCCTATTCGTGAGGGTAACGAATCTCCTATCCATGAAACCGTGAGAGGGAAAAAGAGGCTTGTCCTCGCATTGCTGGCAGAACCCTTCCTTGCAGCCTTCCTGTGATGTGCACTCAACTACGGAGAGGGCATTAAAAATACGTAGATGTAACACAGGGTTTGGTGCCATCTGCGGTTTCGGGTCTTCACTGGAGGCCTGGCATTGTGTCTCCCTTGCAGGGGCCACTGATGGCCCCAGCAAATCAAGTACAAGGAAGTGACTGGGCGACACCTGTATTGAGTGCAAAGGAGCCTCCTCAGCAGCTATGACCACCATCATTTCCGTGTGCTGGTTTACTCAAGCCCCAGCGAGGAGGAGCAGGCGCACTCCTCAGATGCATCGTTTGGTGAGTATGTCCTGTCGATACTGACAGAGAAACCCTGTGTAGTTCATACAGGTGTAGGTGGCATCCTTTCCCAGATTAGGCATTTAAAAAAATAAATATTCAGGGGTTGGGGAGATGGTGATGAGAGTAAAAAACATTTGCTCTGCAAGCAAGAGGACCTGAATTCAAATCTCACCTAAAAACGAGGCGTGGTTATGCATACTTCTAAAGCTAATTGTTGTGTGGGGTGCCATACAGACAGATCCTGGGAGCGTGTTGGCCTGCCAGGCTTGTCAAAATGGTAAGCTTCATGTTTAGTCAGACTGACACCTCAAGGCTGTAAGGTACAGAGCAATAGCGATTGGTCAATACTCAGTGGCTTCCTGTGCCTTCTGCATACGTGTGCACAGACACCAACACACGCTGTGACTTACCACCTCATACCCATGTTTTAAAAATAAATGAATAAATAAGCCACAAAATAAATGTTCAGAGTCCAGAGAACTCGTCTAGACGTTGTTGAAGAAAATGGGTCAGAAGAGGGCAGATCTGAACTCTGCTGTCAGGGTTCCGGGTCAGATGGGGTGGGTGATGGTCTCAACAGTCTGAAATATGGGATGCTTGGTAGAAGCGGTGCCCCGTGCCTCATGCCCCACACCCTGAGCCTTTGCTACTCACCTCACAGTAATTCCACGAAGGAAGATTAACTCTCCATTCAAGATGAGCTTAGAGGGTCTAGGCTGGCCAGCTCACAGCCACCCAGCCAAGGCAGTCTAAGGATGTGGATTCAGGTCTGACCTCTGGGGTCGGCTACAGCTCATAACTACTGGGACCTGCTGCCTGTTCTCTCAGATCCTGGGAATTAGACCCCAGGCACCGGGTCTATGTGCACTTGGCAAGAGTAAAGAAGGGAACTTGGGTCCCATGTTCTCAGCACTCCCTCCCGGCTTCCCCCACCGTCTGTCTGGGAGGTCTTCCAAACTAAACTCAGCATACAATTCATTCATTCATTCATTCATTCATTCATTCATTCCTCCCTTCCAGGATACTCCTTCTCCTCTTTAGTCCTCATTTGGCCCTGGATGTTCCCAGGAGGATACCACCAGAACTCTCCTTTTCCTATTTCTGAGAACTTTCTACTGTTAATCAATAGCAAAATACTGAGCATCCTCATCCTAGATCCTCTGAGCCTGCTTGTTCTTCTGGAAACATAGCTCCCCCCTTCCCCCTGTCAGGATGGTGTCTACTTGTGCTTTCTCAAGTTGACTGCTCTTTGACCTCTGAACCACTAGGCCTGGGGGGTGGGCCTGGTGTCCTCCCCACTTCTCCTTGCTGCTCTCATGACACGCATTCCCATGCATTCTCCCAAACAGCTGCCTTGAAGCCATCAGACTCTCTGAGGCTTCCTCTCCTGGCCTCTGCAGACCCCCAGCCTCTCTCCTCTGCTTTCCCTGAAGATGTCTGAGTCCTGGGAACTCTTCCTCCAACACTGCCCTGCCCCAGTTCCTGGTGGGTTCCATAGATAAAGACGTGACCTTTCTCATAGCTTCGAGTCTCACTTCCCTGTTGTCTTTACCTTTCGTTCCCAAGGTCATACATCTACTGATCGCTAAAAGTGGCTCTCAGGTCTCAAGCATTCTGCTTTCTGAATGTCCCTGACAGCCCCTGCTGTGGGTGTTCTGTACCTGCAAAGGGGAAGGGCTGCCTCTTCTGCCACAGAGAGCTTAAGAGGAATCTGAAGTTCAGTATCTCCAGGCTTGTCTACACGAATGTCCTCATGGACTGTGGTCAGAGTCTATAAAACACTTGTGAGACTATGCACTCATTTTCTTTGTGGGTCTTCCCCTTATAATTAGATTATTGGTCCAATTTTCAGTACAACCTACCTTGTGGCTGCTGGTAATATGTCTTGTTTTAAAATGTCATGAGACTCTCCTCTGGCCTCCTAAGTATTTCTTCAATGATTAACTTCCCTGCATTAACCATTTTGATTTTTGCAGGGCTTTTTTTTTATGTGAGAAAAAGATTTCTTTTCCTTTTTCTTGTTTTTATTGAGCTATTCTTTTTTTTCCCTGCTCCCCTCTCTTCCTTGTCCCTCCCATTTACCCTCTCCTATGATCCCCATACTCCCAGTTTACTCAGGAGATCTTGTCTTTTTCTACTCCCCATGTAGATTGGATCCATGTATGCCTCTATTAAAGTCCTCTTTGTTGGCTAGGTTCTCTGGGGTTGTGAATTGTAGACTGATTTTTCTTTGCTTTATGTGTAAAAGCCATGTGTGAGTGAGTACATATTATATTTGTCTTTCTGGGTCTGGGTTACTTCACTCAATATGATGTTTTCTAGATCCATCCATTTGCCTGCAACTTTCAAAATGTCATTATTTTTTTTTCTGCTGTGTATTACTCCATTGTGTAAATATACATTTCCTTATCCATTCTTCAGTTGAGGGGCATTTAGGTTGTTTCCAGGTTCTGGCTATGACAAACAAAGCTTCTATGAACATAGTTGAGCATATGTCCTTGTGGCACAACTGAGCATCCTTTGGATAGATACTTAAAAGTGGTACTTACTGGGTCTTGAGGAAGGTTGTTTTCTAATTTTCCGAGAAATTGCCACACTGACATCCAAAGGGGCTATACCGGCTTGCACTCCCACCAGCAATGCAGAAGTGTTCCCTTTATTCCACATTCTCTCCAGCATAAGTTGTCATCAGTGTTTTTGATCTTGGCCATTCTTACAGGTGTAAGATAAAATCTCAGAGTTGTTTTGATTTGCATTTCTCTGATGGCTAAGGATACTGAACATTTCCTTATGTGTCTTTCAGCCATTTTAGATTCATCTGTTGAGAGTTTAGGTCTGTAACCCATTTTTTATTGAATTACTTGTTCTTTTGATGACCAGTTTCTTGAGTTCTTTGTATATTTTGGAGATCAGCTCTCTGTCCTATGTGGGGTTGAGGAAGATCTTTTTCCATTCTTTTGGGTGCTATTTTGTCTTACTGACCATGTTCTTTGCTTTACAGAAGCTTCTTAGTTTCAGGAGGTTCTATTTAAGTGTTGTTCTCAGTGTCTGTGCTACTGGGGTTCTATTTAGGAAGTGGTTCCCTGTGCCAGTGCATTCAAGTGTACTTCCCACTTTCTCTTCTATGAGATTTAGTGTGGTTGGTTTTATGTTGAGGTCTTTGGACTCGAGTTTTGTGCATAGAGATAGATATGGATCTATTTTCATTCTTCTACATGATATCCAGTTATGCCAGCACTATTTGTTGAATATGCTTTTTTTTTTTTTTTGTTTTTCGAGACAGGGTTTCTCTGTGGTTTTGGAGCCTGTCCTGGAACTAGCTCTTGTTGACCAGGCTGGCCTTGAACTCACAGAGATCCACCTGCCTCTGCCTCCCAAGTGCTGGGATTAAAGGCGTGCGCCACCACCGCCCGGCTCGCTTTCTTTTTCCCATTTTATATTTTGTAGGACTTTTAAGGCTATCAAAAGCAACCATTTTTTTCCACAATCCTTGTAATTATAATTTCTTCCAAACTGATAAAGCCCTTCAGCCTTTGCCAGCCCATTATCTTACGTCCCTCCATAAGCCAATCAGATTTTTCATCACTGTGTAAGAAACACTTTTGGAGGAAAAGGTAAAGTTTAGTTTGTGTTAGAAATTTCATGTCATCATAATGGGCCCTTCACAAGACAGACACCCAGGGTGGGGAGGGCAGAGTGGCATAGAAATGGTCCCCCATCGTGGCCAGGAAGCAGGATAGGGACTCTTAGTGACTTAACTTCCTGCAGTTAGGCCCTCCAACTAAAGTTGCCAACACCTTCAAGATAGTGTTACCGGTCGGAGACCAAGCCATTAACTTGAGAACCTGTGGGGGGACATTTCTTCTGCACTGAATGAACCAGAGTTAAGTGTCTGTGAAACTGGGTCCCACAGGCAGTCACTGTCCCAGGATCCACACCAGCAATGAGGACCTTTCTGGATGGGCAATGCAACCCCTAAACTCGATCTCTAGGGTTACTCTCTAGGACCCTGCTTACTATCAGCTACATTAATTATGATTCCCTGAAAAGAGATCCCATGGTTTGAGCTTATTAATAGGTTTTCTGTACCTTGATAGTAGGTTTCTCCTATTGCCACCTACTTACTATCTCCACGGACATAGTAGGCCAGATAAACTGAATTGAAAAAGTAAAAAAAATAGGTTTATTTTGAGCAAAGCAACTCCTGGGTAAGTCCTCCAGTCCCCAAAAATCAAGGCAGGAGAAGGGGCTGGAGAAATCGCGTGTCTGAACTGAAACAGGGCACTTAAATACCCTGTAAGTGAAGATGATGACACGTCCTCCAAGGCTGGGTTTGTGCCCAAGTATGCTCTAAAGCAGGGTCTTGGGCCGCTGGCAACTTCAGGGGAGGAGCCACTGCAGTCACCAAGAATGCAGAACTGGGCTTCTGGCGCCTTTTCTTTGGTGGCAATTCTCTGAGAGGGCAGGGTTTGGAGAGAGAGGGGTGGGGGTTTCACAGGAGTGAGCTGGAAGTTTGGGCTGAACACTTACTTAGATGATCACATTTGTGGAGCGTGTAATCCGGGGTAGTGAGTTGGGGGTGGGGGGTGAGGCAGGGAGAGCCGGTGAACAAATGTGATGAGCATACTCCTGAGCTGGGCTAACACTCGCTTTTGTAATAAGTGTAGCGAAGGCTTGTGCTCCGCACACCTTCCAGGTGCAGGGCATCAGTGCTTTATCTGAAAAGGATCCCTGAAGAGCCAGCCACAGGACAAGCTGTAGCCAGAACTTACCCCAGGTTCTCGCTTATTTGGGAAAGCTTGCCCCACGGCATACCAGCTCTCCTACACTTGTGGCTGGTATCACCCGTTCAGTTAGGGAACCTGAATGTCAGAATCCAGGCCTTTGGGTGTGATGTTTCTGGGCGCAGGCAGGGGATCCAGAGGACCCCAGGGAGTCTCAGGCTGCAGATCTGCAGAGTTCCCATAGCTATGGCTGGGATGCCACTCACTTGGAGTCTGTCGACATGGCAGAAGCAGGAGTGGGGCCCAGGGAATTTGAATACATGCGTAGGACATCCTGTGAGGGAAGGGTCATCTAGCCTTGTTTAGCCCAGAGCCCTACAGACCCCACAGTCTCTCACCTCCCTGGAGCTACAGACCCAGCCTACTCTGGTCCCCTTTACCTCACTAGCCGTTCTACCCTCTACAAGACCAGCTTTTTTTAGTGCCCTGCATTTCCTCAGCCTCTCCCGTCCTTTCATTCAGGGATGGAGAACAGGGGTAGAAACTGCTTAGGCAGTTTTTACAGCAAGGACCCCCAAAACCAGCATTTGTAATTCTTGCCTTCAGGGGCAGAGTCACAGCTCAGTGGCCAAGAGTAAATACTACCCCTGCAGAGGACCCAAATTCAGTTCCTCTGCCCTCTGGGGCAGTCTGTGTGTGTGCGCGCGCCCTACCCCCCCACCATGTACACACGCTCCTGGGGATCCTTCTGGAGTCCTCAGGCATCCGCACTCACATGTGCACAAGCCTTCCCACCCAGATACACACACACACACACACACACACACACACACACACACACACACACACACACATCCTGATTCTTGTCCTTGGTCAGAAGCCAGGGATGTCCCTGGCTCTGTCTTGGCCCAAGGTCCAGAACACCAGAAAGCAGTTTTGGTTCCTGCTCCGGCTTCCTGTTGTTTTTCTTCTCCTTTTATACAGCCTAAATGAGATCCCCTGCCTGGGAACAGTATGAGGCTATGACACCAGGAAAGGCACCAGAACACCTCGTGGAAAGGTGACTGGACCAATCAGCTCATCCTTTGTGCTCACCATGTCTCCTCTCAGCAAAAGCCTTACTACACCTCAGGTGGGGACCCTTGATGGCACCCTGTTTCCTGGGTCCTGCTCCTCACACACAGGGGCTCTGGCCCTCTTCCCTTCTCTTAAGTCGTGTGATAAAAACCTTTATCAACTCTCCCTCCTGTTCCAGAACTTCACTCTCTGAGAAGTAACTGTGAGCTTCTGGAACTCAGTCATGACAAAGCCACGAAGGGCTGGAAAGCCTCTGTCTGGCTGAAGGATTCACCAGGACATGGGGCCTGCTTCTTTCAGGGCCTGTAGCACTCTCCCCTTGCATTCCTGAGTATCCATCTCCTGCACTTGCTTCAGGGTGCCTGCCAAGCGGGAAGCCTTCTCCAGCCACTTGACAGAAGGGTCATTCACTCCTGTCTCCCCCTGGCGTGACACTCTTTCCCTTTGCTGTGCCACTTGCTGTCCTGACAGCCAGTGTTTGGGATCCATGGTTTTCCTGTCGTTTCTTCCAAGTGGAGCGCAAACTTGGGAGGGCGGAGCCTGTCCTTACCCTCTCACTGCCTAGGGCAGACACAGCCTGCAGTGGGCACTTGGCAAGTCTGAATTGAATGAGCCGGCACTGTGAGTGAACCAAGAGCTGCCACACAAGCCCCAGCCCCGGATCTGTACTGAGACCAGAGGATTATTGAGCTTCCGTGGGGCTCCTTGCTTTTCCAGGGCATTTGGCGTCAAGCCTCAGGGCTGGTGAGGTTGTCTTCGGATTTGTAGACTTAGGACGGATCTGGTCTTCAGAGGCACCTCGAGGAGCCCTGTCCAGGATGGAGAGAACTTTGTCCTGACTTCACACTCCCTTGGGGTTCTGATCATATATTCCAGGCCCTTGGCAGACCCCACCCCAGTTTTGACTTAGGCTAAATGAAGTGGTTTTGTTTTGGTTTCAGCCGAATTCTTAGACTGTAATACTACCATAGACTGAATATCATGATGTGCTGCTCTGAGCTTGGTGCTTTGTGAGATCTGAGTAGGTCCCATCCTGCAGAGAGGCCCTGCACAGGGCATCCGGGTCCCTCACAGCACCGCGGCTAACACGGCGCCCTGGTTACAGGCATCTTCCCTCATTTCCAAAGCAGCAGCTCCTAGGCGGCCTTGCGGCTTCTTCCTGGCACCCAGGGTGTGCCCCAGCTGCCCCAGTGCCCCGGGCTTCTCTTCCTCACCCTGGCACATGGCACTGCCCCCACCCCAGCTGTCACCACAGGCTCCCGGCTCTTTACCACCTCAGTGCCTGAGGCCCCGGTCTCAGCAAGACTCGAGCCTGGGCCTCATCCTTGCTTGCTGTCTCTGACCCAGGCATCTGGCTCCTTCCCCCTCAGCCTCCAGAGCCAGCGGTCCCCTCCCCCCACGCCTGACCTCGGAGCCCAGAATCTATTGTCCTCCTCCATCCCAGCCAACCCCCAGCCCGACGTGACAGCTCCTCCATTACCGATGCACATTCACAAACAGCTCATTTACATAGGAGCACAAGGAAAACTGCGCCGTCTTCAGAAAAGGAGGAGGACGCCCACTGCAGAAGACCCTGAGGTGAGGGAGCCTCCTGCCCCTCCCTTCTCCTAGGCGGTTCTGAAGGGTGTGTGTGTCGGGGGCAACAGAAGCCAGAGAGATGGGAGGGTACGTGGGTGAGGTGCTGGGCAAGCACATACTATTTAGTTTCTGTACTTTTTTTTTTGTTTTTAGGGTAGTTTATTTTCTGTCTATATGTGCCATTGTGAAATCTCTGGGACTTGGGCTTAAAATTCTGCCCAGTCCTCAGTTTGCACTGTTACCGCCTCATTAACACACCCACACCCACACAAACACACATACACACATATACGGACACAAACAAACACATACACACAAACACACATGTACACACACATACACACATATACAGACACAAACACATACATACACACACAAACACGCATACACACAAACACACATGTACACACACATACACACATATACAGACAAACACACATACACACACAAACACACACACATGTACACACACACACACACACACACACCATTTAGTTTTTATTTCAGTGACTAGCTGTCAGCCATAGGCAGAAAGGCAGGATGCCCTTTGGGAAAGTGGAACCTCAGGGCAAAGAGCCTCCATAGCTGAATTCCTTTTAGAGCTTAGCCCTCGTTGAGCTGCAGAGAAGGATTTGTGGACCTTTGGCAAACAGTTTCATTTCCCCATGAAAGTGGGGGTCACAGTATCACCTGCCGTGAGTTAGGAGGAGGGCTTCATGAAGAGCGTGGGGCCAATTGCTGTGCTGTGTGCATGCAGAGGACCTGTCGGAGGAGAGCGCTGCTGAGGTGTAGGAAACAGGGAAATGTGCGCAGACACTTGGCCCACTGGCCTTCCAGGACCCCCAGCTCTTTTCTGATGCAGAGGGGAGGGGTCACTTGTCCTTGTTCTCTTGTCGGGTCATGTCCTTTTCTAGAAATGGTCCCTGGCCTTCTTGTTCCATTCCTGATCTGTCCCAGTCTCACTCCTACCACCAGCCCTACTAGGTGTCAGGATGTGGACCAGGGTGGGACGGGGCTGGACAGGCCAGGGACCTTGGAAGGCAGCAATGATGAACATACACTGAGCTCCACAATCCACTGTCTGATTTAATCATCCGCTTTGTGCTGTCGAGGCAGGCAGTTCCACCTAAGCCCAGTAAAGTTCTCTGAATCACAGCGTCGTGATCCATTAATGATGTCTGCCATGGGTGAAGCCAGGGGAGCCACAGGACTCCATTTGTCTTCTCAGCCAGGCGCTGTTGAAAAGAGGCAGAAGGAACTGTGAGACCAGGCTAGGGCTCTGATGGGTTTCTGGTGGAAGGGATCCCTCTGTGGATGTCCGTAGAATGAGTCTGCTGAACGATAGGCAGGGCACTCAGGGCGAGAAAACAACACAGACATGAGATATGAAACACCGTGGTGAGCAGGTGGGTATCAGGAGCTCCCACCTGGAGCCAGAGAGATAGAAGCTGAAACAGAAAAAAAGGCCAAGGGTTAGCATGCGTGTGGCACCTCGAATGCCCAGTATGCATACAGTAAGGGACACGGCTACTGCTGTTCCGCTGTGTCATAATGCCTAGCACGTTAGCAGATGCTTTTAGGCTGCCAGACAGAGGGCAACGCCCACTAAGTACCTAGTGGATATGGCTCAGTAAATCCCTCATTGACTTATTGGCAGAATGATCAATAATCAATTGATTCAGGGAGAGTCCAGCCATAGCAGGTGACAATATGTCATGCTGAAGACATGGTGGCGGAATGGACACTCTACCCCACGTACACATTCGGGCCATTTCTACTTTTTTATTGCTCTGGGTGGTTCTGCAGGTTTCTCCAGGATCACTGGCGGACTACCCATACTAGGGTCTGCTTCTAGCGGCCTCTCTCTGTCCAGATCCTGGAGGGAAGGCTGCCTCCCCGACACCAGGGAAAGGCACGGCTTCACAGAAAGGCCAGATGCAGCTCTGTCCACTTGTTTCTCCACCAGTCCCAGTGCCTGGATTGGGGAGGCTAAGGTGGAACTGCCTGGTCCTCTCTGCTTTCTAGGACCTAAAGACTTGACCTAATCGTCACAGGTTCTGTGGGTATGAGCTGAAGGGTGTTGACAAGGGGGCAGGGGAGGGGGTCAGGGACACCCAGTTGAGCCTTGTGGTTTTAACCCTTCACGTCTCTACCCCTATTCCGGTGGCTTAGTGTTCCTATCTCTCCAGCCAAAGGGTAGGGCACTGTTGTCCCCCTCCTCACTGAGGAGGGAGCACTCAGCCTAAGACAGCTCCTGATCTTGCCATTTCTTGCCTCCTCTGCTCACTGTCCCAGGGCCTGCCCTGGGACCACCCTAGCTAGGCGTCCATTAGCTTTGCAGGATGGAACAGCTGCCTTTCCCCAGTCTCCCAGGCTCTTCTACACAGGCTGACTTTCTATCTCTTTCCTTCTCTCCTCGGGGTGCCTGCCTCCCCCCCCCCGCCCCCAGCCTATTGAAGAGGTTCCACCCGGCAAAGAAGATGAAAGCCTTATCTCCAAGTCCATCCCGGAGCGTGTTAAGATGATGGATGAGCTTCCAGACCTGCTTGCTCCTCCCCGTAGCATTAACAAAATTGGCTTTCAGGCTCCCAACTTCCACGCTGGAGAGACGGGCTGCACACACGGGATGGGAGACCCAAGCTTTGGCACTTGAAGGTGAGCATTAAAATCATTTCAATGCAGTATTTAGGCTTCGAATTCACTGTGTGTGAGCCAGTCCCGTTGCTGGCATTGTGATGTTTGCTAAAAAGCTCTTTGGTGTGGTCTGATTGACCACTGGTGCTCAGCGTGGGCTGCAGTGCAGGGCCCAGATTCTGGGGCTAGATGGGACTTGTGAGGGATATCATCACTCTCATCCCTATGGGGTCATGACCGAGCCATCATCTCCTTTAGGCCCTCCAACACAGACTGAACTCAGACTTTGAAGAGTTCTAAGATAATGTGGATATGAGGGTCCTGAGTTGGAATTCTACTTCTGTGACTCAGTTGCTGACTGAACTATGTAAATCTTTTCCTCTTTGGCCTTCAGAAGCCCCAGCTATGAAGTAAGGGGGTGCCTGGCTGTTACAGGTTGAATTGTGGCTCCATAAAATTTGTTTGTTGAAATTCTAGTCCCAAGTATCTTAGACTGTCCTTACTAGAAGACTGTGTCTTCATAGGGGTAACCAAGGGTAGATGACATTGCCAGGGCCAGCCTTAATTTAGTATGACTTGTGTCCTGATAAAAAAGGGGAAATCTGGAGAGGCAGAAACACACATGAACCTTGAAGTAAGATGAAGGCAGAGTTGGAAGACTTAACATTGCTCAAGATTGCCATATTTTGCCAGAAGCTGGTGGGAAGAGACCTGGAAGCTGCCTCAAAGGCTCCCTCACCATCCTCTAAAACCTTGATCTTGAACTTCTCTAGAAGATGCCATCGACGCTGCTCCCCTGGGTGCTCTATCATGTCAGTTCCAGGGAGCAAGGACACTAACTTGAGTCACACTGAGAGCCTCCCTGAGCTCCATTCTAGGATCTAGCATTAAAGACCAGCAAGAAGGAGACAGCCAATGCAGCGTCGTGGTGGTCTCTGCTGCTCTGTTGTTCCTGGAAAGCTCAGAAGATGGGAGCCAGGCTGATGGGAAAGAAGTCACCAGCTATCTCTGTCACTGTATGAAAATGGCCGAGAGGGCCCAGGAATCTGGAAGAAGCTGCTAGACTCTGGGGACAGCTGGGTGAAGGATGGGTGACATCCCAAACAGATGTCATTCCGAGGTGGAGTTCTGGTGCTAGGTTTAGGGTCATCCTTGGTTCAAGGCTCAGGACCAGGATCCCTGAGGGAGGAACCTAAATAAAAAATCAGGTGAGTCTGCCCTGTGCACATGGGGAAAGGCTGGGCTGGGCTGAGACAGCCTCTACTTCTCTTATCTTTCCAAGTTCTATTTTTCTCCCAAACAGAACTTATTCTCACTGGACTGGGAAGATAGCTCGGTCCATAAAGTTCTCATACAAACATGACTGAAGCTGAGTCTCTGGTGCACCTGTAAAAAGTGGGGTGTGGTAGCAATGGAGAGATGGAGAGTCAGATTCCTGGGGTTCACCAGCCAGTTTAGCCTAGGCTAACTTGGGGGACCCAGTCCAATGATGGAGCTTGTCTCAAAAATACAGATGGCGCCGGGCAGTGGTGGCGCACGCCTTTAATCCCAGCACTCGGGAGGCAGAGGCAGGTGGATCTCTGTGAGTTCGAGACCAGCCTGGGTCTACAAGAACTAGTTCCAGGAAAGGCTCCAAAACCACAGAGAAACCCTGTCTCGAGAAAGAAAAAAAAAAATACAGATGGCTCCTGAGAAGAAACACATAGGTTGTCCTTTGGGCCCTGCACACACACACACACACACACACACACACACACACACACACACTCAAGCACAATTCTTGTTGTGAGATTTTTCTACTTGAGGGGTCTGTTACGGGAGATAAAGTTAGAATCCTCCTCCATCTGGATGTGTGGAACACAGACCCAGCAAACTATTAAGCTCTTTGTTACCTTCATCCAATCAATCCTGCTGACCCTTCCGTTTATGAGTGTCTCACTTTCAGAGGAGGAACATGAGGAGACACCGAGAAGCAGCCTAATTTACTCAGCCACACAGACAGTGTATGGTAGGGCTTGCGTTTGAACTTGAGGAGTCTAATTACAGGTGCTGAAGCAGTCAAAGGCTGGAATCTAAGGGCCTAGCATTGAGGGGACTACACTTCATAATAGGCTGAGACCTGGGGGAAGAGATGACATGACAGAGTCCCCTAAAAGAATGAGGGGTGATCATGATGTCACTGGAGGCTTGGTCCAAAGTGGCCTTGTGATTGCAGGCCGTACTTACCTGTGGATACTTTTTTTTTTTTTTGATAGAAGTTTGGGTGGCTAAGCAAGAAATATATGCTCTTCAGGTCCTGGGAGGTGAGCTAAGAAGACAGTGTCTGCTTGTGGTGACAGGAGACGGCTAGGCCTGGCGGGTGACTTCTCTGCCACCCCTCCCCCCACAGCAGGTAGTGCCAGGTGTATTTGGCAAAGCCAGGAGGAAAGGCCAATCAGCTCAAGTGAGCTGGGCTGCGCCGGGGCTGGGGATTGCTTGGGATTGCTCTTGCAATCAGGGCATTTCACACAGTAAATTGTGGTCATTTAGGCTTCTCTACGGCGAGCTTAATTTCAGACCCAAGCATGGAGGATATTCAGAGACACAATGAGGTAATTTCACATTTTAAAGCAGAGAATGCCGTGTAAATTAGTAGAAAAATCATGACACTTATAAACCCGTTCTAAAGATGTATTGTTCCCTTTTCTTCTGGGAGAAAAAAAAAATCAGCGTCTATTAAGATTGAATTAACCACTGGAGGAGAATTCCTCAGACGGCCAATTCATAAGGAGAGATCTATTTTAAACTTGGTCGAAAAGGCTTTTGCAGAAAGTGGTGGGCAGAGAGTTCCCAAGGAGAAGCAGGTGCTCTCACAGCAGGCCCTGCACCTGAGCAGGGAGCCCAGGGCTTGCTCAGGCCTAGGAGCCTGGGCAGACCCCCTCTGGGGACTGCTTTGAGTGGCTCAACCACTGAGGTCAGCCCCCCCTCCCCCCAGGATGAAGATTCAAGAACAAACAGTGCACTTGGGAGGTGCAGGAGGAGGGGGCGAGGATGCAGGATGCTGAAGGAAAAGCCGCTTCCCCAGGCTGCAACCAGCCCGCTATGTCTCTAGGCAGCTGCTGCTCTGCCCCACTAGGCAACCCAGGATCCTGATGCCTAGATCCTGTCTCCTAGAGTTAAGTCCACAGGTCAGAGCATCCCGGCTGCTCTCGTACCCATCGCGAAGCCTCCGAGGAAGGCCACCCCACATGGGTTTACTTCTCGACTTTACCTTGATGGTGTGAAGTGGGGTGCAGCCCAGAGCAATGGCTCCTGGAAAGAGGTTCAGGGAAGGGGTGCTGTGCAGTTGTTATCCTGGCTCCAGCCACGAGGATCTTTCTTGGGGTCTAGCATTTCTTTTATTCCAGCCAACAGGTGCCACGTGAGGCTTTTGTGTTGCCGAGAGACAGGCTCTGAGTTTTCGTGTCAACTCCTTTGCTAGCAGACTGCCACCCTGAACTCTTGTGCCTGTCTTTGGGTTTCTTGGTATGTTGGGAGGTTTTTCTGAAGTTTGCTCTGGAATCCTGACTTAGACAACAGGGAGTAGAGGAGGAGAGAGGCAATGGGCTCAGTCTGAGCTTCTTGCCTTTCCCAGAGCTCAGCAAAGGCTCCCAGGCCTACGTGGCCAGTCAGATTTCACGAATGGAACTGAACTTAGGCTGAGGAGCAGCGATCTGGGGAGAGGAGCAGATTAACACCTGGCTCCAGAGACAAAGCCCAGGGAAGTCAGCCTACGGGGCTGCGTGCGGAGTGGCTTTTCTGAGCCTGTGGGTAGTGAGCAGGTAGTAAGGGGAGACCAGGCTGAGGACCTTGGGCGCCAGAATCTTGTTTTGTTTTTAGGATTATGTCTATCTTAAGGTGAATCTATCCCAAACCAGATGAGTTTGTTTCCATACAGAAAACATTTGTAGATAAGGCAGGGTACCCCTTTTCTCCCCTCGTCCTCCCCGCTGTATTTTATCCTGCGGTTAGAATCAGCCTGCTTAGTCTGCAGACCTGGGGAGAAACCTGCAGTGCCAGGATGGTCGTTGACACCCCATTCCACCCCACCCCACCCCACCCCACTCCACCCCACCCCACCCCACCCCACCCCACCCCACCCCACCCCACTCCATGCCTTTACAATAAATTTCCAAGTCATTTTTAAAAAAGATAAATGCATTTTGATGTTGATCAAAAGATTTAGATGATAGAGCCAGGGCTCTATCCTTCTTGAATGTTACCTGTGCCTCTACATCCGCGGAGCCAGCAGCCTCTCAAGGCCTTATCCAGCCTTCTTGACAGCCAATGGCAGGGAAATGGCTTCTCTGAAAGTCGGCTTTCTACAAAGACAGAAATAATCAGGTTGACCAAAGGGGAAAAAAGGGAAAATTGAGCATTATGAGGGTGATAATTCAGTAGGTGTCAGCCTCAGAATAATCGAATCCGATGACATTTCCTGCTACAGGAAACAATAGCAGCTAGCCCGCTGCCCGTCTGATTCATGTCTGGTTCATGTTTAACAAAACAAGGGCAAGGGTCACGCAGCCACGAGCCCCATAAATAACCCGTTAATGGGATTTCCAAACAAGCTGTCCTCAAAGTGGCTTTCCGTCTCACTGAGAGAATATTAAAATGCAAATGGATTCGGGCTGTGTCTTCATAAACAACCGTGTTCATTTAACCTCCGACCTCCCCGCTTAACTGCCCATTCCAGCAATTTGTACGGGGCTCCTCGGCCGCCGGCTCCTGCGGTAATTCAGGGAAAGTGCATTAAAGGAAAGGGTTACAATTTGCGATGCTCAGTTAATCACGCTATTGAGATGTTTATGGACAGAACCGTTTCCCTCCTCACACTTGTTTCAGGCCTTCTGCCCCTGCCAGACCCAAGGCAGCTGGTGGCTTGCTTTTGTTGTTCGAGGAGCCGCTGGGGTGGGTGCAGCACTGCCATGGGGTGTGTGGGTTTCCCAGCTCCGAGAGGCTCCTCCTCCATCCTCGGGTCATCAGCCAGCTCTGTCTCAGATGGCATTAGACGCTTGGGGGTCTAGGTCAAAGCCCTCAGTTAAAAGCCCCTCCCAGCTGGCGGTCTCCAGATTCAGTTTCCCTGGTGAAATGGCCTGAGCACTCCTGGGCTACAGCCTGCCACTGCGTGTTTCCTCTAGCCCTGCCCACGCACAGGTCTGGCAAAGGGCTCTGGCCTTGAGCAGATCTCTGAGATGCTTCCTCCCTGGGTCCTGGGCCTGGTTCCTGAGCCTTGTCTCACTATCTGCATGGTTGCACAGAAAGATGAATCTTGCCGGAAGCGAACAAGGATGAGGGGTGTAAAACAGGGAGCAGGGTAAGGGAGGAACTAAGCTCTGAGTGCGCAGAGTGCCTATTGGAAAGTTTTGGCACCCCGATAAGCCTCTCTGCTGGCGCAGCAAATCAGACCAAATCAAACTGAATTAGAAAAAGCCCAGGTTTAATGGATAAAACGCCATTGGGTGGGTTTTCCAGTCCCCCAGAGAGGAGACCGGAAAGAGAGACCGGAACTGCATGTCTGTTTTCAGGGAGGGGGTGTTAAATACCCTGTGGGAGTGGTCTTGAGCGTCTCTGGGGGAGGGGCCATCATCTGGGGGCTTTCTGAGCTGTGGCAGGGTTTGGAGAGAGATGGGGAAGGGGGCTTGCGGTGGAACTTCCATCAGAACAGCTATGTTACTTGGATAGGTCACGTGTGTGCTGTTCTGATCATGGACTTCTCAATTCGATGTTCTCAGCTGGTCCATTCGACTCTGACACCTGATGTAGAGGAGGGCTTCAACACTGCTGATGAAGACCCTTAAGATCCAAGGGAACAAGGACTAGGCTGGGATCACCTAAGAAGCAGAAGGTGGCATGTGAGCTTGTGAACCTGGTGTGCAGGAGATCCCAGGGTCTGTGGCTTTCGTTCAGAGAGCAGGGGGAGTCTGTTAGAACCTGGAGAGATTATTGTCTTGGTAAGAGGGGTCTGAGGAGGTGAAGCCATGATTGGGATGGCCAGGCCAATAGGGGTGGGGAAGGTGCTTGTGTCAGGGTCACCCAGGCAGATGGCCCCCCTTTGCAGGGATGAGCGTTTATGGGGCTCTCCCAAGAGAGCTTGTTTTTCTTTCCATTCTCTATAAGAAAGGGAAGGAGCACCCTAGGCCCTTTCTTCAGGTTACTAAGCAGACTTCCACATAACAGACATGAGAACTCTCCCACTATGCCTTGCTCTCCTGCTTGGTCAGCTCCAGCCCACTTCCAGTCATCATCTCTCTGCAGATACCAGCCCAGGAAGAAGGAGGTGAGGCCACCATGCTACTGGGGACAGGTCTAGGTGGACATGGCTCTGCCTTGTGCTTTCTCCCAGACCATGTACGACCTCTGTCCTTCTCCCTTCCCTTCTGAGTAACTTCCTCCCATTCTGTCATGCTCAGTACCTCCAGGCATGGCAGGAAGGAAGTGTCCTAGGAGGAAAGTGATGCCCATGGATTGTCCCATATTTCCTGTTCACCTTCTCTCAGGTATTTTCTGTCTTTGGCTTCCTCTCTTTGACACTGGTTTTCTGTTCTCTTTGTATATCTTCTGGAATGCTGTGTGCCCGTGCCTACATGTGTATGTGTGTGTGTTGTGGTTGTATGCACTTGTGTGCCTGCAAGCATGTCGGTGTGCAAGTGTGCAGTAGCCAGAGGAAGTCATTAGGCGTCTGATCTATCGCGTTCTGCCTTGTTCTCCTGAAACGTGTTCTGCCACTGAGCCTGAAGCTTGCTGGGTCATAGATGGCTGGGAAGCCCCAGGAATGCTCCTGTCTTCGCTCTGCTGCTGGAGGGATGGGTGCCCATGTTCACATGCAACTTTAATGTGGGTACCGGAGATTCGAACTTGTGTCCTCTTTGCTCTCAGCTGCTGGGATGCCTCAACTTGAATGCGCTCTTCTTCTTGTACTATTGTCTCTTTCTTTTTGATCTCTAATCAATTAAGTAATTAGTACATTGTTCCACTGCCTTGTATAAGCCAGCCTTGAGCTCACGATCCTTCTGCCTCAGCTTCTTGAGTGTTGGATTTGGAGTTGTGCAATCCTCTGCCAGCTTACTTTCTGTCTCTCTTTAAAATGTTTTTATTGCATTTTGTTTATTCTGTGCATGTGTCCGTCTCTATGCATACACTGCATATCTGGGGGGCTGTGGAGATGGCTCATGATCAAAGATGCTTGCTGCACAAGCCTGGTGATCCAAGTTCAATCCCTGGAACCTGGATGGAAGAGGGGGCCGGGCGATGGTGGCGCACGCCTTTAATCCCAGCACTCGGGAGGCAGAGGCAGGCGGATCTTTGTGAGTTCGAGACCAGCCTGGTCTACAGAGCGAGTTCCAGGACAGGCTCCAAAGCCACAGAGAAACCCTGTCTCGAAAAATCAAAAAAAAAAAAAAAAGATGGAAGAGGGGGGACCAACTCCACAGAGTCGTCCTGTGTCCTCCACACATGTTGTGTGTCACGGGTGCCCCACCCCCACATATCGTATACAAACAATAATAATAAATAAAAATTAAAGATAGACGAGTATTCCATGTGGAAGAGCGATGACTCTTTATACCATTTCTCTCTCAGCTATGCTTCAGAGGAATCAGAGAGGAGGGATAGTGACGGTCCTGTACCTTGATAAAATAGGAAGTAAGGTTGCCGACTTGTTGGGTGTGATGGCCATTAGAGAGAGAGAAGAGATGAGGGTCTGGGCAGGTCTCAGAGGGCCATCTAAACAGGTAGCAGTGGGCCCCCCCTCTGATGACTGTGAACTTGTGAGCAAGTCACCCAATGAAGTTAGACAACTTCCAGAAGCATCTTTGGGAGCGTGGGAACTAAGAAGGTGAACACTGGGTCACCAGCAGTGGGTTTCTTTCAAGGATGTGTTGGAAGGATGAGGGTCCAAGGTATCTAAGAGAGGGCAGTGTGACAGCTGGTGGGTCCTAGATGGGACTAGATGTGGGGAGGAGGGGAAGGCAGGCAGGGCAGAGCAGGACGAGGCCTGGAAGAAAGAGCTGGCAATGTTGGGAAGGTGAAGAACCAGTGTCGCGGGTCAGGCAGTAAGGAAGAGGGATGTGGTGGTGCACTTGCACAATCCCAGCACTGGGGAGGCAGAAGCAGCCACGTCTATAGTCTATATGAGTTCAAGGCCAACCTCATCTACATAGCAAGTTTGTCCAGCTAGGGCTACATAGTGAGATTGTCTTAAAATCAAACAGACAAGCAGTAAGGGCTCAGCAGAGCTCTGGGGCTTTGGTGAGAGAGTAGCTGAGAAACTGCCTGTTTTATGGGTTTTGTTGCATAGAACAAAGCTGCAGAACGGGGAGATCAGGGATGTGCCCCAATGCATCCAAAGGCCCAGAGGCTTGAAGCAACCCTTGTTCATCATTGTTCCCGGATCCAGCACCAGTTGGATGGTTCTGAGCTTGGCTGATCTTGGCTAGGCTGGCTTCTGCATCTGAGGTATGCTGGCATGTTGCTTGGAGCTGGCTAGTCTCAGTAGCACTCAGATTTTTCTAGGGGTGGTCTGGCCATTGATTGAGCCGAGGGTGACTAGGCATTGTGTGTCACCAATCAAGTCAGCTCAATTGAGCATGTGTGTGGTATCACTTCTGCCTCATTCCCTCAGCCACAGTGAGTCTGAAAGCCACCTAAAGACAAAAGGAAGAGAAATCGACTCTCTGTCCTAGAGAAAGAAGCCCTGGGGTACCCATTTTCCAGTGTACCAATGGTGGGGCCCTAGGGATCGAATCTCAGAGGACTCAGGAAAGTGCGAAGGTCTTAGAGAGGGAGAAGAAATGACAGAGATGGCCTCGTCAGGCTGAAGGGATGGCTCAGTGGGTAAATGCTTTCCATGGAAGCCTGAGGACCTGAGTTCAGATCCCCAGCGCTCATAAAAAACCTGGACACAGCAGCGTGTGCCTAGAAAGCTGGGGAGACCAAGGCTGGACCCTGAAGGACCCTCTGGCCAGCCAGTATAGCTGAGCGAGTGAGCTCCAGACTCAGTGAAAGACCCTGTCCCAAACAATTGAATTGATCGAAGAAGGTGCCCAATGTCAGTCTCTAGCTTCCACGTGCACACACACATACGTTGCACACAGATCCAATCACACATGAACACACAGCAGGGGTATGAGTGTGTGTGTGCATGTGTGTCTGTGTGCGCACACACAATCTGGATGTGTGGATGGAGAAGGAAGTCAACCTCTAGTGAGGTGGGAAGGACGCCGTGACAACCCTGGGAAACAGCTCCCAGTGCTTTGCAGATTCCTGCATTAGCCATTCAACCCATTCTTCCCCATGCCCCTTCCTCCCTGCTGGTAACTGACAGAAGGTCACGGCCAGTCACAACGCTGCCCAGGGGAAGGCTGCCACATCAGCTCTTTCTTATTGACCAGACTGTCTTCACTCTCTTTCTCTCAACAAGTAATTATTGAGCATCAGTCATGGGCCAGGCTCTGTGTGGGGGACAAGCCAGAAGACACTGTCTCTGTCCTTGGGGAGCTTAAAATTTAGACATGACAGCTATGGGACACATACACACGCACACCCCAACCCCAGCACCCACAGATATTTTTGAATGAAAATATATTAATATATTCTCTGGTTGAAAAGAACCCCACAAACTTTGAAATTGTCTTGATTATTTCATCTTTTTCCTCAAATTTTGATGAGCCTGAGTTTTTTCTAGGATAAAAAATTTTAATTAATTACAGGCTGAGGAAATGGCTTGACTCATAAAGTGTTTGCCACACAAGCATGTGGGCCTGAGTTTGGATTTCCAACACCCTCATAAACTCTGGGCAAGGTGGCAGACATCTGTAACCCAGTGCTAGGGAGATGCAGACAGGTGGATCCCTGGAGCTTGTGGGCTGAGCCAAGGTGGGGAGACAGGCCTCCTACATCATGCTTTTCAGAGGAGCCAGGACACCCTCAGCTTCTCCAGCATGCACCTAGGAGCTGAAGATCACAGCAGGGTGTGCCCTGGAAGCCTGGATGCTCTCAGCTTCTCCAGCATGCGTCTAGGAGCTGAAGATCATGGTTGTGGGTGGACCCTGAGTTGGCTCAGACACAGAGACTGTCCCTTCTCGGGCAGCTGTGCTCTGAGTTAGGTAAAGGGCTATGCTCAGAGCTCAGATACTGCAGCAGCTGACTCTGATGTAAGGGGATGTGAACAAAATGAAAGGAGGGGTTGCAGAGGTGACTCATCAGATGGAGTACTTGCTGCTTAAGTGTGAGGACCTACGTTTGGTCCCAGACCTAGTAAAGATGCGAGGTGTAGTTACTCTTGTAATCCTAGGCTGGAGCGATGCAGAGGGGAAGATGCTGGGACTCACTGGCCAGCCTGTAGAGCCCAAATGGTGACCCTGTGTCAAAGCAAGTGTTCCCGAGGATGGTGGCATCCATTTGACGGTTGATAGTTGGTATTGCTACATTGGGTGACTTCCAAACACACCCCACTGAACCTCCTCTCCACTTCAACCCCCAGGTCTTTCCCATCTTTTCTCAGTCTCCCCCAGCCTTCCTTCTCAGGGAACGGAGCCCTGGGCTGCCACCATATCCACAACTTGTTTTCTAAGCCACATCAAAAGCCCCTCTTGAGATGGCTCCGTAGAAACCTCTAAGCATCATGGGATGATTGCAGACATCAAACAAGTGCTATAGACTGAGATGAGTCAGTGTGGTCCATCTGGGACAGCTTCTGCTCCATGAGGGCAATGAACAAAGAGCCTGGGAAACTTAGTTCTGTAGACAAATCTGACAAAAGTGGACAAGGGGCGAGAGTGCCAAGAACAAACACCTAATCAATACAGAGATGACAGCCATCTTAGGTCAGGCTCCCTGGAGGTGAACTGTGAGCTGGAGATCTGCAGGGGTGGGGGAGGGAGATGAAGTGGAGGTAGGGGGTAGGGTTGAAGGTGCGGGGTATCTCTGTGAGTCATCTGGAGAAGCACACCTGTGGGAGTCCAGGGAAGCAGGCTAGAGGGGGAGACTTGGCTACTGTACCTACATCATAGCTTCAGCAGATTCCATGGGGAAAGGCCAATGTGACCTAGAAATGAGGCAGGGGAGGTGGGCGTTTATACCTCACGGTACACAGTCTTTGGGCAAGGGTGCCTGGGGAGAGAGCATAACCCCAAGCGACCTGCTCCTAGAAGGCGGGAGATGAATGGTGCTGGGGTTTAGATCCTGAATGTTCCCTAAAGTCCCATGTGTTGAAGATTTGGTCCCCATTGATGCTATTGGGGGGTGGTAGAGCCTTTCAGAGATGGAACCAAGAGAAAGGTTTTTAGGTCATTTATTGTCTACAGAGGGGAGTGTAGGACTCAGGTCCCATCCTCTTCCTTCCAGTTTCCACCCAGGCTCTGGGATGAGCAGGTTTCTCCTCCATGCAGGTCCAGAGAGTGCTGTCTGCCAGCTTCATGGGAAGCCCGAAATCCGTGAAGGGTCTCATTGATGAAACCGGCTCCAGACACCTCACTGTCAGGAGCGAGTACCATCTCAGTTACCTTCTAGGCTCACGCTAGTCCTTCAGTGATGCTGACAGACTAGGGGAAATGAGGAGCTTTAGCCAGCAGACTGCAGGCCAAAGTGATGGGAGCAACAAATGCTGGCAAACACACGGGGTGGGGTGGGATGACTCTCCACTGCTGGCCAGAATGGGAAATCAGTCCAGCCGCTGCAGGATGCAGTAGGGAAGCTCCTGAAGGAATGAGAAAGAGAATGAACTTACAATCCCAGTGTGCCATCTTTGAGTGGAATCACAAAAGCAGACCGTGCAATACACACACACATACACACACACACGTTTATTGCAGCATCAATCACTAGAGCCAAGCCATGGAGTCAGCTTAGGAGTCTGTCAATAGATGAACGGACAAAGAGAATGCTTCACACACCACACCCCCCCACACACGTATGCACTCATACAATGGAGTACTATTCAGCCATAAAGAAGAATGAAATCACATCCTTTGCATGGGTCTGGAGGGCCTTATATTTTAGCAAAATGAATCAGGCACAAAAATATTAGTGATGTATTTTCATATGTGAAATTAATAATAACAGTAACAGATGACCTGAAAGTAGTGAAGACGGTACTAGGGGAGGACAGGGATGGGGTGAGGAAGAGGGAAAGCTAGAGTAGCTAGAGGGCACAATCAAAGCATGATGTATTGCATGTGTCGCGTAAATCCCACAAAGCTCACTGGCTTGTGCAATTCGTATGCATTCATAACTATACGTTCTTAAAAAAACAAAACTGAAAGGTTTTCGAAACACACTCTTGGGAGACCGATGGGGCAAAGCCTCTGTTTATCAATTCATCCTGGGACTTCCCGAGCACCTCTCCCCGAGATAGAAATCTGAGCATTGTCACCAGAAGTGGGGAGACAGAGCCTGTCAGCCTGCACCTGGAGAGCCCTGGAGGTGACAGGGCGCTGGCGGGAAAGGCAGTTGAGGGAGTGGCCCCCCACTATGTCTGCTACCTCTAGGCTCCTGAGGGCAAACACCTGGAGCCCTCCTAGCAGGCCCAGGGCTGCCCCAGGACAGCCCCCCCCCCCCCCCCCCCCCGCTCGCACCCCCTCCCAGTCTGCCGCAGTTCTGTATGGCTGCCCCAGGACAGTCCCCCCGCGTCCCCTCCTAGTCTGCCGCAGATCTGCATGGCTGCCCCATCCGTCCTCATGCCTTGCATCCCACCTCCTGAAGACACAGAAGTGCACTTATCCGTGCCTCCTGGGCTGCTGCACTCAGGACGAGTGGGTGGAGCCCGGGACCGTGCTCCTGTTTAACTCTCATGATAGCTAGCCAAGGGGCCCTGTGCCGTCAGCTTCCGTTGGCATCTTTGCTTTTTTTTTTGCGCCAACGAGGACCCATTTGTTTCATGCATCTGGTAACACAGTGGTGGCAGTGCAGAGCACTGAGGACCGCGCATCCTCTACACGCAGGCCCTTGCTCATCTGACCCTCGCCGTGGGGCACTCCAGGAAAGTTCTAGCCTTATTCCCATCTCACATAGAGGGGAGCCACAGTGCCAAGGGGGAAGTCTCTGCTGCTCAAGTCTCACGGCTTCTATCTGGAAGAGCTGGGATTTGAACCCTGACAGTTGGAGTCTGAGCTCTCAGCCACTCTCTTCTCTGATTTTTCTTTTCCAGCCCAACCCTCATCAGGTGGCTCCTTCATTCACAAAACTGCCTATGCCCGGCTTCAAGCAGTGGCTGGGTTTTCTTTAGCTCAGCTTTTGCTGAGCCTTTAAAGCCCTCACTTCTTGGCCTCACTCCCAGTTCTGATGACTGGTAAGTAGGCTGTTGAACTGAGCCCATGTGCCTATGTCTACGACAAAGGCAGAGGTCCTGAGGTACCATGTTGATTTATATCTGAGCACTTCCTCCAGCTCCATCTTCCCTCCACATCTCAAGCCTCCCCCATCCTAATAGCCAGGGAATGCTTACATCAGAAGAGGCTGATTCTGGTGGTTAAATGGGGCGGCTGTGCAGTCCTGACAAAGGGCCACCTGTGTGCTGACTTTGTGGTTGGCTCTTTGAGGTGAGGGCACTGAGTCCCTGGACTTGAGGAGATGACAGATACTAACCTGGTTTGCCTTGACACTAGCCAGGAGCTGTAGCCTAACCAAGAAAGCAGGGAAAAATTAAGGTTGACTCCCTGAGGGAGGGGGTATCTGTACCCAGGCTTTAAGAGCTGGGATTGGAAAAGGCTGGGGAGAGAACAACACTTACAAGTGCTTCCATGCCTCCCAAACACCCCTCCCCAGGCCCCTCCATGCCCACTCTGGACCTCTGCCAACCCCTGCATCCAGGCAGGTGGGGCATCCTTTCGTGGTCAAGGACTGGTTAGCTTCCAGGTCCCCTTCACACTCACCTCAAGCCTCCCTTCCACTGCCCCACACTAGTTCTGGGCTCAGGGCCTCCCTCTGCAGTGTGACTTGTCAGCTTCTCTGGCTATTAGGGTACTGCTTGCTGGCCCCACAGTCTGGGCTCTGTGTTTGTCCTGCTTACCACGGTACCCCCTGCATGCAACAGGTGCTCTATATATGTCCGTGGAATGAATGACTAAGTGCTTGATAGATAGTAGCTAGTCTCATCACTGCTGCGTACACACCACTCAACACCTCCTTCCCTGGGTGACCGCTTGGGTTCTAACCCTAAGCCAGCAACAAGGACCAGTCCTGGGCTGGGCCCCGGAGACACCAGTAATGTCTCCAGTGGGGCTGTGAAAGCCACAGTGGGCCTGATCTAGAGGGCTTGTCCCTACTAATTATTACGGACAAGCCTCCTTATTGAACCTCGTCCTCTTATTGACATTCGGATGCATGAGCCGAGGCTGTTGTTTTAAATGTGCTCATTAGCCACACAAATCAGTCCTGTTGACAGAGCGCCTTTGAATTAAGCATCCTGCCGTAGTCATTGGACAAGAAGCAATTTATAATGCCATTAGCAACGCTTTCGAAGGTTACAGGCATCAAAAATTGTTCAGCCGTAATTATTCTTAATGGATACAAGGAATAAACCAACGTAGGACAGCTTTTTCATTAGCCTTCAATCAAGGCTGATGGCTTTGAGAAATGTACAGTAAGTGCGTTTTGGGGAGAAAAAATGACGTTCCAGCACCTTTCTCAGGAAAATGCTCTTGGTACACAGCTTAACTTTTAATGGCCTTAATTTGACATAATTAAAAAAAAATTTGAATTTGTTTTTTTTTTGAAGATCTCGAAATAAATTATTTGGTTCCCATTTTTAACCCTTTGGGGGGAACTGGTGCCGGAGAGCTCTAGAAGAAGGTGGGAGGCAGTCTCTTAAGAGATGCGAGGGTGGCGCTGGGATTTGCAGGACAAGGGACCCCAGAAGGCCCACTTAGATTGCAGGGGTAAGGGCTGAGTCCCAACCCCAGACTTTGTGAGGGACCCTGGGAAGAGCCATGGGCTGTCTGAGTGGTCAGGGTTGGGTCTACTTCTGGGGACCTTGTTTGCACGTCCCAGGGGGTGGTCCCAATGGGGAAGGGCAGGGAAGCTGATCTCCAAGGCAGGGCTAAGAAAGTGTAGAACTGAAGATAAGCCCAGGTCTTGAGTTGTGGAGCCTCAGGAAGGGACTGTAGGCTCAGTCTTGGCTTTTCCATCTGCGAGCTGAGGATGACCAGTCCCAAATCTTGGGGCATTGTGAAGGTTTGATCCGAAAACTGGTATGAAAGCCAGCAGGTGCCTGGTCTGCAGTTGGTACTTGAGGCATGCTCCTCCCGAATCATCTCACTATGGTAGCACTGTTGCTCATGACTAGGTCACCAAACCTCCTGTAGATGTAATAACGTGGAGACATTTTTGTTTGTTAGAACCTGTCAGGGGAGGGCACTGGACATTGAGGAAGGGAAGCTTCTTTGGGGACACAGAGTGGGGAAGAGGGGTCCATGTACCAACCTCCTGACACCAAAGGAAGGACCAGGTAGTCTCATCCAAGAAGAACAATCCAGTGAGATGAGGCTCTTTCTCTTTGCTGTATCAGAGTACACAGGTTTGGAGCAGTGCTAGATTGCTAAGCCTGTGAAGAAGCTGGCACAAGGAGGGGACACGGAGCATCTGCCTTCTCTGTTCTTCATCACACTGGGCTCAGCTTGCCCCCGAAACAAATCATCCTAGACCATTAAATTCAAGGTGGAGCTAGACATAGCCTGCCCGGAGTGCTTATGTGTGTGGTCCAGGCTGTCCTGAGAATGCATCTACACCAGGACCTGTCAAGCAACAAGGCCAACACATATTCATAACATAATTGAGGCCCTTCAGCTGTGCCACTCATATTGACTGACAGTCACGGTAGGGTAACCTGGGGTCAAGCCAGCAGACCTGCATCTAGCCTTGGCTCTGCCACTCCCAGGAGTGTGAACTTGGAGATTGTGCCTCCTCCCCTTGCAGAAGACGCCTCACAGGAAAGTGGCAGAGCCATTGGATGGGTCCCCTTCACACACCAGGAAAACTCAAGCATGGGCCCTCAACCGGACCTGCCCAAGAGAAGACTGAAGCCCAGTGAAGGTAGGAGAGTTCAGGGCTCTGATTGAGAATCTTCTGCCCTTCAACATAGCATTTGTGGGGATTTGGGGAGGTGGGGCACAGGTGCTGGGTGAAGCTTCTGGATCAAGGGTAGTGGGCACCCTTTCTTATCAGCATCAGGGGTTTCAAGTCATTAGCCTTTCAACCTATTGGCTTAGCCTCATTTGGACTTCTTCTGGTAAACAGAGTTATCCATGCAAATTCCCAAGGCTGGCCCCCCTCACCGCACCTCCCTCTCCCAGGAGCAGCTCTGACAGAGCACCAGGCTCCTGATGAGGTGGGACACTCCCAGTTCACTCCGCCATTTTGGACAAGGTTTCTCAGGTACCGGCAGATCTCATATGACTAATAATACCGTCTCTTCAGACAGGTTCGAGAACCATCCATACCACTGTCAGACTGTGGGTACCTGCTCCCTGCTGGCTCCTGTTGAGGAGGCCCTTAGAGGCCCTTGGAGGAGCCCAGAGTACTGGGACAGTGCAGTGTTGGACTCTAGCAAAAGCAAGGAGGACCACACAGCTCTCTGGGTGCTTAGGATGGATCTTTACACTTCTTGCACCTCAACTTAAACACCTATCCTGTGGCATGGGACTGTGGTGGTTGTGGTGGATTGCATCATGTCTAAGGAACTTTCTGAATCTGAGACCTTTTCTCTTCTTTTTCTGCTGTTAGGCTCACAGGAGGGTAGACTCCTATGGTTATGTACAGTATAGGAGGTGGGGGTGTCGCAGACTCTAGAGAAAAAAAAATTTTTTTTCTTTCTGATAGAGCCTCATGTAGCCCAGGCTGGCCTCAAACTTATTATGTAGTTGAGGATGACCTTGGATTTCTGACCCTCCTGAGTTCTGGGATTGTAAGCATGCCCTACCATGTCTGGTTTATGGGGTGCTGGGTATCAAACTCAGGGCCTTGTGAATGCTAGGCAAGCCCTCTGCCAAACAAGCTACAGCCACAGTCCTCCAAGAAAAATCCAACAGGGGCTGCATTCAAAGGCATGGGGGTCATAGCATGTCCTTCTTGCCATGAGCGGCGTTACTTTTATTCGGCTCTGGAATCAGGCAGAACTGGGTTAAAAATCCTGTTGTCTCGCTTCCTAGTGACATCACCTCGAACAAATCATTTTGTCTCTTTGGGTTTGGTCTCTTTCCTTGAAATAGGCAGGTGATGATGATTAAATGAAAGTATACAAAGTCCTTCCACTACAGGACTTAGAACCCTGATGTGCCAGTGGGCGTTGCCTCTTTAGAACTCAGTCTTAATGATTTTTCTAAGCTGGGGGTGTAGCTCAGTAGGTAGAGCACTTGCTTGGCTTGCATGAGACTCTGGGTTCAATCCCCAGCATCGCATAAACTGACTGAGGTGATGCATGCCTACAATCCCAGAGAAGTAGAGGTAGGGGCATCATGAGAACTCAAAGTCACAGCGTGGGGAGATGGTTCCCACTCCTAGAAGCCACCTAGGAAAACCCAGACATGGCAGCTCACTTGTCTGCAACCATAGCACCCTTGTGAGGAAATGGACAGAGGGGGCAGGAAAATATCTGGAAACTTGGAAGCCAGCTAAACTGAGCAACGAGACCCTGACTAAACAAAGTGGAAGGCAAGGAGTGACATCTGAGGTTGCCCTGTGTCTACACAAGCTCACAGTGGCTCATGCATATCCCACCCCAAACGCAGACAGAAACATTCAGGGTAATTCTTGGCGACCTAGGGAATCTGAAGTCAATGTTGGATAGGGATCCTGCCTCAAAGAAAATCAAAAGGTCCTTTTAGCATTCCGTGGGAGGCAGTGAAGACCATTCTGATGAGAGATAAGAGGTACAGAGGTTAAACCAGCTTCCAGGAGGTCAGAGGAGGGCTAGTCCCCAGGCCTTTCTGCCTCCAGGTTCTGTACTATACAACGTGGAGACCCCTCCATCCTAGAATTCTCTGCTCTTTACTCAAAACCTGGCTGAGCCAGTTGGTCCTAGTGTCTGTGGAAATGGGAGGGGTGGGTACAGAGTAGTAGTGGGTAAGGGTGTGAGGAAGCAGCTATACTTGGGGACTCGGGACCCAGAGGAGGTGGGTGGACTGAGACCCACGCATGGAAGTCATCTGGTCATTGTAATTTGGACTTTTGGGGAAAAAAATGAGAAGAAAATAGATTGCAGTCTGTTACAGACCCGGTGACTGCAAATCATTCTGGAAATTAGCTTTCTATGGGAAAATCTATATACTAATTAACTCCGTGGCCTCTCTAACGAGTTTAAGCACAATAAGGCCTCTGAAAATATCAAGGCATTTTGCAGCCGCCTTAAATTCTACCTAGGGAGACATGCTCATGGCTTTGGGCTGCTCTCAGGCTCTAGGATGGAAGGGGAATCTTAAGTGATTCAACTCCTAGGGCAGAGGGTGGGAGCTGTGACTTTTGTCTGTCACGGAGGGAGGCACAGCAAGCTCCTGTCTGGTCAGGATGGATGGTGTCCCTACCTCAGTGGCCTTGGCTGCCAGGTAGGCAAAGCTAGGATTTCCACTAGTCCAACTGAGGGTCCTCTGAGAAGTAGACAGGGGCTTGCAGTGGGGCAGTACTGATCAGAACATTCCTGTGTGTGATGTAGTAGTTGTTCAGCCAATAGAACTACCTCACGTTTCACACCCAGATTGTTCCTCCTTGGTGGTGCCTTCAAACCTAGGGACCCTTCCTTCCCTATTCTGTCTGGTAGACTGGAAAAGGAGTATTTTGGTAGGGCACACGGAGCATGTGTTTGTGCTCACCCCAGAGGTTTATGTGAATAGCCACGTTTATGTATATGTAGAGACATTCATATGTGAACAAACATACCTCTGAGGCTGAGAAGAATACTTGCTGTTCACACTTCCCAGAAACATGGGCCGTCGATCCACTGCCCACAGTCAGGATAACTTTTGGAGTATATACCTCAGTGCGTCATGCCTTTGGGGACAAGAGTTCAAGATCCCTCTGCCTTTATCCCCTTCAGAAGAATCACATGAGTGACACTCATTGTTTCCATCCCTGGGGTTACAGTCCAGACATGATTCTCTCTATGGTCCCTCTGGGTTTCCCTGTCACTATAAAGTGGCCTCAACCTTGCTCAGAACAGGAAATATCTGGCTAAGATGTTCTCCAAGGACGACCTGTGGAATCACTAGGATGATGAGAAGGAGGGATAGCAGGGAGAGCCAGGCCTGAGGATGCCCTCAGTGGGGGACACCCGCAGTGAGGAATGTCTACAGGAGGGAATGCCCACTGTGGGGGGTGTCCATAATTGTGAATTTCTAAAATAGGGAATGATGGGGGACACCATTCTTGCACTGTGGCTCTCATGGCTCTGATGAGTCTTAGATTTTCAGTGTTCACTGTGTCCCTTCAACTATTCAAGAGAACCCAGGTGGCTGAAGCGACCTGCCCAAGGATGCTCGTCCTAGTGTAGGATGGTTTCGGATTTGGGTATAGTATATCAATACTGGTCAGGATGTGGAATGTCCCTCACAGGCTCATGTGTTACAACACTTGGTCCCCTGCTGGGAGTGAGGCTGGAGGTGGAGTCTAGAGGAAGTGGGTCAAAAAGGCGGGCCTGGAGGTGGAGACCACCTGAATGAAGCAGCGAGGAGGTGGGAGAGGGGTGGGAGAAGTGGGGGGGAGGGTGCTGGAGTGGGGTGGGGATGTCACTGGTGGTAGGTAGGCTTTGAAGTTTCTTAGCTTGGCCACACTTCCTGTCCTCTTTCTGATTCTGGATCCTGGGTGTTGTGACCAGGCTCCGCACACTCCTGATGCCATCCATGTCTTACCCGCGTGATGACCTGTATCCCCTCGGATTGTGACTCAAAAAATCCTTCTTCTCCATAGCTGCTGTCTGTCAGATGTTTGGTTCCAGCAATGAGGTTTTTCAAAGTCTTCTCTCTACAGTCATTTACTCCCTGGGGGTCTTGATAATGTAGGGTTCAGTCACCGCATCTCCCCTTCCAGGGTGACTGCCTCATTCTCGACACTGCTGCTGCTTGAACTCTCCAGGCTCCAGGAGGACATTGTGTGAGGCCTCCAGTTTCTCTGCGAGCCTCCTGCTTGTCCGTCACAGCCCTGTGGCAGGTTCCCTAAGAAGGACTTGCTTGTTGGGTCCCTCAAACTACTGACATAGCATTAGACTGAGGTGTGAAGAAGCCCAGGCTCTCCTGCCTTGCAGATCCTCAAACAAGCAAGCAAGCACGCACGCACGCACACACACACACACACACACACACACACACACACACACACACAGAGAGAGAGAGAGAGAGAGAGAGAACAAAACTGCAACAGTAGGAAAAGTCATAGAACCAAAGAAAAGTTTCCTAGCCTCATGAACAGTAAACTGGACAATGTCAACAGTAAAGGAGAATGAAGGCCCCAACTCACCATTTACTCAATTACAGAGTGTGAGAACGCAGCCCTGCCTGCCCAGGACTTGGCCTTGCAGTTCTTTGGGGTATGTGCACATGGTTTACACAAACTCTTCCATCATACCGACACACATGTGAACATGCATGCGCACACACACACACACCACACACACACACACACACACACACACACACACAGAGAGAGAGAGAGAGCGCACACCAGAACTGCTGTTCCGTGACAATACAATCTCTTTTCATCAAGGTGGACAATAAATCTAAAGCAAATGTTTCTGAAGCTGAGCAGTGGGCAGGAGTCGCCCGAGGTAGAGCTGGATCCATGAAAAAAATTGTTTATGCTTTCCTGCCTTTCTCTTCACTTCCGTTTTCCTTCTCTTCTCATCCCTTCCTGCTTCCCTTTCCCCTCCCTTCCTTTCCATCCTTTCCTTCCTCTCATTCTCCCTTCTTTCTTCCTCCCTTCCTCTCTCTTTCCAAACGTGGCAGACTTCTAACTACCTTATGAGAGACAGGTCAAACTAGGTCAGATCTTTTGGTCACACAGAAGACTGTCCCTGTGACAACCTATCCTGTGAGAGATGACTGGGCGAGGCTCTGGAAAGGCCAGGAGGGCAGGCTGGGAGGGATGCATGGATGGGGTGTGAGTGAAGCCTTCTGGGAAAAAGAATAGTGTTGCAAAGGTGCTGAGGTCAGCATGTGTGTCTGGGTGGGTGGGGCTAGGGAAGGCTGCCCTGCCCTCTGTCTTGGGGAGCTCTGCTCTGTCTAGATTCCCGGCAGTAGCCTCCCTATTAGGGAAACGAGGCCTTGGTGTGGAGGGCCACTCCTCTTTGGGGACCTTGGTGTGGGAAGGAAAGGGCACTGACCATGACTCTTGGACGTGAATCAGTTCCTAACTTGAGAGGGAAGGGCTCTCTCCTCAACTGGACATCTCTTTCCTTGGCCCGCGATGTACAATATGCTGGGTGCTCAGCACTTTGGGGACTCATGAAATCCACTCATACCTCTTGTCTTCGTGAGAGCTGGGAGAATTTTGCTGGATTCATTAGTAGGTCAGGACTCCCCTGCGCTGACAGCTTCCATAGTCAGAGAGCTGGATTTTCTTGATGGATCCTGATCTCCAAGGGATGAGAGATCACCCCCATCAAAGCCCAATCTCCAGAAGGGCTTAGGCGAAGCCCAGCGCACCCTGAGACTCCTGGGACTGGGTCTGGCTCTTGTCCACTCTCAGCAGCTTCTGTGTGACAATGACCGTGGGTGGCCTGCCTTCCTCCCTAATCTGGGCCTGTGGTCTGGGCAGCTGCTGCCAGGGTTCTGAACCCGGAAGCCACTGAGCCAGGTGTGGTGGTGCACACCCACAGTCCTGGTACTCCAGAGACTGAAGTCGTACCAAAAAGACGAGGGAAGTGGCTTCTCCTTGAGGCAGCAAGAGTGACCAGCACAATCCATGGCATGGTGACAATGATGGCTCTGGCAGGCTCAAGGGCAAGGCCTGGAAGGAGGCTAACGTGGCTTTATAAGCTGGTGTGGGTGGGGACAACAGAGTTGATAGGGGCCCCTAGCCTTTCCCTGTTCTCCCACAGAGTCACACACATGGATGATCTTCGGAGAGATACGTTGAATGATGGAATGACTGGCTGAGTAAATGAATGACTTAATGGCATTTGCTCCGGCCTCTCCACGGAACCTTCACCACGGCTGTGCTGGTTAGCTTTTTGTCAACCTGGCACAAGCTAGGGTCATTTGGGAAAGGGGAACCTCATTTGAGAAAATGCCGTATCAAACTGGCCTAGAGACAAGCCTGTGGGAACATTTTCTTGATTAATGATTGATCTTGGTGTGTCCAACCCACTGTGGGGGGGGCGGGGTGCCATCCTTGGGTAGGGGGTCCCAGGTGGTATAAGAAAACAGGTTGAATGAGCTATGGTGAGCAAGCCAGTAGGCAGTGCTCCTCCATGGTCTCTGATTCAGTTCCTGCCTCCAGGTTCCTGCTTGAGTTCCTGCCTTGGTTTCCCTCAGTGATGAACTCTGATCAGGATTTCCTCCTCAAGTGTGGCCATGATCTTTACTACAGCAGTAGAGCCTGAGACAATGACTCAGGGTCTCAATCCCAGCATTGTCTGCTTCTCCTGGCTGCTTCGTAGCTATTCTCTCGCGCCTCTCTGTTCAAAGCTGATGTCAAACTCACGTACCCCACAGTGCGCTAGGACCTGTCTCCTATAACAGGCATGAGGACAGTGTTCCTTACAGGATTCACCAGACTTCTCCTCTGTGGGCTGTGAGGCTCATGAGATTCCCGATTGCCCTTCTGTACTGGAGGTTCCAGCCTTCCCAGCAGGCTGGGAACTCTGTAAGATGTCTAAGTGACCTCTGACATTGAGGAGCACCCGAGTAGCAAAAGCATCGGCCCAGTAGGTAGATGGTGATTTGCCCTGAGCCACAGTAAGCCTGGGCTGTCCATCTTGTTTCCGTGTCTGGCTACTGTGGAGTTAGAGGCCAGAGTCTGGAGTCTGACTCTAGCACCCTAGTCCCTGCAACCTTAGTTTCCTTATCTATACAATGCGAACGGTATCTGCTACTTTGGAGAGCGAGTTGGCAATTGATTGCTCTAATGAATTAGTATGTGCCAGGTGCTTTAAAAGGACTTTGGGAGCTAGAGAGTGCCCATTGTCTAGGGCCCAGATCTAGTGTTCATCTTTTCCCTGGAGTATCTCAAATCCATGGTGCCCTATGCACAAGACCACAGAGGCCTCAAGATGTGGCATACCTCAAACCAGAGGCGGCCCCCATACAGTGCAGCATGAGGGGTCTCAGCCTCTTTTGCCTCTGGAGTTCACCTTAGCAAATACTTAATGGGGAACCTCATGTTCCAGCCCCTTTCTCAGCAACACCCCCCTAACCTTGCCTACCCAAGCCAGCTCCACTCTAGATGACAGGCACAACCAAGACCGGTGACCAGGAAGCCACCTGTCAGCCCCTGGGGCTGCAGGGTACAGGCTCACCTGAGCTGAGTTTAGGCCCAGGCTGGAGTTCTGGAGGGGAGCGGCCCCTCCCTGCAGCAACAGCACTTCTTTTAAGTCAAATGGTGCCTGGAAGTCATTGCTTCAGCAATTACCTCTGAAACCCATTGTTTCCTCAGCCCCATTAACATGTCAGATCCTGGCAGCAGCTGACGGGGCAAACACCCCTCCGAGGGCTGCAATTCAATTTAAGGATCACCTCCCCTGCACAGACAGCCGCGGAGCCAGGCCATCTCCAGATTTCACCAAATCGAGGGGAGAGTCTCAGGGCGCAGTTTGATCATGCTGCTTCCTAAATTAAAAACAAAATTGTAAGTGTTAAACATCTTTAACAAGTCATTAAGCCCCAGCCATAATCCAGAAAAAGTCCCTTAATGAGTAATGACATATGTTGTGAGCGCAGTTATCGCCTAATGTTGGATGCTGAGACGGTGTGATGAAATGGCACGGAGCTCAGAAGGGATGGATCACCACTAATGGCAGGATAATTTGAGGCTGTTGGGCTGAGGACCCTGGAGGGCTGGGGAGGCAGCCTGAAGTGAGTGGGGCAGCCAGGCTATCTGGCCTGACCAGCGTGGTCCTCAGTCTCCCCAACTGTCCTGGCCCTCCTAGACCTCTCTTTATAGCCAGGGATGCTCTGCCTACAGACGCGGGCTCAACTCTGCTCCTGGCTGTGTCAGAGATAGATTGTAAGGTACTAGAGATGGGAAAAGCCCTCCCCCCCCTACACACTGTCCTATTGCCATGGAGCTTCCCAAACTCCCCCGGGTCCAGTCCTGGCTCTTTCAGAAGACAGGCATTTCTTCCCAGGCCTGTCAGGGGGGCCGTTTCATTCCTGTGTCTATGTTGACCACTCTGACTGCTGTCCACCCCTCCTCCTCTTGGTTCAGGAGCATCTCCTGCACCCCTGTCTACAGTCTGAGACTTTTTATCTGCTGACTTTGATCTCCAGAATCCCCTATCCTGGATCATAGTCTACTAGCAAGGCAAGGAACAACCCCCAGAAAACAGGGCCTAGTTTTCCTACTTGGAATTCTGCAACCTCAGTCCCCCTTGATTCGCCCACTGTTAGGTGCCCCTCCCCACTGTTGGCTCTTGCTTGGGTGTGGCTTTCGCTGCGCTGCAGCCGGTCAGCGGCTGCAGGGCAGGAGTACAGCTCAACTGGGCTCCCAGACCAGGCGTCTCAGAATCAAGAAGAGGAATCTGAGACAAAACACTCCAGAGGGGTGTGGAGTGGGGGAAGCAACAAAGAAAGGGGAGCAACAGGACAAGAAAGAGGAGAAAGCATGCTGGTCACTAAATGATTCTAGAAAAACCTTCAGGCTGATCCCAGAGGGGTTTATCTAGGATGGAAGTTGAACCCCTGGGTCATGCTTATTTGAGGCAAACTGCAAATGCAGAGAGTTGGGGGCAAAGCACCCCCTAAACCAGGTTCTTCTTCTGTTAAAAACAATTAAATCACCCTTTCTTTGTTAATTTCGAGACAGGATTTTGCTCTGTAACCCAGGCTAACCTTGAACTCCCTATGTAGGTCAGGCTGGTCTTGAAAGTGCAACAATCCTCCTGCCTCAGCCTCCTGAATGCTGGGGTTGCATGCAGGTATATGCTACCATATCCCACTTAGAAGGTGTCATAGAGATATATAACATTTTTCATCTATATACCATTGTACTTTGTTCATATTCAACCCCCATTATTCCCCATTCCCACCCCTGATTCCCTCTGTCTTGGATAATCTCTCCCTTCTTCTCTGAACATGCACACATACACAAACATACCCCACGCACACACACAAACACACCCTACACACCAATTCCACATGGGAAAGAAAATATGCAATGTCTCTCTCTCTCTCTGTTTTTTTTTTTTTTTTTTTTTTTTTTTGGTTTTTCAAGACAGGGTTTCTCTGTAGCTTTGGTGCCTGTCCTGGAACTAGTTCTTGTAGACCAGGCTGGCCTCGAACTCCCAGAGATCTGCCTGCCTCTGCCTCCTGAGTGCTGGGATTAAAGGCATGCGCCACCACCGCCTGGCATATCTTTCTCTTTTGACCTGTTTCCCATTCATTCATTCATTTATTCATTTAACACATATAAATTATCATATTCTGCTCTTTATCATTTACTATCTACCAAACAGTGACTGAGAATGTTGCATGTGTTTTGCATTGAAGGCACAGCCAGGAAGTGAAACAAACTCTGCAATTAGCTTCATTCTCTGAGAGGAGAAAACCAAGGCTTAGAGATGCCCAGAAGTGCTTTGTCTAAGATCAACCAGAAAGCAGAGCCAGGAGATGAGCTCTGGGCTACCGGCTCTTAAAGAAAATTATCTATCTATCTATCTATCTATCTATCTATCTATCTATCTATGTCTGTACACACACACATATAATGAGAGAGAGAGAGTTAGTTCTCTCCTTCAAAGCCTTGCTGATGCTAATATACTGGTTCTCAAACTCAAATCATTGCATGAGAGTGTATGCATGTGCAGGAGTGGATGCACATAGATGTGTGTTCGTGTGCAGGCTGGAGTCAATGGTGGGTGTATGCACGTACAGGAGTGGATGCACATAGATGTGTGTTTGTGTGCAGGCTGGAGTCAATGGTGGGTGTATGCATGTATATGACTGGATGCACATAGATGTGTGTTCGTGTGCAGGCTGGAGTCAATGGTGGGTGTATGCATGTATATGACTGGATGCACATAGATGTGTGTTCATGTGCAGGCTGGAGTCAATGGTGGGTGTATGCATGTGCAGGAGTGGATGCACATAGATGTGTGTTCGTGTGCAGGCTGGAGTCAATGGTGGGTGTATGCATGTATATGACTGGATGCACATAGATGTGTGTTCATGTGCAGGCTGGAGTCAATGGTGGGTGTATGCACGTACAGGAGTGGATGCACATAGATGTGTGTTTGTGTGCAGGCTGGAGTCAATGGTGGGTGTATGCATGTATATGACTGGATGCACATAGATGTGTGTTCGTGTGCAGGCTGGAGTCAATGGTGGGTGTATGCATGTATATGACTGGATGCACATAGATGTGTGTTCATGTGCAGGCTGGAGTCAATGGTGGGTGTATGCATGTGCAGGAGTGGATGCACATAGATGTGTGTTCGTGTGCAGGCTGGAGTCAATGGTGGGTGTATGCATGTATATGACTGGATGCACATAGATGTGTGTTCATGTGCAGGCTGGAGTCAATGGTGGGTGTATGCATGTAGAGGAGTGGATGCACATAGATGTGTGTTTGTGTGCAGGCTGGAGTCAATGGTGGGTGTATGCATGTAGAGGAGTGGATGCACATAGATGCGTGTTCGTGTGCAGGCTGGAGTCAATGGTGGGTGTATGCATGTGCAGGAGTGGATGCACATAGATGTGTGTTCGTGTGCAGGCTGGAGTCAATGGTGGGTGTATGCATGTATATGACTGGATGCACATAGATGCGTGTTCATGTGCAGGCTGGAGTCAATGGTGGGTGTATGCATGTGCAGGAGTGGATGCACATAGATGTGTGTTCGTGTGCAGGCTGGAGTCAATGGTGGGTGTATGCACGTACAGGAGTGGATGCACATAGATGCGTGTTCGTGTGCAGGCTGGAGTCAATGGTGGGTGTATGCATGTAGAGGAGTGGATGCACATAGATGTGTGTTCGTGTGCAGGCTGGAGTCAATGGTAGCCAAGTCAAAGCTGCCTTGGGCTCCTTCCACCTTCTTTTCTTAGGCAGGGTCTATCACTGAACTTGAGGCATCCATCTGGCCAGGTCGGCTGGCCAGTGGGCTCCAGGAACTCCCCCATGTTGGGGTTGCAGGTGTAGGTCACAGTATCCAGCTTCTACATGTATATCTGGGACCAAAACTTAGCTTCCCATGTATGTGTGGCAGGCACTTTAGCAACTGAGCCATGTCCCAGGGTCCCAGCTTCCCAAGTAATTTTAAAATTAATCGGAGTTATCTTTCCTTCAGAATGTCAGAACTGAAAGAAAGCTAAGAGAGCTCCTGGTTAATCCTGCACTTAGCAGATGAGAGAATATGTGAAGTCCCCGAGCAAGTGAGCAGAGCTGCTGCAGGGGTCAGGACTGCCAGGATGCAGCAGGAACAGGGCTCCTGCTTCACAGTGGTGTGCGCACATGTGAACACAGCAAAAAGTCCTTACCGTGTGTGCAATTGGCTTAAAAACAACAGAGCAACATGGCAGGAGAGGATCGATTCCTGATGGTGCATTCTAGATTAGATTTACAGGGCTTCCTGCAGAGCAATTCCATTGATGCCTAAGGGGAGCGGGAATGCTCATTGGTGGCTGAAGGGGGGCTGCTATCCGACCCTGGAAGACCTGGAGAAAAAAGCAGAGCCTGCTCAGATCCATGGCTTGTTCTGGATTCTGCCGGGGCTGTCTCTCTTCACCTCATTCGTGTATCGTACCCCTTTGCCCACGCTCAGTTCTAAGTTTGAATCGTATCCTTGACCTTCTCAACTTGGTGGCCTCCTTTTATACCAAGAGCTTCTTCCCAGCTGTCTACCTGGCCTTGAGTAGTTGCCAAAGCTTGGTCTGGGCTAGATGTTTGCCGGCCATCACTGGCTACACGGCCTTCAGTTGTAAGCCTCTCGGGTCCAGTTCAGGGATGGCAGGATGGGTGTGTGGAAGCCATTGGCTAAGGTATGTGGGGCTGAGACATGGCCTTCTGTGCTTGCAGGGCGAGTGGGAGCTTGGCTGAGGCCCAGACGGAAATGGGAGAAAGCTGCCTTCTCCCCCATCCCATGCCTTCTCCCCATCCCGTGCCTTCTCCCCATCCCGTGCCTTCTCCCCATCCCGTGCCTTCTCCCCATCCCGTGCCTTCTCCCCATCCCGTGCCTTCTCCCCATCCCGTGCCTTCTCCCCATCCCGTGCCTTCTCCCCATCCCGTGCCTTCTCCCCATCCCGTGCCTTCTCCCCATCCCGTGCCTTCTCCCCATCCCGTGCCTTCTCCCCATCCCGTGTCTTCTCCCCATCCCGTGCCTTCTCCCCATCCCGTGCCTTCTCCCCATCCCGTGCCTTCTCCCCATCCCGTGCCTTCTCCCCATCCCGTGTCTTCTCCCCATCCCGTGCCTTCTCCCCATCCGGTGCCTTCTCCCCATCCGGTGCCTTCTCCCCATCCTGTGCCTTCTCCCCATCCCGTGCCTTCTTCCCATCCTATGCCTTCCTTCCCAACTCCATACCATACCTCCACCCACACTCCCTCCCTACCATGCCTGGGATCCCATACATGATGAGCTGAATGTCCTAAAACATAGAAGCACAAGAAATCCTTCTCGTGAGATTCTCTCTAAGGTATTCTGCCCATGCTGACTAGAAAAGTAACTCATGTAGGCTCTGTGGGACGCACATCTTTGATTCTCTGGGCTGCTTCCTGTTTTGTCTTTATCCCTTTTCAACCATCTCCCTTAGAACCAGGGCACTCCAGGCTCCAGAAAGAAAATACCGCCTAGATGTCTGCCATGGGAGAGAGTGAGGGGCGAGATGGCTGGAACGACAATGGCTTCACTTAGATGCCGATGCTCACAGCCCACTGGCTGGCCATAGGGTTTGAGGGACAGGACATTCGTCCAGCCTCTGCCCCGGAGCAGCTGCACCCGACACCACCCTGGGACCCAAAGAGGGCCAAGAAAGCTCCCTTTGTTCAGGGCAGACAGTGCAAAGCCTCGTTGCCATAGCAGCCACTGCTACTTCCTCCACTCATCCAGGACAGCAGCTCAGCTGGGTCTGGGTTCAGGGCCTGAGAAGCTGGCAGCGGAGGTCAGCCTTGGACGGGGGGGGGGGGGTCTGAGTCATTGAGGCCCCAGAGAGGAACAAGAAGTTGACAGTCATCAGGCTGCCTTCCTGTGTCCTCATCTGAAGCTAAGAGAGGGGCCAGCCAGGGACTGGGGATCCAGCCAGGCTTTGGGGACCCAGCTGCTAAAACAAAGTTCCCAGCTGTTTATGTCATTTGTAATCAAGATGGCAGAGGGGCCTGAACTTGGGAGGACCCTGGAGGAAGTGGGAGAGCGGATGGAGAGAAGGGAAGGGAGGGTCTGTCAGCCTAAGGAATTTAAAAGCTCCTGAACTCAGGAGGACCCCAGTAGCTTCCCTGTCCCTCTCTTTCTCCTGTTGGCTCTCTGTGAAGGGGACAGGGTCGATGCAGGAAGGTGACACCAGCACCTGGTTTGTCCCCAGCTGAGAGCAGAGGTGCTCTATGCTTCACCTCGTTGGTGGCATCCACTCTCACCAAGATCCTTGCTCTCTGCCCGGAAGCAGCTTCCTCTACAGGACTGAGCTGCTAATCTTCGAGGACTAATTTTTTTTAAATTTTATTTTGTGTGTGCACTTGTGTATGTGTGTTCTGGTCAGAGGACCACTCCTCCATTCTGTGGGTCCTAGGGCTCATACTCAGGTCATCTGACTTGGTGGCAAGCACCTTTATTCACTGAGCCATCTCACTGGCCCTTTTGAGAATGAACAGTTAGATAGAGCATGAATAAGTATTAAGGGCACTTTTGACTGGCAGGAGTCACTCAATCCAGAGTGGTTGGTAATGGTATTAGGTCCAACTTGACAAAAATGTGAAGTTTGTAAGTCAGAAGTCGCCATGAATCAGTCATTTCCTCCAGTTCACCCTAACATCGAGTGTCACAACCTCCCTGTTGGGGAACGTGGTACCGAAAGGAGACTTGGGAGTCATGTAGTTGGATCCAAACCTAGTCCTTCCACTTGCTCTCTGAGTAACCCTGGGTTGTCCCTTGTCTGTACATCCATTTCTCTTTCAGCAAAATCAAGGTTTGTATCACACGAACCAGCTCAGGTGAGAGAAAAATGCCAGGGGGCCAGCTTGGTGCTGTGCAAATTCTGTGAGTGGATGAGGTGGAGACAGTGACAGATGCTCGCTAGAGTCCTCAAGGCTGCCTAGTAGACGCTCAGCCGTGTGACTGGGTCCAGCTGCTCGTCCCGTCTGGCCCAGCTCAGTCCCCCATGTCAGTTCTCCTACTTACCTATTGTCTGCCCCCCCCATTCCCAACACCCCCCTCCGCCCCACCTCCTGTCTTCCTTATGAACCTAACTTCTGCTGGATCCTTGAACTCGGTTGAGATGAACTCAAAGTCATCTTCCCAAAAATGGGTTTATTGACTTCGCTCACCTTTTTTAAAGCTGGGGTCTCACTATGTGTGGCTGCCTCAAACTCACAGAGACTCATCTGTCTCGGCCACCCAAGTGCTGGAACTAAAGGCCTGAACCGCCACCCTTTACGGCCACAATTGGATGAATGGTACACTCTCCCGCAGGTGTGTACTAATCCACTGGGGTTTGCGCATCCTCGATTCATCCCTTGGAGTGCCAAGGGTTAGCAGGAGGGGTTTCCTTGCTGAGTAATATTATATTGTTTGGATGTACTGTTTACCCTTTGAGGGACCCTGGGTTGTTTCTACCTCTTGGCACTTTAATTTCTAAGTGGGTAAAACTTTAAAAAATGTATATGGGGTTTTGTGTGAACATATGTTGTATCTTTGTTTGGTTAGTTTTTGTGTTGTTGGCTTCCTCCCTTCTGAGTAAATACCTAATAATGAGATTGTTGGTTCATAAGACAAGTTATGATTTCTTATTATTTTATTTATTACTTTTAAAATTGTGTGTATGTGTATGTCTGTACTTGCCTATGTGTTTGTGCATATGTGTGCAGGTGCCCACAGTGGCCAGAAGGCATCAGATCCCCTGGAGTTGGAGTTACAGGAGGCTGTGAGAACCTGATGTGGGTACTGGGAAGTGAACCCAGGTACTCCACAGGAATGGAAGGAGTTTGTCAAAGCCGAGCCATCTCTCCAGTCCCACATAGGCAAGTAATATTTAAACCTATAAGAAAGTACCAAACTGTTTTCCAAAGTCATTATCCCAGTTACATTTCCATGGCAATGTATGGGAGTCCCAGTTGGGTGGTGTTTCTTTCAGTGCTTGGTGCCACCTGCTTCAATCTTTCTTTCTTTCTTTCTTTCTTTCTTTCTTTCTTTCTTTCTTTCTTTCTTTCTCTTTCTTTCTTTTCTGCCTTCTCAATGAGTATGTTAGGATATCTCATTATGGTTTTAATTTACATTTCCCTAATGATTAATAATGTTGGGCTCTTTTAATTAACATTTTCCACCCATATATCCTCTTTGGTGAAGTATGTGTTCAGAATTTTGCTTAATTTGGGTCACGTTTTCTTATCATCGAGTTTTAAGTTCTTTATATATTCTTTATCAAATACACGGTTTACAAATGTTGCCCCTGAGTTTGTGGCTTACCTTATAGCCATCTAACAGTGTTCCCTAGACAGGAGAAAGTTTTAACTTTGTTGATGTGCAATTTATTATTTTTTTCTGTATCATGTTTTTAGTGTTCCCGGTATGGGTCAATTTCCTTCCTTCCTTCCTTCCTTCCTTCCTTCCTTCCTTCCTTCCTTCCTTCCTTCCTTCCTTCCTTCCTTCCTTCCTTCCTCTCTCTCTTCCCCTTCCTCCTCTTCCTCCCTTTTTTGGCTTATGGACATACTGTTTTCTGCTGCTTGTTGGAAACACCATCCTTTGCTTACTATGTTGCCTTTGTACCTTTGCTGTAAACCAGTTAATCGTTTATGTAGGACCCTGTTGCTGGATGTTTTTCTTCTCTGTTGAACACGACACATTATGCTTATTCTTCGCCAACACCACACATTAGGATTAGCCTAGCTTGGTGAAAAATCTTATCCTCAATCAGTGTCCGTGTGAACTCTCCAACTTCCTTGTTGTTCCAACCTTGCTACTTTGTTTCAGCTTACAAAGTTTGGAATCAGTCTCTTGAATTCTACTTTTAAACCCTGCTGTGATTTTGGTAGAATGATCTGAATCTGCAGATCAGTTTAGGGAAAGTTGATGTCTGTTATACTATGTTTCTCCATTTATGTAGGTTCTACCCAAATTATTTCTATAAGCTTTTATATTTGTTAAAATGCAGACATTCCATTTGTTTTGGCAGATTTATAGCATTATTTTAAGCTTTGGGGGTAATCTTGTAAGTGGGACCTTCAAAATTTTAATCGCTCATTGCTGGCATATAGGCCAACACTGATTTTTATTTTTTTAAAAATTTTTTTAGGTTTATTTATTTATTAAGCATACAATGTACTGCTGGCAAGGAAGACACCAGGTCTCATTACATTACAAATGGTTGTGAGACATCATGTGGTTGCTGGGAATTGAACTCGGGACCTCTGGAAGAGCAGCCAGTGCTCTTAACTGCTGAGCCATCTCTCCAGCCCAACACTGATTTTTATATACTACCATCTTGCTATATGTCCTAGGAGCTTTAGCACAGTTTCTTTTCAAGTTATGTGATTTTTCTACGTAGACAACTGTGCCATCCACCCACAGAGACAGGTTTGTTTTTGTCTTTTTATTCTGCATGCTTTTTGCTGATTTTTTTCTTGTCTTATTACAGCGGCTAGTGTTTCTAATTTGGTGTTGAATAGTGCTGCTCTTGTTTGCACACAGCTGTGTCTCCTTACTGGCGCATCTGCTCTTGTCTTTAGAATCCTCCCTGCATAGACCATCGGAAGTAACTTTCGGGGGTCAATCAGAAAAAAGCTCAGGCTGCTGAGTACAGCCCACAAAGCTCTGCAGCAGGCAGCTCTGTTCTCCTCTCTGCCTCCTTCTCCTCTCTTAGGGCATCTCAACTGCTGATCATTTCACATCTCAAATATGCTGAACACACCTCCAACCTGGGACTTTCTCCCGTGCTTTTCCTTTGAGCGCCCAGTTCTCTTGTGCGGTTCGGGTTTTACTTCCAATGCCACCTGTTTCAGGGGGCCTTCGCTGGTCCTCTGAACTAATACAGGCAGCAGCACTAATTATCCTCACCTATTCCTTCTGTTTTTTGTCACCCACAAAACACTTATGGGTGGCGCCTAAAATGATCTCTTTACTCACATGTTTGTTTTCTATTTCTGTCTGTGTTATGCGCTAGTTTAACGTCTAACCAGATAAAAAAACCTAGATTTGGCTTAGGGCAGCTCAGTTAAAAATATGTCCTCTACTCCATCCTCAGAGTGGACATGGCAATGACTCTGGCAAGGGAGCTATAAATGGAAATGGCTGGGCGAGGCATCTGATTAAAGAGAAGCGCCATCTGGGATGTGCCTTCTGCTCTTTGTCCTTCTTCGTGTCTGGAATGAGATGGGGAGATGGGAGGGAGGCTGCCTTCTTGAGATTATGGGCATCCATTGACTCTTGCCACCGAAATGCTGCAAAACAAACCGCCCGGAATGCTGTGCACCAGGAATCTCCCCGTTGGCCGCAGTTCAGCAGTCTCGCCTGGGCCAGGCTGTTTAGCTTCGCTTTGTGCTATGGCAGCCGAGGCCTCACTGTTTATGTCTCGTCTTCCCTCCGGGATATGCTCTTCTAGTGGCAGCCAGTGGCAATCTGCAATGCCTTCTAAAGCTTGGGCTTAGCCCAGCACATGGAAACTGTCTGCCTCAGGCTGCTGGCCAGTGTGGCTACACCCCCTCCCTTAGTGGGGGGAGGGGGCATGGGGGCGGGCACTGCAGATCCCATAATAGAAAAGCTACAAGGAGGTGAGTGTCCGCTTTTGGTTGCAGTAGCAAAACTCCGGAAGAAGTGAATTTCAAAGAGAAAGGGTTGATTTTGACTCACGGGTTTAGAGGTTTCAGTGTGTGGTCCCATGGGCCCTATTGCTCAGGAAGCCTGTATCAGCGCAGAGCGGTTTGGAAAGAGGGATACCAAGACAGATGGAGACTCTCTCTCTCTCTCTCTCTCTCTCTCTCTCTCTCTCTCTCTCTTTCTCTCTCTCTCTCTCTCCCCTTCCCAAGAGCATTCCTTCAGTGAGTGCTTTTCTTGACCAGGGCCCACCTCCTAATGCTTCTGCCCTTCCCAGCACAGCCATGAGCTGGGACCAAGCCTTTCGCACGTGACCTTTGGGTGATACTGCAGATCCAAATCATAACAGTGGTGCAATATACTACGATGGCCAGGAAGCCAGGGGAGCTTGGTGTCTCCTAACAGCTGTCTGCTATGTCCTGCTAGAAGAGGAGAAAGGTATGCCGTTGTGTAAGGGTAAGCCCCGGCAGACCCACAACTAAAGAGAGTTTCTAAGTCATGCAGAGACATTAAGGATGGGAAGGAATGGAATTACAGCTTAGGGTCTCAAGGGGGTCAAAGAAGCAAGACAGCAAGGAAAAAGCGAGGATGATAAGAGTTTTGATTGGAGAGAGAGCCTTCTATTTATTTATTTATTTTGAGACAGGGTTTCTTTGTGGAATACCTCTAGCTGTCCTGGAACTCACTTTGTAGACCAGGCTGGTCTCCAACTCACAGAGATCCACCTGCCTCTGCCTCCCAAGTGCTAGGGTTAAAGGTGATTGCCACCACCACCCAGTGAGAGGACAGTTTTAATTGTAGGTGGTACAACTTCTGGTGGCGATAAAGCCTCTGTTATATCCAGATCCACGAAGTCCCCCCAAAACCAACAAGGAGACCGAGTCCTGTATGTAAAAACAAAGAGCTTTTATTTTATACAAGTGTGCAAACTCAGTCTCTCCACCTGTCAAACATATTGGAATAATCAGAGAGCCCCCAGCTCAGTTAGAGTTGGATTTTTATAGTAGTAAAGGTGGGGGTGAGGGATTTCTAAGGTTCAGGACTCCTGATTGGCTGACATTTGTCTAGGGGTGTCCTGGTGAGTGTGTGCTGGCAGGTGGTCCTATCTACAGTGGTTGGAACGTTAGGCATTTCCTTTGGATGGTCTGTTCTTGGGTGGTGCTCAGGTAATCTTAGTTTATGGTCCTTCCTACAACCAGGTATTGCTTCGGGGTGAACTACTGAGACTTAGCCTCCATTAAACTTATCGATGGTCAAGTCCTACACTGGCAGGTGATAATGGTTGGAAGTAAAGAACTTCCTTCAGGTGATTTGTTTCTATTTAGCTTATCATGGCTGGCTCCCACAGCCTCAAGTGTTGCAGACAGTGAACTGGAAGTTAGGAAGCTGAGGAGGTAAAACTTGGGTGTGGGACGGTTCTCCATCTGGACTCTTAAGACATGCAAGATGAATCGAGTTGGAAAGACTGTGCTGCTAGAACCCCAGTGACCTCAGAGTGAGAAAGAACAGTCTGCAGGGCCTGGATCCAGCCAGGGCAGTGATGTCTACTGGGAGGGGTCCTCCAGGAGTCCACTAGGTGCTGCTCATCGTGAGGTTTCTTAAGGAAGAGAGGCAAAGATGGGGAGTTCATATTTATAGTCCGTGGTGCTTCTGGAGACTTAGCTCATGAGATGAACCCCTAGATCTTTATTCTACACCCCCCTGGCATGAGACCAATTCACTGTACCCCTCTAAAGACCCCACTCTTCTGCTATTCACCTCTCTTATTGAGTGATTGCCACCCACGGACCCAAACCAGGACCCTAGTCCTGGTCCAGGAGTTTTTCCATTTCCTCTTCCTGTCCCTAATGCCTATTAATTTTATATCACAGATGGGTTTCCATTCATTCCCCGTTGGGGCTCAGGAGAAAACACCCCCAAATAAGTGGAAGGATAAAAAAAGGCCAAGTGGGTTCTTTTCAGCAGGCCCTGCCAAGGTATCCAATAAACAAACATGCCAAGTGCAACAGAGTTAATGCAAAAGGTTTATTGGGGGAGGGGGAGAGGGAGAGCGAAAGAGTGAAAGGCCATCTCCGAGTTGGGGACATGAGCGAGGCAGGCAGGCAGACAGACAGACGGATAGGAAGCAAGAGACAAGAAAGGCAAGAGAGAGACTGTGCCTGGCGGACCCTTTTAAGGGGAGCCTGTGGTGACAGGTGATGCTGTAATGGCCCTGGAGGCCAGCCGGGGCAGGCTACTCTACTCCTGGGACCGGGATTAGCCACAAGGCCTCAGAAGCTGCTACAGCAGGAAATTTCTAGCCAGTCTGCTGCCTGCTCCTCAGGGTCCTTCTCCTGCAAGGTAAAGCACTAACAGTGAACACTGCTCAGCCAGCTAAGGGCTTGCATGAAGATGGTCTGGATCCCCGGCAGGCACCCATGGAGCAAGCTAGGTTGGGCGGTGTTGCCCAGTAACTGTCCCAGCTCTGAGGAGGCAGATCCTGAGGTTCCAGCCAGTCCAGCCAGGTTGGCGAGTTACGGGTTCAGTGTGAAACTGTCCCATATGATAAGGTGGAGAGCAATAGAGGAAGACACCTATCTGCTATCAGCTTCTGATGTACACGCACGCGCGTGTGCGTGCACACATACACCTTGAAGAAGAGGAATTATAGGGTGTGTGTGTGTAAAACTAGAACCCTGTCCCCCAAAACCACACATAAAAAGTGCTTTTCTAACTCATCTTTATACATAAGATCTGGCCAGAACAGAATCAGTTCTCTCGTCCCCAAACAGCTCTGCCCCATCTCTCGGAGGATGAAATACATGTTCCAACCCAGGGCGGGAAGAATCAGCTCAGACAGACTGCTGAGCTCCCTCAGAGCCCTGGACCAGTTTTCCCCCAAGTCACACCTCTCACGGGTCATCCCCACTTCTTTAAAACTAGGCATAAACAAGGCTTTTGGGGGTTTCACTGGGAAGGGCTCGGTGTCACGTAAACCTGCGAGCAAGTTTGTGTTGTTTTTCTCTGTTCTCCGGTGTTTTGCTCTGGGTGCTGCCGGCCGTGACCTTTAGGATGGGCAGGAAGGGGACCTTTTCTTTCCCCTCTGCACCTTCTTCTCTTTTGTTCCCCGTTTTAGGCTTGCTCCACCCTTCAGTCCTTATTCTTCTAACCACACACCTGCCTCCTGTTTCTCCCCATGAAATCCATTATCCAACACCTCAGGGAACCACTCCGATGTTGGCGGAATCCAAAATCACACTCTGTGGAGAAGCCAATCCTGACATACCTGCTTTGTCTCTCAGATGCATGAATACGAAAACGGATTCCTGAACCCAGCAGGGTGGCTGGTGGGGGAATGGGCACCAGGGATAGAGCTCAGGTGTCCTTAGGAGGTGTAGGACCCCCAGGGGGGGCTCAGGCTTGTCCCTTTGCGGGTGGTTAACTCAGCGGGGTCTTGATGATGTAGTTCCTGGGGATTGCAATGCCCTGGCATGACTCCCTGCCTCGGGTGTCCCCAGGGTTTGGCAGAGTGGATTCGGAGCAATACGGACAGGGAGCGGATGCTGAGTGAGGGGTCTGGGGGAGGGGAGGCCAGATGGCAGGGGGGTGTCGCGAATGGTGAGGAGGGCTTGGCAGCAGCTGGGAGGAATCAATGCCTTTTCCCTCTCTGTGTTTGCATGTGTTGCTATCCCTGCTCAGATGAAAGAAATTCAAATCGTTATTGATTCTCGCTGAGGGGGGAATGCGGGCATCTGGCCTGGCTCCCTCACAGCTGCACCTAGGCCCTGCCCAGCCTTATTCCCACTCCAGCGTTTCTGTCGGAGGCAATCCCAGCTTCTGCTGCAATCGACACCACTGGCTTCTGGCTCCTGCTTGACCTCAGTCCCTGTGCACCCACCTCACCCTTTGGCTTGGAGAAGTCAAGTGCTCAGTTCAAACTATTTTCACCCCAACTCACCCTGTTCTTTAGAGGTACCAAACACCTTTTCCCTTAGCCCCAGGGACCAGTGGGTTGCCAACTGTCGGGCCTGCGGGTCAATTTCAGCTCACAACCTGGCCCTCTGTGCTAAATCTGCTTTTGACATTTGTAAAGGAAAACAAAAAGGAGTCTGGGATAGAGATGTGAGACACAGCCTAAAGTATATGAAGCATTTCCTAGTAGGCCTTTGCCCATGAAATGCCTGGTGCAGCCTGTTCTCTGGCCACAGCTTTAGTGGTGCGTTGCCTGCATTTAAGCACCAGGAGTAAACAGGCCGCCTCTCTGCAGGTCTCAACAGGATCTGTAATCTCTACCTTCTGGGGTCAGAAAGCAGGCCAGTTTCCTTCGAAGAGCCCATGATTACTTTGGCCCCAGTGCGCCATGCCCTAGCCTTCTTGCCTTTTGAATAGACAGATACCAAATCTGCCTTGACTATCAGGGTGAACTAGAGACTAGACAGTTGCCAAGGAACTGTTCTAGGGATCAGGGACCTTGGGCACATGGTCCAGTGCTGGTCACTGCATCCTTGGCTCACACAGCTCCTGACATGGTCACTACTGTAATACTGACCTTCAGTTTTGTTGGCCAGGGCTGCAGAACCCTGATCCCAAGGCCCGCGGGGAAGAAGCAATCAGTCCTAACCTATCTTTTCCATGCAGTCATCTTTGCTGAGGGACGTTGGGGCTGCTACCAAACTCCTCTACATTTCAGCTCTTTTGGCTTTGAAATGGGCTGATTGCAATTCATTGTGAGCATTGTTTCAAGTGATGTAATATTATTTTGTGTATTTAGCAGAGAGAGAGAGAGAGAGTCAGAGAGAAGGGCAGAGAGAAATACAGAGATACAGAGAGAAACAGAGGGAGAGAGAGGAGGAGGAGGAAGAGGAGGAAGAGGAGGAGGAGAGAGAGACAGTCTGGGGTGGGGTGGGGGTTGTATTGCGGAGCCTGTTACAATTTGCATCACAGCTTCTGGCTCACACTGCAAAACAGATCCTGGCCTGAAAGGTGGGGGCTTTAGTTGGGGGCCCCTGCTTTTTAGACTAAGTTCCCTTGGGCGGGCTCTCGAGCTCTTTAGATGGAATGAAAGCTGCCAGAGCCTGTCTGAATGGGGAACGGGCTGGTGATTACTGCTGTGCTTAAAGACACGTCTGTTTCAGTGGGTTTCTTTTTGAACCAGGTGCCTTGGGACTGGGGTTGTGGTTCTAAGATCTCTCCCCCGTTACACACACACACACACACACACACACACACACACACACACACGATGCTCTGGAATCAGGAATCAGTAGGAAGGGGTATCGATCGCCCTTGGGAGGGGCCATGTGGGCTGCCTATCGATTAAAGGCCGGCCTGCCTCTCCCCAGCCCTCCCCCAGTGCTCCCCAGCAAGCAGTGTGAGACCCTCTTACCTTCTGCCTCTGACAGCTCAGTGGAGGAGAGGTGGGAGGGGGGAGCAAGAAATCTCCCTGATCCCTCTGGACAAAGAGACTTGACAGCTGCACGTAATTCGGGACTCTGATAATCCCTAATCCCTAATCCGGCCCATTTGCACATAAATGCAGTGCCTGGCTTCTGACCCCAGGGGTCCTGGGAGCTCTTTGGGGGTCTTGTGTCTCTTTATTTGCTCGATGAGTTTTCATTGGTTGGAAGGCCCCTCTGGCTTCCTGATCACCAAAAAGATTTCCCAAAGACAGGGCTTTCTCTGGATGGGAGAGAAATTTCTGCAAACCGGACACCAGGCCCCCTGGAGGCTGAGGATGTGCCCACAACACTGGTCTGCTTGGCTGTGATTTGGATGGGAGGTCTTGGAGCTGGCTTGGGAGGCCTGTGGCCTGTGACCTGTGAGAGTCCTGGGGAATCTTGATGGAGACACAAAACAACACATTTTAGGGCCGAGAACTTGCTTCAGTGTGAGGCAGGTTCTTGGTGGTTTTACTAAAGCTCGACATAGACGAAACATTTCCTGAGAACCTACTGTGTGCCCAGAGCCACACTCGGTGCTTTACCAACATTATACTAGGTCTTGTCACGTCAACGCTTTGAGCTGCACACCGCCCCTCCCCCAGTCTCATGAATAAGGAAGCTGCTGGAGCCAGGTGGCTGAGAGGAGTTGCTCAATAGATTAGCCTTGGGAAGGGTGAGTGCAGAGTGCATTGGGGGTGCAGGGGCCTTGATGCCTCTTTTCTGGCTCATTCCTCAGGAGAGAGGATGCCAGACACGGGCTGAGCCATCTCCCACGGGCTGAGCCATCTCCCAGGGCTTCCCTGGTGGATGGGAACAGAGCCAGATCGCGTGGGTTTTCTGTGGATTTCACTGGTTGGAAAGACCCCTTGGGTTTCTTGGTCTAGAAGGATTTCTCAAAGATGTGGTTGTACCCCTGAGTTGTGGCCCTAAGCTCTGAGCTAGGGAAGCCCTGTCTCAGTATCTCAGTATCCCTCCTCTGGCCACAGCCTCCTCTGAGATAAGGACTCCTTGTTTCTGGAGTAGGCCTGAAACTCTTGCTTTTCGTGTAGATGAAGATGTTCCAGGTTCTTGGGACACCAGGGATCCCTTACCAGATGGCCTCTCTGTAGGACCACCTCCATTAAGAAAGCAGTTGCCTGTGGGTGTTTGGGTACCTGTGGGTGTTTGGGGCCTGCAAGGAACTCTGTTGAACACGGGTTTGTCAAGATATTTCATGTATATTTTAAATATTCAGATGTTTAGGCTTATGGCAAATAGCCCTCTATTTGTGTCTTACCCGGGGCCCTGCAGATTTATGGGTAACCTGACTCAGACACAGAGTCAGTCAGCCTGGGTTCAGATTCTGGGTTCTGCCCCCTTCCTAGCTACGTAACCCTGGGCAAATTCCTAAACCTCTCTGTGTTCCCTATTCTTTCATCAGTAAAACACAGCTCTCCAGGGGTGTTGCAAGTCTAGGCAGTGTACAGCCGAGATGCCCAGAAAGGACTGTACTGAGCTCTAAACCCCCTCGCTTCGAAGGGATTGTACTTAGAACTCACCTTACCTCGCTATGCAGAGGGGTAAGGTCAGGAAAGATACTGAGCGGTGCAGTTGAGATTCTATCTCCCCCTCCCACTGTGCAATCATTTGCAAATCCCTTAGCCTCTCTGTGCCCCTTTCCAGGCCTCCAAGGGGAGGTGAACCTAGACGCTGAGGATTGGGTGAACAGGTGTCTGGTGATGTCCACCCTACCTCAGCACTCAGCATATTTTCTGGTCTTTCTGTGGAAGCATCAGTTTCTTTCAGTGGCTCACCCCTCCCGGGTCTACTCCTCACCCGGACTGACAGAAACTTGTTTTATTTACTGTGCACACCCATGTGAGGGAGATCTGCCAATGTGGAAAACCGAGGCTTTGGAAGGGAGTTTGGCTTTCCCACGGTTACACGGTGACCGGTGAAAGCTGGGCTGGGGCTGTGTGTTATGCAGGAGGGGACAGAGGAACTATCTTCCGTCTGCTCCCGGATGAGCTGGGCTTGGATATTAGCTGTGTGGTGGTTACAGACATCCGCCTGAAGGGCAGAGAGCTGTGCACACCTGCTTTACAAGTGAGGCGCCTGTAGAGCATCTTCCTAGTGGACGCCTCTGGGGCCAGCTGTCTGGTTTGGGAGAATGGGATCAGGTAGTAGAAGTCTTCCAACCCCTCCTTCACCTCCTCTGTGAGGATGGGACATAGGACAGCAAAATGTGTGGTACCTCCCCTTCCTCAGTTGGACACTGGTTTTCAAGAATTCCCTGAGGGGCTAACCTCTCATTTCAATATGTTAATGCGTGGAAACTAATGACATATTTATTGCTTATGTAGATGCTAGTTATTTACATGGGAAACTGATTTATCTATTAGATAATTAGTAAACTTCAATAATTGCAAAAACCTTTTAGCAATCAGTTGACATTTAATTAACATACAATAACTGTCTTATTAAATCTACATTAAATGCCTATTGGAGTTAATTAAACTCATACCTATGACTCCACGTGCTTTGGGAATCCTCATTAAAGCCCACCAGTAAAACGGCAGACAGGGAAGTCTTGGGAAGGTAGTTTGCTGGTGGAGTGGCCTGGGTGGCACTCACGCAATCAGTGCTACGCTGTTCTTAAACAATAGCAAACCATGCAGAAATAGGCCTTGCCTTCAGGGAACGTGGAGTCTGGTGGTGGTGTGTGGATAATCAGATAGTCGTGCAGACAAATGAGACCTGGGCCTGTGACGGGTCTAGAGAAGGGCTGGGAGGGGCTGGGAGAGTGAGGGAGTCTGGCCTGCTTGAACTGGATTCTGAAGGTTGAGTAGGAGCTTTGTAGGAAATGGGGGGAGGGAGACAAGGTGCTTCAGGCACAGGGAACGGCATCGGCAAAGTCTTGGTGAGGTGGGAGGGTGCGGCCAGCAGTACAGTAGGGAGCGAAGTAGGTGTGGCGTGAGGTGTGTGTGAGCGGCGCCTTCGCTGTAAGAACAGGAAGTGGGGACCGGAGAGATGGCTCAGAGGAGAAGACAACTGGCTGCTCTTGCAGAGGACCTAGGATTTGGTTCCCAGCATCCACGTGGTGACTCACAACCATCTGTAGTACCAGTTCCAGGGGATCTGATGCCCTCTTCTGGCGTCTTTGGGTACCAGGCATGCAAGTGGTACGCAGACATATATACAGATAAAACATTTATAAATAAAAGTAAAAATAAATCTTTTTGTGAAAAAGAATGGGGAGTAGAATCCACCCCTTGTGTGTGTGTGTGTGTGTGCACGCACACGTTTGCACTTGCACATATGCATTCACATGCACACCCAATTGAATTTTTGTCAAGGATCTGAAAGGATGGAAACGAATCAGGAGGTCTTGCCGTGGCCCAGGTGAGGACGCTGAGAACTTGTACTGGATGATGGGTAAGACGAGAACAGAGTGACGTGGAAACACTTGGTCTTCAGCGGGTTCTGGGGACGAGGAGGGAGGGTGGAGGAAGCCAACCCTGTGATTTAGGAACGGGCTGGCTGGTACCACTCACCAGGAGCAGGACCCTGGAAGAGGACCAGACAGATGCAGTAAAGGATGCAAAATAGACAAGGAGATGTATGGGCCTTGGACTCTGTTAACTCAGGCTAGAGATTTAAAAGTCTCCAAAGAGTGGGCTCCACCCCAGCGGTTCTGATTTAATTGGTCTAGGAGACAGCTGAGCCTACCAGCTGAGGTTCTCAAACAAACAGGCTAGAAGTAGAAAATGTAAAGAAGCAGGAACAAACAGCAGGGTTTGCCTTTGCTGGAGCCCGTCCTCATGTGCCCACAGACACGCAGGATCGTCTACATAGTGGACTTAGGGTGTCCTGGGCAGTGCTGGCTGCTTTGTTCCTCTTTTCTTGTTTGGTCTGCACAACAGAATGGTGAGCTAGATTCTCACACTCATTTTACCGACAAGGAAACGGGGCTGTGACTGTCTCACTGTGGTATTAAGTGAAGACTGAGATTTGAACTCCAGTCTGTTAGATTGCAAAGCTCTTGTGTTCCACGGCTTTGACTGAGAGCACACATCAGTGCAAAAACAAGAAGAGGCATTTCATTCTCATGGTTCCAAGTCACATAAGGATCTAGAAGGATTTGTGGATCCCCTGGATGCCCAGAGGAGGGTCCGGTCCTCAGCAGGGACTCTTTATTAGAGGAAGAAGCCAGGAAAGTGGGCTTGTCCCTGCCCTTTGAGTTGCCCTCTGGTTCAGAAGCATCAATAGCTAACAGAGAAAAAGAGAATTAACCACTGAATAAGCCAAAAAAAAATTCTCACAGAGGATCCCATATGAATACACAAGTCATCAAACCTTGTAGAGAAGCCAACACTTCTCAAGGAATATTCTAGCACTGGTTGTTAAGAGCTGTGTAGTAAAGACTGGGCAGCTTCCGAGTCTTATTTAATCAGTGTGTGCTGCGTTCCTTTGTCCTTGGTCACAGCCTCTCGCTTAGCATTCGTGCCCACACTGCCTGCTCCAGAACTACCCAGGCAGCTTCTTTAGAATTCCGGACCAAGAGGCCGGGAAGATGGGTCAGTGGGTAAAAGGGTTTGCAGTGCAAGCCTGAGCACTGGAAAGCATGGAAGAAAGACGCAGTGGGGTGCACCTGTAGCCCCAGCACCCCTAAGGCCAGGTGGGGACCAAGAGAGCTGGCTGGAAGCTTGAAGGCCAGGTCATCTGGGGTACCCAGCACAGCAGCGTGAGAGACCCTGCCTGAAAAACAAGGCGGAAGAACGGAGCAACTCCCTGAAAGTGTCCTCTGACCCACCACCTACATCCTCCACACCCCCAAACCCTATGTCCACCCACCCACCTATATTTCCTATACACAAACCCACCCACCCACTCACACCCACCCACTCCCACACATCCACCTACCCACACTCACCCAATAAATGAAAGTGTTCAAATGTTAGACATTTGGGCCTGGGACTCCCAGCCAACCATCAGATTATGCACTGGAGCTTCCCCTGTGGCTCTGAAAGGGAACTCTATAGTTAGGCACACTGCTGGGGGAACCCGATCGCCAGGCACACTGCTGGGCAGACCTAGCACCAGCTCAGCCTTTATACCCACTCTCCTAGAAGTGTTGTGTTCTAGAAGATACTTTATCAGGTGCCACTGTGGGCAGGAGAGATATACCTGAGATTTCCAGAAGTTGTTCTTCTAGAATTGCGATAGAAGTGACAATCAAAATATAAATGGACTTGAAGTATGGCCAAATCCAGTCAACCGTTAATATTAATGTTCCCCACCATGGAGGATTAAAAGTGCGACTGCTTCTCGGGGCCGGGGCGGTCAGTGGGGCATTCTGAACCCAACAAGGGGTTTGCAAGTCCCTCAAACGTCCACAAAGGCTGCGCAGGTGAAGGCAGGGGCTCTCTATCGGAGCTTTGTCAGGATGCCTAGGAAACTGTGGAGAAGTCAGGGAGGGAGGTTTCTAGGCCTCTTGTTTCAGTCAGAGCCATTGTACTGTGATCTGCTTAAGTCGTGTCCGAAATCAGGATTCAGTTGCTTTAGAAGAAAAAAAAAAACACTTGCTAACTGTTGGTGGCATTCCCTCATTTGTCAGAGGTGACACCTGTGACCCAGAGAGGGAAGGAGACTTCACTAGGGTCACCCAGCATGAGTGACAGAGCCATGCTGGAAGGAGACTCCCCGACTGGCCCACAGTCCTGCATTGTTGTGCACAGTGTTAAAATGCAGCCCACGGGCAGCAGGGACCAAAGTCAACTGTAAGTCAGAGGGGCGGTGGCGGAGGGGGGTGCGGGGCAGCCCAAGGAGGGCCAACGTCTTCCTCCTTGGGGCTGACCTTTCTCCCTGGCCTCCCTGCTCCTCTCGGCACAGGCTTTTCTCAGCACCTAAGCATATGTATGAAGCGAAATCAAAGCCTGCTCGGACTTGACAGAACTGCTGAACTAACAGCCGTATCCTGTCCTCTACTGAAGGACATCACCTTGTCAAGAGAGAGCTTGGCAAAAATGCACCGCAGGAAGCCAGCTTCTAGGGCGGGATCATGTATATTCATGGGGCTCCACGTCTGTCCACCCTCTCCAACCCCCAGGCACCCCACCAGCCCTCCGACTGGCCCTCTGATACATTTGATCTGCAGGCACGGGTTCTCCCACTGCAGGCTCCTCCAGAGGTAGGTTGATGCTGCCTATGTTCCGCCTTCATCGATTTCCAACCCAAGTCCTCACTGTTCCCAGCACTCTATTCTTTGGGGACCTGGCAGATGCTAGACATAGCGTTCTGGGAGCTTTGTGAGCAGACCCCGCCCCCCTCAAGGGAGCACCTACATCTGGAGCTTTGTTTCTTTCATCCTCCAGACTTTTTCTGCTCCTGTGCTTTTGCTCCGCCTAGTCCTTCATCTGAGGCTCCCTCCCCTCTTCTCTGCTTGGTGAACCCCCTTACCCATCTATTGATCCCAGCTCAGAGGGTACCCTTCCCCAAAGCAATTTTTTTTCTCTTGGTGGTGTCCGATCACTTCACTTTTGTTTGTAAGTCTCTTTTTCTTTCCCCACCGGCAGTTTCTGAAGTCAGAGAGCATCCCAGGTTCCCGCCCAGGGCCCGGCATGCAGGGACCAGGAGGCACCGTGAACTGATGGCCCCGTTACTATTCCTATGTGCAGTGCTGCTATGACAGAGGGCCACAGCAGCCTTCCCTTGGCTTCGTCTGCCTGTGCCTTCACATGGCTTCCCCTTACTTAGCTCCATCCAAACTTTGTCTCGTGAAGAGACCAATTGTGGGCCTGCAAGATGACTCAGTGGGTAAAGGTGCTCAGGCAAGTTGTCCTCTGTGTCACGTGTGCACACATTTACACACACACACACACACACACATACACACACACACACACACACACACACACACTTTTTGAAGATACTATTTGTGTTGGATTAGGAGCCATCCATCAGACGGACCCCCTTCCACCTTCACCGCGTCTTTGAAATTCCATCTCTAAACAGAGTCATTTTTTTGAGGCAGTGGGATCAGGACTTCAACCTAAGAATTTTTTGACAGACTTGATTGTGCCCATAACACTGCAATGAAAATACCCCTGTTGCTACGTAAGAGGTTATTATGCACGTGAATCCTGATGGCCAGGTTGTGGGCAGGACTCGAGGGGATGGCTTGCTTCTGCCCTTTGATGTGTGGGCCTCAGCCAGAAAGATCGCAGACTGAGTCCTCTGAGAGTTCTTGGGTTCAGGGGCCTGGCAGGTGGCTTGTGACTTGGGATGGCACAAATCTCAGGCAATGCCTGACACTCCTTCTTCTGTGGCTTGACTTCTACGTAGCACGGGGGGCTTTGGGATGGGTTTGGCACCTGCCAAGCAAGTGCTCTGCCACTGGACTGTACCCTCAGCCCTTTATTTTGCATTTTGAGCTGGCTTTGAACTTCTGATCCCCCTGCCTCAGCGTCTGCGTAGTTGACAGGACTCTGCCACCAGGCCAAGCTTGTACTTTTTACTTTACATCTGAGGGACTTTGAGAGCGAAGGTTCTAGTGGGTGAAGCAGTGGGGCAGGATCCTGATACCATCTACTGGTGAGAGTCACAGCCCATGCAGACCTGGGCCAGCATAGGGGAATCGGGGTCCATCCCCATGGTTACTCTGAGGAAGAGTGTGTGGGAGGTGAGATGTGGCTATGGTCATCTTGTTTTGGAAAATGCAATCTGCCACACCTGAAATCAGTAAAACTCAAGGGATGCCCTGCAGTCATCATCCCAGACACACAGGGTCTATTGTAGATGGGGAAATACTTTGGGTTTTCTTGTTTGATTTTGCATAGATACGTCTTTTTTGGAGGCAGCATCTCTTGTGGTCCACACTGGCCTTGAAATCACTATAAGCTAAGGATGCCTTTGAACTTCTGAACTTGATCACCAATGCTTGGACTAGTTTATGTGGGGCTGAGGTTCAAACCCGGAATTTCATGGATGCTACAACAGAGCTACCGCCCTAGGCAGGACTCAGGGTCACGGATCTTTGTGCTGTCCGCTATAAAGACAATGCCTCTCATCCACTAGCTGTTTGGCTTTGGAGGTCAGCGTTCCTTTGGAGCAACCAGCACAAGTGAGAGGTATGGTCCATGTCCATAGTTCTCAGGCGCCCTGAGAGTCGGGCATTTAGGGTCATGATTTTATTTGTTCAGTATGCCTTTCACCAGTGCCTTCAGGAGGCCCAAAGCTACATTCCTATCAGTGGGCATAGTAAACCTTTGTTGATTTTTGTCGTCCAACACATGCTGTCATTGTTCAGTCACTCAACAAACACTGTTAGAGCCTCTACCCCAGGGAAAAAAGGGGGCTCACGGTAGAAAGGCCCACTCTACAGCAAACACCGTGCTTAAGATGCACCGGGCAGAATTCTAATCGCATCTCCTGTTTCATTTCGCCCATTACGACAGCATTATATTTTAAAGCTTGTCTTTCTAACTCTCCTATTTTTCTTCTAGACTGCACTCCTGCTATATGGCTCCGGTTTCCCTCACCATTAGGAAGGTATTATAGTTACTGGGATCCATCTATCATTTTATGAGCCTCTTTCAAGAGAGGAAATAACAGGTTGTTTCGAGTGTGAAGCGCCGGCTCCCCGAGCCTCGAGGAACAGGCGTCCTGCTCCCAGGGGAACAGCCAAGTGGTGTTTATCTTTGACACAATAAGCAAAAGATCAGACATGATTACAACAAATGGCAGAGTAAACATCCATCTGCAGCAAAGGGCATCTGCCCAAAAGCCGGAAATTGTAGCCACACACATCTGCCAATTCCAGACTGCGGTCCTGATGGCTCTATGGTGTTCTGAGGGTGGCCAGGGAGGACTGGTGTGGGATCACTCTCTCCTCCCAAACAACTTTGGCCTTAGAGTTCTGTGAGGAAGTCAGAAGACTTCCTCTGGCTCAGGAGGCCGTTTCGCTCTTCATGGGACTTGGTCTGTCTTGTCTGTGTAGCTCATTTAGCTGTGTAGAACAGTGCCTGGCCCATGTAAGACACTTAGGAACGCCTGTCCACAGAACGAACAGAGTTCTCGGGCCCTGCCTGTGTCTCCAGATCCAGTTCGTGCATCTTCTTCTCATCCGTTTGACCTTTCGGTTCTGGACTGCCGCATTTTGTTACTTCCAGGCCTCCTGTGCAAACTGTTTCCTCCTCTGATCCATTCTGCTCAGAGGCCTCTCAGCTTCTCTTTGGAGAACCTTTCCCGGCCACGCGCCTGAGCCCCCCCACCCCAACCTCATAGCACTGGGCCCTCTCTTTTTACAGGCCTTGTCTAAGTGCTCCACTGGAGGGTGGCCGTGGTGGCACTGATCACCATCCGGACAGGCAGATGCCACAGAATCACGGTCTCCTTGCTCAGGACTGCACTTTCCAGCCTGGCCTTGTATTCCTGTGATGGCCTTTTGCTTTAGAATGGGTGACAGTGGCCTGCATCTTCACTGGACCAAAGTGAAATCGAGGACCCCACTCTTCCACCTTCCATTCTTAAGACCTAGTAGCAGGCTCTGCAGGACAGAAGCACCTTGAGTTCTCTCGTCATCGGCTGGAGCTGAGCTTTCTTGGCTCGAGCCCAAAGGGAACATGTGCCTCTTGTTTTATGTGTAAAGTAAATCCTTACTCTGTCTTAAGACACTGATTATTTGGGATGCTTGTTATAGCGGCTAGTGTTAACAGCCCAATCGACTGTACCATTTCCAAAGGTATTTGTTGAGAGGAATTTCCTGGCCACGCTGGTCTCATAGCATCTCTGTGAAGCCATCCAGGTCCTGTGTGTCAACTATGTCAGCATCGTCACTGAAAGGATCAGTTCAAAGCTGGGCATAGTGGCACGTCCCTTCAATCCCAGCACTCGGGACACAGAGGCAGGAAGATCTCTGAAGTTCAAGGATAGCCTGGTCTATGGAGTGAGTTCTAGAATACCCAGATAGTGAGATCCTGCCTGGTAGGAAAAAGAAAAGAAAAGGCAAAGTATTAATTCAATAATCTAGCTGGGTTGAGACTTGTGTTTTGTGAAGCAGAATGATTCTTTACTTGTGGTACTTGTGGACAGAACTTTTTTTTTTTTGAGACAGGGTTTCTCTGTGTAACCCCGATTATCTTGGAACTTGTTTTGTATACCAGGCTGGCCTTGAAATCACAGGAATCTGCCTGCTTCTGCCTCCCAAATGCTGGGATTAAAGGCGTGCGCCACCACCACCCGATGTGGGCAGAACATCCTAATTCAAATAGGTAAACGATGGTCTTTGACAATGCATATGAAACAGAGTAGAAGTCTCTCTGTCCCTTAGCCCTGGTGCCTCGAAGCCACAGAGAAGTCACCTGTAGCTTATGTACCTCCAAAGGACAGTTCCTGGCACAGGCTTGGACCTAAGCATGTGAGGGTTAATACTGTCAACCTGACAAGATCTAGAGTCACATAAGAGATCAGACTGGGTCTATGTGTGAGTGAGTTTGTAGACTGTGTTAACTGGGGTCAGAAGACCCACCCTAAATGTCTGTGATGGTTTGAAAGAAATTGGCCCCATAGGGAGTGGCACTATTAGGAGGTGTGGCTTCACTGGAGTAGGTGTGGCTTTGTTGGAGGAAGTATGTAACTGTGGGGGCGGACTTTGAGGTCTCCTTTGCTCAAGCTACACCCCATGTGGTATACAGTTCACTTCCTGCTGCCTACAGATCAAGATATAGGACTCTCAGCTCATTCACCAGCACCACATCTGCCTGCACCCTCCATGTCCCACCTTGATGATAATGGAGTCTGAAACTGTAAGCCACCCCCATTAAATATTTTCCTTTATAAGAGTTGCCGGTCGCAGTGTCTCTTCACAGCAATAGAAATCCTAACTAGCAGTGTCATTGGGACTGTTCTCCCAGCTGGGGTCCTGGGCTTCATAGAAAAAAAAATCACAAAGCAGCAGTTTCTCTCTGATTCCCGACTTTGGATGTAGTGTGACCAGCTGCCACCGCAGCTGGAGCTGGCCTTGCCATCACACCTTTCCTGCCATGGGAGACTGTCCCCTCAACTCTGAACCCTATTTAACTCCTCTCTCCTTAAGCTGCTTTGGTCAGATATTCCATCTCAGGCAACAAAAAAGCAGCTAAGAAACGAGGGCCCCTTTCCTGACCTGCAGTTCGCTAGGATAGTCTTAGGGTGGGCAGAAATGGTGACACCCAGGGACAGGGAGAGCTGGCCTTGTGGCAGCCACTCCCTCCTGCAAACAAGGCGTCCTTCAACTGCTCAGCCAGTGAGTCACATTATTCTGGTATGGAGCCTGGATGGGCGCTTTCTGGGTCCCTGAGCTCACCATGAGAGCGTGGTGCAGGGTGGATTTGGGAAGTGAAGCCAGGAAACAAGAATAAGGACCCATGCGGGGGGTGAAGCAGAGAAGGAGAGACAGCCGAGGCAAGGATGGGCAGCTATCTTGGTCACCATTCGAAGGCTTCAGATTGTCTGCCTGGAGGAGGACCAGGTGACCCAGAATATGTTCATTGCCCTCCTTTCTGGGCTGCATGTATGCACTGGGGGTGGACGGGGTGTGTCCCTCAGACTTCAGAGAGGCCCGAGGTGGCAAGCGAGGTGCATGTGTCAGGGTTCAGACACGGCTTTGATGGGTTCACCTGCAGGAAGCTGATCAAAGCCTCAGCAGAGTTAGTCACCTGGCAGTGGCTGAGTGACAGCAACGCCAGGGTGCTTTCCCATTGCGTAAGAGGGATCCAGATCACAGCCGCTCTCCCAGTCGGTCTGATCTTAATCCTTGTTTTTCTCATGAAGAGGTTCCTTGAAGGCAGGGTTTCTGGTTGTCCCCAACCCCCGGCACAGGTCCCTTTGCGCAGTAGAGCTTACTCATGGAGAATGGCTGGAAAGTTGAGATGACTGTTTTTCTCCACAGGGGAAAAAGAGAGAAGACCCCTCTTTCAGGATACTGCAGGGTAGCTATACCCAGAGCAAGCCCCAAACAAGACAGTACAAGCTGAGAGCTACGGGTTGCGTGTGAGGTGGCGTAGGACTGATGTCTGTGGTGAACTCCCCTGGCTCTCAAACAGCCGACTCAAGCATCATTCCCATTCCACAGATGGAGACCGGAGGTAGGAGACATGTTCATGGTTGTGAGGAGGAGAGCAGACATCTGGCCAGGAGTGCTCTAACCTCTGTGTCTGGGCATGCGGGTGTCCACGTGTACCCCAGACTGCCGAGAATGGCCCAGCAAAGGGAAGGACCACAGCCTGGGGTTTCCACCTCTCAACCTACCTCTCAGTTTCTGGGAGCTGATGGGGGCCAGAAAATGGTTGAAGTTTATTTAAAAAAAAAAAAAAAACAAAAGTAAGGACAAGGCCTTTATTCCAGCATGGCCTTAAACTTGCTATGTGCGAAAGTGACCCTAAATGTCTGATCCCCTATCTCCTCCTCCAGTGGGCATGCGTTGGGATTTCAGGGGTACACTGCCCTGTTGGGGTTATGTGGTTCTGGGGATGGAATTCAGGGTTTTGTGTGTACCACACAAACACTCCATCCAGGTACATCCCTGAAGTTTACTTTTGCTAAAGCTTTTGGTAAAAGTCTAGAAATGTGTGCTATATATCAGCTTCTATTTCTGTCCGTAGAGGAGGGATAGACCTTGGGGTGTTACCTTCTGAGTGTTCCCCTTTTTCTTCTTGTAAACCCCAAACCGTTGGTAGTGGGTAGTGGCGGGGGCGGGGTAGTGGGTAGTGGCGGGGGGGGGGGGAGAGGAGGTGTGAGGCAGAAAGCAAATTGATTTGAGTAATAAGCAAAAAACAGCCACAAAAGAAGAAATAAAATTAATGAATGAGGAAATTTTAAAAGTGTCTCATTAATAATCCAACTAACATAACTGAAAGCAGCCATATGCCTTTTCCTGTCCCTCCTCCCTTGTGTGGCTGTGGCTGGGTTGGCCAGGACCCCGGGGAACAGGTTCTCCCATTCACTGCCGGGAAATCTTTCCAGGGGGTGATTTGGCAATAAGTATCAGACAGTCTTAAAAGTTTGCTTTGATGCAGCAGTTCCTTCTGGACCAGATCCTAAAGAAACAGTCAAGGATGTATGCCGTGATTTAATTATAAGTGTATTTACCAAAACATTGTTGATGGTAGTGCAAACGCGAAAGGCGCTTGGATGTCTGACACCCGGGCTGCGTGTACATCACAGCGGATTACCAGGGCGATCATTAAAAACTAATGTTGTAGAATATGATATTAATGGCAGGGACAAAGATATACATGATAATGTGTTAAGTGAGGGCAGCCCAGGTTACAAAACAGATTAATTCGTGGGGGTGAGAAGATGCGTGTGTAAACGACGCCAGCGTGACTTGGAGCCTAGGAAGAAGCACGTTCTGGGTGTAGACGGCATGACCTCGAACCCGGCTCTGCTAACAACACCTTGCTGTGTAAGCTCTGGGGAGTGAGTCAGCCCCGCTGAGCCGCAGCGGCCTCTGTTGTGAAATGGGCATTCGTGGTCGCCTCCACCTAAAGAAGCGAGTGTGTAAAAGTGTCCTTGTTGCTACTGTAATTTTGCTACTGTTATGAATTGTAAGTATCTGCTTTCTGATGGTCTTAGACAATTGCTGTGAGGGGGGTCGGGGCCCACAGGTTGAGAACCACTTATGTAGACGCTTTCACTAGCAGGAGGAGCAGGTGGAAAGAATTTCCTCCCCAGTCTCCTTTAAAAGTTTGGTGGCAGGTGCCTGGAAATATCTTCTCCACCCCCATTTCCATTGAGCTACCAACTATCCTGGGCCCTGCAATGCAGGTGACAAGTGGGAACCTAGGGGCCAGCCTCACAGGGGGAGGCTGCTTGGTCTTGGGACAGTCGCTCTCTGTTGCCCTGCTGGGCCTCTTTCTTTCTTTCTTTCTTTCTTTCTTTCTTTCTTTCTTTCTTTCTTTCTTTCTTTCTTTCTTTCTTTTTTCTTCCTTCCTTCCTTCCTTCCTTCCTTCCTTCCTTTCTTCCTTTCTTTTTCTTTTTTTGTTTTTTTAAAACAGGATTTCTCTGCATAACAGCCCTAACTGTCTTGGAACTAGCTTTGTAGACCAAGCTGGCCTTGAGATCCACCTGCCTCCTGAGTGCTGGGATTAAAAGTGTGTGCCACCATCACCTGGAACCTTTCTATTTTTTAACTATATTTTCCAGTTTTCAGAAAGGTAGTCTTGCCAAGCAAGGGTTTGTGCAATCTCTCTCTCTCTCTCTCTCTCTCTCTCTCTCTCTCTCTCTCTCTCTCTCTCTCTCTCTCTCTCTCTCTCCTCCTCCCTCTCCCTCTCTGACAGGCTCTCACTATGTAGATCAAGCTGGTCTTGAACTCCTGCTTCTTCTGCCTCAGTCCTGGAACTGCTAGGATTGCAGGTGTGTCACCACACCCAGTAAAAGAAACCATTTATGCCGCAAAATATATATTGAAACCTTTTGTGCTACCTTTTATTTCTCTGGCATGTGTGTTTGTGTGTGTACACGCATGCTTGTGCACACGCGTGCCGTGGTGTCTGTGAGGAGGTCAGAAGACACACTGTAGGAGCCGGTTCCCCCTTCCATCCTGTGAGTCTTGGGGCTCGAAATGGGTTTGTCTGGTTTAGAGGCAGGTACTTTCACACACTGAGCCATCTCACGGGCCCCGGAAATATCTGTCTTCCTAAGTATGCCGAAATAGGGATCGATTGACATGATAGAGACTTATACCAGCTTTCGGTGCTTCCCAGCCTCTGTCTGCTTCTCCATCCACCCCACCACCCAGAGGGGGCCGTGCACAGATAAAGTGAGGTCCTCCTTGCTTACTTTCCTCCTCCAAAAAAAATAACCGTCTGCTCTGAGATTTTTAAAATCACCATGGACCAGTTCTCACTCATCTGGCGTGAATACGTAAAAGCACAAAAAGTACATTGCCTTTTGCGTTCTGAGAACGACCATCAAGGTGCTGGCTGTGTCCTTCATAGCTGATGGTCTCCCTTGCACGTGATGCCTTGAAACTTAGCCCTGTCGATGCATGAAAACACTTAGTTTATTTCAACACTGGTCTAGTTATGTTCAATGTCCGAGTGAGCCACACACATGATTTACTTATTCTGATTTTATGGACATCGTGGTTGCTTCTCAGCTTTTCTCTGCTGAGTATCTGAGGATGGGATTTCTGGCTCATAGGACATGAGCATCACTGCCTTACCAGGTACTGATGGTTTGCTCCTCCGAGAGGTGTGCCCCACGGAACCCACTCACACGATGGCGCTCCTGTCTGCCCTGTCTTCTGAATATACAATATTATCCGTCACTGTAATTTTTGCCAATCTGATAAGTCACCTCAGTGTTACTTAAATCTATTTCTTCCTCATCCTCTTCTCTGCCCTCTTTCCCTCCTTCCCTTCCTTTCTCTCTTTGTCCCTTTCTCTCCCTCTCCTAACCGCCTGTCTTCCCCACTGCCTCCCACGCTTTCTTACTGCTCTGTCCAGGACCTCCACGCATCTTATCTGTTCTTAACTTCAAAAGAAGTGTTTTCCTGGACTGGAGGAACACCTTGGTTGAGTAACTGCCTGCTGAGCAAATTCAAGAGGACCTCAGTTCAGATCCCAGGGAAAGTTGGATCCCCAGAGCTCTCTGGCCAGGGAATCTTGCCAATTGGTGAGCTCTAGGCTTCAATCAGAGATCCTACATCAAGTAAGACAGGGAAAACACACACACACACACACACACACACACACACACACACACACACACACACACACAGTGTGCCTACACCTGCATGCACTTGGACCCACCAACACACACAAATAGAACAGAAATAGAACAGTGTTGTTTCTGGTATTTCAGCACTATGCGAGGCCCTGCATCAGCTTAAAGGCTTCCTTCCAGGGTAGGAGGCTTTGCTACAATCACACATTAATGTTGACGAATTTCAGCCAATGCTTTCTCTAACGCTACAGAGGCCCTTACGTGGTTTTCCGGCTTCCTCTTGCTCAGCTGGAGAATTAAAAAGGTGGGTCCTCTTTTCCTCCGGAGCCAGTCCTTTTAAAGACACTGTCGTGTTTCAGCTGTGACCAAAGGCTGTTTGCTCCCACCGATCCGCTCCCTCCGCCTCTCTTGCAGCAGATACCACCCTAAATTCAGTGCTTATGATTCGCACGCATATTTTCATGCCGTCGCTACATATGCATGCATCATAAACAATGCGCGGTGCTGTTCTGAAGTTTATACAAATGGAGCCTCGCCACGCACGTTGCACAATTTGCTTTTCCGTTCCGATATTACTGCTCTAGTTCACAGTGACACGGGGCTGTTACTCGGCTGCAATTTATTTCTTCGTTCTTTTGTTTGGAAACACGACACTTTAAGAAATGTTTAGCTGCTGCAAACAGCACAGGCATAGATTTTTTTGTCGAAGACACTTTTTTGTGCACTGTAAAACTGCCTTGGTGGGCCAGGTGTGTGTCCCCTCCTCCTCCCTGGTGTTAAATATGGCCAAATTGCTTCTCCCTCTCTCTCTATAGCACTCTCCCAGAAGTAGACCCAGAGATCTGGTTTTTTGGTTTGTTTGTTTTCACTGCTACTTTGTTTGATGGGAATAAAATGATACTCCATCATTGTTTTAATTTGAATTAGTCCCCCAGCTTGGTAATGAAGTAGAGAACCTCATATATGCATAGTTACAACATTTTGCATGCGCCCTTTCTTTCTCTGTGTGTGTGTGTATGTGTGCACATCCATGTGTGTGTGATGCTTGTGGTTAACCCAGGGCCTCAGTCCTGCTAGATAAATGTCCTACCACTGAAGCGCAGCTCCAGTCTTCAGTTTGTTTATTTATTCAGAATCTCACTCTGCGTTTCCAGCGTCCCTTAGGGTTGCTATGCAGACTCGGTTGGCCTCAAACTCACAGACATCCACCTGCCTCTGCCCAGGCTGGCCTTGGCCTCTTGCCTCAGTCTCTAAAGTAGCTGGGATTACAGGCCTGCCTCTCCGGATGTGACTATGTGTATGGTTTGTCCTCTTTTGCTTGTTGATTTGAAGACTTGAAACAATTTAGACTTGAAATATCAATGACTTATTCGTATATACACATTATCGTGCTAGAGTCTTTTAGTCTGTGGATTTTTCCTCTTTCAACCTTTCAGCCTAGGAAAGGACATTCCCATTTAGCAAAGGGCCGAGGAGCTAAATATTAATGACAAAGAAAACAGCCATGGAACCACCGACTAGCTGGAGAAACAGGAAGTGTCATGTTCCAGAACCACCTTGTGGGTCTCTTCTAAGTATAACCATGATCTTAATTGTTTTTATTGGTCACATTTGTGTGTGTGTGTGTGTGTGTGTGTGTGTGTTTAGGAATTCTTAAAAAGAACAAAAAAAAGTATGTATGAGTGCCTGCTTGAGTCTGTGTGCCACATGCCCATGCGGGCCAGAAGAAGACCGTTACCTCTTCCCAGTCTTTGATCACATGTCATCTTTCAACAACAACAACAACAACATGTGACAAGACACTTGCATCCTAAGGGTTGCAGAGGTCCTTGTGGTAAGGCATGGTCCCCAGCTTGGTAGAGGTGGGGCCTACTGGGTAGTCTGGCTCATGGGGGTGGGGGTTTCTATCTTTCAAGGGATTGGGAGACCCCAGGTTTCTCTTTTCTTCACTTCCTGGCCATGAAGTGGTTGGAGGCCGACTTTCCCTCAGTGTCGTGACAGAAGAGGGTATCAGATCCTCTGGAAGTGGAGCTGGAGGCATTGGTGAGTTGCCTGATGTGGGTGCCCGGAACCGAACACAGATCCTCCACAAGAGTAGTGTTAACATGCACTGCTGAGCCATCTCTCCAGCCTTATCCTGGCCTTCCTATGACTTAACCACTGCTCTGGCACTCAAAGCACCAGTGGGTACTTTCCCGCTTTGAGCTGTGTATCCACAGACTAACTTTTCTTCATCTCAATACCATGACGCAGTCTGTCCATAGGAGTAACTCTTGTTACGACTTGGGCTCCAGTTCCTCATTTTCACCGCTGATTTTTTTTTTAATCAGATGAACATTTCATTGCTTATGAGTGTGCCCTGTTGTTGATCTGATTTGTTTTACCCCGCGAGTTTTTGAATATTCCATCACCACCACATTGCACATTCTTGCACGCGTCCACTGGTGCATACATGGGTGGGTGTTTCTGGAGACGCCACCTTGGAGGGGAGTTGCCTAATCATGAGGAATGCATAGCTTCAGCTCTGGGAGCCTGTGTGGAGGGAGCCCTGTTCCAAAGCCGCTGCTGTGGCTTGTCTCACCTTGTGCTTCCTGCAGCTATTGCCAGACCAGTCAACCAAAGTCAGATTTGCCAAGTTTTTGTTTGTTTGTTTCCTTATAGTGTCTTAGGTAAGAAATCCTTTTTTACTCTGGAGATAGTTTCCTCAGTGTTTTAAAGTTTTGTCTTTTCTAGTTAGAGTTTTAGTCTCCTTGGAATGATTTTTTTTCCCTCATGGTGAAAAACACAACCATTGCCTTTTATTGTTTTCAGTGAGGGTCGCTATGGCTGCAGAGTTGTTTATGAATGAGGGCATTCTTCTTGTTGATTTGTGACATCTGTCACACATCAAGCTTCTGTGTAAGAGAGGATGACTGTTTGTCTGTCAGTCTATCTATCTGTATGTATGTATGCATATACATGTGTTATGTAAAAGTGTGTATAAAGTGATCATGCACACGCGTGTGTGTATGTGAGTGTGCATGGTCTCCAATGTGTGATACAAATACATTCACACTTGCTATACCTTCTGAATGAGTTTTTGCCTTTCTTAGAAAGAGTGACCTTCTTACCTCTTTAGACTGATTTTGGGTTGAAGTCTGCTTTATCAGAAACCAGAATTGCTACACTAACTTGGTTTGGGTTTCAGTTTGTTTATTAGTTTTTAGTCCTGTTGGGCACAGTAGCACAAGACTTTACTCCCAGTCCTTGGAAGGTACAGGTAGTTGAATCTCTGTGAGTTCAAGTCCAGCCTGCTTTGCATAGTAAGACATTGTCTCATAAAAAAAATATTTTTTTTTCAATTCTTTGACAGTCTGTGAGTGTCCTTACTAACAATGTGCCTTCTTGGACACAACAGAAAGTTGGGTCTAGTTTTTAATTTTAAATATTTACCTATTATTTTAAAGTTGTGTGTGTGTGTGTGTGTGTGTGTGCGCGCGCGCGTGCATGTGTGCATGTAACTTCAGGTGCATAGAGGTCAGAAGGGGTGCAGGTTCCCTGGGGCTGAGTTACAGTGGGCTGAGTTATAGGTGCTGGGAACTGAATGCAGGTCCTCTGCAAGAGCTGTGTGTGCTCCTTCTTTTGTATGTTTGCTTGGTTTTATTTTTCCAAGACAGGGATTCTCTGTGTAGCTCTAGCTGTCCTGGAACTCACTCTGTAGACCAGGCTGGCCTTGAACTCAGAGATCTGCCTGCCTCTGCCTCCTGAGTGCAGGGATTAAAGGCGTGTGCTACCATGGCGACCTCAGAACTGTATGTGCTCCTCTTCCCTGAGCCACCTCCAGCCACTCAGTCTAGTTTTTTGTTGTTGTTGTTGTTTTTTAAAATTCAGTTGGCCAGTCTGTATCTTTTTATTGGTAAGTTGAGGCCATTTACATTCAAGGTTATTACTGAGAGATGTTTATGTATTCATGTGATTTACTTACTTGTTTTCTTTCCTGGTCGCTTGGTTAATTGCTATGTTCATTCTACTTTATTAGTGTTAGGGCTTTGATGGTTCACTGTGTTGGACATGATGGATTCCTTCCCACCCTCCTTCTTTCAGCCGTTTCTCTCATGAGCTTCCTTTCTCTGTCTTTTGTGGCCCCTTAAGTATCTTCTGCAGGGCGCAGTGCTGGCTTGGTGGTAAGGAACAGCTGTGTGATTGTTCTGAAGGGCTTTCATTTTCCCCTCTGTTTTCAAAGACGGCCTCACAGGATCTAACAATCTTATCTAGCGGTTGTTTTTAGGAGGTGACTATCATTTGATGCTGTCCTGGAGTTTAGGGTGGCTGGGAGAGATTTGTTGTTGTTCTGCCTTCTAGGTGGGTTGGCGTTTTCCCCAGACAGCTTCTAATGTAGTCTCTTTTGCTCTGTATGCTTGACATGGTGACTATAATATGTCAAAGAGAAGCTCCCTGCTCGTGCCTACCTGGGTGTCGGTTTCTTTCTGTAGCTGTGGGGAATGTTTTGCTGACTTTATTGTTTACACCTCTCTGCCTTCAGTGTTTGTCTCAGCTCTTTCTTCTGTCCTGTAGGCCCTTAGGTTTGGTGTCTTGGTCATAACCTAGAGTTCCAGTGTGTCGTAGCCATGCTAATCTATTTTATTCCTTTTTCCTTATCGAAGTTTGAACGCAGTATTTCTTCAACCTTCTCCCCCATTCCTGATAGTCTTTCTTCAGCTTGGTCGAGTCTGTTGGTGATACTCTTCATTAATGCTTTCAGTTTGATTCCTTGAGGTTCTTGCCTCCAACAGTTCTAATCCCTCTCCCAATCTGTTTCTGAATCTCTTCCATGTTTTCGATTTTCTCATTCACGTTGTTGACTTTATTACATGTTTTGCCGATTTTTTTCCCCCTTTGTATTGCTGACTTTAGTCTCTGGGCACTGGATTGAATTTATCTGTTTATTTGTGTCCTCTTTCAGGCCATCGATCATTTTAATCAGACAACTTCAGATATCTTCATCTGGCAGCTCCCCGGCTTCAGTACGCCCGAGCTCAGTGCCTGTGGAGAATGGTCTTTTGGAGGAGCCAGGCTCCGTGCTCCTTCGTGTTTCTTGCTGTTCCGGGTTGTGATCTGGGTGTCTGCTGGTTTGGATTTCTCCTCTGGAGTTTGGGAGGGTGTTTGTTACTGCACAGTCTGCTCTTGAAGGCTCTGTCCCCAGTACCACTTGGTGAGGAGAAAATGAGCTGCTTTAGGAAGCGTCGTCTCTGCGACTGGAGAGACATGGCAGGAGCCACGCTCCACCTGTTCTCCTCCCACCCATTTTCTTTATTCCCCATCTTTCCTTCTGACCCTTTTAGTTGCCTTGTGAATTTCCAAAGCTTTTCCTCTATTTCTGTGTTGGTGATAAAGACAAGTTTTCTTATTCTGACTCTCCTCCATCCAAAGAGGCAGCTTCTAGTCAGCCCTTTGCGCCCCAGAAGTCCTCCTGTTAAGAATCTCTTGTAGTCATTTTTTTCTTCCTAATTCTGTTTCTCTCTGTTTCCTGAAGCAATTTTATTATATTCCTTGGTGGACTTCTTCTTTCACACAAGTGTATATAATGCATATTATATATAATATATCACATATAAATTACATATATACATTTATCAGATATTCTTTCTAATATTAATGTTTTATGCACACTCACATAAACAAGAATACACAACTATAAAATAGCAAATGTAATCTCATAGTCTCTGTCTCTTAGGGAGCAGACACCATCTTTTCCTTTTCACCTTTGTCCTAAAAGCAGAGCCTGAAGCTATTCCAGGCTGTAAGAGAAAGAGAAAGGAGCAGAGGTAATGGAGCCTGGAAGCTGAGAGGCAAAGCTAATCCTTGACGGATAGGCTCACTTAGCCTCTTGGCCCATCTCCACAGACGCTGCGTAGACAGACACACTCCTGCCATGAAAGAGCAAATTCAAGCAAAGGCATTTATCTGTGGCTGCTTCCTACCGCCTGTCTAATTAGTCGAAGATTGCCCCTTGGGGTTTAACTCCTCTGAACCTCACTTGGAGTTACCTGGTCCACACTCTGCGGCACAAAGCGCCAGCTGAGTGGGAGGAGGCAGAGTGGGCAGAGGCCTCCAGCTAGACACACGGAGTTGATTGTCATTTGGCAGTGGCTGTGAGGATCAAGAGGTGGAGCCTGGGAGACAGGAGAGGCCAAGAGAGTTGAGGACGTACACAAGGTGCTTCTTGTTCCACGCTATTATGATTACATAGATGCATTTATGCGTTGGTTACCGCCGTCTGTATTCCTTGCCTTTTGACTTCATTATTTTCTCTTTCCTACCTTCTGTTGAACTGAGAAATTTCCCACATCTACCCCATCTCCTTCCTGCCATTTCTCCCTTAGGCAATTTGGGAAATAAACCTGTATTTTTAGATTTGTGTTTATCCTTAGAGTTGTCTAAGCTTTATGACACACATCTCTGGAACATGCTTTCCTCATCGATTTAAGCTGTTCAGCACCCACATCTTCTTAAGCTCGGCCCAGACTTTCAGTCTTTAACTCACTGAACGGCGTTCATGTGTAGTTTATTTTCATTTCTGAGCTGTCCTTCCTTCCTTCCTTCCTTCCTTCCTTCCTTCCTTCCTTCCTTCCTTTTTTTTCTTTTATTGGTGGTTTTTCAAGACAGGGTTTTTCTGTTTAGTTCTTGCTGTCCTGGGACTCACTTTGTAATTCAGGCTGTCCTTGAGCTCAGATCTACCTGCCTTTTCCTTCCAAATGCTGGAATTAAAGGCATGCACCACCACTGCCCAGCATCTATCTTTCTCCCTCTCCCTCTCCCTCTCTCCCTCTCTCTCTCTCCCTCTCTCCCTCTCTCCTTCTCTCGCCTCTTTCCCCTCTCTCTCCCTCTCTCTCTCTCTCTCTCTCTCCCTCTCTCTCTCTCTCTCTCTCTCTCTCCCCTCTCTCTCTCAATACAGGGTTTCACACTGTAGCCCAGGCTTGCCTATAGCTCTCTATGTAGACCAGGCTGGCCTCAGACTTCCAGTGATCCTTCTGCTTCCACCTCCTGAGCCCTGAGGTTACAGGTGTGCGCCATCACAGCCAGCATACAAAGCCATTCTCAGCGCATCATGTCGGCATGACTTGTGAGTGTTGATATTGGCCCTGGTCACTTGGCTGAGAAAGTGTTTGTCAGGCTTCTCCATTGTAAAGTTACTCTCCCCACCCTTCCACAGAGTGCATTTGGAAGAAAGCACTACCTGCAACCCACACCCGAGGAGTGGGAGGTGATTCTCCCTTCCAGTAACTGAGGGTGGAGTATTTATCCACACGCAGTGTTTAGAATTCTTCCACTTGGGACATTTGAGTCTCGTAAACAATTTATTACTTAACTCATTTATTTATGTAAATAAATAAATAAACATCAGTTTACTAATATTTGTTTTACACTCTGGATTATAATCCAGCACTGTCTTACTGGGTTTGTCTTTCACATCTTCCCCTGAGGTCACTGGGCCTGGCACTCCTTTGAGACGTTCTTGTCAGTATACCGTCCCAGTATACTGTCTCGCTTTGTGGCCCTACGGAAGGTTCCAGGATCATCTTGCATGTTCCCTGCCTCAGTCCACGGAGCAGACAATTCTCTAGGGATGGGTGCTACTTTTAATCGGAGAATGGAATTAGATGATAAGAGCTGGATGGCCTGAGTGCTCACTGACACTGAGGGGCCGTTTCTTCCCAGCGGGTGGTGTGCGTTTCCGTGTGTTTAGATCCACACGCGAGGCTTGTGCTCTAGAGAGACAGAACCAACGGCTTGCTCTCTCTCTCTTTCCCTTCTCTCTCTTCCTCTCCCCGTTCTCTGGGTAGTATTAGTACTAGATGCTATAGTATTATTTGTGTACTGTACTGTATATTTTTACCCTAAGGAACTGACTCTTGTGGTCCTAGAAGACAAGAGGGCCGAGATCTGCCTTGACAAGCTAGAAAATCAAGAAAGTCGATGCCTAAGTTACAGTCCAGATTTGAATGCGTGAGAAGACCACTAGCTCTGCTCAAAGACAGGCAGAGAAAAGGGTTCTTTTCGAGGTCACCCTCTGTTGTGCAGGTTCTCAAGAGACCAGTTCAGGCCTACCCATACTGAGGCGGTCTCTCTGCGTCATCCAGTTTACCGGTTCTAACGTTCGTCTCATCAAGAAGTACGTGCTTAGCTAATACATCTTGGACTATCCACAACTCAGTCAGGTTGACACACAAAATTAGCCCTGCCAATTTACCAATACAACTTCCGTGCCTAACCATGCCTTCTGTGCCTAAATCAACCGTGTACCCATCCTGGTGGCTCCACCCCCATTCTTTAGGTTATTCTGCCCCGTGTCTGTAAGTCCTCCCTACAACAGGGAGAAAACTGGCCCCCAACATTGACGGCCTATATACTTGGCTATCAAGTTCTAAAATACATGCCCAGTGGAGTCAGGATTGTTGACCCAGACCCTTGTGAGAAGCAATAGCTTAATCAATTAGATTAAATGCAGCTTCTGTTGTTTTTGGTCTTAGAGATTGACAGATTCCCGAAGGTATTTGGTTCAACATGTTGTTCCCCCACCGTCTCAAGTGAGGCTGTTCCTGCATCTGCCACACGGCTGGGTTCTCTGTTACAACCTGCATTCCCTCCTGGAATACATGACCTCCCAGGTGGTTTTCAAAAATTTTGCTTACAATCGTACTCTTCATATTGTAAAGTTCTATGTGTTTGACAAGTGCACATTTTGACGTATTATGACAGTATCTTACAATAAAGACTCATGGCTCTAACATATTCCCTCTGCTTCACCTATAAATTACCTCCACCCATGACCCAAACTCCATGTCCCTAACGCTGTTTTATTGTCTTTTCTAAGCATACCATCGCTATCAGTCAGGGTTTCATGGCTGTGACAAAGACCCCAGGAGACACAATGTGAGGGAGGAAGAACTCATTTGGACTCACGGTTTCAGAGGTGTTAGTTCATGGTCACTTTGGATCCATCATTTCTGAACCTATGCTGAGGTAGGGCATCCAGGCCAAAGGCTGTGGCAGAGGATAGCTCTGCATCTGTGGCAGCTGGGAAGCAGGCAGAGAGGCAGAGGCTGGGACAAGATAACCTTCGAAGGAAATCTGTGGCCTACTCGCTCCAACTTCCTTTCTGAGTTGCTACCACCTCTCGTTAGAGCCTTCCTATTAGGAGTGCAACAATAATTCATCCACTGATTATGTCATAGCCTTCCATCCAATCATCTCCCCGGATTTCCACCCTAAAACATTGCGACTGGGACTAGGCCTTCACTACATTTCTTTCTTTCTTTTTTTAAAAATTTATTTATTTATTAAAGATTTCTGTCTCTTCCCCGCCACCGTCTCCCATTTCCCTCCCCCTCCCCCAATCAAGTCCCCCTCCATCCTCAGCCCGAAGAGCAATCAGGGTTCCCTGCCCTGTGGAAAGTCCAAGGAACCCCCACCTCTATCCAGTTCTAGTAAGGTGAGCATCCAAACTGCCTAGGCTCCTACAAAGCCAGTACGTGCAGTAGGATCAGAAACCCATTGCCATTGTTCTTGAGTTCTCAGTAGTCCTCATTGTCCGCTATGTTCAGCGAGTCTGGTTTTATCCCAGGCTTTTTCAGACCCAGGCCAGCTGGCCTTGGTGAGTTCCCAATAGAACATCCCCATTGTCTCAGTGTGTTCACTACATTTCATATCCAACCCGTGTTAGTCATAAAAATTAGAAGCACATAATTGTCTTTTTTCTTTTGAATCCAGTAATGTGAATCTCACCCTTTGAGGTTTAATAGCTCATTTATTTTAATTGTGACATAATTCTTCCTTTTGTGGTTGTGTCTTCACCTGTTGAAGGGCATTTTGGTTCCAGTTTCTGGAGACTATGGCTAAAACCTCTCTAAACACCCACATGCAAGTTTTTACAGGCCCGTGATTTTCAAATCAGTTCATCGTTGGCTTATGTGCTAAGTCTGTGTTTAGCATCACAAGACACTGCCAAACTGTCTTCCAAGGTGAAGGTATCATCTTGCATTCCACCTGATCAACGAACAAGACTTGCTGTCACTCTGACTGTAGCCGGTGTAACAAGGGGAATGTGGTGGTGTCCCTTCATCTTACTTTGTGAGTCTCTGGTGACCAGTGATGCCGTAATATTTTTACGGGCTGATTTTTCACTTACGGAGAGGTATCTTTTGCTCAGCTCATTGTGTGTGTGTGCGTGTGTGTGTGTGAGTGTGTGTGTGTGTGAGTGTGTGAGAGTGTGAGAGAGAGAGAGAGAGAGAAAGAGAGAGAGAGAGAGTGTGTGTGTGTGTGTGTGTAGTATTGGGGTGGCAGGGGATGGTTAGGCTTTAGGTACGTTCTGGAGGTTCAACTATTTGTGTTTTGCAATTTTTTTCTCCCAGTCAGTGATTTGACTTGTGATTCTCCTAACAGAATCTTTCATGGAGAAAAGGGTGTTCATGCGAATGAAGACCCAGGTATCCCCCTTTCCTTCCTGGGATTGTAGTGTAGTACCTAAAATTTCAAAGTAGACATGTTGACTTGCTTCTGTGATCCCAGCTGCTCAGAAGAGGGTGCCAGGAGGATTACTTAAACCCAGGGGTTTGAGGCCAGCCTGGGTAATATAGTGAGACCTAGTCTCTTCAAGGAAAAAAAAAAAAAAAAGACCAGCAGGGTGATTCAGCTGGTAAAGGAGCTTGCTGTATAAACCTGATGATCTGAATTCAGTCCCCAAATCCCATGGCAGTAGGAGAGAAGTGACCACTGAAAAATGTCCTCTAATCTCTATGTGGGCACTGTGTCATGCATATGTGCATGCACACACACACACACACACACACACACACACACACACACACACACACTCTTAATATAAATATAAGAGCTGGAGAAATGGCCCATTGATTAAGAGCCCTCACTGACTGCTCTTCCAGAGAACCTGGGTTCAATCTCCAGCACCCACATGGCAGCTCACAGCTGTCAGTCCATGAGCATAGGCTGTCTTTATATTTATTCTCAAGTTAGATTATTTTCAGACTTTTGTAGTCTTCCTTATATAGGTCCTGTTAGGTTTTTAGCTAAACATGTTTCTGCTATTGAACATGATATGATTTCAGAATTCAAATGCTAAGATGTTATTAGTGATACATGTAAGTTATTGACTTCTGCAGACAAACTCTGCATCCTACAACTTTGCCATAGTAATTTGCTAATATTACGTCTCTCTTAATTTTTTGAGAGTTCCTACATAGACAGCCATGCTATCTGTAAATGAAGATGGCTTTATTCCTTCCCAGCTTATATACATATCTTCCCTTTTCTTGTGAGCTTGGGTGTATTATCTAGAACCACCCAGTGCTGTGTAGGAGTTGTGAGGAGGGGCATCTTTGCCCTTCCTCAGTCTGAGGGGAGAACATTTATTTATTTTAACCATTGAGTATGATGTTAGCTATATGGCTTTTTTTAAAAGTCAAAGTTCTTTTTTGTTTATTAGTTTCTTTAAAATAAACAAACAGTGAATGTTCAATTTTGCCAAATGTTCTTTGAAACCTAGGGTTTTATGTGCACTGGTACCCACAGAGCCACACCCACAACTAGTGCTTTCTTATTTTGAAAGGACTTTCATTATTGATTTAATTTCTCTAGTGGATATAAATCTGTTCAGATTGTCTGATCTTTGTTGAGCCTTGGCAATTCACATCTCTCAAAGTATTTGTCTATTTCACCTCTAAGTAGTCGTCAAGTTTCTGGTCACAGACTTTTTAGTATGATTTTCTTTTATTATTCTTTTGATGACCATAGGATTGGTAGTGATGACTCCTTTGTTTCTGCTGTTGATAGTCTGTCTCTTTTTTTTTTTTTCTTGGTTAGTCTTCATGGAACTGTATTGATCTTTTCTAAGGAGCAGGACTTGGGTTTGTAAATTCTTCTGTTTCTCACCTTCAGTTTTGCTTATTTTGGAAGCTTTTGAGAAAGAAAATTTTGTCTTATACTTATGTTTAGATTTATTTTTTTCTTTTAAATATTTATTTATTTATTATGTATACAATATTCTGTCTGTGTGTGTGTCTGCAGGCCAGAAGAGGGCACCAAACCTCATTAGAGATGGTTGTGAGCCACCATGTGGTTGCCGGGAATTGAACTCAGGACCCTTGGAAGAGCAGGCAATGCTCTCAACCACTGAGCCATCTCTCCAACCCTTATGTTTAGATTTAAATGTATCTTCTTTCACTAATTTTTAAAGTCTAAAGTGAAATTTTTGATATTTTAGATCTGTTTTTCCTAGTGTGTGTACCCAATACTATAACTTTTCCTCCACACACAACTTGTGCTACATCCCACAGGTTTTTTATTTTTTTTTTATTTTTTTTGTTTTTCGAGACAGGGTTTCTCTGTGGTTTTGGAGCCTGTCCTGGAACTAGCTCTTGTAGACCAGGCTGGTCTTGAACTCACAGAGATCCACCTGCCTCTGCCTCCCAAGTGCTGGGATTAAAGGCGTGCACCACCACCGCCCGGCGTCCCACAGGTTTTGATAAATTGTGCTTCATTTTAATTTGGTTAAAAATATATAATATTTACTTTGAGATTTCTTCTTTGACCCGTGTGTTATTCAGAACTGTGTTGCTCAATTTCCAAGTACTTCAGAACAATCTATCTTATTGATTTCTTGTTCAACTATATTGTGGTCTGAGCGCAGCCACCTATCCTTTCTATTCTTTAACTTTAGGCTTTGTGGCCCAGAATGTGCTCTATCCTGACGACCATGTGAGGCTAAGGAGAATGTGCATATTGCTGTTGTTGAAACCGCTGATGGATCCTGATGACATCTGCTTGATTGATGGTGCTGTTGAGTTCAACTATTTTATTACTGATTTTCTGCCTACTTGATCTATCAATTACGGAAGGAGGAGAGTTGAAGCCTCAGATGATAACAGTGGGGTTTTCTGGCTTTCCTGGCAGTTCTATTGGATTTTGGATGACATATTTTGATGCAGTATTGTAAGGTACATCTATATAAAGAGCTGTTCTGTCTTCTTTGGTTTTGAGTATTTTATATGATTCAATTTTCTTTCCTCTCAACATATCAATTTCACTTCTTTTTAAAAATGTTTTAGTGTTTTCCCTGGAGTTTTCAGTATGCATTTCTGTCTAGTCTGAGCCCGTACTCAAAAGTACCATGTTGTTTTATAATTAGTAAAGGTAGCTTCCACGAGCGAACTCCCAGTGCCTCCCTTTTGTCTCTGATATTGTGCCGCTGTCACTGTGACACGTACCCATGTGCCAAAATCATCTAGTGCACGGTTACTATTGCACAGCCCTTATGGATGCCTTTCCTTTTCCTTCATAGGTTTAGGAAATCTCTATGTCTACATGTCTTTTCATTCCTTCATAGGTTTAGGAAATCTCTATGTCTACATGTCTTTTCATTCCTTCCTTCTTTTCTTCCTTCCTTCCTTTTCTATCTGGGACTTGCCTCGGGGCCTTGTACATGCAAAACAATTGTTCTACCGATGAACTCCATCCCCGGCGATTTCCCTCACTTTTTGATTGAGAAAGTCTATGTTTTTTCTTACTTTTAAGGATACTTTCATTAGATAGATAATTCTAGATTGGTGTTCTTCTTTTCTTTCTGTGTTAAAATATTTTTCTCTATTGTCTTCTGCCCTGCATAGTTTCCTATGAAACATCCAATTTTTTTTCTATCTTTCTCTCTAAGTAGTGATTTGATTTTTCTTTGCTGGTTTTTTTTTTTTTTTTTTTTTTTTTTTGTGGATTTTTCGAGACAGGGTTTCTCCATAGCTTTTTTGGTTCCTGTCCTGGAACTAGCTCTTGTAGACCAGGCTGGCCTCGAACTCACAGAGATCCGCCTGCCTCTCCCTCCCGAGTGCTGGGATTAAAGGCGTGCTCCACCACCACCCAGCTTCTTTGCTGTTTTGAAGATCTGTCTTTGGTTTTGTGGACTTTGAATGTAGTAGATGAATTGAGTTTTTAGTATTCTTTGGACTTAGTATTCCCTGGGCCTCCTGGATCTGTGTTTTGATGTCTGTCATTAGTTTTGGAAAACCCTTGGCCATTACCATGTTAAATATTTCTTCAGGTCTATTCCCTTTTCTTCTCCTTCTGGCATGAAAATCATGTGTATAATACATGTAATATTGTATGGCTTCAACAGGTTATGTTTGGAAATACATGTATATGCAAGCATATGAATATTCATGCAGCAACAATTGATAGAAAGAGATGTGAGTGTGAGGGCGAGCAGGGAGGTGCATGGGAGGGAGGTAGAAATGTCGTGATTACGATGCAGTCTCTAAAGCAGTCATGTATGTAGTGTTTGAACGTTTGAAATAGCTGCAGTTCCTGGAGACTGCCTTCCTCTTCTCATTCTTTTTTTTCCCCTCTTTGTATTTTAACTTGGAAAATGTCCATTGACAATACTCTCAGTCCCAGGGATTCCTTTTCTGGCCCTGTCCAGTTGCTAAACATGATCATTGAAGACAGACTTCATTTCTGTTACAAGGTGCACATTATTTCATTTCCAGCGTTTCCGTTTTCTCTCTCTGCTTGTGTGATGGTTTGAGTGAGAGGTGTCCCCCATAGTCTCAGGCATTTGAATACCTGGTCCCCGTTTGATGGCTTAGGAGACGTGGCCTTGTTGGAGAAGTATGTCACTGCAGGCATGCTTTGAAAGTTTCAAGACTCGTGCCATTTTTAATCCACTCTCCCTGTTTCTTGCTTGTGGTCCAAGCTCCCAGCTTTCTGTTCCAGCCACCTGATGCCTCTGCTCTGCCATCATGGATCCTAACTCTCTGAAGCTGTACACCCAAATCAGCTCTTCTCTGGGCTGCCTTGGTCATGGTGCTTCTTCACAGCGATAGAAAGGTAATGAGTACAGCTTGGACCACCCATCCATTCTCTCATGGGGCTTCCCCCCATTCTCAGTGTTATAACTGCAAAATGTCTGCTTTATTGTAAGTTTGATCATTTTCCTCCGGTAACCACCATCTCTCCTGATTATGTTTTTTTTTAAAAATATTTATTTATTATGTATACAATATTCTGTCTGTGTGTATGCCTGCAGGCCAGAAGAGGGCATCATTACAGATGGTTGTGAGCCACCATGTGGTTGCTGGGAATTGAACTCAGGACCTTTGGAAGAGCAAGCAATGCTCTTAACCTCTGAGCCATCTCTCCAGCCCCCTGATTATGTTTTTTTCTCAATATTATCATTTTTGTAATTTTTTTTGTTGAAAGTAGGACATAGTGTATCTATCATATTAGAGGAGCTGAGGTTCTATGCTAGCCTGGGTGGAATTTGGCTATAGCTAACATTTGCTGTATCTGCAGGTTCCCGAATCAGTTCCTTTCAGTGACCTAGTTTTTGTCTCTCTTTGGCTTTTGCTTCTCTGGGATCTGAGTCTTGGAGCTGTTACAGATGAAACCTATTGTTACTCTACGGGAGCCCTCTTGATGCAGTGGTAAGATAGGAAATGAGGGTGATAACGTACAGGGTTGTATAGTACTCTAAGCCTTGTTTTTTTGAGGGGCTTCTGTCCCTGAGCTGTGGCCTTCACACTGCCTCCTTTAGGGGATGTGGAAGTCTAGCTGGGGTAGTAGTCCCCCTCCTATCAGATGGAGTGCCATTTGGGTCTTTTCCACAGAATACAGGCCCTTTGATAAGGAGAACTCTCTGAATGCGTTTCAACATAGCTAGCTTTCCTCTACTTCTATGGAGGAAAACATGAGATTTCTTTTCCTCTTGATGTCTCACTCTATGATGGGGTTTTAGGAGGCAGAGCCATTGCAAACACAAGGTACCTGACTGAGCCTGCATCTCTGAGGCATTTTGTGGTCACCTCTGGTTGGCCATCTACCTCCACCAATCCATTGAAGTTACATTTATGGGTTCCAGCTTCCAGCCTGGGTGAGCTGATATTGGTAGTGATTCTGTATTCCTCTGTCCTTTGGAGTTCATGTTGGCGATTTACCCTCAAACCTTATTTCTCTAGTGGATGTCAGAATTTCAGTTTGTTCAAACCCAAGTCTTGTACCTGCTCAGAAAGTGTTGTCACGGAGGTCATACCCCAGCCCTATTTAACATTTTTTTATTATGAGGATGGATGTGCCATCATTCATGTTGAATAGAAGAATGCAAATCTCTAATAGGTTTTATTTTTTAATAAGTTGAGAAATTCTGTATTTATTTTAGCAACTGCCCCCCCCCCATAGATGCTAGTTTATCTGGGTATAAAATTCAATACTGTCAACTCTTTTGTTGAACAGTTTGAAACTATTACCTCACTATGTTCTTAGCATCTATCTCAACTTTGTTCTCACTCTGCTACCCATCCTCTGTAAATTATCTGTCTTTTCTTCTGGAAGTCTGTAAGAGGTTCCCCCCTTTTATATTTTATAGATTTTCTAAGATATGACACTAGGTATAACATTTTCTTCACTTGATCTATTTTTTTATATAATGAATCATATTTCCTTTGTGAAAAGTCTCAGTTCTGATAGCTTTGTTGAAGTGTGTGTGTGTGTGTTTCCATGGGCACATGCATGTGTGGAGACTAGAGGTGGACACTGGGTATTTTCCTCATCTGCTCTCCACTTTATTTTAAGATAGCATCTCTCATGAAATTGGCGCTTATCCGTTCAGCTTTGCTGGCTGGCACCCTCCTGTCTTTGCCCCCATCAGTACTCTAATCATAGGCTTACGCTTTTGTGCTTAGTTTTTATGTGAATGTTGTGGATCCGAACTCAGTTCCTCAAGTTTGAGAGGCAAGCACTTTACTAATTGAGCCATCTTCTCAGCCCAGTTCTGATGTTGTGTGTCTATCACGCTCATTCTTCTCAGAAAGGGCATGAGATGATACCTGTTTCCCAGTCTGTCCTCCATGTCCCCACACTGCTCTTTTATAATCGCAGATCGTTTTGTTCTTGGGCGGTTATTCTTCATCTTTCACTTGATCTCTCTTTGCCTGTCTCCGTTCTAGAATTCATCCCATTAAGCTATTTTTATTAATGAGAATTTTTTTTTTCCTCCCGAGCCAAAAATTTTCCTCCAGTCCTGGTGTGTCCTCTGAGGACACTGATTCAAATCTGCTTCCAAAAATTCCTTGAAGCCAGAGATGACAGCTTGTCTTTTTCTTTAGATTAAACACCACAACTAAATGTAAGTAGGTCACGATGGGTGCTATGATTCACCATGGAGCGACCTCTTGCAATACAGTGATGGGGAGTGGGCAAAGCAGATCAATATCTAACTTTTAATCAGTACCTCTCCAGATGTTTGCCTGTTTGGTGTTGAGCATGGAATGAGAGTCTCCTGCGAGCAGAGGGCAAGGAATGCATTCCCTCGTTAATTGCCTCCCTGTTTATCAAGTGTATCATGTTTAAATAAAACCGCAAATATGAAAACTTTAACTTCTGTGATCCCTGTGTGAACAGTGACTACCTCCTGGCATCTGACAGAAGAGATTTAATAGGAGTGGATGGAAACTCCCCCTGGGGTATGTAAATTAACCCTGTGTGATTCATGTGGGTTTCATTTGTTTATTAAACAATACTTCATTGTATGTTCACTGTGTTGATATCCTTCCAAGTACTGGGGCTATACTGGGATCAAGACATGGCTTCTACTTTGAAGGATCTCAGAGATGAATGCGCGTGGGAGAACAGATAAGTCCAGGGCACCAGATAATGTGACGAGCGCTGTGAAAGGGGTACTGTGGGGTAAGACACGGACCAAGCTGTGGGCATAGAGGGTGCCTTCACTATGAAAGAGGCATCTGGTCTGCTCTCTGAGGCTTAAGGAGCAATCAGCCATGGGCAGTGCGTAGGTGCTTCCAGAAGAACAAGCATGTGCAAAACCCTGCGTGCGAAGTCTAGATGCCATTTAAAGAACTGAACAAGATGAAGAAGTTAACATTCCCGTAGAAGAGGGGAGGGAGTTGAGGCCAGAAAGTATGCTGGGACTGGGACTTGGGAGAGTTGTAAGCTGTCTGAACACCTCCAGAGACTGGAAAGCTGCTGAAGAGGTAAAAGGCAGGGAGTATAAGGGCTGGATTTTTTTTTTTTGACGTGTCCCTCAGTCTGCTGTAGATGGCTGAAATGACAAAAATGTGCTAATTACGGAGGTGTGGATGGGGCTGGGTTTGTGAGGCAGAAACAGGAGCCAAGAGGACTTCCAGACTTCAGGCTTAGAGGTGGAGTGGGGAGTGCGTTGTGTTTGGTGAGGATGAGCATGGATTTCTTTCTTATTTATTTATTTATTTATTTATTTATGGAGAATGAGGTCTTGTAGCTCTGTTTGTCTTGGGACTCACTCTACAGACCAGGCTGGCCTTGAACTCACAGAGATCCACTTGCCTCTCTGTGATTAAAGGCGTGTATCACTATGCCCGGCCTGAGCATGAACTTTTTTTTTTAAGGTGGAGGCCTGTGGAACATCCAAGTGGAGCTGTACAGAAGGAGTAGGATTTATGGAGCCTGGAGAGCTGACTCAGCAATTAACAACAGTCCAAGCTCTTTCAGAGGATCTCAGTTTGTCAGCCTCCATATAGGCAGCTCACAACTCCCTGTAACTCCAGACCCAGGGGATCTAATGCTCTCTAGAGATTTCTGCAGGTACCTGCACTTATGCACATACCCACATATAGACATACAAACATATTCTTTTTTTTTTTTTTGGTTTTTCGAGACAGGGTTTCTCTGTGGATTTGGAGCCTGTCCTGGAACCAGCTCTTGTAGACCAGGTTGGTCTCGAACTCACAGAGATCCACCTGCCTCTGCCTCCCAAGTGCTGGGATTAAAGGCGTGTGCCACCACCGCCCGGCAACATATTCTTAATTAAAAACAAAAGAAATTGTTTTTAAAAAGAGAGTGAGTTGGTTTATAGAGATGGAATTCAGGGGAATCATCTGGGGTTATTGTAATCAGTAATCATACATTTACATAGCTCTGAAATTCTACATTGGTGGCAGGGGATATCCATCAGAATGTCTGGTGCAGAATCTTCTAGAATTACCCTCAAGGTCTGTCCACTTGCCTCAGGAATTACGTCTTTTCTCTCTCTATCCCTCAATTCTCAATGTAATGCTAGCTTCCTGCTGAGCCACTGCTCCTGGCGTTCTGTTTGTCTGTGCTAGCATGGGAGGAAGATACTTGGGAAGGTGATCATGGAGAGTGTAGGGAGAAGAAGGAGTGGGGACCCCCTGAAGACCCCATTGTTCTGAGATTCCACCCAGCACTTTAGCGGCATTTCACCAGTGTGAAATGGGTTGTGGTTGTTGGTAGGCCCTCTGTGCAGAGTTGTGTCGGGTCTGCCTCAGCTCTGACGGCTTCCATTGCTTTCCTGACCAGAGGTGGGAGGAAGAGGTGGCTGCATTGGCTGTTTTTCCCATCACTGTAACAGAGTACCTGACCAAGAAAAGGACCTTAAAGGAGGAGTATATTTGGGCTTATGCTTTAAGGATCTAGCCTGCCATAGAGCCGGGCAGGGCAGTGAGCACAAGAGGCAACTGGCTTCATTGTGCCTGTAGTCAGGACGTGGGCATGAAATAGGACTTGGCTATCATACCTCAGGGCACTCTCTCAATCACTACCTTCTTCAAGCAAGGGTCAGTGTCCTAAAGGTCCCACCAGCAGTACCAGGTAAGGACCACGTACCTGAACACATGAGCCTGCAGGGGTATTTCATATTCAAATCCCAACAGCAGCCTTATCCCACCCACAAATAGGTCTCTATTTTATCCGGTTCCCAGTGACTTCTGCTTCCAATGTTTGTTGATTTGCTCACTGTGGTTATTTTGGTAGCATCAACGGCCCAGCCAATAACTTCCGGATAGCTAACCCTTCTGTTTTCAGACTTCATAATTCACTCCTATTGGGACTTTGAGCTTGACTGCATGACTTGCTATGACCAATGTGATGTGTAGAGGACATAGCTTCCTGCAGTCTCTCACACCTCAGTGTTTCCTGGAACAACAACTTACCCGGACTAGCCTCTCTCCTGGGTGGCTAATGCTGATGGGAAGATGCTCGGGTTAATCTAATAGAGGAGACACTAGAAGTGTTTTTGTTCTAGGTAAGCCCTTCTTAAACCAGGGTGCCCTCAGCTCACTTCTAGTTCATAGGAGACACATGAGCAAACCCAGTCAATGCCAGTCAGCCTGGCCCAGAATGGCAGAGCACAGATCAAAACCCATAGAAAACCTAGATGATCTATAGACTTTTTTTTAAAGCTACTAAGATTTAGGGTGTTTTGTTATGTGGCAGGAGCTAGCTAGCTGATACAGAACTTGTAGCGAGTTGGTGCTCAAACATGCAGTAAAGTTCTGTAGGTCACTTACTTTAACACTATGAGTTGTGGAGAGCTGTATAATGCCCTTTTGGTGTGACCAAGAGTTTACTTCTCCGTCATTGTCCATAACTTCACATTCTTGCTGGGACTAGGGTTTTCCTTACACGCCATTGGCTTGACTGTGCTCCTGGCCCCATAAGGTTCTTTTTGGCCTTTCACTTGCTGGCTCCTTCTTCAACTAGATGGATCTCTTGGGACTACTGTACCTCATCTAGAGACTTCTTGTCACCTAGGATTGACTGTTGGCCACATGGGACCTGTGTAGGCGTGGACACTGACCCTAAGTACTCAAACATTGATGGCCCTCCTTCAGATATGGTGTTGAAAACCGCTTGAAGGACTGTCCTTTGCAAGGCTACCTTAGACTTAAACAGCAGCAGGCTTATGCCACCAGTGTTCTGGAGGTTAGGACCCTGAGGTCAAGGTGTTAGGGGGCAGGTTTCTTCTAAGGTGTCTTTGGCTTGTAGATGGCCACCATCTCCCCTTGTGTTCATGTCATTCATCTCCTTGTTACGTGTGAATCCTCATTCATTTCCTCTTCATATGAACATAGCAGTCGCGTTGGAATCGGTCCCATCCTGGTGTCCCCATTCTAACTTAATTACCTCGATAAAGGCCCCATCTCAAAATTCAGTCACATTTTTAGATGCGGGGATTCGGAGTTACTCCTCAAATCCAGCTTTCTTGATCTGTCTCTGACCTGTGTGTCTGAGATCTGGGCGTGCCGGACCCCTCATTCCCCAGAGCTATGACAATTATGTTCATATGCAATTGCATTGTTGAGATGATAATGCCCAGTTTCTTCTCTTCCACATCGTTTGTACCTAGAGGGTTTCGTGCTGGTTGGCAGTGATATCTTTGGTCACCAAATGATACTGTTTTCTTGCTGAAATGAAAAGGCACAAGAGAACGTGGCTCTCCGGGGGCCAATTCCAGGGATGCTGGCAGAGGAGACTATGTCCTGGATGCGGAAACCGCTCTTCCTACATCCACCTTGTAGAAGTTTAGAGTCCAGGTGGCATGCGCTTGAAGGTGGCATGGTGATGGGCGAGCAGTACCCCTGTCAGCCCAAGGAACAACAGGACTCTTTGAGGAGGAAGTCACACCCCGAGAACAGTCTTGCATTTCAGCAAGTGCTTTGGAATGAGGCAGGGGGATTTGCTGAGCCATGTCTTCAGTGGTTTCTAGTCACAGCTTTCAGAAGTCATCCAGCTTCTCTGGACTCTCCTTCCCTGCAGAACAGGGAAAGTGTATGGGACAGCAGTGTCACGGTCTGTGCTCGGGGAACATCATGTACTCGGTATATGTGCTCATTCAGAGGTAGAAGACCCCAGGATGGGGAGATAGGAGGGCCTGTGGGAAACTCTGGAAGATTCAGACAACTCAGGGAGTGGCTGAATAACATTATTCTGAAAGCTTACTCATGAATATCTCATGAAGCTCCCCCTACATCCATGTACTTGTGTGCATATGTATACATGCTTACACAGGATACACAAACCGCATAAAGCTCTATGGGCACACACATATGTGAATACAGTGTACACATCTCCACGTACATGGGAACTCATATGTCCCCAGACTTTACTACTGATATACACATAAGAACAAAGTTCATGTGCACCCCCTGCAAGTATGCAAGTATACAAACACACACATGCACAAGCATACAAGCACAAACACATACCCTTCCAGTCCCAGTTCACAGTCGCCGCTTCCCTTCATAAAACAAAACTCCAAACTCATCACAATGTAGTCTCCAACCCCTGGTCTTGCTCCCTCCCTTTATATATCTAAAATTAAATATGACGACGACGAGGGGAAGACCTAAGCTTGGAGCAGAGAGCCACACATACCGATTGCAATCACCACACAATGGTGCTGGTTGAAAGGAATGGATGTTGAGCATTGAATGTTAAAAATTGTGTTGAATTAGATAAGAAAATCCCGTGTAGACTTTGTTAATGATTCATAATCAGCTAATAAGCTCATCTTGAGGAGAATAATGATCCACGGACCTGTTGGCTCGTTTATCACTGTGTTTTACAACATTGGCAAAGAAACTAATTAAATCCCCGCATCATTACAGAGAATCCCTTTTAATAGAGATACAACGATGCACTAGAGGCTACAGATTACACTGCAAATTGTACCAGGAGATTTTGGACAGCGGGTTTTAATTAACATGTGAGCCAGAAGCGGCTCGTTTAAATAATAACCGGGGTTGAAACCATCTGTAAATCCGAGCCAGCCAGCAGGAGGAGGTGGGGAACCGAGACCTGGGAGGCAAGGAGAGTGTTGGCTGGGAGCTAGGAAGTATTCCAAAGTCAGGGCACCAGGGGACATGAGAGAAACCGAGGTGGGGCTCAACTTTAGATGGGGAGGTGCAAACAGGACAGGAGCTGGACCGCATCAGGGTTAAGAATCAGCAGAGTTGAATGAACCCATCTGTAGCTGGGGAATTTGAAAACTGGGATCACACCCATTATGATGGAAGTGCCTGGTGGGTTCCTGTGAAGCCACTCCCTTTCCATGTGACAATAGAATGTAGAGAGGTCGCTCTGTGGATGAGCAGCCCTGCAGACGGACAGATGGACGGGCATGACTGTCTGGGGCAGGTTCTCTGAATAGTGTCTGATTTAGCAAGTTGCTGAGACTTGCCCTAGGGCCAGCTGAGGAGGTGCTGTGACGGGGACTCACTGCTTTGGTTTCCCCTTCATAGCGGGAGCACAACTTAAAGGGGCACAGTCATTGTACCTTTGAGTAACTGGACTCCAAGACTCTTCTGTGGTCTGGCTTTCAAATGGGAACTTCAGGCTGACAGCCAACTGGAACATACACTAAAGGCCAAGTGTGGACGAAGGTAGCTGGGCAAGGAACAGAGCAGGAAGCTGCTGGCCGTGCATGGCTTGTGCCTCCCTGGAAATGAGGCCAATTTCATGCCTCGAAGGCAAACATCTCCATGCAGGCTCCTCTCACTGAGGGAACTTCCTAGGGACACAGACTTGCTGAGGGCTGCCTGGGTCATACAGCGGCTGATTGGCCTTAGTTTAGCTACTTGTCACTCATTCATCTTGGTAGTCCCCAAGCCTGAAAACTTATATATTCCCTCTTCAGGACCCTCACTTTCCTTCCCTGACTCCAGCTCAGTGCTGGGGTGGCCTGGGCCACAGCCAGAGCTGTAGCCTCAAATGGGCCGTTCTCACAGTTGGGAGGAAAATCAAGGCAAGAGGTGGGAAGGAGTTCTCTCCAAGTTCATGTTCCTCTCTCAGAGAAAATAAGCTGAAAGTTTCTTCCACTGCACCTTGTATATTATTATTTTTTTTAAGATCAGCAGCAAAATGATTCATAAAACCTTGGAAACGGGTTTAGCGTAAAGCCTTAAAGAACAATAGCTCATTGTGCTCTCAGACTCCCACCTGAAGTTCCAGAGGCGTGACACAGGCTCCTGCGAGGGGAGCTGCACCCAACAGTCACTTCCCAGCCTGCACTATTCCTGGGCTCCCATGGCAACACCAGGAGCATCAGCCTAGCACTCAGCTAACATCGCCAGGTGGCACCTAAGCCTGGGTCCAGGCCTCAGGACCATCCCAGGCCTGGGCTGTTGTTTGCACTTGGGAGGACACTCCTAACACCATGCACATGAGCTCCCTCCGATACTCCCTGCCACCATGCATGCACACAGGTGCACCTACTTTTAATGTTAATTCCCCTATCTTTGCACCCCCTCGAAGCTGAAGCTCTGTACCCTTGGTAGTGCCTGCTCCTCTTAGCCCCATCTGGCTTGGCAGTCACCTGCCTGATGCCCTTCTCCTCCTCCCTGTCCTTTCATCCAGTGTGTGACAGAGGATATAAGCGATCAGGTCGGAAGGAAGTCAGATGCCAGGGTTCAGTACCCTCTCTGTGGAGGGATGCATAGGGGTGCGTGTAGAGGAGGAAGGTGTCCGTTACTATACACAGCAGTGTGGTCTGGTACCCAGAACTGGTTTTCTCTCTCTCAGGCATGCATCTCAACAGTGCATAAAATAAGGTCTCTTGTCACCTTTTCAGTTCCACTTTGAGACGCCTCAGCGGCTTCCCATGTGGTCCTCTGCTTCCCATCCAGCCCCCTTCAGCGTCTCCTCCAGCTGCAGCAGCCGCGATCCTGTCACCCGCTTTCTGAGCTGTCAGAACCCCAGGCGCTGCCCAGGTAGTGAGTCACGTTTGAGAGTTTCAGCTCTGCGTGGGGAAATTGCTCAAGGTTAGCTGGTCTACCTCCCTCACTCTGATCGGGAAAGAAAGGGAGGCCCCGGGAGGTAGAGAGGAGTGGATGAAGAATTTGATCAGTGGTCCAGCTCTTGGGAAAACAAAATATCTGGACTCAGAAACAGCTCTTGTGACAGTATCAAAAAGTGGAGGCAGAGGCAGGACGGGAAGCTTTCGTGTAGACTGAGCCAAACCTTATTCAGGTGCTCATGGATCAGTGGCTCCTCCTACTCCCCCTAACAGTGCTGGGGATGACCTGTAATTCTGAGCAGCTACTTCTCTGCTTTGCAGTACAGGTGGGAAGCTGGTGATACTTTGTACTCTGGAGTCAGTGAGACCTGAGTTCAAACCCCAGAAGATCCACTAGAGTAGGCAGTGTGCTGGAGGTGGCTTGTAAGAACTGCCAAGTACATGTTAGGAATTTGGCGAACCAGCCATTAAATATGGCCATTACTGAAGATTAACTTGTATAAAAATATAATTATATAAACTGTGTTCACAATCAACACTAAGGCAGTGCATGACTTTCTAATCATTTTACTACCGATTTCTGGAGCCAGCTTTCTGAATGCTGTTTCTGTTTTGTCTGCAGATAGAAAATGATACACCCCAGAAGCCGATGACACAGCTTCCTCCCTCCCTCTCTCCCTCCCTCCCTCCTTCCCTCCCTCCCTCCCTCCCTCTTTTCTTCCTTTCCTTTTGAGATCTGGTTGTTAAATGCCTTGTGGCTTGCTCTTACTTGTATGTGTTTCCGCTGGGAAGATGTTCATGTTTGCCGAGGAGGAAACAGCTTCACAGCAGAAAGTGGTGCCTTCAACTCACATCCCTGGCAGGATTTAAAGCCAGAGAAAAATTCCACTGTGTTTTAGGATTCCAAATTTGGTCCTTTCTATTTTTTCCAACTTGAAAGTTTTAACCTTTCGCGACATGATTGCCCTGCGATTTCTCTATGGGCCCTGACAGACAGGAAGTCTTCAGGGGAGCAACTTGGTTACCAGGGCTCGACTTGGCTGCCGTGGCATCCTAGCTGGTTGAAAGTTGGCTGGGGAGACAGAATCTCGGTGAGCCAGTGCATGCTGTGGGAGGAAGGGACACCTGCCTGCCAGGGAAGGGAGATTAAAACCCACCTCTGCGCTTCCACCTCTGCCAATGCTTGGGAGCCACCCGGGGCCTTAGGTTTCTCTCTGCGTGGCCAGGATGACACCACCACTCACAGTGAACACTCATTCTCAAAGCAGACAGGATAGAGCTGTATGCAACTTGGGAAAAAGGCTTATTTCCTTCCCTGCTTCTTTGTCCCTGCCCTCTTTCTTCCTGATGATGGTTTCTGGTCTCCAGCCAGTCTGAGCACATCACTATGACTAGAATGCTTCTCTCTGAAGAGGGTATCTTTTGTTTGGGGGCCAAGCCATCCATCCAGGGCTTTGTCACTGCTTGGGGAGCTTGGATCTTCCCACAGATTGGTGGGAGCCAGAGAGCTGCAGTGGATTCCAAAGGCATATGGAACTAAGGATATTGTCACCCAAAGGTGCCTCGCCTGAGCCTTGGCAAACAAGAGCACCAGCTGTGGTAGCTTGGAGCTTTGGTTAAGGTCAAGTGAAGAGCAGCAGACTTGAGACTTGGTGAGGGAGACACAATCCTGATAGATCCCTGTCTGCCACTGAGAAGAGAAATTTAGGAATGGGGGAACTCAACTCTGGGGAGGAGCAGTCTGGTTAGCCCATAAGCTGAGTTGATCTTGAAACCCCAGCAGCCTTCCTCATAGCCTGCTGTTCCTCAAGTGCTTTTTGCCTACCCCCTTCCCGTGTTTCCCTTCATCATCTCCCTTCTCTAGATTGACAATGTCAACCTCCATGCTTGAAGTCTTCTAACCCCTAAGCATCCTCTGCCCTGGACAGGCAGCTCCCTGCTAATCTTGGAAAACTACTTGGTTGCTTCTTCTTGGGCAGAACAGACAGCTTTGCTGACTGTGTCTACTGAGTGGTTACCATGAGGCCCCAGTCAGGAATATCACGCATCCTTTTATCCTGAGTGACGCCTTTGACAGCCCAGTGTGACTGCTCTCTCTGACCTTCTGCGTCCTCCTCCAGGAGCTATCTCTTGGTCTTCTTGGAGAACAAAATAAGGAGTGCCAAGGTCTTAGTTTCCTTCGGTTCCCTGTCATAAATGCTGGGCAGAATCTCCTTTGTTCTAAGGCCCAACCCGCACCCGCTCTGTTATTCTAGTCTCACCCGACTCCTGATTCCGCTGAGACCTTCCGCCATCAGTCACCTCCCTTTCTTTCATTCCCCATCTTTCCTTTTTGGCTGACATCTTTCTAGAAACTTATAAATGTGCTCAGGTCCTCCTGACCCCCTTGAGTGACTGCTCTATCCGTCTCCATCACTCACTTGTCACCGCTGCCACTTCCTCACCACCCACTCCTTCCTTAATCCTCGTGCAATCTGGCTCCCGCCCCCACTTCTCTATGGAGACTGCTCTTCTAATTTCTCCAGCAGCACCCCCCCTGGATTGAATGTGTTCCTAGCTCCTAGGAAGCACCAAGAGAGGGCAGGCTTCCCTCCTGGCGCTGGCTAGGGCGCTGGGGAAGGTCAAAGCTGAGAGCAACAGAATCTGCAGCAGATTCGTTCACGGAGAGATTGGTTTTGAGATAGTTGACCTCTGTGCCCCGGGGCCCAGTGACCTTTGTGTGACTCAGTTGGTTTACGGAGCAGACGCCCTCTCTCAGTCACCCCCCCCCCCCACACCCCTGGCTCCCCATTGTCATCCCACCAGTTTGCTTCTCTTCAGGGCTGCCATCCACATGACCACACCCAGGACCAAACTGCCCATAGGCTCCGCCTCCTTCTCACCAGCCCCTCTAGGGAAAATTGATTGGGGGAGCTGATTGCAGCCCTTCTGCGAAAAATCCATGCATAGCAGCTTCACCAACTGAAGAGAACGAGGTGTTTCTCGGCCCTCTGGCCTGTGGGTTCTGACCAGAACCATCTAATAGACCCAGAAAGTATGAAGGCTTGGGATCAAAATAGGATTTCCTGGGCTGGTTTTTTATGCAGTCGAAAAATGTGTGCTTTCACTTCTGTAAGACAATAGAATGTAATTTAATTTAAAACTATACATTTAGTTGTCTTTCTGCCGTCTGTGGTATGTTTTGTGTTTGGTGGATCCTGGCTAGAGGATGAGTGAGCGGACAGACCTCTGAAGGATTGGGAGAGTATTGCCTAGCTCAGAGACGTCTTTGCAAGTTCATCGGAAGCCAGCTAACTCCCTTGCTCATGCCAAGTTCTGCCTGACACTGACGTTAACTACAGCTCTATTTTTGTGCCTAACACATAGGAAGACATGACCTTGAGGATCAAAACGTTTAAGGAAACCCAAGGGCCCACAGGTGATCCACATTCCAATGCCTGGCGTGGTTTCCACTTGTCGTCTGTGTTCTCCTCTCTAGACAGTGACCACCAGTCCTTTCTACAACGCACAGAGGATGAGCCAGGGCCAGATTGGTAGATACACATCTTGCTCAGACATTCTTCAGCCGTTCCTCTCACTCAAGAGTGTCCTGGGGGAAGTCACAAAGCTAGCTTGCTGGCGGGCAAGGCTGGTGCCCATCTGAGTGTCCGGTCTCCTATGGAATCCCGCCGCGTCCTCCCACTGATTTGGCCGGGATCTTTATTGTCTGCTCAAATGTAATTAAAGCGTCCTCTGATGGTGCCAATTAAAGGCTCGGAGGGACAGGAGCGGGTGTTCACGGCATCACATGGTGCGGTGCGGTGAAGCTGTAAACATCCATTAGCCATTACAGTTCTCATTAGTCCTTGAAAAACAACTCATTAGTGTCCATAGAACTGACAGGTAAATACAGCTAATGGGCTAAATCTATCAATAAATTCATTGTGTGCAAAATCAGGGTTTCTGTCATTGTGCTGCTTGCGGTGACTAATCAGAAGGTTAAATACTCCTCCTGCAAAAATATATATAAGTTGCAAAGCACTTAGCCTGATAGACTGTGAAAAAAATGGCATGTGAGAAACTAATGAAGACATCAAAGGCTTTATTTATACGGAGGGTGGGTTCACTGTAAGTTCAGGTTGCTATGAACTGTCACAGCTGTTTAGCTGAGACTAAATTTTAGAAAGCATATTGATTTGTTTTAATTTAAACGGGGCAGTTTACAAAAGCGGCTTGAATCTGAAGTTATTCCAGAAATGACTGCCTAGTGTGTGGTAGGGGTGGGAGGCAAGAGTCTCAGTGTGCTTCTCCGGTAGCCCATGGGCCATCCCTAGGGGGGGATGCCACCCCTATGCTGTGCCAGCAGCAGGGAATGGTACACGGAAGGTTCACCCCTTCGCAGTGCTGATGGGGTGCAGGGACCCGGGGCAGGCGGGCTTCAGGTCCAGGGTCATCTGGGAATTTGGGGCAGAGTCCTCGTCTCATAGATGGTTGCTTCCCACCTTCTTGCTGCTCTTCCTCTCTCCAAAGAAACTGAGGTGCTCTTGAGGAGTGGGGGAGTCACCTACAGTTACGGGTGATGTCACCATGTATTTGCTCAGCTTCCCTACCTGCAGCCTTCTCATCCCCAGCTGTAGCCACTGTAATCCAGAGCAGTCACAGCTCCCTGCCCTGTGTATACAGTTGGCCTCCCTGTGGATCCCTATGCATTGGGCCGCTGTGGAGTTTCGCTATTTCCTTTCATCCAGGAAGCGCCCATCTCCAGAGGGCAGTTTCCCCAACCTTCTGCTAAAACGTTTCCCCTTTGACCTTGTTAGATGGAAGAAAGAGCATTCTTATCTCAAAAGGATGAGACTTGAGATGCAAGGTTATAAACTGGTGGTTGATGAGTTCCCGTTGACCCCTGCCTCAATTTGAATTTGTAATCTGCATAAAAATTGTCGAGATTTTCCACCAAAAAAATATGCCTTTCCAGCTGCTTTTGGGCAACCTGAGGCTCTGGTCACAGTGGGCTCTGTGGTTAGCCGGGCCCTACTGGGAAGGGCTGGGCATCTGTTGAAGTCTTTGAGTGGGACCCGTATTTTTCCCAACAGCCTCATGTCCTCTGCTCGCCCTCTATGCCGTAGGACAGGGCAGCACTGCTTTGATGGCCACAGTGAAGGACAACCGTATGCTGTCCCCTCCGTCCTGACTTCTGACAGACCGGGTAATTCTGTGCCACCGGACACTAAGGGTGTGCTGGTGATGGGGAGGTGAAGATTTGCTCTCACGGCATTGACTGCAAGGAAAGCAACTTAAAAAAAAACAAGAGCACAAACAAGGAAATGATATAAATTCAGACCACGCTCCAGTGCCTTGAGGAAGAGAGACAAGGTGGGTGTGTGGTTGCAAAAAGCCTTTCTGAGAAAGTGGAATCTGAGCTGGCAGCTGAGTGATGAGCCAGAGCCAGTAGCGGGATGAGCTAGGGAAACACACGCTAAACATCAGCACCAAGAAGATCGGGACCCCAAACCAGTCGGCAATTCTGAGGAAAAGGAAAGAGCCAGGTCAGCTAGAATGCAAATATCTGGAAAAGAACATTCCAGCCTGAAGGAACAGTGGGTATGCAGGCTCTTGGGAGGTGGAGAGGCCAGGCTGGTTTGAGGGGACCAAGAGGGATGTGGATGGTGAAGAAAGAGGAGCAAAGAGAGGAGGACACCAGGAGAGAGGGGGACACCAGGAGAGAGGGACACCAGGAGAGAGGGGGACACCAGGAGAGAGGGGGACACCAGGAGAGAGGGGGGCACGAGGAGAGAGGGGGGCACGAGGAGAGAGGGGGACACCAGGAGAGAGGGGGGCACCAGGAGAGAGGGGGACACCAGGAGAGAGGGGGACACCAGGAGAGAAAAGGACACCAGGAAAGAGAGGGACACCAAGAGAGAGGGGGATACTAGGAGAGAGGGGAACACCAGGAGAGAGGGGGGCACCAGAAGAGAGAGGGACACCAGGAGAGAGGGGGACACCAGGAGAGAGGGGGATACTGGGAGAGAGGGGGACACCAGGAGAGAGGAATGGCTGAGTCCAGAGCCTGGACCGCAAAGGAAGTGTGGCACCTGGGAGAACAGGAGGGTCCCCTCTGTGAGAGAGCAGAATGCTCACATCCACTTTCCTGGGAGAGGCTATGCTGTACCTGGTCCAGGGCGGGACGCTGCAGGGAAATGGGCAAGGAGGCTGGGTGGGTACTGGACTTGTGTATGATTCATAAGCTCTGAAAGGATTTGATGAAGCCACCATCCTGGGGGGTCACAGGAACAGCAAGGCATGTTCTGTGTGCTAGAAGCTAACCGGCAAGGACTTGCTTTCTTTAACTTCCCCAGTCAGGGGTAAGGGATGAGGCCAGTCAACCAGCTGTGCCTGCTTGGGACTGCTAGACAGCAACAACAAAAGCCCCAAACAACAAACAACAAGAAGAGAAAAAGGAAAACAAACAAACGAGCAAACAAACAAACCTGTCACGTGAATGGCTTTAAAGACCACGACTTCTTCAGTGTGAGAGGAGACTGAGGCCCAGAATGATCTATCTAAATGGGAACGGGCACAGAAGAAGGAAGGCAACTTGCAAGGAACAGTGCCGAGACGTTCGGCAGGCTGCCTCCTTCACCTATCAGTCTGGCTGGACACATCGGCTGAGGCTCTGGGAAAAGGTGAAGCTCCTGTCCCAGCCGCTTCCTCCAGCTCTGTCACTGCATCTAAGGACTTTAGAAGGTCACTCTGCGGAAGGGCAGCTCTCTTCCTGTGTCTGCCCTAGAGAGGTCCACGGTGCAGAGCCGAGCACACAGGGGTACATGCACTGACAGTCACCATGCATTTACTATGGGTTTTGACAGTAAGCAATATGCTCCCTACCCCTTTGTCCTGTTTCAGTACCAACCAGGCCCGACCCTGCTTAGTTTCCGGGATCAACCGTGACCGGGCGTGTTCTGGATGGTGTGGCCATTGATGATGTCCTTAGCCCTTTCTTTCACCCCTTACCTTCTAGTTGGGGAGAGACAGGCGACCTTCAGTCTGTCAGCAAATGCAGATCATGTCAGAGGGATGAAAAACGCTACAGAGGAAAGTGGAGTGAGGCCAGCTAGGAAGGACGCCGGAGGAGGGTTACTGTGCTCTGCCTGGCAGGGCTATAGGCTGATCCCCTCATTTATGTTGAAGCCCTGGTCCCCAGTGTGATGGGGTTAGAAGTGAGACTTTGGGAAGTAATTAAGTTTGAAGATGGTCATGTGATTGAGCTCCCATGATGCTAAGGGATGAAGAAACCTCTTCTCATTCTCTCTGCCATAGGAAGGAACCCAGATGAGGACCTTCCCAAAGAACCCCACCATGCTGGCACCCTGATCTTAGACTTTGAAGTTTCCAGAACTGTGAGAAATACGTTTTATCCCAGCAGCCTAAGTTGATTAGCATAGCCCTACCAGGGCAGACATGAAGGATCTGTGGAGGGGAGGAGAGAGGATGATTTGGGACCCTGTGAAGAGTCAGTGCAGTTTCTGGGGCCTGATGAGTTTGAGGACCAGCAAGAAGGCCAGTGTTCCCAGAGCAAGGAGAGTTTCTGTGGGGGAGATAGCCTTAGAGGGGAGGCCAGGGCTCAGCTCCTGCAAAGCCCTGCCAGCTTCTGCAGGGATTTTTTTTTTTTTACCTGTGGGGAGAGGGGAAGCCTTGAAAGTACTGACTGGACTGGCACTGTGATCTCTGTTTTAAAGAGCTTGTCCTAGCAGCCCCGCTGTGCTGAAAATAGACGGGGGGGGGGGGGGGGGGTAGGATACAGCTGGCGATCTTCAGGGGAGAGATGCTGTGGGAAGAGGAGCCCAGGCTGGACCATGGGGAAAGGCGGGGGAGACTGTAATTGCCCGGTCTGAAGGAGAAGGGGAGGCCGCACTAACACAGGATTGGGGGCGTGTCCTATTTTGCTTTCTGTTGTTGCGGTAAGCTCCACAGCAAAGAAGAGCAACTTCGCGAGGGGAAAAGGTTATTTCAACTTATATTTTCAGGTCACAGCCTGTCCTTGAGGGAAGTCAGGGCAGGAACTGAAGCAGAAGTCCTGGCCGAATGCTGTTAGCTGGCTTGCTCTCTGGTTTATTCTCAGCTAGCTTCCTTATAAACCCACCTGCCTACCCACGGTGGGCTGGGCTCCCACACTAGCCATGGATCCAAACGGCACCGCACAGATGTGGTCGCTGCCTTGTCTGATTGAGACAGTTCTTCAGCTGAGGGTTCCTTTCCCAGGTATCTCTAAGTCTGTGTCAAGTTGACAATTTAAACTAGGCCAGGTTGGGCGTGTCTGCTAAATTTAACATGTCCACTGGACACGCAAGTGAAGACACTGAGATGGCAGCTGGACCCATGAGGTCGGGGTAGGTGGAAGGAACCTGGAGCCAGCAAGATATGCAAGTGCAGAGCTATGGGCTCAGATGGACTCCAGGAAATGAGACAAAGAGGTGAAAGGTCAGAACTGCGACCTTGAGACCTGCTGTAGTTCGGAGCACAGGAAGATAAAGAGATGCAGACGTGGAGATGGGAAGAAATGGCCTTTCTTAGGATGAAAGATGGGGGCGTGATGGAAACTTCCAGGAAAAAATTATTCCAGAGAAAAACAAGAGGATCAGGGAGAGGAAGATTAGTGAGGGCAGTGGTATTGGGTGTGAATTTGACCAAAGTATATTATATACATGGATGATGGCGTGTGTCTCTGTGTGTGTGTGCGTGTACGTGTGTGAGAGAATTTGATCAACACTTATTACATTCATGGATGTGAATCCCATTGTTATGTAAAATTAATATAGGAGAATAAAAAGATTGATCCAATGGACAAAACAATGTGGCATGAGGTAGTGGGTGGGGATGGTAGAGGAGACCCGCGAGCTGGGTTTTGATTAGGTCACATGGAAGTCACTGGCCACCCCTGTAGGTGTTGTCTTGGTGGGATGCTAGGCAAGGAGCTTGTGGTAACAAGTCAGGGAGAATAAGAATGAGGGGCTGTGGAGGTGTGGCCTGAAGCAGCACTGGGCGGATTTGTTTTCAAGAGGACTGAGGATTTAGCAGGGAAAAGTGGCTGCCACGAAGCCAAACTGATTTGCATGGGATCCATGGAACCCAAACAATGAAAGGCGAGCACAGATTCCTGCAAGTTTGTCCCCTGCCCTCCATCCATATGCAGTGGGACTGTGTGTCCACCCCCAAATAAAATAGATGTAGCGTTAGGTAGAGAAGTTGACTCTAGCCATTGGAACACGGTGTAGAAGGACAAAGAGTCTTTGAAGTTTTTCCTTTATCCGCTATTCCTTTTTCATAGATGAGAGAAATCACGATGCATTTGTTGGCTAGTGAGAACAATCTGGTTGAAAGGAAGAGATCTGATGATGCAGGGAAATTGAAGGGATAATTACTGAATTATTTGTCACAGCAAAAAAAGAGAAACAGCCTAAAATGTCCATCAAGAGAAGAATAGATGAATAAAATATGCTATATTCAAAATAATGAATCCCATGCAGCTGACTCACTGACTGGAGGGAGGATTTCAACAGCAGGGAGAGATCAGTGCTCTACTGCTTTCTGCTGTCCCTGCCAAGAACTCCTGTACCAGAACTGAACCCAGACAGCAAGGCCACGCCCCTCTACATTACCAGAGCAAACGCCTGAGCTCACCAACCTTTGCTGAGAAATGGTCCATTTCAGCTCACAGTTTGGAGGGTTCCGGGACCATGATGCATCAGCTCCATTGCTTTAGGCATGGCCAGGCAGCACATCACAATGGGAGCATATGGCAGAGCAAAATAGTTGATTCCATCACCAAGGAAGCAAATGGAGAGGGGAGGAAGGGGCCATGCCCCTCCAGCTCCCTTTGAATCTCACCCCAGTGAACTAAGGTCTCCCACAGGCCCCACCACTGTTTTTTCTTTGGTTTTTGAGACAGGGGTACTCTGGGTAGCCCTGGCTGTCCTGAAACTCCCTCTGTAGACAAGGCTTGCCCTTGAACTTACAGAGATCCACCTGTCTCTGACTCCCAAGTGTTGAGATTTAAAGGTGTTAGCCCCCACTGTCTGTCACCAGGCCCCACCTCTTAAAGGCTCCATCATCTCCCAATAGACTGTCCTGGTACTCAGGGCACAAAGCCTTTAACACATGGGTCTTTGAGGTGCTTTCAAGGTCCTGCTGTAGCGCCCCGCTACCCTCAAATGCCTTCACACATGCGATCTTGGAACAGTTGTAGCTATGTCTGAGGAGATCTTGGAAAGTCGTCCTTCAGTTTCCCTTTGTCAGCGTGGCCTGTGACGATGGTTGAAGTTAAGTGAGACAAACAGTTACTAGTTAAGGACTGCTTCATCAGTGTGCTGCCCTCACAGAGCTTAGGTCCTAGGAAGACATTGAATAAGCCGTTCTAACTAGCTTATGGCAGGGTTGGCAGATGCTGCAAAGGAGAGATCAAAGGCGAGCCTAGAACAGTCTAGAAAGGTTGAGAAATGTTTAATGCAGTAGCTGTGCAGGAGTCAGCCAGGCAGGTGTGGGGAGAGAAGAGGAGGCGAGGAGGGGAAAAGAAGAGCTCGCATTATCCAACCAAGGGAGCACCATGTCCTAGGTGTGGGACTCTATCAGCAGCCAAGCAGAGCCTCTGCCTTCCTGAGGCTGTCATTGTGACAGAGGGAGACGCAGGGAGCACATTTGTGATATAGCATTTCAGTTAGTGATGCTTGCCAAGGAGGGGACAATTGGGGGTAATGGAGGAGAGAGGGACCAGCAAGTGCATTAGATGGAGTGATTAGGAAAAAGACATCGGGAGAGGTGAGTGTCACTAGAGACCCGCGTGCAGATGGCTGGGAACAAGCCTGCCATGTTTAGAAATAGCAGGAAAGGCAGCGCAGCTCAGCCTCAAGAACAAGGAGGAGCGTGCTGAGATTAGCGTCAGAAGGGGACAGGCAGGAGCTAGGTTTTGCAGGGCCTTGTAGCACCATTTTAAGCTCCTGTAATCCCAAGTCTGAGCTGGGCTCTCAGTTCTAAGGGAGGATTTCTTGGGAAAAGCTCAGCATCCCCAGGTCTTCCGCGAAGGGATGGACTACGCCTGGTTTGGTTCTCCGCCGCGGAGGTGTGGGATTTTTCAGCACCCTCCGCTCTCACCCCTAGCTGTATATCTCCGCTTATCACTCCAGTCCATTTAGTGTGAGCCGTGCACTCCCCTCCAGAGGAGGACTCTCGCTTAATTAATTTTAGATTTAAAGCAACAAGAAGTCCTTATATTAAAAACGGAGTGGGGGGGAGAACAGCTTGCTAATTAAAATGTCAGTTAGGGTGTTCCTGGCGAAAACTATGATTAGTGGGTGTTTCCTTTGGTTACAAGCCCTTGTGCTTTGATATTTCATGTGTGAATTTAAAGATGTGCCCAGCGTTCGGAGACAGGCTGCATTTCACCATGGCTCCAATGGGCAATCCAGTCTCCCAATTCCATTGTCCCCCTATGCCCTTTGAGATTGCACTCCCAACCCATCGCTCGCTCTCTCTGTGCATGTGTGTGTATGTGTGTGTGTGTGTGTGTGTGTGTGTATTTACAGGTTTATACAGAAGCCAGAAGTCTATACTGAGTACCTTCCTCAATCATTTTGCACCTTATTTTTTGAAACAGGGTCTCTCACTGGACCTGGAGCTCTATAGGGATCTGCCTATCTCTACCATTGCCCCCAATACTAGGTTATAGGTGTTTGCCACTGAGCCTGGCTTGTGTGTGGGTACAGGGGATGTGAACTCACGTCTTCATACTTTCGTGGCAGACACTTTACCTATGGATCCACCTTCCCTAAACCATCTCTTAATTAATCTCCCCTTGGTAATCCTTCTTCCTTCTTCCTACCTTTGAAGCACACTGATATCTTAGGGTTGTCAAGACAGACGACTACTGTGTAGTCCTAACTCCCAGTGCCCTTTCAGCGGCCTCCCGGATGCTGGGGTGAGAGTCAGGCACCACCATGCTGGGTCTTTACTTTATCATTGTGACAAATATAAATTGTGCCAGGGAAAATAGTTTTTGATCTCTCCGGTTAACTGATAAGAATTGTGGAGCCCACGAAGGGTCCCTGGGGGATGAGTGTGGGGAGGTTGACCTAGAAAAACTGGGGTGGACATGTGCATTGAGGAGCTATAGAAAGGCCTGGGGTTGGGGCCGCACACCTGGATTGGTTGGCAGCCACACATTGGAGCCTAATGTGGGGATAGGATGTCAAGAGACAGCTGAAGGCTGAAATAGTTTGGGAGGTGTCATTGCTGTAAAGAGACCACGGCAACTCTTATGAAGGAAACATTTAATTGGCTGGCTCATTTACCGTTTGAGAGGTTCAGTCCATTATCATCATGAAGGGGAGCATGGCAGAGAGCAGGCAGATGTGGTGATGGAGCTGAGAGCAAGCCACAGGAAGCTGACTGTCATACTGAGGGAAGCTTGAGAAAAATAGGCCTCAGAGCCTGCCCCCATGGTGATGCCCTCCTCCAACGAGGCCACACCTCCTAATAGCGCTACTCCCTTTGGGGGCCACTTTCTTTCAGTCCACCACAGGAGACCATGTGGATGCTATGGTCTGAACGGGAAACAGTTCCCACAGGTTCATGTCCCTGGTCTTTGCTGCTCATTCACTTCTTCCTATTGGCCGTGGATGTCTCTCTATAATATGCTCTCTCTGCTGTGATGTTCTGGCCAAGTGCACGGAGCCAAACAATCGTGGACAGAGCCTCTGAAACCGCTATCCCAAATAAAACCATGCTCCAGTGGTTGTCTCCATGGGGCATTTTGCTAGAACGAAGGGGAAAGCAATCAACTCAAACGAGGAAGGTTGCTCGGTGGTTTCTGTTAGGTGCGGGAGGGAAAGCTTTCTTTTGCCCTCCAATGAATCTTAAGTGAAATACTTTACTGATTAAGGCTTTGTGGGATGAAAATGAATGGTTCTAGATGGGAGCACAGCAATTACTACAAATGACCTGAGTTGCCCTCCGCTCACGGGCTATGGTGCCCGCCTACCAAGATTATCATGGCTGTTGACTGTTGGAGGAGGCCGCTTGTTGATTCCCGGCTGCTCAGCCCCGAAATAATCACACAGAAACCATATTATTTAAATCACTGCTTGGCCCATTAGCTCTAGCTTCTTATTGGCTAACTCTCTCTTTTTTTTTTTTTTTTGATTTTCGAGACAGGGTTTCTCTCTAGTTTTTGGTGCCTGTCCTGGAACTAGCTCTTGTAGACCAGACTGGCCTCGAACTCACAAAGATCCTCCTGCCTCTGCCTCCCGAGTGCTGGGATTAAAGGCGTGCGCCACCACCACCCGGCTATTGGCTAACTCTTACATCTTAATTTAACCCATTTCTAGTAGTCTGTGTATTGCCATGAGGCTGTGGCTTATCAGCTAAAGTTCAGCCATCTGTTTCCAGCAAGGCTACATGGCTTCTCCCTTACTCCGCCTTCCTTCTATTTTGCTATAGGCCAAGCCAGTTTCTTTATTCATTAACCAATAAAAGCAACACATAGACAAAAGGGCCTCCCACACCAGTTAACAGAAGATGCGTGATGTCAGGTAAAAGATGAAGGATCTCATGGCTCACAGGGTTCCTATGGGGTGTGCAGGGGAGCCAACAGATATTCACAGCAGGAACATTGGGCTCCCCATAAAAAGGAACCCGTCACTGAAGAAACACAAATCTTTCATCCCTCCTCCCCCAAGTTTGGAGTTTTATTGTTTCCTTGTGGAAGCTCTGATAGGATTGAAAAGAGGCGGCATAATCCGCTGACTTTTTTGGAAAAACAAAACAAAAACCATGTCTACTTTAGCCTTTTTCCTACCCATGGCGATGGCTATGTAAATAAACCTCATCCCCTCACCCTGACGCTGAGTAGAAGCTAGAAATGGAAACATTGAAAAACCCATCAATGCAGAGGGTCTCGCAGTAGGAACCCATATCGTCAAAGCTGAGCAGGCAGCCTGCTTAAGGTTTGCCGCAGAAGGCAGGAGTGAGCTCTGTCGGTAAAGTGTATGCTGCTCAAGCTGAAAGACCGAAGTTCAATCCCCGGATCCTCCTTAAGCCAGGCCTGGTGGAAAAGCAGAGGCATAAAGATCCCTGGGGCTCGCTGGACAGTCAGCCTAGCCTATTTGGTGAGTTTCAGGCCAAGTTAGAGACTTTATCTAAAACAAACAAACCAACCAAAAAACCAAAACAAAAATCTCAAAGGAAGCATGTGGGAGACTGACCTCTGGTCTCCCATGTTTGCAGTGCACACCCACACATGGGAGTACACACACACACACACACACACACACACACACACACACACACACACCTAACCTTCCTGTTCTTCTGTTACACAGTAGCCAGAGACCCAGGACTCCACACAGCTGGTTCTGACCTCCCACTCCCACCAATCTGGTCTGCGGCTCCCCTCCCAGCAGTCCTTGCTAGAATAAACCACAGTTAAAGCTCCTCCTTGCTCCCAAGCAGGACTTTGTGGCCCTGCAGGGGTGGGACAGAGATAGGAGGTCTCCCACTGTGTTGGATTTTCATTCTTGCTGTCTTTGTTACTAGTTTTATTTAATTTGTCACTTAATTACAGTTTACTATCTCTGCTTACAGCCAACACATAGTTATTTACTGTGTACTTTGTCTGATGTTAGTAGATTTTCCATGTCCTCGCTTTATCTCTATCTTGTTTATTCTAATAAAGATTAGTATATCATAATAATGATTAGTATATCATACTCAGTAATGAGTATGATTAAGTAAAAAATAATGCAGCGAAAGCTAATGCTCCTTGACCCTTGACATTTCATCCTTCAGAGATAACCGCTGTTGACAGGCGGGTATATAGTCTTTCACTTTTGTTTTTAATATTCACATAATATGGATAGGACACAAATATATCCCAGAAGTCTTCAAGCCGGATTCCTGCTTCACAGTCATTCAGAATAACCCGAACGGGACTCTAGGAGCCTAAAGAAGAATGTAAATCTTTATTGTTGGTTTCCTTAAATAGGTGGCGCAGGGTTTCTCACAGTGTCTGGAGAGACATGTCTGTTCTCCCCCATGTCTCAATCCCAGCAGCTGCTAAAAGTCTCCGCCGGCATCCTCCCACTCGGCTCTGCTTTCTTTGGGCTGTGCCCTCCTGAACTCTATTGACAGGAGCCCTCCCTCCTAAGAACATCTTCCAGAAAGTGCGGCTCCCCCTGAGTGCTGTCTTACAAAAGGCAGCCTTGCTGAAATTTTAAAGAAAGGATTTCCTACCTCTCCTCACATAAATAGGATCATGTTATTCACATTGTTCGGTTAACCAACTCCCCCCGCCCCTCAGCTTGCAAACTCACAGGTGCAGTTCCATGTCTGGCCATCCAAAGCCAGCACCCCAACTTGGACATGGTGGTCTCCTCATGCCTGTTCGACTTTATTTCTAGTGCTTGGGAAGGCCGAGGCAGGAGGATGGCTGAGAGTTTGAGGACAGCCTGGTCTACACACTGAGTTCCAGAGTAGAGCCAGGCCACAGAGTGAGATATGGTCAAAAGGAAAAGGAGATAAAGCTACTGGTCTTTCTTAAGGTCTAGGGTCCCCCTTATGGAGTGTAGTCTGTCATTAACTAGTCCTTTGTTGTAGAGCATTGTGGTCGCATCTCCTTGTTCCTACTGAGAAAAAGGCTGCAGTGATTATCCCTGACGTTGAACTTGTATGCCTTTACCATCCCCTCCACATTGGTCTCTGAACTTGATCTATATTTGACTGTTCTAGCTTCATGTCTGACAGTGCTTCCTTCTGAGTTCTTTGAACAGTCTCTTCTTGCTCCACGTGGTCTTGTGGGGCCACCATAATGTCTCCAGACCCATACAAGGCACCTAACCAAGATGGCCAACACACACCTTACTGTTTGCCCAGGCTAATCCAGTCTGTTTCTGCCATCCTTCTGCACTGGTCCTACTCCAGCCTCAGGCCCATCCTCTCCTGCATCCTATTGTCTGCAGCCTCTGCTTCCAGGGAGGTAAAGCCATCTTCCTCATCAGCCAGCCGCTCGTCTTCCCTGACCTGGTCATCCTGTGTGTCAGGACCTGCGTGACGCTTCTCTGCATAAAGCCCTGTCTCCCCCATCGGCCATCTGGAGCAGAGGGACCTGGCTGCTCCTTACCCTCTAGCCCCGAGGCATCCCTCTCTCTCTCATGTTCCAGATTGCTGACGTATTCACCTCTTTCTCGTGTTCCAGTGTCTACTCTGTGATACTGCTCTTGACGCCATAGAAGGTTGGCTGCTGAATCTATAGGTCCAAGTCTTGTGCAAGCAGCAAGCAGCTGTTCTGTAAGCCTCCAGCACTTACAGGGAACACTCTATTTTGTCTTCCTTGGGACTCTTACACCCAGTCAATTTCTATCATTTTTGTATTTCTTGGGGAACACTAGTTATAAAGGAGCCAGCTCAGACTGGGGGCAGCAATGTTACTGCTCAGAGCATGGCTCAGAGGTCCCACAGTAACTAACTCAGCCACATGTCACTGGAAATGGAAGCTAGGGTTAAAGATGTCACCAGGGGTGTTGGTGACTTCCTCCATATCTGGAAGTTACACAGCTTCCTTTCTCTGCCCTGAAGGGACTCTAGCCAGCTTAGGCATGAGAGTGCGGCTCTGGCAGGTCTTGCCCTTTTCCCCAGTTCCCTCTGCCTTGCTAAGAACCAGTAGATTGCATCCCTAAAGCTAGCCACCAAGGCCTGTTCCCTTATTTGGCCACTTCCTCCTCCTGAGGCTGACTACCTAGGTCCAGTTATCAAAGTATTGCAGACACAAGCAATCACAAGCCCCCTTTGGCTCACCTACTAATGAACATGCCAAATTAAAATTAAACACCTCATCCTAACACAGGGTTTCCCCTTGAAAATTTATAAACCGCCATTTTCCTATGTGCTATATCTGTCTTCTTTCTATCCAGAGGCAGTCCTTTGTCCTCCGGGACAAATACTCCTGCACCCTCCTTTGTGTGTGTGTGTGTATGTGTGTGTGCGCGCGCGCGCGCGTGCGTGCTTGTGTGTATGTGTGTGTGTCTACATGCCGTACATCTGCAGGTACCTGTGGCGGCCAGAAGAGGATGTTATATCTTCCTGGAGTTGGAGTTACAGGTGGTTGTGAATAACTTGACATGGATGCTGGGAACTGAGTTCTCATCTTTTGCAAGAATAGTAAGCATTATTAACCACTGTCCCTGAAACAAACTCTTTATTGGTTCTGTTTTTTTTCATACATGTTAAATCTCTGCCTTAAAAAAAATTAGAATCTTAAGACATAAGAGAGGAAAGCAAGCTGCCTTAAAATTTACAGGCTCTTCACGTGTTTAGAACAGGAACCCAGAACCCTGGACTTGGAACGGTCACTTCCGGCGGATGTTCCTAGACTCTATCAAGTTGAAGGAACAATGACGTGCCTGGAACCATGGAAGGAGTGGACGTGGCTGTCTCCAACATGGCTACGAATGAAAGGGAGTGAACAGTAATGTTAACAGAGGGACACACAAAAAGCAAGGAGCTCTCTCTTCAGTTTAGGGCAGAGTGTGGAAGGGGAGAGTGAGGAACACAGGAGTCAGCCTGAGACGGGGGAGGCTGGAGAGAAAGCACAGCCTGGGATCTCTGAGCTCACAGGTGGCTCTAGGCCCAGTGCCTGTGTAATTATGCTGGGACAATAAGCCTGAATCAGGACTGCTGGTGTGCTCTGTACATAATGTGTTCTCCTCATGTACCAGCAACTTGGTCCCCAGCTGGTGGTCCAGTTGCCAAGAAGTAATTGGATGCTCAGGGCTCTGGCTTCATCAGTAGATGAACACCCTAGGGGCTTCATGCTCTGGTAGCGCTGTTGGAAGGAGGTGGCAAGCAGAGGGTGGAGTTGAGTTGGAGTAGGCTTATCACTGGGGGTGGGTCCTGAAAAGAAGTACCTTCTCCTCTGCCCTTTCAGTTCTGTTCTTTCTGCTTCTTGGACACCAGAGATGATCAGTCCCCACTGCCCATGCTTCTGCAACCATGATGGTCACCTAGCTTCAAGCCTAAAGTTGTTTTGGTCATTCTCTCCTTACGTTATTTTCCTACTTTACCACAGACTTTGCCACAGCAAGAAAGCAGAACAGAACAAAACAAAATCATAATAGAAGAAAAAATCATCTAACTAATACAGCTATGCTAGGCTGGGGCATCTGATCACCTGGGCTAAAAGACTCTTCCATGATCTGCCTCCTTCCTACCCCTCTGAACTTTTCTTGGCTTGTTCTCACTCTCATTTACTACACCCTAGCCACATGGTTTCATGCTCCTCTGTGAGCTTCCTGCTGTCACTGCTCTGGGACCATCGCCCTCCCCTCTACCCACAGCACTCTTCCTCTCACAAGCCCATGGGTGCTTGCAGCTCAGCGTCTTGTGGAGTTACTCAAAACTGAAAACTTGTTGTGGAATATTAGTTTAAGATATGTTACATTTGTTTATGCGGTGGTACATTTGGTTTAGTACATTTGGTTTAGTGATGCAAAGATGTGTTGCGTTCTTTTATGTTGCATTTGTTTAACTCTGTGAAGCTGTGTTACTTTGTTGCCTAAAACACCTGACTGGTTGAATAAAGAGCTGAACAGCCAATAGCAAGGCAGGAGAAAGGATAGGTGGGGCTGCCAAGCAGAGAGTATAAATAGGAGGAGAACTCTGGGAAAGGAGATCTAGAGGCGAGAGAACAAGGAGAGTACAACTCCAGGGGCCAGCCACCCAGCTACACAGCAAACAACAGAGTAAGAAGTAAAGAAAGGTATATTGAAATAAAGGAAGGTAAAGGCCCAGAGGCAAAAAGTAGACAAGATAATTTAAGAAAAGCTGCCAAGAAACAAGCCAAGCTAAGGCCAGGCAGTCATAAGAAAGAATAAGCCTCTGTGTGTGTGTGTTTACTTGGGAGCTGGGTGGTGGGTCCCCCAAAAAGTATAGAGTAAAATAACAACAACAGAAACTCCGAAAGGTATTTTCAGGGTTTGTGTGCCAGGGTCCTTGTTGTTCATTAATCTGAGTGTTGTAGACCCCATACCCCACCTCCCCTCCGTGCACTTCCAGGGCATGTACAACCCCTTCCCCCCGGAATTCTTGTTTATATCTGGGACTCCCCATGGAGACTAACACTCCCAAGCACTTACCTACAGGTTACCTTGCTTTCCAGAAACTTCCAGAAACTTCAAGCAGTGTCAAACATGTATAATTTTCTCAGAAAACCTGGTTTGGAGAAGGTGCCATCTATTCTGAGCTCCTGTACGTTCTGTGGAATAAGTCTTGCTGGGTTCTGGTACTTTAAAGGGTGTTTTGACCTCCACCCTGATCTTAGCCAACAAACACATGCTAAGAAATAAGCACATTCGTCAGAGTGCTCCAGAGAAACAGGACCAAGGAGATGTGTGGATGTGCATGCGTGCAAAGGGTCTAGACTTCATTATTCTTAGTTGTATGGAGAGAGAGAGAGAGAGAGGTAGATGTATGTGTAGGTGTAGGTGTATGTGTGCATGCATGGGTGTGTGCAAGAGTATGTGTGTGTGCATGGATGTGTACAGGAGTGTATGTATGTGTAGGTGTGCGCAGGAGTGTAGTGTGTGCAGGAGTATGTATGTATGTGTAGGTGTGCGCAGGAGTGTAGTGTGTGCAGGAGTATGTATGTATGTGTAGGTGTGCGCAGGAGTGTAGTGTGTGCAGGAGTATGTATGTATGTGTAGGTGTGCGCAGGAGTGTAGTGTGTGCAGGAGTATGTATGTGTAGGTGTGTGCAGGAGTATGTGTGTGTGTGCATAGGGGTATGCAAGAGTATGTGGGTTACACGACTGTGTGCAGGAGTATATATTGTGTATCGGTGTTTGCAGGAGTGTGTGTGTGTGCAGGAGTATTATATATGTGTAGGTGTTTGCTGGAGTATGTGTGTGTGCACCTGGGTATGTGCAGGGGTATATATGTATGCATGGGTGTGCTCAAGAGTATGTGTATGTGCTTGGGTGTATACAGGAGTATGTGTGTGCATGGGAGTGTGCAAGAGTATGTGTATGTGCTTGGGTGTATACAGGAGTATGTATGTGCATGGGTGTGTGCAGGAGTATGTGTGTGTGCATGGGTGTGTGCAGGCATATGTGTATGTGCATGGGTGTGTGCAGGAGTATGTGTGTGTGCATGGGTGTGTGCAGGCATATGTGTATGTGCATGGGTGTGTGCAGGAGTATGTGTGTGCATGGGTGTGTGCAGGAGTATGTGTATGTGCATGGGTGTGTGCAGGAGTATGTGTGTGTGCATGGGTGTGTGCAGGAGTATGTGTGTGCATGGGTGTGTGCAGGAGTATGTGTGTGTGCATGGGTGTGTGCAGGCATATGTGTATGTGCATGGGTGTGTGCAGGCGTATGTGTGTGTGCATGGGTGTGTGCAGGCATATGTGTATGTGCATGGGTGTGTGCAGGAGTATGTGTGTGCATGGGTGTGTGCAGGAGTATGTGTATGTGCATGGGTGTGTGCAGGAGTATGTGTGTGTGCATGGGTGTGTGCAGGAGTATGTGTGTGCATGGGTGTGTGCAGGAGTATGTGTGTGTGCATGGGTGTGTGCAGGAGTATGTGTGTGCATGGGTGTGTGCAGGAGTATGTGTATGTGCATGGGTGTGTGCAGGAGTATGTGTGTGCATGGGTGTGTGCAGGAGTATGTGTGTGCATGGGTGTGTGCAGGAGTATGTGTGTGCATGGGTGTGTGCAGGAGTATGTGTGTGTGTATGGGTGTGTGCAGGCATATGTGTATGTGCATGGGTGTGTGCAGGAGTATGTGTGTGCAGGAGTATGTGTGTGCATGGGTGTGTGCAGGCATATGTGTATGTGCTTGGGTGTGTGCAGGAGTATGTGTGTGTGCTTGGGTGTGTGCAGGAGTATGTGTGTGTGCTTGGGTGTGTGCAGGAGTATGTGTGTGCATGGGTGTGTGCAGGAGTATGTGTATGTGCATGGGTGTGTGCAGGAGTATGTGTGTGCATGGGTGTGTGCAGGAGTATGTGTGTGTGCATGGGTGTGTGCAGGCATATGTGTATGTGCTTGGGTGTGTGCAGGAGTATGTGTGTGTGCATGGGTGTGTGCAGGAGTATGTATGTGCTTGGGTGTGTGCAGGAGTATGTGTATGTGCTTGGGTGTGTGCAGGCATATGTGTATGTGCATGGGTGTGTGCAGGAGTATGTGTGTGCATGGGTGTGTGCAGGCATATGTGTATGTGCATGGGTGTGTGCAGGAGTATGTGTGTGTGCATGGGTGTGTGCAGGAGTATGTGTATGTGCATGGGTGTGTGCAGGAGTATGTGTGTGCATGGGTGTGTGCAGGAGTATGTGTGTGTGCATGGGTGTGTGCAGGAGTATGTGTGTGTGCATGGGTGTGTGCAGGAGTATGTGTATGTGCATGGGTGTGTGCAGGAGTATGTGTGTGTGCATGGGTGTGTGCAGGAGTATGTGTATGTGCATGGGTGTGTGCAGGAGTATGTGTGTGCATGGGTGTGTGCAGGAGTATGTGTGTGTGCATGGGTGTGTGCAGGAGTATGTGTGTGTGCATGGGTGTGTGCAGGCGTATGTGTGTGTGCATGGGTGTGTGCAGGAGTATGTGTATGTGCATGGGTGTGTGCAGGAGTATGTGTGTGTGCATGGGTGTGTGCAGGAGTATGTGTATGTGCATGGGTGTGTGCAGGAGTATGTGTGTGCATGGGTGTGTGCAGGAGTATGTGTGTGTGCATGGGTGTGTGCAGGCATATGTGTATGTGCTTGGGTGTGTGCAGGAGTATGTGTGTGTGCATGGGTGTGTGCAGGAGTATGTATGTGCTTGGGTGTGTGCAGGAGTATGTGTATGTGCTTGGGTGTGTACAGGAGTATGTGTGTGCGTGGGTATAGAGGCCAGAGGTTGACACCTAGTGTCTTCTTCTATCACTCCCCACCTTTCTTTTTAATAAAATCTATTTTCCTGTGGTTTCAGAGGGTTCTGGGTTTGGTTTGAGATGAGGCTACAGACCGCCCTTTCGTTTGGGATTGCTCTCCCTGTGTCAAGCTGACTTCCTCTTTCCACCTTTTCTGTCGAGACAGGGTCTCCCACAGAATCCAGAGTTCACCACTTGGTACGTAGACTGCCCAGTGAGCTCTGTTGCTGCCCCAGGCACTGGAGTGACAAATGTATGTGACCAAGCTTTTCTGTGGGTCCCGAGGATGCAAACTAGGACCCCACACATGTATGGCAGGCATTTTACTGACTGAGCCATCTCCCCGGGCCAAGGGTGCAGATTTGAAGAAGTTTGTCCCAGTGATGAGGGGCTTGCAAATTCAAAACCTGCAGGGAATGGCAGCAGCCTGACCAGAAAACACTTACTGTTCAAGTCCAAGGACAAGGTTTCTGAAGAATGCTATCTTGCTCGGGGAGACAATTTCTGCTCTAATAACGTCTTCTACTGCCTGGAGGAGGCCATCTCTCATGGGAGGTGTCTTAGGGCTTCTGTTGCTGTGAAGAGACATCATGACCACAGAAACTCTTATAAAGGAAAACATTTAATTGGAGGGCTTACAGTTCAGAGGTTCAGTCCATGCTCATCAGGGTGGGACATGGTGGCTTTAGGGCAGACAGTGTTGGAGAGGTAGCTGAGAGTTCTACATCTTGTGCAGGCAACAGGAAGTGAACTGAGACACTGGGCAGTCTCTTTGAGTAGAGGAGCCCTCAAAGCCCACCCACACAGTGTCACACTTACTAGAACAAGGCCACACCCACTTCAACAAGGCCACACCCACTTCAACAAGGCCACACCCACTTCAACAAGGCCACACCTCTCATTTAGTGCCACTCTCTTTGGCGGCCATTTTCTTTCAAACCCCCACAGGAGGAATGTGGTTTAGCTGAACAATTTAAAGTTAAATTCAACAACTTAAAGGTTAATTCCACCCCCAAAATACCGTCATAAAAGCATAATATCTAAATATCTTGGCTCTGTAGCCAGGCGATTTGTCTCGTAAAAGTAATCATCACTGTGGGCCAATACAGAGAACTGGAAAAGAAAGATAACATACTTGTAAAATTTACATTCTAACTGGGAGACAATAAGAAGCAAAAACAACCACTGTCTTGCTATTTTGACTTTTTTTCTGGAGCTGAGGATGGAACCCAGGCCCTGTGCTTGCTTGGCAAGTGCTCTACCACTGAGCTAAATCCCCAACCCTTAAAACCACTATCTTAACGGTTCTTAAATGTACTGCCTAGTAAAAAAAACCCACACTGGCTTTCAGAGCTCTGCCGAGAGTAGTTGGTTTGGAGGTGTTATACCCAGATCCACGAAGTCCCCCCAAAACCAACAAGGAGACCGAGTCCTGTATGTAAAAGCAAAGAACCTTTATTTTATGCAAGTTTGCAAACTTGGTCTCCTGGCATGTCCAACTTATTGGAATAAATAGAGAGCCCCTAGCTCAGTTAGAGTTGGGTTTTTATAGTAGTAAAGGGTGGGGGTGGGGGTTTTTGAGGTTCAGGACCCCTGATTGGCTGACATTTGTATGGGGTGTCCTGGTGAGTGTGTGCTGGCAGGCGATCCTATCTACAGCGGTTGGAATGTTAGGCATTTCCTTTGGATGGTCTGTTCTTGGGTGGGTCTCAGGTAATCTTAGTTTAGGATCCTTTCTACAACCAGGTATTGCTTCAGGGTAAACTACTGAGTCAGGCCTCCATTTAAACTTTTAAATGACTGAGTCCTACACTGACTGGCAGGTGATAATGGTTGGAAGTAAAGAACTTCCTTCAGGTGGTCTGTTTCTATTTAGCTTATCATGGCTGGCTCCTACAGAGGCAGGGGGATTCTGAGCTGTAGGGAAGTATAGATAGTAGTGTGTGGTTTTCTCTTCCCACCTTGAATGTGTGTGTGTGTGTGTGTGTGTGTGTGTGTGCACAGTGCATGTGTATTTGTACATATGAGGAGGTCAGCGATCGATGTTGGGCATCTTTCTTAGTTACTCCCCATCTTATTTTACTTATTTACCTTCTTGGGGTTTTTGAGACAGGTTTTCTCTGTGTATTCCTGGCTATGCTGGAATTATCTCTGTAGACCAGGCTGTCCTCGAACTCACAGAGATCCACCTGTCTCTGCTGGAATTAAAGGTGTGCGCCACCACTGCATGACCCCATCTTATTTTTAATGCAGGACCTTTCACTGAACCTAGGCCTTACCCATTGGCTAGACTGTCTGGCTGATGAGCTCCGGGGATCCTCCTGTTTCAGGTCCCAGTGCTGGGGTTAATGATGCATACCCCTGTGGCTGGCTTTTACGAGGGTCCTGGGGACCTGCCCTCAGGTCCTCTTGCTTCCATGGCCAGCAGTTTACAGACTGTGAGACGGGAGTTGTCTTACTAGGGAGATTTCCTTTTGTTTGCTTTCATAATAGCTTGACTGATTGAGGTGTTTCTCATTCTGGTCAGGCAGGCAGCCCTCCCTGGGGATGTCCATGACTTAAGGAGAAGACCAGGGTGTTCTAGGCAGAGGGTGCAATGAGCTATTCAAAGGTGCTAGTAGGGAAAGAAACAGGACATATATCTAATGAGATGGGTGGGGCCACTGAGGCCTGTGGTTGGATGGTTAAGACTCTGACATCCTAGAACCAGACAGAGTCTGTTGACTGCAGACTGGCATTCAGTTCCAAACTCTGGGCAAAGTCACCTAAATTCAGTGAGAGCCTGTGTCTGAAACTGAGGAGGAAAAGCTGGAAACCCATGCTGTATTCACTCCTTAAGGTGGTTGTACCAAAATGCCACCAATGTGGTGCCCGAAAGCAGCAGCACTGAAGACTGAACAGCTCAGAAGTCCCAAGTGGCTGAGACCATCGTGTCCTTCTTGGGAGAGGCCGTCGTTCCTTTCTCTTCTTTCTTTCTTCCTTCCTTCCTTCCTTCCTTCCTTCCTTCCTTCCTTCCTTCCTTCCTTCCTTTCTCTCTCTCTCTCTCTTCTCTCCTCCCCTCTCCTGTCCTCTCTTCCCTCCCCTCCCCTCCCCTCCTCTCCTCTTTTCTTCTTCTTTTTCTTTTTTATTTCAGCCCCCAGCATTTATCGGCTTATGGCGACATCGGTTCCACCTGTTTCACGGGCTTGTTTCTTGGGCCTTTCCCTTTCTCTTTCAACCACCCAGGCACATACGAGGCAGGCACAGTCCGGACCACCAGGGCCCTTGACTCAAGTTTACCGGGAAAGCCTCTGTTGTACAAGGTAACACAGCCACAAGGGCTGAGGATTAGGGTGCCGGCATCTGCAGGGACCCGATATTCTTCCTATCACAGCCATCTCCCTTGAGTGATCAAAATAACCTGCGCACGGCATATGCAAATTTGCGGTGTAGCACCTGCCCTGTAAATTGCGGCTACCACTAAATAGGTGAAGATGAAAATGGCTTCCATTAAGTCATTTTTTAAAACTGAGAGCAGGACTTTGGGGCAGTGAGCAGGGAAGGGGACGAGACTAAGTTATGAACTCTTTTTCTTACAGTGATGTTTGTTCCTTTTTGACAGGGCTGGAGAGATGGCTCAGTGGTTAAGAGCACTGTTTGTTCTTCCAGAGGACCCGGGTTCAATTCCCAGCACCCACATTGCAGCTCAAGAAACACTGTCTATAACTCCAGTTCCGGGGGATCTAACACCTTTACACCCATTAGACAATGAAAAGAGCAACTTTGACTCCCAAGATTTGCCAGGAGCATAGAAGAGGGGGCCTGGAGTTGTTGACGGCAGACTCTGGCCAAAGCCACATGAATTCACATATAATTGACGCTGGCCACTGTAGTGGCCTCCCTCCTTCTCAAGTCCCTTGAGACTGGCTTGCCTTTCATTTTGATGAAATCTCCAGTCTTTACACCCCTGTGGCCTTGGGTCTGATAAGCCTTTTGTCACCTGCCTGAAGTCTCTACTGCCTAAAAACTTGACTAAGAACAGTCCCAGGCTTAGAGATACCTGCCCAGAAGCTTTCCCCCACCCAGTCGGACTCTAGCAGGACTCCAGCCGACTCCCTGCAGGCAGCACCCATGAAGGGTGCCTGGCTCTTGTCCCAGAGCGGGCCTTGAACAGACCCAACGCTGTCACCCTTCCAGCCTAGACCAGGGTATCCCCTGAAACCTCAGTGAAGATTTCTTCACGGAAGGACGTTCTTCCCTTGACGCAGTGGTTCTCAACCTGTGGGGTGCGACCCCTGGAGGTCAAATATCAGAGAGTATGAATCTCGGATATTTACAATTCATAACAGTAGCAGAATTACAGGTAGGAAGTAGTAACGGAAATAACACCACGACGTGAGGTGTTATTAAGAAGCATTAAGAAGGTTGAGAACCACACTGCTCTAGAGAAAGCAGCCAAATTTGATCAGATTCCAAAGTAGAACTGTGACAACCCACCCCCCCCATCACAAACTCTTCCCTGCCACAGGGAAACCCATTACTACTTAAATCCTTGCTCCTCGTGAATCTTGTTGTTTCCTTGTTTATCAAGACCCTCCACCGTCATGTGACCCTCTGGAGCCCAAGGGAGCCTGCTGATCTTAGATAGGAGAGGTTCTGATTCTGAGGAATATAATTGCCCAGCAAAGCCACCGTGCTGGCCCTTCTGCTTACAGACCACATTCATTATGTGGGGGCTTACACACCGAGGACCCCAGAGGGGGATGGCTGGGCTTTCACTGCGGATGCACAGCGTCCCCCTGGTCCTGCCCTCTATTAGAGCACGGCTGGGCAGAGCCCGCAGCCTTTCTCCTGGAATTTGAAGGGATCAGGATGAAGAGGCTGAAGCTTAGGTTTTTGAGCAGAGGTAATTTCAGAAGGTAGAATCATAGCTTAAAGGAACTCTCGCGGGAATTTGCCTGATGTAAAGCTAACAAGACATTGTGATAATTTCTCTGGAGCTGGCCTCATTCCAAGTTGGATTTTAAACGCAGATTATAAAGCAAACACCATCCCCCACAAGTATTAAAGGAGGGGAGAATAACAGAATGGGGGCTGCAAAAATGGTCTCTATTGTGGGACCAAAAGCCGTCAATCACGCAGGCTGACAGGCGTCAGAGATTGACAGACAGGCCCTCGCTCCTGACTTCAGTTATCAAGGGGAATGGGAAAAGTGTCTGCAAGAACATGTTAAATTGCCAAAGTCATTACCAGTCACCAATTACCAAAGAAAAGATAACAAGGTGTATTTTAGAAAAATCGATGCAACAACATGCATTTCAATACAGTGAGTTTTTTAGAACTTTCGAAAACAAAAGGAACTATTTAGGGAATATACATGGTGGTTTTCCAGCGCACACCAAACACGGGGCTTTGTGAAGTCATCAATATTCACTTTCGATTTGGCTCTGCTTTAGGGGAGCCGGGATTAAGCAACAACCTAATGTACTTTCAGCCTTTCCCCTACACGTCTACCCAAAGGAGGGAACCAGGGAAAGCCTGCTTGGTTCCCAGAGACCTCTCAGGGTCCTGGGCATGGACGGGGCACAGGAGAAGTAGGCAGCGGCCTGCTGATGAGCAGTGGGCACTGTTGGGCAGGATGCTTCCTGTGGTAGCCCATCTTAACTGGATCCCAACCCAGCCCAGCCCTGAAGGAGAACTGCAGGACCCAGCTGCTGCCCCACATGGGGTGACAGGAGGGTGGGGGGACAAACTCAACAAATGAAAGGGAGGCAGGACAGAAAGATCCAGGAAAATGATAAAAATGATGGAGTCATGGAGAAGGAATAGAGCACCCACCCTGGAGGACGGGAGAAGCCTCTGGCCAGTTGGGGACAGGATCCCAGCACAGCTAACACTTTGCTGAGAAGATTGCTGATATCAAAACAGTATTTTTTTTTTAAGATTTATTTATTTATTATGTATACAACATTCTGCCTCCATGTATGCCCGCACGCCAGAGGAGGGCGCCAGATCTCATTACAGACGGTTGTGAGCCACCATGTGGTTGTTGGGAATTGAACTCAGGACCTCTGGAAGAGCAGCCAGTGCTCTTAACTGCTGAGTCATCTCCCCAGCCCTCAAAACAGTATTTTTCATCTATGGATTTTTAATTGCTAACCTGGCCACAAATTCAGCGTAAGGGCTGAAGGCACATGCCCTTGGGTGGGGCCTCATTCTTCTTCGCGAAGGCATTCTGGGGATCTCAAACAAGAAGTTAGCTTGGCTTGCAGTAAAGGCATCCTACCTTCTTGCATCCCTGAGATCCCATGGTTACAATCCTACCAGGAGCTGCCGAGGAGCCGTCCTGCAATCTCATTTACAGTCCTTACAGCTCTCTGGAGACAGCAACTTCCAGATTCGCTAGGGTGGTGTGTGTGGCTCTTGTGACAACAATGAAGGGCTGGGCGATTCCACGAGAAGCTCACACCCATGCGCACACCACAGGGTGGGTGTTTTTCTGAGCATCTCTCTCTCTCTCTCTCTTAGGGACTATATTAAAACATCTTTTAATGAAAACGCAATTCTGTTACACACTGGCTGGTTCTGAAATTCTTCTCTCCATCTCAGTCAAGAATCCCAAGTCTGTCTGAGTTCAGGTCCTTAGCAGTCTAATGCATCTCCTTAAATGACTGAGGGTGGCTGCACGGATCCGTGACGCTCCCTCTCAGCACTGACAAAAGGCTATCACAGACTGCCCAGAGCTACTGGACAAGGGCATCCAGAATGCCATGGGAGAAAAGAAAAGGAAGACGTGGTAGCTGGCAGGAACTGGAAAAGGACTCTAGAGAAGGGAGGCAGGACCAGGCTCTTAGAGAATGAACATGTTTATATTGAAGATGCAAACTCCTAAAAGAGGACTTTCCTCCCCTCCTGCTGCTCATGGCTTTCAGGTGACAGGGCCTCCCTGTTCCTGACCTGCAATTGCCCCTCCCATGAAAAACTTCACTGATGGGAACTGGGAAGTGAGGGGTGGGGACTGGGAAGTAGGCATGAGAGGGATGGGGGTGGCCTAGCCCGCTCTAGTTTTTTTAATTTTTTTTTTAAATTTTAGCAGTGGTCCTCATCACGCCAACACCCTTTCTCCTATCATGTCATTAATTTAAGGGGCAGCTCTGCCTCCGGGCAGTAGGTACCTGCTGGCCAAGTGGCCTTGAGACCAGGGAGCCTGACTTCACCATTGCTCAGAGCCTTCGACCAGCCTTAGAGGAGCCAGGCCTGGTGTTTCCATTTCAGTCCGCTGATTCTGCACTCAAAGCAGAGTGTGATTCTCATTCCCTACAAGAAACCTCAGTATCCACCCTAAATAGAGCCTGGGGTTTTCAGAATTGGCATGCTGACAGGGGATGGAGAGTGGTGGTGGTGGCGGTGGTGGCGGTAGTGAATTTGTCCTTATATGTTTGTCTGAGGTGTGTCCCTTTTCCCACAAATTTCTTTGGGGGAAGATTTGGAAATTAGTTATTAGAACCCCATAGTGTTCATATATTAAAATAAATTTCCTTACGGTATAAGATAATGGATTGCATACATCAATAAGAACCAATTTGAGTTTTGGCAAACACACACACACACACACACACACACACACACACACACACACACAATCAATATATATAATACATTTCCATCTCCTCAAAAAGTTTCTTCATGAGCTGGGCGGTGGTGGCGCACGCCTTTAATCCCAGCACTCGGGAGGCAGAGGCAGGTGGATCTCTGTGAGTTCGAGACCAGACTGGTCAACAAGAGCTAGTTCCAGGACAGGCTCCAAAGCAGCAGAGAAACCCTGTCTCGAAAAAAACCAAAAAAAAAAAAAAAGTTTCTTCATGCCCTAACCCAGGTAAACGTCATTCCCACATGTTGTTCTCAGTCAGCTGCTGATGTGATTCCCCCCATTACAAATGAATGTAATCTGTTCTAGAACACGGCACACACGCGTTCACCATATTTACAGCATGTTTGCTCGTTTCTGTCTTTCCTGCTGAGTACTATTTTATTGTCTGTTGACTTACCTGCTGATGGGCTCCTGGGTGGTTTCCAGTGGGTTTTGACTTTTGAGTCCAAGTCTCACCCTGAACTTGACTGTCCTTAAATTTGAGATCCTCTTGCCTCAGTTTCCCAAACTCTGGGGTTGCTTAGGCTTTAATTTGCATTTTCTTGGTGACTATGGTGGTTTGAAAGAAAATGGCCCCCATTGGAAGTGGTGCTATTAGGAGGTGTGGCCTTGTTGAAGGAAGTATGACAGTGGGGTGGAGGGCTTTGGGGTTTCCTATGCTCAGGATGCTGCCCAGGGTCTCAGTTGACTTCCTGTTGCCTACAAGATGTAGGACTCTCAGCTACATCTCTAGCACTATGTCTGCCTGCATACTGCCATGCTCCCCACCGTGATAATGGACTGAATCTCTGAACTGTAAGTAGCCACCTCAATCAAATGTTTCCTTTATAAGACTTGCTGTGGTCATGGTGTCTCTTCACAGCAATAGAAACCTAACTAAGACAGTGACTAATGATGCTGAATGCATTTTGTGGATATGTGTGTGTGTGTGTATGTAAAAATATCACATATGTAAAAATCTAAATCTATCTGTATATTTGTGAAGTGTTTGATCAAATATTGTGCCTCTCGTTAATTAGTTTGTCTTAATAAGTTCCAGGTGTTCTTTTTATATTCTGGATAGAAGTCCTTTAGACAGTTACACTCTTTTTTTTTTTTTCTCTGTAGCTTTGGAGCCTGACCTGGAACTAGCTCTTGTAGACCAGGCTGGCCCTGAACTCACAGAGGTTCACCTGCCTCTGCCTCATTTAATCTGCTGGGATTAAAGGCATGTGCCATCACCACCACCCAGCTAAATTTTGCAAAGTTTTAATTTAATTTTAAAAATGTGTCTTTATGTTGGTCTGTGCACAGGAGTGCAGTGCTCATGGAAACCAGAAGAGGGCATCAGATCCCCTGGAACTAAAGTTAAGTGGTTTTAAGATACCCCACATAGGTGCTGGGACTCAAGTCCAGGTCAGCTGAAAGATCTGCAAACACTCTTAACCATGAAGTTGGCTCTTCAGTCCCAACTGAACACATTTGAGTAGATCTATTTTCTTGACTCTCCTCTGCTCCGTTGACTTCTTGTGTCCTATGCAAACACCTCATTGTCTTGGTTATTATTCGCTTTATAATAAGCTTTGAAAGTAAGTAGTCAAGCTCCCTAACCTCAGAACACCAGATACTAGGTCGCTTGGGATTGCTGGAAACAAATGTGCTTGGATTCAAGGTCTAATAAATTGTTTACATCAGCCTTTCTTAATGTGGGTTGTTCACCACTCTCAATCAATACATCTGTGGTCCTCAGAGGATCCTGGGGTAGTGAAATCATTTGGGTTTTGCAGTAAGTGATGGCCTGCCTACATTGGTGGATTTCTCACTGGCACAGTCTTGACTGTGATTATAAGGCAGAGCTTTGCAATGGAGTGAATTCCCAGCTAGGATTTCTCCTCCATACACAGGCACACAAGAGGCTGCTGGGATGCCAGCTGCCTGGGCTCTCCAGGTGTGTTATGGCAGGAGAAATTTTGAACTAGTCAATCAGAGAGCATCCCCTGGATTTTTGCACACACCTCAAACCAGTTATCTGCAGTGCTCATAGGAACCCCGGTTAACAGACTGGGTTCAACTCTCGGGGATCCACTGGTCCCTAGTCAGAAGCTTCCTTCAGAGGGGATCTGTCTGGCACCCAGACAGACGACACAACGTAAACCCTTGCCAAGTGGATCCAAGCCTTGTCTGAGCAGTATCATTCCATTTCAGAGGAGCTGTTTCCCCAGAATCTAATTTGACCCTAGCTCTCTCAGAGTTCCCATTTTCCTGAAGTCATTGTATCTGATTTAGCCTTTAGCTTGGACTGTGGTGTAGATCTGAAATAATAGCGTCTGAATGCTGACCTGTCCATTTGTATACACTGTATTCTGAGACTGAACAAAGCGACGTATATTACTAGTTCTCTGTTCCACCCTCCCCTGCCTCAGGGTTCTGTATGCGTCTATTTATCCTTATCAAATCCATTCTGGTGCAGGAGTCCATGTGAAGGCTTCTCCACACTATTATTTCTCATTTGCAGCTGATAGTGAGTGAGAAACATCAGTGACTCTGATAGGAGGGAAGCTGTGTTTTGTTTGGCTGCTATAACAAAACTGTACAACTTGGTGGCTTAAAACAACAGTGATATTGCCTTTGTTATCTTTAGGAGATCAAGGGGATACAAATTGGAAAGAAGTCAAACTTTCGATATTTGTAGATGATATGATAGTTTACATAAGTGACCCCCAAAATTCTACCAGGGAACCCCTACAGTTGATAAACACCTTCGGTAATGTGGCAGGACACAAGATGAACTCAACAAAAATCGGTAACCCTCCTATATACAGATGATAAATAGGCTGAGAAAGAAATCAGAGAAACATCACCTTACACAATAGCCACAAACAACAAAATATCTTGGGGTACTTGTTTGACAAGAACTTTAAGTCTTTGAAGAGCAAAATTGAAGAGGATATCAGAAAATGGAAAGATCTCCCATGCTCATGGACAGGTAGGATTAACATAGTAAAGATGGCTATTTTACCAAAAGCAATCTATAGATTCAATGTAATACCCATCAAAATCCCAGCATAATTTTTCCTAGACCTCAAAAGAACAGTACTAAATTTCATATGGAAGAATAAAAAACCCAGGATTGCCAAACAATCCTGTACTTAATAAAGGAACTTCTGGAGGCATTACCATCCCTGACATCAAGCTCTATTATAGAGCTATAGTAATAAAAACATTGGCTTAGAAGCAGACAGGTGGATCAATGAAATTGAATTGAAGACCCAGATATCAACCCACATACCTATGAACACCTGATTTTTGACAAAGAAGCTAAAATTATACAATAGAAAAAAAGAAAGCATCTTCAACAAACGGTGCTGGCATAACTGGATATCAACATGTAGAAGAATGAAAATAGATCCATATCTTTCACCATGCACAAAACTCAAGTCCATATGGATCAATGACCTCAACATACATCTATTCTCACTTAACCTCATAGAAGAGATTGTGGGAAGTACACTTGAAAGCATTAGCACAGGAGGCCACTTCCTAAATATAACACCAGTAGCACAGACACTGAGAGCAACAATTAATAAATTGTACCTCCTGAAACTGAGACACTTCTGTAAAGCAAAGGATATGGTCAACAAGACAAAACAACAGCCTACAGAATGGGAAAAGATCTTTACTAACACTACATTTGACAGAAGATCTCCAAAATACACAAAGAACTCAAGAAACTAGATATCAAACTACCAAATAATACAATTAAAAATGGGGGTACAGATCTAAACAGAATTCTTAACAGAAGAATCTCAAATGGGCGAAAGACACTTAAGGAAATGCTCAACATTCATAGTCATCAGGGAAATACAAATCAAAACAACTCTGAGGTACCATTTTACACTTTCAGAATGGCTAAGATTAAAAAAAATCACAGATAATGTCTTATGTTGGAGAGGGTGTAGAATAAGGGGAACACTCCTCCATTGCTGGTGGGAGTACAAACTTATATAGCTGCTGTGGAAATCAGTATGGCAATTTCTCAGAAAATTAGGAATCAGTCTACCTCGAGACCCAGCAAGACCACTCTTGGGCATATACCCAAAGGAAACATGCTCACACCACAAGGACATTGGCTCAACCATGTTCATAGCAGCATTATTTGTAATAGCCAGAACCCCTTAACTGATAAAGAATGGATAAAGAAAATGTGGTACATTTACACAATGGAATACTACTCAGTGGTTAAACAAACAAACAAACAAACAAACAATGACATCTTTAAATTTGCGGGCAAATGGATGGAACTAGAAAAAAAAAAACATCCTGAATGAGGTAACCCAGACCCAGAAAAACAAATATAATATGTACTCACTTGTAAGTGAATATCAGACATAAAGCAAAGGATAAGCAGCCTACAGTCCACAACCCCAGAGAAGCTAGGCCCCTCTTCCAGAAACAGATGGATGCAGATGCAGGGATCTGCAACCTCAACTGACAACTTGGCCCAGCTCCTGGAAGACAGTTGGAGAGAGGGAGGAGTGGTGGATAATATGAACAAAGGGGTCAAGACCATGATGGGGACACCCACAGAATCAGCTGACCCGAGCTAGTGGGAGCTCACTGACTCTAGACTAATGACTGAGGAACCTGCATAGGACTGAACTAGGCCCCCTGAAGGCAGGTGACAATGGTGGGGCTTGGGCAGTACATGGGGCCACTGGCAGTGGGGCCAGGATCTAACTCTAATGCATGAACTGACCTGTGGAGCCCATTCTCTATGGAGAGATACCTGGCTCAGCCTAGGCATAGGGTGGGGGTGGGGGGCTTGGTCCTGCCTCAATAAGGTGATGGGACAGACTTAGTTGACTTCCCAGGGGAGGTCTTACTCTCTCTGAGGAACGAATGAAGGTTGGGGTGGGGAGAAGGGGGAAGTGGGAAGAGAGGAGGGATGAGGAACTGGGATTGTTAGGTTAAACAAACAAACAAACAAATAAATAACAGCAACAGCAGTGTGTCATCTTCAGTGCTAAAGCCCAGGAATTAGTTCACATCTGTGAGCCAGCTGGACCACACATCCTTCTAAGGCTTGGGATTTGCCTCTTCCCACTCCTGGCAGCTGACAGAGTATCAGGTGTTTGTGGTTTCAAAGTTTCCATCTCCACCTTTTCCTCGTAGTCAGTGTAAAATCTCTCTGCTTCTTTTTACAAAGTTATTTATTCTTTGAGAATTTCACTCATGCATACGATGACTTTGATCATATTTGCCCTCCATTCCCACCTCCAGCTCCTCCCAGCTCCACTTCCATCTTCTCGTTCTTTAGAAAAACATAGTAACACAGAGTCCAATTAGCTCTACTAATGCATGTGGAGGGGGAGCATCCACTGGAACAGGGTCAGCCTCCCAGAGACCACACCCATAAAGCAAGTTGGCTTTCCCTCCTCTAGCGGCTGTCACCTTTAGTGTCTCCTAACCAGGGGTGGGGACTGTGTGGTCCTCCCCATCCATGCTGGGGTGCTGCCTGACTTGCTCTGTGGAAGTCTTACGTAGGCAGCCACAGCAGCCGTTAGTTAATGCGTGCAGCCTTCTGTCATGTCCAGAAAACAGTTGTTTTGCCCCAGTCCTCCCCAAACCGTGGTTCTTCAATCTTTTCACCTCCTCTTCTTCGATGGTCCCTGAGCCTTGGAGAGAGGAGGTGTGATATAGATGCCCTGTTCATGACTGTGTGCTCCACAGAGACTGCTACTCTGCCTTTTAATCAAATGTGAGTCTCACTGGGAGGTGTTGGCACGTGCCTTTAATTCCAGCACTCAGGAGGCAGAAGTAGGTGGATCTCTGTGAGTTCAAGGTCAGCCTGGTTACAAGAGCTAGTTCCAGGACAGGCTCCAAAGCTACAGAGAAACCCTGTCTTGAAAAAACAAAAATGTGAGTCTCTATATTAACTGCACCCACTGCCTTTGATGAGGACTGAGAGCTGCCGAAACCTACAGATATAGAGATGCTTGTTTAGAAGGCAGCTTGACACTGTGTCTATCTAGCAAAGCACAGTGGTAGGTTGATGGAGGAGGGTCATCTATCTGTTGCTTTCATTGGTTAATGAATAAAGAAACTGCTTGGCCTACTAGGTCAGAACATAGGTGGGTGGAGTAGACAGAACAGAATGCTGGGAAGAAGGGAAGTGAGGCAGACGCGATGAAGCTTCGACCCAAGATGGACGTAGGCTAGAATCTTCCCGTTAAGCCACCACCTTGTGGTGCTACACACATTAATAGAAATGGGTTAATCAAGATGTTAGAGTTAGCCAGTAAGAGGCTAGAGCTAGGATACAATTTGTGTGTTGTGATTTCGGGTATAAAGCCAGGTGGCCGGGAGCTGGGCAGCAGAAACACATCCCACTGCTCCTTCTCTCTACAGTAGGTTCATCTCTAGGGTCTGTGAGATAATTATCATGGGTTCTTGGTTGTGTTTACAGTATCAGACATGACTTTCCTCCTGTGGGGCAGTTCTCTGCCTCCACAGAAAAGACGCTTGTGGGATTCCCAGCCCATCCAGGGAATCCATTGCTCCCATCTGTGCAATCTTTGCCACATAGACAGTTCTCCTAGGACCCAGGAACAAGGATCTTAGCTCTCTGGTGGTCATTTAGTTCACCATGGTGTGTGTGTGAGTGTGCACATGTGTTAGTGTGTGTGTATGTGTGTGAGAGCATGGATGTATATGCTGGTAGGTGTGCTACAGAACAAGAAGGGAAAGCATGTCCTTTCTGTCCCATTTTTACAGATTGATCTTAAGATGAAGCAGTCTGCAATTCCATCTAAATGGCCTGTGTGTGCATGGTGTGTGTGTGTGTGTGTGTGTGTGTGTGTGTGTATGTGTGTGTGTGTGCGCGCGCACGTGTGTGTGGTTGGTTTATGATTGGACACCAAAAAAGGATGTTGTGAGTCCTGCTCTATCTCTTTCCATCTTATTCCCTCGAGGCGGGGTCTCTCTCTGAACCTGAAGCAAGGCTGGTGGTGACACCAAGCCCTAGCAATCCTGGTGTCACCGTCCCTACACGGAGGGCTGCATTATGGTGCTCATAGCCATGCCTACCTTTTTATGTGGATTTGGAGATTTGAACTCAGGTCCTTACGCTTGTGCAGCAAAGACTCTTCCCCTCTGTACCATCTCCACAGCCCTGCCGTAGGCTTTATTAGGGGCCAAGACCCAGGGCTCCCAGACTACAGGCCCAGGAGTCATATTTGATTTTTGTTGTTTTGCCCAAGTCAAATAGCTGTGACAGGGACCCAGGAATCCAGAAAGCCTAAAATACCCATTATGTGGTCCTTTATAGAGCAATGGGCAGCAGGCTAGTCTAGAGCAATGTCTCTATGTGCAGATGTGGAAACTGAGGCCCAGAAGGCAGGCAGTGACACGGAGACAGATTCCGGAGCCATTTCCTAAGAGGATTCTCTCCTGGGGCTCCTCCCTCCCTGCCAGCACGTGGCTGGTCCACCTGCATGGCTGGGTGGAATTCAATCTTCAGGAAGCCAATCTCAGGCAGCGCTCAGCTTCCTAGAAGGAAGGATGTGTTGACAGACCCTGCTTCCCACCTCTAAGAGCCGAGCAGAGGCTTTGGGACGTCAGTGTGTGTCCCTAGTGTTCACATGGTGCCGAAAGAACAAATGAATGGATAATGGGGCAAATAAATGATGGGATCAAGGTCTTTGAAGGATCTGAGCTGGCATGATGTTGTCCCAAAATGGGCCAGCAGAAAGGACCCCAGAGCAGACCTAGTATTCAGATCCCTGACTTGAGACTAATGGGGGCTCCCCAATGCCAACTCCCCCACACCCAGGAGGTCTCAGGAGGCCTGAAGAGTGCAGAAGCAGAGGGACTAGTGAGGTCCCCCTGGTGACTCTCAGGGAGGTGGGGAGGCACTGTGGGACCTTTAATGATGACTAATTTGCAGCTTATTAATGCGGTGGTAATTAAGAATATTCATTTTATTAAAAGCCGTTTATTGTAATAACACATGCAAATCCGGAGAGCGCATTGTGCTCACGTACCAATCCACACGGGTCTATTGTGGCTCAGCCGATGGCAGGTCGCTGCGTCACTAATTGTTAGAGTTTAGGGTCTAATTTTAAACCCTTTTAATTCCATTTGAAATAATTGCTTTAATGAAATTCAAAGTACTCAGAGGCAGTCATGGAAAAGGTGGGTGGTGGTGGTCCCCTCCTGCCCCCAGGAGCTGGGCTTTAAGCCCTGTGGCAGGAGATCTGTACTTGTCCCGGAGCTTCAGTGTTAGAGGAAGCGCGCTTCAGGAGAAATTGAAGTCTTATGATAGCCAGGGTTCTGTCTGTTTAGGGATAGTAGCCCAGGCTGGGGAAGAGCCAGTCTGTATGCAGAGAGACTGCAGGAGGCTGAGGGATGTCATCTCTATAAGCCACATAGGGACAAAGTCTGCAGAGATGAAAAGAGACCCTTCATCGGGGGTCACGTCATTAATCCCAGTAGCATCAGTGATCCTCAGACAAGCTAAACCTAGGAATTGTCTTCCTTATAGTGTAACTCTGGTGGACTGTGTCCTGCGTGCTAAGGATGCCACTTTGCAGTCATTTCCCGAGGCCACTGAGGCTGGGAGAGGATCACTTCCCTTTTAAAAGAGAGGTTAAAGGGCAAATCTAGACTTGCACCAAAGCGTATCTACCTGTTCTCGGAGACCATCTATGTTCTGAGGTGGTGGGTCAGACCTGGGGCTCCAAACCTAGGGGGATCGGAATCACTCGGGGTGTTTCTGTGAACAGTTTTTGGAGCCCCACATACAGTACATACTGTTGGGACTGTCAGGGGCTGTAGCCTGAGGGTCTTCATCTTCTCTGTGCCTTTCTGGCTGTGCATCGGGCCTTTCCCAAAGAGAGTAAGAAGAGCAAGCTTACTCCCTTTCCTAGTTTTGTTTCCCAGCGCTGAGTTTAAACGATACCATGTGCCAGAGGGCTGTTCTAGGTGCTATCTATAATCTTCCTGAAGTCTGCTCAGGGTCAGAGGCCAACATCTTCTGGATACAACCATAGCTTTTTGAACAGAATGTTCTGGAAGCAGTGATGGGATGCTGTCTTTGAAGGAAGGCAAAAGCGAAGGCTTACCAGAAGAAACTGTCTTCAAGGGGAAGGATGCTGCCTCAGGAAAGCATGGAAGGGTGTTTCACAGAGGAGAAGAGGAAGAAGGGAGCAGAGGCATGGACATCTAGGGCACTGGATGGGCTGGCTTGCTTTCTTCTCTGCATGGTCCAATTGTGTGTGTGTGACAATAGTGATGTGGGCATATTATTCTGTCTTGTTGTCAGGACTGCTCTCCCTCCTGTGGACTTTGGGGACACAAACATCCACATTGTGAGGGACCCTGTAGCTGAGAGCAGCAGACGGGGAGCTGATGTCAGCCAACACCCCTGATGGAGCCTCAGAGCCTCAACAGCCTTCCCCAGTGGGACTGTACTCAGAAAAACAGCCCTGGCAACTGTTAGACAACCTAGAGAGACCCCGAATCCAGGACCGGGGTTAAATCAAGCCTGAACTCTGGACCCAAGGGAGCTCGGAGAGACGTGTGTCTTCAGGCAGGACATGCAGCTCAGATGGCAGAGTACACGTTAGAGCCCAGCACTACGTAAACCAGGAGCGTCCATGCCTGTAATTCCAACCGGGTAGGGAATCAGAAGGGCTGGCTGACCACTCTTTGAGGAACGGTCTCTCTGTAGTCCAGGTTGACTTCCACTTCGTGGTAATCCTTCTGCCTCAGCCTACCAAGTCCTGGGATTACAGAGGTGAGCTACCACACCTGGAAAGATCTTTTTTTATCTTTCTTTTTCTTAAGTAAAATTTATGTATGGTGAACTACATAGATTCTAATGACGCACTTTGATGAGTTTTGACACATGTGTGTACTAACGATACAACCACTGCAATTAAGCTATTTTCATGCTTCTAGGACTTCCCCCTCCCCCCTTTACCTCATTCAGCCAGTTTGTACTGACCATAAGGATCCACTGTTCTGAATTTTGCCACTGGAGTTGAATTTTGTATTAGGATTTGTTCACTCAACATCAGTGGTTCTCAACCTGGGGGTAGACTGAACCTTTCACAGGGGTCACATATCAGATATCCTGTCTATCAGATATTTACATTAGGATTCATAACAGTAGTAAAATTACGGTTATGAAGTAGCAACGAAAATAATTTTATGGTTGGGGGTCACCACAACATGAGGAACTGTGTTCAAGGGTCATAGTATCGGGAAGGTTAGGAAACATTGCCCAATCTGCTTCTGAGATTTGTTTGAGCTGTTGTGCACCTCAGCAGGTTTCCTGGTTTCTGGTTTCCTTTTGACTAGATTCCCATTGAGTGAATATATCACAGTTTATTACTGATCCACCTGTTACTGGATATTGGGGATGTTTCCAGTTTGGAACTGTTATGAGTAATACTGATGAGGATATCCATGTATGAGTCTTTTAGGACATACTCATCCTGAGAAACTGCGGAGGAGAGGACGGTGTGGACCCTGCGGTAAGTAAGCATTTGCTTTCTTCCCAGCTGGCTCACAGTGTTCCATCCCAGCTCTGTAGAGAATTCCAGCATCTCCACACCCGCAGTAAGATGGATATTTTCTGCCTCTCTGGTTTTTGTTATTTAGTGAGTGTCAAGTGATATCTTACTGTGGTTTTTTTTTTTTCATGATTCCTGATATCCAGCAATGTTTCCTGTGTTTAGGTATCCAAGCACATTCTTTTGCGATGTATGTATCTGGACATCTTGCTCATTTGCCTAGGTAGTTTGTCTTTTTAGTGTCGACTTTATAATAAACAATCACATGAGCTAAGCGTATTTTCTTCTAGTCTGGGGCTCGTTTTTCATTTTAGGACCCATCCAGCAAAGGCTGGACATTTCATTAGAGTTCCATCTGTTGGTCCTGTTCTCTATGACTGGCTTCCCCCAGCTTGACTGAGGCCCCCAGACAAAGGGCCTCCTGGATGCTAAAAGTGTTGTCCTACCCTAGGTCACAAAGCTCATGACCGATGTTTCTCTAGATTTGTTAGTCTAAGTTAGCACATTCAGGCTTTTTAATCCAGCCAGCCAAGCCAATTTTTATGTGAGGTGCAAGGCAGGACAAAGTACTTTCTGTGGTTGCTATTTCTTTTTGTTTCCATGTTGCTTTATTTATTTGTTTTTAGAGTTGCTTTTATTCCCAGCAACACTTGTTGAGACTTTTATGTCCACATTGAATTGCCTTGATGTTTTGTTAAACCCCACAGAACTGTCTGTGTTATCTCTTTTGAACTCTCCTCTCTTTGCTGATTTTAACTGTCCACTCTCTTCTCTTCATTGTCCCCATCTCCTCTATAAGCCTTCTGTAATTATTGAAATCAGGTAACGCCGTGTGTGTGTGTGTGTGTGTGTGTGTGTGTGTGTGTGTGTGTGTGTGTGTGTAGTTTCAAGATTATTTGGGCTGTTTACATCCCTGGCAGCATCCTAGATATTTAAGATATTTGTCAAGTTTATTTAGAAACCTGTTAATTTAATTTATGAGTAGGGGATTGAAGAGTTGGCTCAGTAGTTAAGAACAAGTTAGCTCTTGCAGAAGACCAGAGTTCAGTTCTCAGCACCTACCTCAGGAGGCTCACAACAGCCTGTTCGAGGGATCTGATGCCCTCTTCTGGCTTCCAAGGGCAACTGTACACAGGTACACATACTTCCACACAGAGACACATACATATACATGGCTAAACATTTAAAAGTATCAATCTTCAGAAAAATGTTTATAATTGGGATTGCATTGTATATATAGATATTCTGGGGGAGAAATATATTTTCATATTAATATTCCAATCATAATTACAGTATATTTCTTCACTTATTCAGTGAAATAGTCATTTAATTAACTCAGTATTTTGTGATTTTTCAATGTATGGCTTTTAGATATTCCTTGCTAAATTTATCTCTAAATTTTTTTGTTTTGTTTTGTTTTTCGAGAGAGGGTTTCTCTGTAGCTTTGGAGCCTGTCCTGGAACTAGCTCTTATACAAGAGCTGGCCTCGAACTCACAGAGATCCACCCACCTCTGCCTTCCAATTGCTGGGATTAAAAACGTGAGCCACCACCACCTGGCTATCTCTAATATTTTGTGCTTCATGCTATAAATTAAAATTTCCAATTGCTTGCTGCTGACACATAGAAAGAAATATTTTGTGTATTAATTTTTAAAAACCAGTCTGTTGACAGTGGTTTCTGTCCTATACAGTCCCACAGTCATTAGGAAGCCTCTCTTCAATGAGACACGCTTGCCTACCTGAGAAAATGCTGCTAGCAAGAAGCCATGCTTAACTCTGTTCTTTTGTGCCTAGAATTCCTTCCCAAGCTCTCTCAGGTTTTAAGTGGATGTAGTTACCCACGTTGGTGCCCTTTTTGACAGAGAAACACACAGAGATCTACATTCATTATAAACTGGTGGCCAATTAGCTCAGGCTTCTTATTAACTCTTACATCTTACATTAACCCATTATTCTTGTCTGTCTTAGCCACGTGGCTCAATATCTTTTATCAGTGAAGCATTCTTATCTTGCTTCCTCTGCATCTGGGTGACAACTACAGACTGAGCCTTTTCTCTTCCCAGAATTCTCCTATTCTGGTTGCCCCACCTATATTTCCTGCCTTGCTACTGGCCAATCAGTATTTTATTAAACCAATACAAGTGACAAATCTTTTTTTAAATATGTGTAGTTTTTTTAAAAAAATATTTTTTATTTACTTATTATGTATACAATATTCTGTCTGCAGACCAGAAGAGGGCACCAGACCTCATTATAGATGGTTGTGAGCCACCATGTGGTTGCCGGGAATTGAACTCAGGACCTTTGGAAGAGGAGGCAATGCTCTTAACCACTGAGCCATCTCTCCAGCCCCAAGTGACAAATCTTTACAGTGTACAAGATCATTGTACCACATTACCAATCATCTTGATAAATTAATATTATTGGTTTGAATAAATTTTAAATATATTTTTATTTAGTGTTTATGTTTGTGTGTGGATATATACACAAGCATGTATTGTTCCTGGAGGCAAAAAGGGAGGCTGAATCTCCTGAAACTATAGTTAGCTGGAGTTGTGAGCCTCTGAACATGAGTGCTGGGAACTGAACATAGGTCCTCTAGAAGAGCAACAAGTGCTTTAGCTGCTGAGCCATCTCTCCAGTCCCTTGAGTAATTTAAAAACCTAAATTTTTGACAGCTTCTACATAAATGGCCCCACCATCACTAAATACAGTTTTGTTTCTTTACCAGCCTTAGACTGATCCCCTCCCCCCCCCCAGTGCCATTTCTCTCAGAGGCAGTGAGGGCAGATACAGTCTCCCTCTTGTTAGAACTATCTAGAAAGTGTTCTGTGTACCATTGCTGGTTGCTGCAGGTGCTGCTGCTGCTGTCATGGGTGTGTTACTGTTGTTATGACAACCTTCACCCAAACAAGGGATTGTCCTGGGCTTGCATGGGTGCTGAGTTTCTCACATGACTTTCCTGTACCTATTGGCTTGACTTCCCCTTCTTTTGTCATGTGCTGGGTAACACTGAGTTTCCAAATATCAAACCAACCTTGGATTTCTGGAATAAGTCCCTCTTGGCTAAAATGTAGTCTCCTTTTCATATATTACTGAATTCAATTTGATAGTAGTTCATTAAGAATTTTTATATCCATATTCATGAAAAAAAACCCAATTTATTACTCCCCTGCCTTGTTATTGTTATTGCCTGGCTTCTGGTACCAGATTTATATTGGCTTTATAAAATGAATTGGCGATTGTTTCAGGCAACTCTATTTTCTGAAGGAATTTGCATGCAGCTGACATTATCTATCAATGATTTTATCTATTATCAGGTATTATCTAAAAGGAAAACTTGTCACTGTCGTTGCCTAGTCTAGAGTTTTTCTTGTGGGGAAGTTTTGAGTACAATTCAACTTCTGAAATAATTAGTGCCTATTTTAATTTTTCTATTTCATCTTGCATCAATTTGTACGAGTTGTGTTATGTGTGCTTTTTGAAGAACTTTGCCCATTTCATCTGTCAATCTAATAAGAAAATAGTGTAGTTTTCCATTATTCCTCGAAGCATCGGTATTGATCCTTCTCGTCACTCTCCCCATCTCTTTTCTCTCTCTCTTTCCATTTCCCTTCCTCTCTCTACAACTCCTTCTCCCCTCTTTCTCTACACATCTCTCATTAGTTCTGCTACCAATTTTAAATTTTTTGTTAATTGTTCCAAAGACAAGGATTGACTGTCACTGCCCTCTCACCTTCTCCTTCATTTATTTCTTGTCTTTATCATCTCCTTTCCTTGTATTATGATTTTATTTCCTCTTCTTTTTCTAGCACATAAAGGCAGAATCAGATCCTTTATTTAAAAATCTTTATTTCTAATATGGCACTTAAAGATTTCTTTCTTTATATTTCTTTACATGTCTAGGAGTGTTTCCTGTGCACTGCATGCGTTGCCTGGTGCTGCAGAGGCCAGCAGAGGGCGATAGATCACCTAGAACTGGAGTCACAGACAGTTGTGAGCAGCCATGTTGATGGTGGGAATGAAACCCAGGTCCTCTGCTAGAGCAGCCAGTGCTCTTAACCACTGACCCATCTCTTCAAACTCCTGACATGAGTATTTATTTATTTATTTATTTACTTACTTATTTATTTATATTTTTAAAAGATTTATTTTTTGGGCTGGAGAGATGGCTCAGCAGTTAAGAGCATTGCCTGTTCTTCCAAAGGTCCTGAGTTCAATTCCCAGCAACCACATGGTGGCTCACAACCATCTGTAATGAGTTCTGGTGCCCTCTTCTGGCTTGCAGGCACACACGCCAAACAGAATATTGCATACATAATAAATAAATAAAAGATTTATTTGTTTATTTTGTATACAGTGTTCTGTCTGCATGTATGCCTGCAGTCCAGAAGAGGGCACCAGATCTCATTACAGATGGTTGTGAGCCACCATGTGGTTGCTGGGAATCGAATTCAGGACCTTTAGAAGAGTGCTCTTAACCTCTGAGCCATCTCTCCAGCCCCTGATATGAGTAGTTAAATCACACCCAGAAATCTATTTCCCTCTGAGCCCTGCCTTCATTGCACCTCACACATGCTTATATACTGTATATCCATTATCAATTGGCTCAGAATACTTTACATTTTCCTTTGGGACTATTTCTTGATCATATTGAATATTAAAAGCATAGTCTTCAATTTTGACTTATGTAGAGCTTTTTAAATGGTTATATAGCAGAATTAATAAAAATCCAGAGACAGATATTGGGGTTCAACCTGAAGGTCAGAAAAGCAAAACAATCACTGACTCTTACCTCTACCTCAGTCTGCAATGGCGATCCTGTCTCCAGGAATCTCAGGATGAGACTGTGTCTGAGAGCTGTCTCCTCCCAGCTTATATTCCTCTCCAGGGCTGGGATTAAAGGCCTGTACCACTAGCGCCCAGTTTCTATGGCAACTAGTGTGGCTACTGGGATTAAAGGTGTGTGTCACCACTGCCTTGTCTGTAAGGCTGACCAGCGGGGTTGTTTTACTCTCTGATCTTCAGGCAAATTTTAGTTATTAAAATTCAGATGAAATATCACTACATGGCTATTTCAAGTTATTACTTTTGAGAAATCTGCATGTACCATTATTAGAGACATACTCTGTAAACTTTCAATCTTTTGCAGCTTATTGGAATTTATGTTAAGCTCTTGTATATACCAATCTCGGTGAAAAGAATGTGTGTACTGTGGATGTCCAAGACGACGTTCCCTAGCTATGAATTAGGTAAGACTGACTGATAGCATTGCTCAGATTTTCTACAGCCTTCTGAACTCTGTTGTGTAGTGTGGGATGGTGGGAGGGTAGCGTTGGGATCTCTGGCTATCAGAGCCAGTGTGTGCACGGAGGATCTGTTAAAAGATACATGTCGTTAGGAGAGTGTGATTGTTTAAATGAGATATGCCTGGTCCCCAGTTAGTGACACGGCTTGGGGAGGCTTAGGAGGTCCTGCTTTGTTGAAGGAGAAATGCCACTGGAGGTGAGCTGTGGGAGTTTAGAGACTGGCACCATTTTGAGTTCACTCTCTCTGTTTCTTGCTCAAGGTTCACAATGTGAGTTCTCTTCTTCCTGCTCCTTCTGCCTTCCTTTGCTCTGCCATCAGGAACTCTCCCTCTCCAACAGTAAGCTCCCCAAAACTCTTCTATAAATTGCCTTGGTCATGGTGGTTTATCACTGCAATAGACAAGTAATGATTACAGAGAGCCATGTCTTTCTAAATGAACTCTCTCATCACTGTGGAGTAGCCCCCTCATCTCTGATAATATCACTTCTCTTGACTCCAGGCTTCCCCAGTGTTCACAGGGCTGCTGTGGGGGTACTCGGTGTTATCACACAAGAGTAACCCTAGTATGTCTCCCCGCTTCAACCTTTCTGCATCTCTACATTTAAAATGTATATTTTTAGTGGACAGAAAACAGCTGAATCTTGTACTTTTTTTTAAAAAAATATTTATTTATTATGTATACAGTGTTCTGTCTGTGTGTATGTCTGCAGGCCAGAAAAGGGCACCAGACCTCATTACAGATGGTTGTGAGCCACCATGTGGTTGCTGGGAATTGAACTCAGGACCTTTGGAAGAGCAGGCAATGCTCTTAACCACTGAGCCATCTCTCCAGCACCTGAATCTTGTATTTTTATCTAGTTTGATAAAATGGCTTCAGACCTTTAAAGTTGCACAATAAGGAACCTCAGTCAGCTTACCTAGAGACTAGCCTTCTACTTCTGTTTCTGGGACTCTGATTGGTTTGGGAAGAGTCCCCAAGTCTCTGGGACATCTTTCCTTGGTGACAGGAACTGCTTGTTACTTGGCTGGTTTGGGTCTGGAGGTGGCTATGAGGAGCTAGACTGAGAGGGTAAAGCCCATGGCAACCTATGATAATGCTTTTTAGAAACGTCACCGTCATGGTCCGCTGATTACATTGCGAATGTACCCTCCGTGGTAGTTCCCTGTGGGAGAAAACCTGCCGCTGTGGAGGGAAGCCATGGCTGCTATGGCGCTCCTCCATCTCTGCTTTTTATGTTTCCAAACCCGGAGAGTTCTGATGACTTCTGCAAGAAAGCTTTCACGGAAAGACAGAGAAAAGGCACAAGAAAGACTCTGGAACACACCGAGGGCCCACCACGCAGTGTGGCGTGTCACGTGGTGTGCCACGTGGTTGCTCTCCGACCCTCCCTCTCCCCCACTTCCTCTGTCCCGAAAAATTCAGAGGGGATGCTGAACCCATCCTTGCTCTGTGACTGTGGCTCCTGATCAGCCTGTTAATCCTTGTCACCTTCAGGAGTCAGTGCTCCAGAGCGGACAGACAAAAGACAGCTCAGGCAGGTTGAAGGGGAGGGTTTTGCTCCAGGAAGCTGGAAACCTTGCCAAGAGAAAGGCTGCATTCCATGAAGTCAGTGCTGAGGATCCCAGAGTGAGGGAAGCAGGCCCAGAGCCTAGAAGATACTGATCCATTTCCCTGTTGTATCCTAGCAGCTTGTTTCAAGTCCCACAGCCTCGGCTGGCTCCTGTGTACCAGGAACACAGTACCCGTTTTTATTCTTAGCCCAGCTTGTTTTGTTTCTTTTTTATATGTGGGGTATGATTTTCTTTTTTTAAGGATTTTGCTCTGTAGTCCTAGGTGGCCTCTAACTCACCACAATCCTCCTGTCTCAGCTTCCTCAATTCAGTGTTGGGATTACAGGTATGAGCCACCACAACCCATTGCTTCCATTTAAATAACATGTTACGTTTCTTAAAATTGCAGATATACTAATTGGAAACGGTCACAAAACAATGGAGCGACGGACTCCAGGTCATGTCCAACTCCAGCTCCAGGGCCTGTACTCTGCCCCAGGCTCCCTGCTTTCCCGTTCTGACCTCTGTCACACGCGTGAGAAAGCTGAAGTTTAAAGAGGGGAAGGGATTTGTCCGGGGTCACAGAACTAGCAAGCGACACACACTAGCTCAGAACTCAGGTTATCTGACTACAAAGCCCTGTGCTCTCAGCGCGGCTCTGCCTCTGGTGGCTTCCCACCCTCGGGCTGCCACCGTTCCTGCACCTTTGACTCCAAACAGAGGCCTCTCCGTCACCAAATAATGTGATCAAATCAAACCTTCTTTCCATACAATTAGAAAACATAACGGGTTACAGCATTTAAGAGAAAAAAAATGAAGCACAAAACCTCCAAAGCTTCTCAAAGGTAATTAATTTCTATTACTGGTGAGAGAGGACCCACTTAACACGTCTTTTCTTATTCAAATTACCATTGACGGCACCTGCTTTTTTATTCTTGGGAAACCCTGCTACAATGCGGGTAAATTATGTAAGACTGTAGAATTTATGAAGATAAGGCAATTAGCATCACAAAACCAAGTCCGGGTTACAATTTCTGGGGACTAGAAAGAAGTGTGGTGCTCCCTTAAATGGCCCAGGGAAGTCTCACAGACTGAGTTAATCCTGAGGAGTCAAGAAAATTGAAGGCTAAATGGTACCATGATGGTGGGGAATGAATTGCCTGGGTCTTTGGGTGACGGGGGCTGTCTGTGAGGAGAAGGCAGAGGCCTGGGCATCTCCTGCTTCCCCTAGAGAGAGAAAGGGGTGGGCACAGGATTTGAGTGGTGGGAAGGCAGGAAAGGGGATAGGAAGTTTGAGAGATTCCTGGTGTTTGGGGTCAAGCAGAGTCCTTCAGCCCGGGACCACCACCCAGTTAGATCTGTGAAGTTTTCACTGTGGCTCTCAGTGCCTCCCGCCCCCTCCCCGTCCAGCCTCAGCACAGCTGGTGCTCAGCAGGTGCACACTTAACAGTGCTTCTAAGGGCTTCAGATCTGTCTGCACTGGAGGACTCCTCAGGACCCCACAAGTGAGGCCTGGTGGTCCCTGCCAGGGGTTGCAGCACTCTGGAGGGGCCGGAGTTCAAAGTCACCTTCAGCTTCATTTTTAGGGAGTTTGTTCCAGCCTGACCAACGTGAGACCTTATCTCAAGAAACCAAAATAAATAAGCAAACAAACGACACTCTTGAACCGCAAAGGAACACCTGATTTCATCGCGATAGGTGGGGTAGGTATGGGGGTGTACTTCTGAGACCGTGTGCAAAATTTATACTGAGGGGTAGATCTATGTGCATGTATGGACCTGCAGTTTTTATTAGATGCTGGGCAAGTTTTAGCTGAATTGGAACTTAGATTGTTGGGGGTCAGGAAGAGGCAGGAACCTTCCACATTCCCAGAGGTCTGGTACCCACCTACTGCTAGGCTGACCCAGAATTGATGGGTTCCATGGTTAGGACTAAGCATAGTTGGGACCTCTGGGCTCCTGGGTTGACTGTCCGCTGCTTGCCATTCAGCTAGTCCTTGCCTGTGTGAGTGTCCCCAGCAGCTACTCCTGTCCCACAGGATGTGTGGGTGAGAAGATGGTACCCTTCCCTGGGAGGATGCTTGACATTTGGGAAGCTTGGCAAGCAAGGGTGAGCCTGGGCGCCAGCTCTTATTGCTTTCTTGTGTCATTGTACAAAGTCTTTTTTGTTTGTTTCTGTTTTCTCCAAAACAGGGTGTCTCCGTGTAGCTTTGGAATCTGTCCTAGAACTGGCACTATAGATCAGGCTGGCCTTGAACTCACAGAAATCCACCTGCCTTTGCCTCCTGAGTGCTGGGATCAAAAGTGTACGCCACCATTGACCGACTGTGTCACTGTACAAAGTCTAACATGAGCGAGCAGCCTTACACATCTTATCAGACCCTTTAATCCAGGAGATGAGTCATTGGTTTTTCGCTCCTCCCCCTCTCCCCTTCTCCCTCCCTCCCTCCCTCCCTCCCTCCCTCCCTCCCTCCCTCCCTCCTTCCCTCCCCATCCTCCCTCCTTCTCTCCCTCCTTTCCTTCTCTTCCTTCCTTCTTCTCTTCCCCCTTACCTTTCTTCCTTCCTACTACCCTTTTTTTCTCTCTCTTTTCTTTTCTCTTTTGGCAAGAACCCAAGAATATTCTAGCTAGGCCTCCCTGATAGAAGAGTCAGTTTTGGGCTCAGGAGACAACTGCCATCACAGCCAGGCTGAAGCTTCCTTCTCAGTCAGTTTCAGGGCCAGGCAGATCTTAAGATAGAAAGGTTGGACAGGAAGCTGGGCGGACACAGAAAAGTAGCCTGGAGAGAGACCACAAAAGCCTGGGAGAAACAAGTTTGAGGAAGAGTCAGTGGGTCAGAGAAGACCAGAGGAGCAACTCTTGTTCCTGGCTTCCTTCTCCAGTCAGCTTCACCTTATCTGCTAAAGTGCTGTGTTGTGCCTTAATGTGAGATTATCTATCCACCCACCCACTCTTGAGGACATCTCCCTGGTCCATCTATCCACCCATCCAACAGACATCTCTCTGCCCACTGGTACATCTACCCACCCATCTATCAGTACATCTCTCCACCCACTGGTCCATCTATCCACCCACCCACCTACTCACCCATGAGTACATCTCTCTATTCAATGGTCCAGCTACCCCCCCCCCACATCTATTCACCCATACTTTCAATCACTTAAGATTAAATATTTACTGAGGATCTGCCATGTGAAGATGCTGGTCCAGGCAGGAGAGATTCAGAAGTGACCAAGACAGCCCCGGGCACCGCTGTGCCAGAACTTAAGCTTCTCTAGACACATGTGCCAAGAAGACGCCACTTTTTCCAGCTGGTCTCACCTATATCCCAGGTTCCCCGCCATTTCTTTGTAATTTAGTACTTCTAATTGTGTGTGTGCGCGCGGGCTTGCAGAGGAGGGAACTGGGAGGTCCTTGGGTTGAGATTTGTATCCCTCATCTCCAGCCATTTCTTTAGTAACCAGATGCTTAATTACTGTAACAGCTGGAAATATTAGAAGCTTCAGAGATGTGTCTCAGGGCAGAATTCTTTTCCAACCCTATTTCCAAACCATACACACCACAGGTTTCTCTAGGGGGCTGGAAGAGACAGTGAAGAATCCAACTACTCCATGATGCTGTCTTGGGACCCCAGGAAGCATGGCTCAAGCTGAGGGGGTGGTAAGAGTGCCAGGACTTAGAACTTGGCCCATCTTTTGGGGAAGGGCCAGCACCTAGTTTGGGAAATGTACCTAGCTGCAGTTGAGCTTTGGAGAGAAATTGAATCAGGTAAACCGGTCAGAATAAAGACAAGGAAAGGAATACACACAGGTAGGGACAGAGAGCACCCACCACAACCTAAATGGGAACCCAAGGAACACTGACCTCCTCTGAGGACAAGGTCTGACTGCCCAGAATCTCAGATGAGGCTCACAGAGCTTGGATGTGCGCAGGCAGTGACGTGAACAGCCTCATCCAGCCTTGGAACTTCAAAGACCCTTTGAACCATCGGCCCATCATTCCACAGTAAGGCACAATTATCCTTCATTTTATAGACACCAAAGCCAGTGCTTAGAGATGCTGCACCTGGGGCCTCCTGGAGCCAGTGCAGGGAGGCAAGGGTTTCTGGGTCTTCGGATATCCGGGTCTTCAGTTGAATCTCCAAAGCCGCTGCTTCAGCCAAACAGAAGCTTCTAGGCCACACTGCCCTGCCTTGGGTTCTAGAAGGCCTTGGACTCACTAGCAGTGGACACGCCTATGCATTTCACGGTCTGAACAAGTGCCAGGCCCCAAGGTGGTAACATTAGCACAGCGTCTCACTGGATACTCCCAGAGAAGCTAGGACTGTAATCCTCTCTTGATTTATAGAAGAAACAGGCTTTGAGAGGGAACTTTCCAGAATAGCATCCATCCATTCCCTGGGATCCATAGACAAAGGTTCAAATCTCCGTCGTACCACTTGAGGTGACAATGAATTTGAGACAGAGGCCAGTTCTCTGATGATTCAGGTTACGAATATCTCTTTCTGAGGATTAAGGTGGGATAAAATACTTCAGCTATGTGATGCCCCAAGGATCTCAGAAGAGAAGCCACCAATCTCTAGGTGTGCCCACTCCGCTCCTACAAATTCTGGGCAACTCAAACCACGGGTGCACAGAAAAGAGAGAGAGAGAGAGAGAGAGAGAGAGAGAGAGAGAGAGATCCTACTCAAGTGACTGCATTATATGACTGAAGATGCCACGGGGCAGGAGTCATGGGAAAAGGGTGGGTGGAATACAGGGCAGCCTGACCAGCAAGTGCAAGCACTGCAAAGCCAGTTCCCGTTTGCTCTTACCATGATGTCAGAGAAGCAGCACAGCACAGAATCCTTCTGTGTGCTCCGTCTAGCACCCCTACAATTTATCTGGCAAAAGCTGCGAACTGAAGGCCAGATTGGGCCCTGTCCCAGCTTCTCCTGGAGTGAGAAGCTTGGCTTTGGGTCAGTATGGAAGGAAGGGGAGACAGGAGCAGGGCAGGGCAGAGCTGGTCTTGCAGGTACCACCCCCTCATGCTGCTGTGCTGGGCCTCAAGACTTCATAAAAGAAGAATGGGTTAGCTATTACCATCAGCTACAAATTGCACACACCTTTTCAGCAGGGCCTGTATCTAAGTCTTTAAAAGGGTTTGGGGATTTGAACCAGTGCTTTTCCTAATCAATACAAATTGTACCTTTAAACAGGACCCAGCTGTAGGCCTACTTTTTCTTCTAATAAATGAGTAGCCAACATCATTCCTGGGGGTCTGGACTTGAGAGTAAAGAGCAGGAAGTGGAATTGGCATTGTGGGTAATGAGAGGGCCTCTAGAGTCTTGGCTGGAGGACTCAGGTGTATAGCTGGCAGCATTCATCGCTCAAACCCCTTCTCTCTAAATGGAAATAATTGAGCTACCCTATCTATGTATCCTCTAGAGGTACTGGAAAGGAGTCACGTTTCTCTTCTGGTTAAAGAATTAAAAACCACACCAAATCAACATTTATTCAAAGAGAACAATTATATTATTGTTTAAACACTCAAAGGCAGGCAAACTCTAAATCTGAAGGAGGAGAATGGAGGAGAGAAAGGAAAAAGCCAGGCCCTTTGAGTTAAGCAGGCATGGAGGTCAGGCAGGTGTGGCAGACATCAGCTCTGTGGTGGGAGAGGAGCTTTCGAGGAGACCAAGTCCCAGACAAAGCAGACTTAGGCTTTGGCCTGCTTCAGAAAGAAAGAAACGCAAGAGAAGATAAAAGAAGTAGGTCCACCTTTCTGGACCAATCTAGCCAAACCTCTCAGCTCCTGGGGAATGTGCTAGAGGGCCTTCTGAGGATGAAAACTGTATTGTCTCATTAAAGGGGTAATTATCCTACCTATCTCTTTAGCGTGGCTTAAGGTGATGAGCCTACCTTCCTGCGGTGGGAGGATTCCTTGCTTGGCCGGGTATCTGAGCAACCCAAATGGACGTATTTGTTTTTGTTTGCGTAGCTTGGAATGTGAGGTCTCCACCCAGACCCTGGGATTTCATTCTCTTGATCAAAAGGAGCTAGTTTCTCCTTAATGGACTTTTACTGTTGCTTTTATTACTTCAAAGGCTGCCCTGACAGCCTGAGCAGAGAATGAACAGGAGAGGTCAGCCTTCCAGATGGAGAGACCCCCAACTCCTTCCTTGTCCCCCCCCCCCCCAGCACCCAACACTGCCTTCACCATCAGAAACTCCTAGAAACAGCTCCGCATCCAAGTCAGGAAAACACAAAAAACCTAAGGCTGGGGAGACGGTACAGTCTGTAAAGTGACTCACACAAGCGTGAGGGACTAAATTTGGATCCCCAGAGTCAGATAAAAAGCCGGGTGTGGTGTCATGGGCCTATCATCCCAGCTCTGAAGAGGGGACTGATGTCTATGGAGCTCATTGGCAGACCTGGTGAACTCCAGGGTTGGTGAGAAGCCCCATCTCAAAACCGAAGGTGGAGGGTGATATGGGGAGGTAGTTGGCATTGACTTCTAGCCTCTACCTGCATGTGCACACTTGTGCATACACATGTTTGTAATGGTCTGCTCTGTCCCTTTAAGAGACAAGCCATGCCCACTCCCCCCCCCCCCCATTTGAGTCCACTGAAGCAAGCTTCCAGCCTGAGTCCTTTCCTTTTCTGGCTCCCTTCTCCCCACTTCTCCACTGCCCCCTTCTGTTTCTCTCTCTCTCTCTCTCTCTCTCTCTCTCTCTCTCTCTCTCTCTCTGCTCTCTCTCTCCTCTTTACCCCTTCTCTCCTTTCCCCTCCATAACCCACTAAATAAATATCCAACCTCATTCTGCATAGTGTGCCTATCCATGTCTCTGTCTCTTGCCCACTGTGTGGCTCCCTGCCCAGGACCAGCTGCCTTACGAGACCTGCAGCATGGTCCCATGGTGTGCCCATCTGTCTGTCTTTCCTCGTGGGACTGGCTGCTCCATCAGGGTCTCTCAGCCACCACGAGGCTCCTTGCCTGGGACTCGTGGCCTGCTGCAGCCACTCAGGGAATTGTGAAGTCTCTGCCTGGGACTGGCATGGTCTCAGGACTTGCTGCCTGGCTGCCTGCAGCCACTTTGGGGACCTGCAGTGTGGTTTCATGGACCTGCTGTCCACTGCCGCCACTCGGGGACCTACAGCATTTTACTTAATCCATTACAATGTTCATACAGTATTTGCTGCCCCCTGCCCCATACAGATGGGAAAAACAAAACCAAATGATACTGGGTTTCGATTCCCATCTCCTACTTCAGTGTTTCCCAGCACTCTCGGTCTGAGTGCATTTGTCCCTTTAGGTCCAGGGCTCTGTAGCGGTGCAAACACATCAATCTGTGGGCCTTGTGTTGGAGCTGCTCCAACTTTCCCCAGTTTCCAGCCTGTCTCTAGGACCTCTTCCTCTTCTCACCAGCTCTCAGCCCTTTGGGGTCTGTTCTCTCCTCTCTGCTCTTATCCACAACCTGAGCATAGGTATGAAGGAAGGAAGGAAGGCTGCCGCCTCTTTGCGACATCCTGACAAAACCCCTGGGTGGTCAGAGTGCAAAGGGAGAGAACCTAGGTACGGTAAATTTAGCATTCTGAATCTGACAAGAGTGTAAGTTATAAAACATGCCAAAGAAATTCACAGATGGCCCAGTGGTTGTGGTGCACGCCCTTAATCCCAGTACTTAGGTGGCAGAAACAGGTGGATCTCTGTGAGTTTGAGGCCAGCCTGGTTTACAGAGCGACCCTGTCTTGAAAGACCAAAACCAAAACAAAAAACAAACAAAAAGAACAGAAAAAAAGAAATTCACAGGTGAATTCTTTTGGTACCGGAAGGAAGTCTTGGAGAAGGGCTGGTTTCTCCTCAGCTCCCAGGAAGTCCAGCTGGTTTTGTTTCCATCTCTCTGGTTGAAGAGCAAAGTGGAAGGGGTCTCCAAGATGAAAGGCTCCCCGAGTGTGTAACCATCACGGCTGACATCTCCAGGCATCCCACGGTCGCCATAACACCTGCAGTGGTGCAAGGCTGGGCCACAGTGATGCGAGTTCTGTGTATTTTAGATTTGGAAACCAAGGCTCAGTTTCTCAGGACCACTCTGCGAGTGACTGGCAAAGCTACAGCCGGAACCAAGTGTTGGCTCCATTCTACACCAAGGCCACCTGCCGGGGATCTGTTAATGGCTTTGGATATTTTTTTTGATGCATTACTGCTGGCCTGACCCCATTTTCAGCAGCGATCTTTCTCTGGGAAGAAGATTGCCCCCACGAGCACAGGCCCAGGGGTCACTCAGATTAAGATTCTCCTGAAAGTGATCAAGTGCTTAGTGAACGCCAGCAAAGACGGGCAGGCCATGTCGCCGACAGTTCATGTGGTGACCCAGTGAAGTGAGAGGTGGGGACCTTCCTTCCCCAAAGACCCCAGGATCCAGAGCCAATTTGTGTTTCCCCTCACACTCACAAGAGTGTTGGGAAATTCCAGAAAGAAAGCCAGGTGTGATCCTAAGAAATAGTTACCTACATATTAAAGAGCAAAGAGACTTGCCATAGACCACAAGCTCCAGAACACTCGCCCCTGCCCGTCTTTCTGAAGATATCTCACCTCGACCTCGTTCCTTATTCCAGACACTCTGGGGCCACCATGTTTCTCTCTTCAAGCAATTGGTACCTGTTGTCCCCTCTCCCTGGCTTCATTAGTAAGATCATGGGTCAGCGAGAGATCCCATTTCAAAAAATAAGGTAGAAAGTGATGGAGATAGACGATAGATAGATAGATGATAGATAGATAGATAGATAGATAGATAGATAGAGAGAGAGAGAGAGAGATAGATAGATAGATAGATAGATAGATAGATAGAGAGATGATAGAAAGTGATAGAGGCATTGACCTCCTGCGCAAATACATGAACGGATGTGGCTTTCTCTTCAATTCGTTGTCAACTCACAAATCACCTTCTGAAAGGGCCGTTGGCCATCCTGATGGCACCGGTGAGCCCAGCCCCAACCAGCACCCAAACGACTAGCCAAGCAACAGTTAACATCTCACTGATTCTCACTGTTCACTGTGTGCCTCTCTTACTAGACTGCGGGTCCCTTGTCCGCTTTGATGACTGCTTTATTCATGTGCTCAGGACACACGGTAGGAGCCGGGCAGGCTTGCGGGATACGTCTCTGTCTTTTAAATGTGAAAACGTGAGACACCAGAGTTTGGGATGCTGTCGCCCTGGTCTCTGTGCTGGCCACAGGTGTCCTCAGAAGTCCTGGAATTTTTGTCTTTCTTAACAAATCTCACTGATATCGGTCCTGCCACCCAAGCAGGTGTCACTTGAAACAAGCGATTTAGTCCAAGCGACGATGCAAAGGCCCAGGCCTGCCGGGATTACCCACCATGCCTTTTTTCTTCCAGTGACCCAGAAGAAAGCTTGTAAATAGGTGTGGGGCCCTCAGAACGGTCCACGGGCTTTCTGCAATACTGTAAAAGGAAAACTTTCAAATACCACAATTTGCAAATGAAGACCTTTAAAATAATGGGATGGCGGCTCAGGGATGGGATGATTAGGATAATGCGATGTTTAAGTGGGCGCTTTTCCTCTCAAGGACCTACCTGAATTCTGCTGAGCTCATCCCACCCGAGACCTCAGAGAGATCAGTTATGACTTTTATTAAAGTCAAACCAATACCTGTATTCGCAGCCGCCTGGAGGAAATTTCTTTCTGTAACTCTGATTGAAGTTTAATGGGAACTACACAAAGAAAATTTACTTAACCTCCTCACCCATCTCTTCCACGGTGGAAGTCTGTTCGTCACGTGCTCGGCTCCCAGGAGACTCTATCAAAGATAGCACTTCTCAATTTCATAATATTTCTCAGAGTAAAGGAGGGAAGACAGCTGCGGAGCCCAAGCGCTCCAGACTCCGGCACCATCGGCGTCTGACTTCACTTACGGGAACAATGCTGGGGCTTTTCTCAAGGGTGTGTGTATTAATACCTTACAGATTACAAAATAAAAAGTGCATGAACTGCTGAGAAACGGTCTCGGGTGGACGGGAGTGTCCACAGACACAAAGCTTGGCCAAACTGCTCCTCGTTCTATTGTTAGTCAACACCAGCTCCCCGCACACCTTGGAAGCCAAGTGCCTGCTCCTCCGTGGTAAAGAAAACCTAAGAGTGGTCCCTCTCCTCCAGGGAGGCCCAGGTAGCACGTCACCACTGCCCACCAGTGTCCGCCATGTGCAGTACTTTATAGATGGGAAGTACTTAGGAAATTCCCACATTTTTTGTTGGGAACTTCGCACATAAACAAAAAGTATATAAGGACTGGGGAGACGGCTCAGTCGATAAAGAATTTGAGTTTGATCTCCAGAAATCATGTGTAAAAAAGTGGGGGCTCAGTGCTTGTAATCACAGCACTGGGAAGGCAGAGACAGGCAGATCCTTGGGGCTCACTGGGACAGTGTATGTCGGTTATCCATAAATACTGATATTAATAATAATGTAATATAATAATAATAATAAAACAATAATTTGTTTTCCTCTTTTCCATCAAAATCTGAGTTTAAACTGAGAGTTGGTCGAGAGCAGTGGTTCTCACACTTCCCAATGCTGTGACCCTTTATACAGTTCCTCATGTTGTGGTGACTCAACCATAAACTTGGTTTTGTTGCTATTACATAACTGCAGTTTTGCTACTGCTATATATTGCAATATAAATATCTGATATGCAGGATATCTATATGTGATTGGGTGGAAAGGTTGTTAGACATTCGAGGGGTCGTAACCCAAAGGTTGGGAACCATTGATCTAGATGGTAGAAAACAAATCTTAGAAAAAAATGGTGAGTCTCTATGACATCGGATTTGGTAACAGTTAACCCTCCCTCCCTCCCTCCCTCCCTCCCTCCCTCCCTCCCTCCCTCCCTCCCCCCCTCCCTCCCTCCCTCTCTCCCCCTCTCTCTTTCTCTCTTCTTTTGCTGCTCCTGTCCCCAGAGGTTGGTATTTCCTCCCCCTCCCCACTTTTTCCATTCCCTTTCCCCCAGTTAAAAACAAACCCTCCCCATGAGCTCTGTTCACGGTGTCTTTTTCTCTCGTGCCACTTTTTAAATTATAACAACTAGAATATGACAGAATCTCACAATAATTTCACTGATTGAGGAATCTAAACAACAGAAAACAGTTCATGTGATATTATTTCATTTACTTAAAATTCTCAATATAAGCTGGGTGATGGGGGCGCACTCCTTTAATCCCAGCATTTGGGAAGCAGAGGCTGGCGGATCTCTGTGAGTTCGAGACCAGCCTGGTCTACAAGAGCTAGTTCCAGGACAGCTAGAACTGTTACACAGAGAGAAACCCCCCCTCTATATATACACACACATATACATATTTCTCAGTATGGTGATGAAAGTGGCAGTAACTCGAACAGTAAGTGAAGTTTAGGGAGAGGAAGTGGGGATGAATGAGACCATTTTGGATCGTTATCTCAGCATTTTAAAATTGTAAAAATAGCTTTTTTTCTTGAGACAGGGTTTCTCTGTGTAACAGCCCTACCTGTCCAGGAATTCACTCTATAGACCAGGCTGGCCTTGAACTCACAGCATTCGCTTGCCTCTGCCTCCGGAGTGCTGGGATTAAAGACATATGCCACCACCACCCTCTTGCTGTAAAAAGTTTTAAAAGGAAAATTTAAAATAGGCTTGCTCTCACAGTGCCTAATATCAATCTCTTTTAAAGCCAAAAGTGCATTCTAGAACAAAACTCAGTACTGTTCAGATAAAGATAGCAGAATATGCATGATATAACTTTTTAAGTTGCTAGACATATGAAGAAATAAAAAGATGTAAGCCGGGCAGTGGTGGCGCCTGCCTCTAATCCCACACTCGGGAGGCAGAGGCAGCCAGATCTTTGTGAGTTTCAGGCCAGTCTGGTCTACAGAGTGAGTTCCAGGACAGCCAGAGCTACACAGAGAAACCCTGTCTTGAAAAACCACACACATGCAAAAACCACACACGCACACATACACACACGCGCACACACGTAACTCTGTGAAAGGAGAAGTTAATTGATAACAATGAAGTGACAAGCTGGTGAGATGGCTCAGTGGGTGAAAACGTTTGCTATACAAGCCTGACAATTTGAGTTTGATCCCTGGAATCCATGTCAAAACAAACAAACAAACAAATAAATAGTGCCAGATGAAATGGCATGGATTGTAATCTCAACACTCCTGTGGAGAGATGAAGGAAGGGACTAGCTAGCCTGGAACAAACCATGCAGAGAATCAACAAGAGGGACTCTGCCTCAAAACCAAAGAGAAGCAGAGGATCTGTTATGCCCAGAGCCGCGAAGTCCCTCAAAAACCGAGACCAAGTCCCGTATGTAAAAGCAAAGAGCCTTTATTTTATACAAGTTTGCAAACTCGGTCTCTCCTCATGTCCAACGTGTCGGAATAAGTGGAGAGCCCCGAGTTCAGATAGAGTTGGGTTTTTATAGTAGCAAAGGTGAGGGGTTTCTAAGGTTCAGGACTCCTGATTGGCTGACATTTGTCTAGGGGTGTCCTGGTGAATGTGTGCTGGCAGGTGGTCCTATCTACAGTGGTTGGAACGTTAGGCATTTCCTTTGGATGGTCTGTTCTTGGGTGGTGCTCAGGTAATCTTAGTTTATGGTCCTTCCTGCAACCAGGTATTGCTTCAGGGTAAACTGCTGAGACTCAGGCCTCCATTAAACTTATCGATGGCTGAGTCCTAACCTGGCAGGTGATAATGGTTGGAAGTTAAGAACTTTCTTTGGGGGGTCTGCTCCTATTAGGCTTATCACAGCTGTGTCCTACAGATTCACTCAAGAAAGTTGTTCTCTGACTCGCACAAGCCTGTGTTCTGGCATGTGCATGCACACATAAACACACACAAAGTCAACTTTCAACTGACGAATGTTCTAAATATTGAAATTAGACCGAGAGAACCGCTATGATCCAAATGTTTGCACCACTGCAAATATCATGTTAATCTAATCTCCAGGTGGGGAACTTGGGGGCTGGGGTAGTTAGGGCTCAGGGCAGAAACCTCAGAATAGTATTAGTCCATTTACAAAAGAGGCCTAAGGGGGGGCGGGGGTAGCTAGCCTCTTCTATGGTCAAGAGGCATTGTCCTCTCGCCTTTGAGGACACAAAACCCTCTTGGCATTTGAAGTTCCTATAAGCATTCCAGTTTAAAGCATTTGCTACCTAGCATCCTGAATGTACCAAGTCAAGGAACCGTAGATAACTGTGCAAATATAGTAAATCTATAGGAATAGGTGTATTTAATGTGTGAAGAGATGGGGAGTTTGAGAAAAAGAATTATTATTAACTACAAAAAAGAATCAGAGGAAAATTCTAGAACTGAAGAAAAAATCTGAAAGGTAAAAGGAAAAAAATCATTGGAAAATGTCATGGAAGATGGAAAAAGAAGATGAGATCAGTGAGCTGGAAGATAGAACCAAAGAAATGAAGCTGGGGGGGATTGGAGGAGAGGGCTGGAAACAGCTCAGGGGCCAGAGTGAGCGTGAGATGGCCTCAGGCGAGTACCAAAGAGCACTATAGTCCTAATAGAGAAAGCAAGAGAACCGTCAGGAACACGTGTTCAAATACTTGGTTAAACATTATTGTGTATGTGTGTGTTTGTGGGAATGTGTGCACTTGTGTGTGCGTAAGAGTACGTGTGGAAGTCAGAGGTCGATGTTGATGTCTTTTTCAGTCACTCCCCACCTTATTTTTTTTAAATATTTTATTTATTTATTTTTATTTTTTTATGTGCATTGGTGTTTTGCCTCATTTCATATATGTCTAGGTGAGGGTATCAGGTTCCCTGGAACTAGAGTTGACTGTAGTTACAGACAGCTGTGAACTGCCATGTGGGTGTTGGGAATTGAACCCAAGTCTGCTGGAATAGCAGTTAGTGCTCTTTTTTTTTTTAAAATCTTTTTTTTATTGAGAAAATGAGAAAAAAAACAAGTTTCCACCTCCTCCCAGCCTCCCATTTCCCTCCCCCTCCTCCCACCCTTCTCCCCCTCCTCCCACCCTTCTCCCCCTCCCCCCACTCCTTTCCCCCTCCCTCTCCAGTCCAAAGAGCAGTCAGGGTTCCCTGCCCTGTGGTAAGTCCTAGGTCCTCCCCCCTCCGTCCATATCTAGGAAGGTGAACATCCAAACTGGGTAGGCTCCCACAAAGCCAGCACATTATGTAGGATCAAAACCCCTTGCCATTGTCCTTGGCGTCTCATCAGCTCTCGAGGGGTGCACCCACCCACTGAGACAGTGGAGCTGATGTATCGGGAGCTCACCAAGGCCAGCTGGACTGTGACTGAAAAAGCTTGGGATAAAACTGGACTCTCTGAACATTGCGAACAATGAGTTAGTGCTCTTAACTGCTGAGTCATCTCTCCAGTCCCGCCCCCTCCTCCCCCAGACTGGCTTGTCAGTGAGCTCCAGGAATCTGCCTGACTCTGCTTCTATTGCCTTCCTGCAGTAGGACTGCAGATGTGTTGCTTTATGGGGAATTCTGAACTGAGGTCCTAACACTTGCATGGCAACACTTTGAGGTCCTAACACTTTGCTGACTGAGCCATCTTCCAATGCTAAAATCTGATTAAACAAGTGAATAAGAAAAGCAAGACAAATAAGCTACAACCATGAAAATACAAACCAAGCCAGATCCACAAAGTTGAACACATAGCCAACAAGATAAATCTAAAGAATTGCATATAAAGGTTCGTCAGAGTTAAACTCCTGAACAACGTGAGTGGACAGAACATGTGAAGATCAGCAAGAGATATTTTCATCAGAAGCAATTGTGTCCAGATGACATCATCTTAAAATGCTAAAAGAAAGGACTGGAAAGATGGTTCATACGTTAAGAACGTTTGTTGAATTGAAACCCAGGTTCGGTTCCCAACACCCACATCAGGAGACTCACAATTGCCTGTAACTCCAGTTTCTGGGGCATCTGATGCTGCCTTCTGGTCTCCATTGGCACTGCACGAATGTGGTACACATACGTGCATTCAGGCACACACACATAAAGAAATGCAGTAAGAAAACTCCACCCACCTAAAAAATCTATACAAAATAGAAACACTGTATAAAAATTATGAGGCAGCAAGATATTTTCAGATAAAGAAAGGCAAGACAACATGTCTAAAAGTGAGACACATTGGAGCCCACGGTAGCATGCAGAGTAAAACCTGAGCATGCCCAGAAGACATGCACAGGCCCTGCTCAAGAATGACACCCACGCTCCCAAAATGGCCTATATTTTTAGGCCAGAAGAACAGGAGGTTGATACGTTCAAAGTCATGGAAGAAATAGTGACCACCAGTAGTGAATGTTACACCCAGGAAAGCTATCCATCAGAAAGGAAGGGGAGATGGGGCGTTTACCAGGTAAGCATAAGCTAGGAGAGCTGTCACTGCCAAGCCTGCCTCGTAAGAAATGCCAAAGGGAGCTCTGCAAGCTGAACTAAGAGGAGCCAATTCCTAGCGTGAAAACACACAAAAGTATAACACTCACTGGCAAGTTTCAAGTATGCACTCCAGCCCAGAATACACTAGTGCTTATATCACATGCACCCTTAGGATGATGAGTAGAGATAAAACCGTGAAGACAGTAATATCTGTGATAAGTTGTTAAGGGCTACACGATATGAAAAGGTATACACAGTGACTTTAAAAAAGACCGTGTTGAAGACTGAAATCATAGATCCTTGTGCGGTCACAGTAGTACAAGTCACTCTCAAGTGACAACATGTTTATGTCGGCCCTGTGGTCACCTCCCAACAGAGACCTATACACGGTACACAAGAGGCCAAAAATAAGAAGTCAAAGCACAGCATCTCAGAAGAGAGAAAAAGAACAAATGCCTATGAAACAATAAGAAAACAACAGCAAAATAACAATGAGTCCTTTCTAACCAATATTATTTTAAACATAAGTGGATTAAATCCTCTAATCAATATATGCATAGAAACTGAATAGCTTTTTGAAAAGCAAAAACTCACTATATGTTACTGTGATGGATTTCCATTGCTATGTCAAATAGCTAATTGAGAAGAAAGGTCTATGTTGCTTGTGATTTGGGGGGTGGTTTAGTCCAAGATCATTTGGACCATTGCCTTTGCATCTGTGATGAAGCATAACCCCATGGTGGAAGAACTAGTTGAAAACTGTTTAACCTTATGGTGTTTGAGAAGCCAAGAGCAAGTTAAGACCAGGGCCCTGCTATCTCCTTCAACAACTGAGGTAGATTGGATGTAATTGGCTCTTTGAGAGTGGTACTAATAGGAGGTGTGGCTTTGTTGAAGTAGGCGTGGCTTTGTTGGAGGAAGTGTGCCACTGTGGAGGCCGGCTTTGAGGTCTCATATGTGCTCAAACCCAGTGTCTCAGACCATTTCCTGTTGCCTGTGGGTCAAGATGTAGGAATCTCAGCTCCTCTCAAGTGCCATGTCTGCCTGCACACCACCGTGTCCCCCCATGACGATAATGGACTAAACCTCTGAAAATGTAGGCCACCCCAATTAATGCTTTTACTTTATTAGAGTTGCTGTGATCATGGTGTCTCTTTACAGCAATAGAAACCCTAACTAAGACAAGGATATTTTCAATGACTTAACTTCCTCCTGGCTTTGCCTCCTGTGAGTTCTACCGCCTCCCAATAGTGCTAAGCTAAGGACCAAGCTTTTAACATGTGGACCTTTGGAAGACATTCCATATCCAAACTGTTACCTGCCAGAGCCTCAATTTGCTTTTAAGGACCTACATAGATTGAAAACGAAGGAACGGAAACCAAAGAGAGCGGGTATAACTATTTCTTTATCAATCCAATTTCTTCTTAGACAGTCTCATCGATGTCCTCAATGCATGCTTTCAGCTCTCATTCCCACCTCCCTGCCTCCCCTGCTCACCTACCTCCTCCTCACAAGTCTCTCTCACACATTCTGTTTTATGACTCACTGAGATTAGCCAGGGCCGCGTGTGTGACCATGGGCTGAGAGCTACCCATTGGAGCATGGTGGGCCCACATGGAACAGGGAGCACTCAGCTCAAGGCGGTGGGGGTGTGAGACTGTCAATGTTTGAGGATTTCGTGTGAAGTTAAACACATACATTCTCTATGATCTGGCAATTCTACTGCGCATTTAACCATATGTTCACAATTGTGTCTTCATTTAAACACATGCTTCGTTTGTAGGAGAATATTCAAAGTGGTTTTATTCATAATAGCCCCAAACTGGAAGCAATCCAGTGGTCCATGGATAGGGGAGTGGGTAAACAGATTGTAATATGTTAATAAAACTGACTACCCGGCAGTGGCTAGAAGAGACTACTGTCGTGTCTGACAATGTGGATAAATCTGGAAATGTCATGGAGTGTGAAAGGAGCTTGTCAAAAACAGCATGTGCTCCATTGCCATGCTCAGGAGATAGCCTAGAATAGGCTAAGCCATGGTGACAGAAACCAGGACGGTGGTCCCTTCCAGGAACGGAGAGAGAAAAGCCAACGGCCTGTGTGCAAGAGCGGCTATGATACATTGTCTCAAGCATAGTGAAGATACGGCCAAGGCCTGAAGTCTCAGGATGGCTGGGAACCAGCTGAGCCAGGGTATCAGGTGGCTGCAATGTAGGAGCCTGGAAGTAAGAGAGGCCAATGATGAAGACTCAATGTGAAGCTGATGGCCTGGAAGTTTCCTAGTGAACTATAGAAGTTAGTCCTGCTCTATTGCCCACAGGGAACAACAAAAGCAAAGTCTTAAAAGAGCTCATAGCCTGGAAGCTAGCTTTGCTCTTCTTTCTTTTTGATTTTAGATTTACTTAATTTTAAAAATTTTTCTGTAGGTGCACGCGGATGTGTGTGTGTGTGTGTGTGTGTGTGTGTGAGAGAGAGAGAGAGAGAGAGAGAGAGAGAGAGAGAGAGAGAGAGAGAGAGAGAGAGGGAGAGAGGGGAGGGGGAGAGCACAGACCCATGGAGTCCAGAAGAAGGTGTTGGATCCTCCAGAAGTTACAGGCAGTTGTGAGCTGCCTAATGTGTGTGCTGGGAACCAAACTTGAGTCCTCTGTAAGAGCGCAAGTGCTCACAGCTGCTGAGCCAGCTCTCCAGCCCCTTATTCTGCTTTCTTGTTCTTTCATCCAAGCCCTGAGCCTATCGCCTGCCATTCCTGTGCAGGGCAGACCAGTCCCTGCCCAGTTCCCCGACTCACATGCTAACCTCTGCAAACACCCTCACAGGCACACTCAGAAGTATGCATTACCAATTTCATAGGCATCTCTCAATCCAGCCCCACTAATAACCAAAGCTAATCACCACACGCAGGGCAAAGGAACTCCCGGCAGTGGCAGGAACACTCTGTACTCTGCTGGGGTGGAGGTCATGCCTGTACACATGCACAAGGTGATGTCACCAGGAATTTTAGCAGCAGACATTTGTTCTTCCATTCCTGGAGACCGGAAGTCCAAAACATTAACAGGTATGATTGATGGTCAGCCTTCATTGTTAACTTGGTGGGATCCGGAATCACCATGGAAACACACCTCTGGGTGTGTCTGTGAAGATACTTTCAGAAAGGTTTGATGATAAGAGAAAAATAAGAGAAAAATCTACTTAAATGTGGGCAGCACCGTCCCAGGCAAAATTAAAAAAAAAAAAAAGTGGGCTGAGGATAAGCGCTTCCCCCTCTCTGCCCCTTGTCTTTGGATATAACACGACTCACTGATGTGTGTCCTGCCCCCTGCCTTGTGAACCAGGATGGACAGCCCTCTCAAACTGTGCCCCAAAACGAACCATTCCTTAAGTTGCTGCTTGTCAGGGATTTGACTACAGGAATGACTCTTCCTGGGCCACCTACTCAGGGAGAACGTGCCTGGGGCTAAGGCTTCAGTTCTTGGTGGCCCTGGGCTTGCAGACACCTCACTCTGGTCTCTGCCCCCAGGGACACCACATTGGCTGAGGATCTACAATATTGATCTTAATTTGAACAGCTCTGCCAAGACCCGTTTAAAGGTAAATTTCCATCCATGGGGAAGTAGGACTTACCTTTGGGGAGGGGGACAACTAAACCATAACACACAGGCATTTATCTATCAAAACCAAACCCATGGGCGAAAAACCTGTGACCTCGGCTTGATGATGAGTTTTTAGATACAGTACCCAAAAAACATGATCCGTGAAATAAAAACTGATAAGTTGGATTTTATTAAAATTAATAGCTTCTTCTCTGCAAAAGGCACTGCTGTGGAGAAAATATTTTTTTTTAAAAAAAAATACGTATCTAATAAAAGGCTAGTATCTAAAATAACAATTAGTCTTTAATTCTTTTTACATTTACATTTTTCATAAATATATTATTTGTATTTCAGAGGACTATTTGCTGGAGTTGACGCTCTCCTTCCACCATGTGGGTCCCAGGGATCAAAATCTGGTAATGGGGCTTGGCAGTGGGCTCCTTCATCTGCTGAGCCACCGTGCTGGTCCAACAAAGAGCTGTTGCTGCAAACAACATGATCTAACAGAGACATTTCCTCCATGAAGGAAGCTTCTGAAAGCCTGTTTATTGGCCATCTTCTGTCACTAAAGAGCTGCAAGTGGGAACAATGCCCTAACGATAGGAATGTACTCACCTACGAGAATGGGTAAATTAAACAATAAAGACAAGACCAGTTCCCTGCACTGGTGAGGACCCGGGCAACAGGACCTTGCAGATGGGTGGTAGATGCTCTTTGTGGGACTCACAGAGCTGACTGTAGCCTTGCCAAGGGTTCCTAATCACCCCCCTGGCTGTGTTCCCCATAATGAAATCTTCCCACTGACACCTTCATTTACAATAAAGGGCAGCTGAGAAAGCCGAGCGTCCTTCAGAAGGTGAAGTCATGCAGGCACGGTGGTTCGGAGCTATAATGAAATATTATTTAGCAATGAAAAGAGTTGAGCTGCCAAGGCATGGAAATATTTTTTTAAAAATCGTTTTAAAAATCTTTCATCCAAAATAGTTTTTACATTTGTGTATCTATCTGTATGACTGCATGTAGGTAGCATCTATGTGTTTGTGGGTAGGCACCTGTGTTAAAGGACAGTCTGTAGAAGTCCCTTCTCTCCTTCTACCGTATGGGTTCCTGGGACTTAACTCATGTCATCAAACTTGGTGACAAACACCTTTACCTGTGGAGCCATTTTATCAGCTCTGCTTTAAATTTTGTTTTCATTTATTTATTATTTAGTGTATTAGTGTGATTGGGTACACCGCATTTCGTGTGTGGTCAGAGGACAGTTTGTAATAGCCGATTCCCTCCTATCCTGTGGATCTCAGGAGTGGAGCTCAGGCTGTCAGGCTTGGTGATGGCTGGTGCCCTCACTCTTGGAGCCCCTCATCCTCTGCTTCCTGCTCCTTCTGGCCCAGCCTGTTTTTGAAACAGTCTCTGTATATAGCACAGTCTGGCCCCAAACTTACTCTCCCGCCTGAGCCTCCTGAGTGCCGGGATTTTGGGCATGTGCCACCATGCCTGGTTGAATGAATTTACCTGTGTATTATTAATGACAGGAACTATGAAAAGGTAGCTACTGCATGATTCTAATTCCATGAACACTCTGGAAAGAGCATAGCTATCGCAAGGGCAGAGGAACAAGTGGCTACAGGCATCTGGGGGAAGGGTGGAACGGGTGAAACTGAGGGCCTGCAGAAGAGCAGAACGTCCTGAGACGTGACAGAACTTGCAGCACACAGTGTGGCTTAATGTACCCAAATTAAAATAAAAATGAAGGTGCATGCCTTTAATCCAGCACTCGGGAGGCAGAGGCAGGCAGATCTCCATGAGTTCGAGGTCAGCCTGGCCTACAGAGTGAGTTTCAGGACAGGCTCCAAAGCTACAGAGAAACACTGTCTTGAAAAAACCAGATGGAGAAAAAAAAACAAATCTAGGGAGATGAAGATGGGATGTCACAGAGCAATCTAAATATATTACGAGTGCATGAAAGAACCCCATGGAAACGTGGAGCGGGGGGGGGGGGCTGTTCTCAATAATTTTAGAAATGAGGCAAGTTTGTTGCAGGAAGGTTAAAAAGCTGCGAATAAGCGTGGTACTGCAGTGGGTAAAGTCGTTGCCCACGGGGTCTAGGCCAGTGAGCGCACGGGCTAAGCGTATGTGCTGGCGTGGGGCCACTGGGGAAATGCGTGGTGGCAGTAGGAGCAAGGGGAACAGTGGAACAAGAGGTCACAAGTGAACAGCGAGAGGGCCAGAGCTGAAGACTATGCGAACCCACGTTAGCTCACGATCAGACTGCCTATGCATAAAAGCACAGAGAGGATAGAGCCATAGATTAGCATAGACACGCACATTTTTGTCTCTGTCAGCTGGGAGGGCCTAGAAGCTGGGACACATGCACAGCAATGACCACACTTGGTTCCAGGTTCTAAGACCACTCTCCATTAAAAAAAAAAATCGGGGCTCTTAGGAGAAATGGCTAACTCTAAGACCAGTATAGAAAATACATAATACGGGTCTGGGAGATGGCCACATGGATAACAGTGCTTGCTGTGCCTGCATGAAGACCACACAATCCACACAGAAAGCTGGGGAGAGCCTGTAATCCTGCAGGGCTGGGGAGGGCAGAGTGATGGGAGGGTCCCTGGGGATTTGCTGGTCAACACAGCTGGTAAAGACAGCAAGCTCCAGGTTCAGCGGGAGACCCTGCCTCAAAGAAATGAGGGAGAGAGGTAGAGCAGAACACCAAACATTCTCTGGCCTCTGCATCCACACATGGTCCCTGCTCCCCTAGACACGCATGTGCTTGCCAAGAAAAAAATATACTACGACCCTGGAGTAATAAAGAATATAATAATATTAACTTTATTAATATTACTGATAACATAATGATAAGTCATAAGAAATAAGTAATGAGTAATAAGAAAATAATGTTAAAAACAATGCCCTCCCCCCAATGAATATCCAAAAACACCAGACTGGCCGTAGGATGTCGTAGTGTATAGGAGCCTCTCCAGAGCGCCGACTCTGGAACAACCAGAATGAAAATGAAGAGTTTTTGACTCTAAAATAAATATCCAGGGCTTGTAGTGATAAGAAGAAGAGAGTGAATAAATTAATATAGGGGATCAAAGAGAAATATCCACCCAGAAGACGTCTAGAAATCTGTGCGGATGATCTTTCCCCATGGAGCTGGAGCATAAGTCCCTGCTTCCCACAGGTAGGTCGCGCTGAAAGCGTTGAGGCTTTCATACCAAGTGATAAAGTGTGGGAGACCCGCGTGGGCTCCTGTCAGCTGTGGGACCCAGGCAGGCGGGTTCCTTTCTCAACCTCAAGGTTCTCATCTGCAGGTTGGCGGTAATGGATCTCAAGCGCCATGGCGGTGGCAGTGAGGATTAACCGCCTAAGAGGCCCTGCAAACAGGTCTCGGGGCGCCGTGCTCAATGAATTCTAGCATTGTTCTTTTTAAAAGCTGCAGTGTTAATCTGCTCGCGCTTCCATAATGAAATGCACACTGCATGCTGGGCGGCTTAAGGAGGAAGAATTAATTTTCTCACAATTCTGAACACTTAAAAGTCAAGGTCCAGCACGGTGGGGTTTGGAAGGCGGCAGGATCTCTGGTTTGCAAATGAATGCTTTATCCTCGCGTGGCCTTCTCTTGCTTGCTTGCAGAGAGAGAGAGAGAGAGAGAGAGAGAGAGAGAGAGAGAGAGAGAGAGAGAGAGAGAGAGAGGAGAAATCACCTTTTCATAAGGCTACCAATCCCTTAGACTTGGGGGCCTCGTCCTTTGACCTCATGTTAACCTTAATTATGTCCTAAAGCTCTTTTTCCAAATATAGTCGCATCAGAGATTATGGCTTCAACGCATGAATTGGGGTGGGGTGGAGCATGGGCACCGTCCAGTCCATTCTATCTTTACCAGTTGCTAACTACGTTGAGAAAAATCTCTCCACTCCCATGGAGCTTTTTTTTCTTTTCATTTTAAAAAATCGAGGTATTATTTTTATCCAATAAGATGCACACATTTTAAAATACTGCTAAGTGAGCTTTTTAAAGAATTAATCCTTTTTATTTTAGAGTAGTTTTAGATTTACAGAAAATGGAAAAGATGGTCTAGAGATTTCCCATAGTCCCAGTAGCCAGTTTCCCCCATTAGTCAAACCTTAAGTTAGCAGGATAGCCTTAATGAACAATTACTGGCATACTATCACAAACTAAGGCCCACCTTTTATGTATCTTTCCATAGTTTTTACCTAATGTCTCCATTCTGTTTAAATATTCCTTTAGGACACTGTCGTTTGTGGTCATCATGTCTCCTTTAGGTTCATTTTGTCTGGGACAGTTCCTTAGGCGTCCTTGTTTGGGATAATCTTGATAGTTTTGAGTACGGTGTGATAGTGTAAGGGTCTACCTCACAGGGTCTTGAATAACTTGAAACCTCTGGGCATTGGACGTGAGAGGTTTTCTAGACTAGGTTAACAGAAGAAGGAAGACCCACCCTAACTGTGGGCAGCACCATTTCCTAGGCTGGAGTCCTGGGCTGAAGAAAAAGGAGAAACGCTAAGCCACAGCCTTCTCTCTCTGTTTCTTGACTATGGATACAATGTGACTGGCTGCCTCACCCTCCTGCCACAGTGCTTCTCAACACCATAGATTGAATTCCTCACAGTCTTGACTGAAAAAGAAAGAAAGAAAGAAAGAAGGAAGGAAGGAAGGAAGGAAGGAAGGAAGGAAGGAAGGGAAGGAAGAGAGAGAGAGAAAAACCCTCTTGCTTCCTGTTGGATATTTGGTTATAGCAAGAAGGAAGGGAAATAGTATGTGTCTTCAGGAGTTTGTAGACTCCTCTTCGCCAGGGCTTCTGTTGTCTTGCTCATCTCTGGACTGTGAGTATGAATTTCAGAGCAGAAGACCCCAGGGGTGAGGGGTCACTTAATCCCATCATTTCAACAGCGCACAATGTGACTCACCACTGTTGATTTTGTCACCCGGATGAAGTGGCATTTGTCAGCTGATGTTACTCTCCTCCACTCACTCTCCTTTCTACACGGTTCTCTTTGAATGAGGTCACTGAGCACAGTCCATACTGAGGGCTAGGAAGCTATGCCCTGTACCCTTGAGATAGAAAGAGCTACACGAATTATTTAGGGTTCTTCTGTGTGTAAAATGTACCTCTATGCTATTTTCCCCATCTTTATTTAAAGCAGAGTGGGCTAACATCAATTCATTTTATTCTGGGGATGTTTTAATCGAATATTTTTTCCCTAACTTTGGTTTCCATGTCCACTTGACAAGCTCCCATTTTTTTCTCCCTTCTCCGTTCCCTCTTCCTCCCTCTCCCACATGCGTGCTTGTGCCGAGGGAAAGGGAGAGGCATCCAGGACAAGGAACAACCCCGGAGGATGTAACCCTACTATGCCCTTCATCTAGTTAAGCTCTACCTTCTAAAGTTTCCAGAACCTTCAAAACAGTGCCACTAGTTAGGGACCAGGAATTCAATGCACAAGGCTTGGGAGACATTTTAGATTCAAACCGTCGCATACAGGATGACAGTGCATAGACCCAACTGGCCAGTGAAGACGCCTAGGGGAGAAGCAAAAGAGATTCTGCGCCAAGTCCAAGGCACCTGACGACTCGAGGTTTTATTTTGCTGCTGTACTTTAGATCTTCAGTGTTCTCTCGAGGCGCATCCCAGAACAGTGTCCTGAGGAGATATTTAATATCGAAAATTAAAGGTCATTTTACCTTCTGAGTCCCTGAGATCCAGCTCGGGTCCTCAGGCTTAGCGGCACATGCCTTTCTCTACTGAAGCATCTATTCTCACTTACCTCATTTTGGTTTTATTTGACAAGTTTGACTTTGACCGTCACAGGACTTGAATCAATTTTTAATACTTTTATTATTTTTTGTGTGCATGTGTGTTCACGTCACAGCATGCACACGGAGATCAGAGGATGACTGGAAAGAGTTGGTTCTCTTTTCCCCAGGGATCGAACTCAGGTTATCAGACTCAGCAGCAGGTGTCTTACCAGCTGAGCATCTCACTGGCCTGGAAGACAAAGACTTTTATCCCCACACCACACGGTAGGGAAGGATACATGGTGATGTAAGTATATTTTCCTTCCCTAAGATAGATGGATCAGATGGGAGGATGGAGAGTGGGAGGGAATGTGTCTGGAGCTTAAATACTGGTCCCTGAGAAGAGGCTGAGCCCTCCTGTCTGTTTGGGTTAAATCTTTGGTTGGTGTGTGTGTGCAGCTGCAATCCCAGGAGCCCGAAGGAAAAGTCAGATTCTCTTGGAGCACGGGAGGGGTGGAGTCTTCTAGTTTCCTCCCTATTGCTGTGATAAAGACCGTGACCAAAAAAGCAATGCAGGGAGGAAAATGTTTGCTTGGTTTGTACATCCGGACCACAGTGCAACATTGAGGGAAATCAAGGCAGGAACTCCAGCAAGGGAGGGCTATCAAGGCAGGAACTGAAGCAGAGGCTATGAAGGAAGGCTACCTATTGGCTTGCTCCTATGGCTCACTCAGTTTGCTTTCTTATGCAACCTAGGACCACCTGCCCAAAGGTGGTCCTGCGTCAGTGGTCTGGACCCTCCCACATCAATCACAAATCAAGGAAATGCTGCGGTGTTGGTGATGCCCAATGGGAAGCAGAGGCAAGTCTGGTGGGCGGAGCTAGTTCTGGGGCAGCCAGGGCTACACAGAGAAACCCTGTCTCAGTGAGGGAGGGGGAAGGGAGGGGGGAAACAAAAGGAAAGAAAAAGAAAATGTCTTCACAGACTTGCTTACATGCCAGTCTGATGGAGGCATTTTCTCAAGTGAGGTTCCCTTTTCTCAGATAACCCTAGCTTGTGTCAAGTTGATCAAAACTAGCCAGCATTCGTCTCAAAGAAGAGGAGGAGGACAACCGGAGTTCCCAGGCATAAATGGTAGTGAGCTAGGCTTTTAGTGGAGCCCTGGTCTCACCTGGCCTTGGAGATGGCAGTAGCTGACTGAAGTGCCCAGCCGTTGGGCTCCAAGTCTGTGTGATAGCAGCCTGGACTTCCCAGCACGGTGAATGACGTCTGTGACCCCAAGAGGAAGAGGTTGGAAGATCTGGAGGATGAAGGGCAGGCATGAGACAGTGATCAGGCGTCCTCCCCACTGCCGTTCTCAGCCATACACACACACACACACACACACACACACACACACACACACACACCAGGGGAAGAAAGGGGAAGTCATCCTTCATGACAGAGCTTCCAAGTCGGGCTTTCTTCTCTGTCAGTACTCGCTTGGCCATCTCCCCAACCAAGTCAACAGGAAAGGCAGGGCAAAGGACCGTGTCCTCGCTAAGCCTGGAAGTGCAGGGTTAACCTTGGGTCACCCAGACTAGATGTCCTGTCTCACAGAGGGAAAGGTGGGTCTGAACAGAGTAGCCCACTGTAACAATACTAAGAAGAATAGCAATGCATGCAGGTGGTGCTGACCCTGACGTGGTAACACATGGATGGCCTCATGGGGGCACGTTTCAGCACACTTGCGTCCCACGACTGTCACTTGTGGATGTTAACTGCTTGCCGGCATATTTTGCATATGTCGGTTCATTTCGCTTCTTCTTCCACGAGAAGAAGTGAGGTTTTGCTCAAGAGATTCCCCGGCCCATATGATTGGTTGGAGACTTGTCTGGACTTGAATCCAGAACTTCAGTCATCTAAGTTCTTTCCGCTGTGCTGCCTGTGTCCAATAAATACATTAAAAAAAATAGTCCAGTAGGGAGAGTGCTCGCTGAGCATGCGCTAAGCCCTGGGTTCCAGTCCCAGCACCGCGCGAATCAGGCCAGGGGACACGTTTGTACTCCCTGCACTTGGGAGGGAAAGGCAGGAAGATCAGAAGAAGCTCGGGTCACCCTCAGCTACATAGTGAGCTTGAGGTCCTGTCTCAGAAATAAATGATAAATAAACAAACAAGTGTCGAACTTGGCATGCTATTTTAGAGAAAAAAAAGTGCCGTCCCAACAGAGACTGGGATGTTTGAGCATTACAGAAGACAGGTGAGAGCAGAACGTAGTGCAGAGGCTTGTCGGGTGAAGCTGGGAACAAAACTGGAGCCTGGGATGTCACCAGCCCCTAGGGGAGAAAGCAGAGGGTACCGTTTGTTTTGAGACAGAGTCTCACTAGCTCTAGCTGCTCTGGAACTTGCTATGTGGATGGGATTGGCCTCAGATTCTCAGACATCTGCCTGCCTCTGCTGTTGAAGATCCTTAAGAGGAGAGAATGAACGTGATGGCAAGGAGGGCTCCAGTGAGGAGAGCAGCCGGTGCTAAGGATCCATGCCCACTATAGAAAAGAAAACCTAACGAGGGAGGCAAGGAAAAGGCGTGACAAGCCTGGAGCTCTTAGGGTCAGAGAGAGAAGGGACACTCGGTAGTCAGTGGGGTGCTTGCTGTGAAGGGGGTACCAGTGAGAGTCCTGTTGGGGTGTAAGGATGGAGAATACTGTAGGGACCAACAAAAACTACCAGCAGGCAAGGGTTATAGAGTTTATGAAAGCAGGGAAGCCAGCCACTGTCACCTGTGTTCAGGTGACACTCATAGGCAAGCAGAAGGGTGGCCACACGGCAGAAGCAAGGAACTGCTTTGAATTTGTCCTGGTTGGAAGCTGCTGGTGGCGAAGCTGTAGAAACAGGGCACTCCTTTTGTTTTTGTTTGTTTGTTTGGATTTTGTTTTTGTTTTTGTTTTGAGACAGGGTTTCTCTGGAACCTGTCCTGGAACTAGCCGTTGTAGACCAGGCTGGCCTCAAACTCACAGAGATCCGCCACCGACTGGCATGGGGCACTCTTGTGAAAGGAGGTAGATTGACATAAATTGGAAGCAAGGTTCAAGATTAGTCTTTGAGGTTGATTGAAGAGGTGGGGAATCATTGTTTAGGGGCTGCTGCTCCCTCCTCCTCTTCCTCCTTTTCTTCCACCACCTTCTCTTCCCTCCCTCTCCCCCTCCATCTCTCCCTCCATCTCCCTCTCCTTCTTCTTATCCTCCCTTTCCCTCTCCTTCTTCTTCTTATCCTCCCTTTCCCTCTCCTTCTTCTTCTTATCCTCCTTCTCCTTCTTCTAGACAGAGTTTTCCTCTCTTTAACCTTGGCTGTCCTAGAACTCACTCTGTTCACCAGGCTAGCCTTGAACTCAGATCCACCTGCCTCTGCCTCCCGAGCTCTGGGACTAAACGTGTGCACCACCGTGCCTAGCTTGCTTAGTTTCTTGCTTTGGTTTCTAGAGATTGTTTTCTGACCCGTAGAAATGGGGGCTGAGATTGCCACGCAGCTTACAGACAGGGGCTGGTGGCTGCAGACGGCGGGGTGGGCTGTAGTTCTGGCTTTGTATGCGATCTAGCCAGTGCTCATTTGTATATTCAATTTCTCAGTACATCAAAGGGGACACAAGAGACAAGCTTTATTTGGAATAATTTAAACATTTCAATGAGTAAAAACAGTAGAGGCTTATAACTCATTCAGATAAAAATTGATTTGTGAGTTTATTTTAATACAAAATAAAGAAAGCAAGAGAGGGGAGTTTTCTCTGCATTATTCTCTTCGGTACGGTGCCAGCTAAAACATGTAGGAGACACAGCGGAGTAAGAGACTGGTGGGGCTGGAGAGAGAGAGTTCATTGGCTGAGAGCACTTGTTCTTACAGAGGACCTGGGTTCAGTTCCTGGCACCCCTATCAAGCAGCTCACAAACCATCTCTAACTCCGGCTTCAGGGGCTCTGACATTCCCTTCTCATCTGTACTCTTGGGCACATACCCACATACAAACACAGAGGCAAAATTTTAAATAAATATTAAAGATAGACTATCCTACAGTAATTGACATTATCAGCGGATCTAAAAATGTTGGGGTTAAAACTTCACTGGGCTCCAGATCAAAGTATCTCCCACAGAGCACTCATGAAAAGCAGGGGAAACTCCACTTACCGTGGGGAAACCTAATGGGGGCTACATTTATTAGGTATCAAGGTGAATGGCCCCAGAGATGGAGCCAGATGGTGTCAGGGCATCATGGCTGGTGCCCGCAGAAGAACGTGGTGTGAATTCTGCTGTGTTCATACCAGAAATGGGTTGTCTGAATCTCATCACAAGAAAGCACCGGACACTCTGCAAAAGGCTGCTCTGGACCCTGCAAAAATGCCGGTGTCATCCGGGCAGTGTTGATCTATGCTTTTAATCCCAGCGCTTGGGAGGCAGAGGCTGGCGAATCTCGGTGAGTTCAAAGAGATCTCAGCCTGGTCTACAAAGAGAGTCCCAGGACAGCCAGGTCTACACAGAGAATCACTGTCTGGAAGAAAAAAAAAAACCTACAAAAGATGAAATAAATAAAATAAAATAAAAGGTGACAGTAACATGCCAAACAAAGAATGGCCGGGGATAGACTCGAGATGAAAGGAAACCCAGTAGCTACGATAACTACCAGAAATGCATAATCCCAGCTGGAAGTCGCTTGGGAAAGGCTGGAGTTGTGTGAGGTCGCTTGAGCTGCTTGGGGAAATCAGAATGCAGTCTTTCAGTTGGTATAGTGAGTGTGCTGGCTAGTTTTATGTCAGCATGACACAAACTAGAGTCATCTGAGAGGATGGAATCTTAATTAAGAAGAAGCCTCCCTGAATCAGGCTATAGGCAAACCTGTAGGACGTTTTCTTAATCAGTGATTGATGAAGGAGGGCCCAGCTCATCCTTGAGCTGGTGGTCCTGGGTTCTGTAAGAAAGCAGGTTGAGCAAGTCAGTAAGCAGCGCCCCTTCATGGCCTCTGCATCAGCTCCTGTCTCCAGGTCCCTGCCCTGCTGGAGTTCCTGCCCTGATGTCCTCCACGGATGGAAGGATGGACGGTGCTGTGGAAGTGTCAGCCAAATCAACCCTTTCCTCCCCAGGTTTCTTTGGTCATGGTACTTGTCGCAGCAATAGAAACCCTAAGAAAGACACATGGTGTCTATGGTCCTTTCCCCGGCTTTTAGAGGACAGGAGCATTGTAGGTAGTTAGTAGTGAGGGGCCATGATCTGTAGAGTCATGTTTTACTCCTTTGTGCTCTTTGGGGGGCCCACCACACAGCTCCCAAGTAAATCACACATGGAGGCTTATTCTTAGTTAGGAATGCTTGGCCTTAGCTGGGCTTATTTCTACCCAGTTTTTCTTAACTTAAATTATTCTTTCTTTTGCCTCTGGACTTTTTCCTTTTCTTACTTCTGTGTATCTTACTTTCGCTCTTACTCTGTGACTGGGTGGGTGGCTGGGTGGCTGGGAGGCTGGGTGGCTGGGAGGCTGGGAGGCTGGGTAGCTGGGAGGCTGGGTGGCTGGGGGGCTGGGTGGCTGGGAGGCTGGGAGGCTGGGTGGCTGGGTAGCTGGGTGGCTGGGTAGCTGGGTAGCTGGGAGGCTGGGAGGCTGGGTGGCTGGGTGGCTGGGTAGCTGGGTGGCTGGGAGGCTGGGTGGCTGGGTAGCTGGGTGGCTGGGTAGCTGGGTGGCTGGGAGGCTGGGTGGCTGGGTGGCTGGGTGGCTGGGAGGCTGGGTGGCTGGGAGGCTGGGTGGCTGGGTAGCTGGGTGGCTGGGTAGCTGGGTGGCTGGGAGGCTGGGTGGCTGGGTGGCTGGGTGGCTGGGTGGCTGGGTGGCTGGGAGGCTGGGTGGCTGGGTGGCTGGGTGGCTGGGTGGCTGGGTGGCTGGGTAGCTGGGTAGCTGGGAGGCTGGGTGGCTGGGTGGCTGGGTGGCTGGGAGGCTGGGAGGCTGGGTGGCTGGGTGGCTGGGTAGCTGGGTAGCTGGGAGGCTGGGAGGCTGAGTGGTTGGGTGGCTGGGTGGCTGGGAGGTTGGGTAGCTGGGAGGCTGGGTGGCTGGGAGGCTGGGTGGCTGGGAGGCTGGGTGGCTGGGTGGTTGAGTGGCTGGGTGGCTGGGAGGCTGGGTGGCTGGGTGGTTGGGTGGCTGGGAGGCTTGGTAGCTGAGAGGCTGGGTGGCTGGGTGGTTGGGTGGCTGGGTGGCTGGGAGGTTGGGTGGTTGGGTGGCTGGGTGCCTGGCCTCTGATGTCCTCCCCTCCTTGTTCTCTTGCTCTTTCTTTTCCTCACTTTTTTTTTTCATGAAACATGACAATCAAATTTAATCCAGGGGCTGGAGAGATGGCTCAGCAGTTAAGAGCACTGGCTGTTCTTCTAGAGGTCCTGAGTTCAATTCCCAGCAACCACATGATGGCTCACAACCATCTGTAATGAGATCTGGTGCCCTCTTCTGACCTGCAGGTATACATGCAGGCAGAACACTGTATACATAATAAATAAATAAATCTTTTATAAAAAAATTTATTCCATCTTGCTCTCCCGCTATTTTTTTATTGTTTTTATTGAGCTATACATATTTTCCCAATTCCCTCCTTCCTCCCCTTTTCCTTTCCACTCTCCCCTCAACCTCCCATGCCCAGTTTACTCAGGAGATCTTGTCTTTTGCTCCTTCCTAGGTGGCTCCACGTATGTCTCTCTTAGGGTTCTCTTTGTGGACTAGCTTCTCTGGGGTCATAGAGAGTAGGCTGGTTATCCTTTGCTTTATGTCTATTATCTGCTTATGAGTGAGTACATACTATATTTGTCTTTTGGGGTCTGGGTTCCCTCACTCAGTATGTTTTTTTCTAGTTCCGTCCATTTGCCTGCAAATTTCAAGATATCATCGTTTGTTACCGCTAAGTAGTACTCCATTGTGTAAATATACCACATTTTCCTTGTCTGCCAGCCCTACCTATCCTTGCTCCTGCCTTGCTATTATCCATTGGATCGTCAGGTGTTTTAGGCAGGCAAAGAACCACAGCTTCACAGAGTTAAACAAATGCAGCATGAACAAAAGTCACATACCTTAAAATAATCTTCCCCAACAATGACGTCTGGAACTTACGCTTAAATAATGCAATAAAAATGACAGTAAGCCTGTGTGTCTGGAGAGAAAGAGTCGACACCAACCTGCTTAAGGTGCTGGGATGGTTAGCATAACTGTCAACTTGACAGGGTCTAGGATCACCTAGGAGGAAAGTCTCTGGGGTGTTCCTGTAAGAGGTCAGGGTTTACAGTATGCAAAAATGGGAAGCAGGGACTTCGTATTTCTGACAGGTCAAATAACAACTCAAGAAGTGGCCGCTGGATTTGGCGACATGATGGTCAGCAGCGTCCTTAACAAGCGACTCTTGAAAACATGGGATTGAGTTTTAGTTGTCAGAGAAAAGAAAGCTAATACAGGCAGCGGAGAAGGCGACTTTTCAGAAAGTGTATTTAGGGTAGCATCGAATGAAACTTAGAGTTGGCTGTGATTCCATTCTTTCATTCTAATTATTAACTACTATCTGTGGGTATTTAAGCCCAGCCAGCTTGGATTTATTCCCAGAACCACATACAATTCTTTTCATCGATCCCACACATTTAGTTCACCCCATTGACTCTGTTGTCGAAAGCTGACGAGGGACTCCCCTCCTTGTGGGGAAGCCCCTGGAAGCCTGGCCCCCGACTCTCAGATCACCATAGGACTCTATGGCAAGCAGATTAGCACCCTCCCCTCCAGCACTGACCTTCTTCTCTGATGAAGCATCTGTGGACCCAGGCCCCATCCTCCACAGTGGGTTCCCTCCAGCCATAGACCCAGGCCCCATCCTCCACAGTGGGTTCCCTCCAGCCATAGACCCAGGCCCCATCCTCCACAGTGGGTTCCCTCCAGCCGTAGACCCAGGCCCCATCCTCCACAGTGGGTTCCCTCCAGCCGTAGACCCAGGCCCCATCCTCCACAGTGGGTTCCCTCCAGCCGTAGACCCAGGCCCCATCCTCCACAGTGGGTTCCCTCCAGCCGTAGACCCAGGCCCCATCCTCCACAGTGGGTTCCCTCCAGCCGTAGACCCAGGCCCCATCCTCCACAGTGGGTTCCCTCCAGCCGTAGACCCAGGCCCCATCCTCCACAGTGGGTTCCCTCCAGACGTAGACCCAGGCCCCATCCTCCACAGTGGGTTCCCTCCAGCCCTAAAAATGGCAGGAATCAACTCAACACCTCCTGCAAGTTCCTCTCTGTGTGAGCAAATCAGTTCAAGGTTACATTTCATTGTTGAGATAGTGACAGGTCCTTGTGACCTGGGAAATGCCACTGCACCTATTCTTTTTGTTAGAATCTTAAATTTCACCCGGCAATTGTGGCGCATGCCTTTAACCCCATCACTTGGGAGGCAGAGGCAGGCGGATCTCAGTGAGATTGAGGTCAGCCTGGTTTACAAAGCAAACCCCAGGACAGCTGGGACTATTATACAGATATACCCTTTCTTGAAACAAACAAACAAAAACCAAAAAAAGTAAAATAAAATAATATAAAATAAAAGAAACTTAATTTTTTTCAGCATTGAAAAAAAACGTTCATATCTTCTCAAATCTGCAGTTCACACTAAGCTTTTTCCTCTAAAGGACGCAGCCATTCTTCTAAACAAATCGTTCCAAATATACCTATTAACTAAAGACTCAACGGTAGCAGGGTGAAGGCTAGTGAGCTGGCTCAGTGGGCAGAGGCACTTTACGTCAAAAGCCTGATGACCTGAACACACATGAGGAACCTACTGCACATAGCTGCCCTCTGACTTCCTCCTGTGCATCATGACACTCACTCCTACCCCCCTTCCTAATAAATAAATAAATAGTAATTTGTTTATTATTGATAATAAATAAACAGTTAAAGCAATAGTGGACTCGGTATGGTGCTTTCCTTTGATGTTAATTCCAAAACAATCTCCCGAGTACCTAGTTCCAGGGGTTGGTGATGGGCGCCTCTGGAAGACTTATTGCAGAGAACCTTGCCCTTCCGCATCCCGTGGCCAAAGCTTAATGGTTTTGCTGAGCGTGTTTGGAAAATCCCTAGGCTCTCGAGGTACTCTTCTTCAGCTTCCAATCCCATCGACTTCAAGGCTTGTTCCTCACTAAGGCCAAGGCATTCGTTCCTCATAGCGGATCTGCCAGGAAGCCTTATTGCTCCCATTTTACAGATGGGAAGGCAGAGAGGTTCAACCCAAAGGACTGAAGGGCCAGGATTAAAAATCCTTGTTTTTCTAGTACGTCAGTCTGCCTTCAAAGAAAAATTTACTCAGTTACCCAAAGGAACAAAAGATCTAAATTCACTCACATGTGCATGCTTGTGCGTGTGTGTGCACGCGTGTGTAGGCAGCATGCCCATCCTGTGGCATCCCGTGGAGGTCAAAGGGCAGCCTCCAGTCTCAGTCATCACCTTCTACCTCGTTTTTCTGTCTGTATACACCAAGTCAGCTGATCACGAGCTCCCGGGGAATCTCCTGCCTCCACTGCTCATCTTGCTGGAGGAGCACTGGGGTTACAGGTGTGTGCGACCCTATCCAACTTTACATGGTTCTGGGGCTCCAAACTCAGGTCCTCACGCTGACACGGCAGGTGCTTGATCTAATAAACCATCTCCCTAGCTTGCAAAAAATTCAAGACTCAGATATGAACTCACCCTACTCAAGGGGGAGTCCAGAGAAGTTTGTGAAAAACCAATTTTGTGAATTGCATCATATTTTCGGTGCGCCAGCTTTTAAAATAATTCCTAAAGCAAGTTCTTTTGTATTTGTGATATGAATTTTCACCTATGAATCCTATTTGTCCTCTGCAGAAATCACCTGCTCTTGGCTCGCCCCAATAGCTGCAGAGATCATAGCTCAGATCTCTGACAGAGAAGAGCATCTTACATAAAGAAGGGGTCACTGACCTATTGGAAGCATCCAATATAACAGATAAATGAAGCCAACTCTCAATCAGGTGGGGTTGAGCATCATTACGTGTATGGTATATTTCCTTTGAATTGTCGTAGGTGTTGACGAGCACAGAAACTGTGGCAGGGACAGAAAGGACAGGAGGAGGAGAGCGTCACAGAAACAGCCCGAAGGAAGAAGTGTTGTCTAGGTTTTCTGGGATTGTGTGTATTAGGCTGGTTTTTCTCTGCTTTATGTCTAAAAGTCACTTCTAAGTGAGTACACATGATAATTGTCTTTCTGGATCAATATGATGTTTTCTAGATTCGTCCATTTGCCTGCAAATTTCAACATATTTTTTTCCCATTGTGCGGTATTTCATTGTGTAAATGTACCACACTTTCCTTATCCATTCTTCAGTGGAGGGACATTTAGGCTATTTCCAGGTTGTGATTATGACAAATAATGCTGGTATAAACATCGTTGAGTGCAGGTACTTATGGTACGATTGAGCATCCTTTGGGTATATACCCAAAAGTGGTATTGCTGAGTCTTGAGGTAGGTTGTTTCCTAATTTTCTGAGAAATTGCCATACTGATATCCAAAGTGGCTGTACCAGTTTGCACTCCCACCAGCAATGGAGGAGTGTTCCCTTTACCCCACATCCTCTCCAGCATAAGCTATCATCAATGTTTTTGATCTTGGCCATTATGACAGGTGTAAGATGCAATCTCAGAGTTGTTTTGATTTGCATTTCTCTGATGACTAAGGATGTTGAGCATTTACTTACGTGTCTTTCAGCCATTTTAGATTCCTCTGTTGAGAGTTCTCTGTTTAGGTCTGTACTCCATTTCTTTTGTTGGATTATTTATTCTTTTGATGACCAATTTCTTGAGTTCTTTGTATATTTTGGAGATCAGACCTCTGTCTGATGTGGGGTTAGTGAAGATATTTTCCCATTCTGTACAGGATTGTTTTGACTATACGGGATTTTTTGCTTTTCCATATGAAGTTGAGTACTGTTCTTTCGAGGTCTGTGAAGAATTTTTTCTGGGATTTTGATGGTCATTGCATTGAATCTGTAGATTGCTTTTGGTAAGATTGCCATTTTTACTATGTTAATTTTAACTACCTAAAGCATGGGAGATCTTTTCATTTTGTGGTTTCTTCTTCAATTTCTTTCATCAAAGATTTAAAGTTTTTATCATACAGGTCTTCCATTTGTTTGGTTAGAGTTACTCCAAGATATTTTATGCTATTTATGGCTATTGTGAAGGGTGATGTTTTTCTGATTTCTTTCTCAGCCTATTTATCATCTCTATAAAGGAGGGATACTGATTTTTTTTAGTTAATCTTGTATCCTGATACATTACTGAAGGTGTTTATGAGTTGTAGAAGTTCCTCAGTAGAATTTTTGGGGTCACTTATGTTAACTATCATATCATCAGCAAATAGTGAGAGTTTGACTTCTTCTTTTCCAACTTGTATCCCCTTGATCTCCTTTTCTTGTCTTATTGCTCTAGCTAGGACCTCAGGTACTATATTGAATAGATATGGAAAGAGTGGATAACCTTGTCTTGTTCCTAATTTCAGTGGGATTGCTTTGAGTTTCTCTCCATTTAGTTTGATGTTTGCTGCTGGCTTGCCGTATATTGCCTTTATTATGTTTAGGTATGTTCTTTGTATTCCTGCTCTCTAGAAGACATTTATCATGAAGAGATGTATTTTGTTGAAGGCTTTTTTCAGGATCTAATGAGATGATCATGTTTTTTTTTCCCAGTTTGTTTATATGGTGGATTACATTGACAATTGTTCGTATGTTGAACCATCCCTGCATTTCTGATGTGTTCTTGGATTCAGTATGCCAGTATTTTATTTTTGCATCAATGTTCGTGAATGAGATTGGTCTGTAATTCTCTTTCTTAGTAATGTCTTTGTGTGGTTTTGGGTATCAGGGTAATTGCAGTCTTGTAAAAGGAGTTTAGAAATGTTCCTCTGTTTTTATTGTATGAAACCATTTGAGGAGTATTGGTATTTGTTCTTCCTTGAAGATCTTATAGAATTCTGTGCTGAAACCATCTGGTACTGGGCTTTTTTTAAAAGTCTATTTAATTTGCTTATCTTGTCTTGATTTAATTTTGATAAGTGATATTTATCCAGAAAGTTGTCCATTTCCTTTAAATTTTCCAATTTTGTGGAGTACGGATTTTAAAAGTATGACCTGATGATTCTCTGGATTTCTTCTGTATCTGTTGTTATGTCCCCCTTTTCATTTCTGATTTTGTTAATTTGGATATTCTCTCTCTGCCTTTTGATTAGTTTGGATAAATGTATATCTATTTTGTTGATTTTCTTGAAGAACCAGCTTTGTCTCATTGATTCTTTGTATTGTTTTCTTTGTTTCTATTTTGATGGTTTCAGCTCTCAATTTGATTATTTCCTCCCATTTAGTCTTCCTGGATAAATTTGCTTCTTTTTGTTCTAAAGTTTTCAAATGTTCTGTTAACTAACTCGTATGGCATTTCCCCAGCTTGTTTATGTAGGCACTTAGTGCTATGAGCTTTGCTCTTAACCCTGCTTTCGTTGTGCCCCATAAAATTTGGGTCTGTTGTGTGTTCATTTTTGTTGAATTTTAGGAAGTCTTTTATTTCTTCCTTGACCCATTGGTAATTCAGGTGAGCACTGTTTAATTTCCATGTGTTTGTGGGCTTTCTGAAATTAGTGTTGCCGTTGAATTCTAATTTTAAGCCCTGGTGATCTGATAAGACACATGGTGTTATTTCAGGGTTTTTTTGTATCTATTGAGATTTACTCTGTTACCCAGTATGTGGTTAAATTTAGAGAAGGTTCCATAAGGTGCTGAGAAGAAGGTATAGTCTTATGTTTAGATAGAATAATCTGTAGGTGTCTGTTAAGTCCATTTAAATAATAACATTTGTTAGTCCCCTTAGTTCTCTGTTAAGTTTCTGTCTGGAAGACCTGTTCAGTGGTGAGAGTGGAGTGCTGAAGTCTCCCACTATTAGTATGTGAGGCTTAATGTGTGATTTAAGCTTTACTAGTGGTTCTTTTACATATGAGGGTGCCCTTGTATTTGGGGCATAGATATTCAGTAATGAGATTTCCTCTTGATGGATTTTTTTCCTATGACAAATATGAAATGTTCTTCTTTGTCCCTTTTGATTGATTGTTTGTTTGAAGTCTATTTTGTTAGATATTAGGATAGCTACACCAGCTTGTTTCTTAGGTCCATCTGATTGGAAAAATTTTTCCCAACCCTTTACTCTGGAGGTCACTCAGCATTCCTGGAGGTTTCTTGGTGCTCCAGGAGTTTTCTCTGCAATTTTGGAGGTCATTTGGACCTGCTCCCAAGGAGGTTGCTTGTTTGTGCCTGTTCCTGGGGAGGTTGCTGGCTCAGGTCTGCTCCTGGGGAGCTCACTTGTTTGGGTCTGGTCCCATATAGCTGGCTGCCTTGGGCTTGCTCCATGGAGGTTGCTGGCTTGGGCCTGCTCTTGTGGTTGCTTACTTGGTCCTGCTCCTGCAGAGGTTGCTGGCTCAAAGCTGCTCCCAATGAAGTCATTTGCTAGGGCCTGCTTCTGCAGTGGTTGCTGGTTTGGCAGTTCCACAGAGTTTGGTGCCTCGACCTACTGCCTCAGAGGTCACTCCCTGGTACCTGCTCCTGAGGAGGTCACTGGCTTGGGAACAAGAAAGGTTTTTAACTCTAATACAGTAAAACTATATGCAATAAGAACAATTATTAAGTAAGAATTGCACTCACAATGTCTAGTCTAGTTGTATTTGGCAAATTTGGATGAAGTATTCTATTACCTATTTTAGTGAGTTTAAAGTTTTATACTTAAACTATTTTCTTTCATAACTTATATTACCATCCTGAAAATATCTTTTTAGACCCTAAAAAAATCTTCTTAGAGAAACAACTTAAGCTCTTATTTTTCTCAATCTTATAAACTTTATATCTCTTATGTAAGTTTCTTTTCTAAATTTGGTAATAAGAAAAACTATAAAACTATAACTATCTATTCTTCAACCTCATCAGAGACTGAAAAGGATATAATATTACCTGAGTAAACAGGAAGTTCAGAGCATGCAACTTCCAAAACTACAGAAATGACAGAAATAGCTGGTTGCCCAGACAGTCAGCCAAGGTTGCTCTGCAATGTTGAGGCATTCATCTTTGGTATACAGGCCTAGAATATCTCATAGACTTTTCTGTGAAGCAGGAATTTTGAATGACTGACCTACCTTGTCTTGGCAAAGTTCAACAGTTACCTTCTTTTGTGTCCTGCTTGCCCAATTTAGACAGCATATTGTCAGCAGTTGAGGCAAGGGCAGTTTCTTACCCAGTGCCTAGCTTTGTCACAAGAAAGCAAACTCTATGTGGAGGTTCTTTGATGCCTGTCATCTTCTCTGAAGGAGATTGGTGCTGCCAGGAGCAGACTTATCTCACCATCATGAAAAACTTTATGTTACTAAAACATATCTTAAATACCATATTCTGTACATCCCTGAAGTGCTTGAAGGCCACCTATCTATCTAAAATATATCTGTTTAACCTTGAAAACATACCTAATATAACTATGAGTTTTTTATAGATGACTAGCTACTAACCTGCATTTCTTAATAATCCTAAACAATTTGTAATAAAAGCTTTCAAGGACTAGAACTTTACATTACATTGTTAAATGAGCCTACATGGGTACAATACCTTAAACAAGAGTAGATGCACATATACAATATGTATAACAAAAATAACTTTAGATTTGTATCAACATACAGAACTCCATACCAATGTAAAATATTTGAGACTAGTAGTTGCTTTTTAGTCTAAAAGTAGATGTGATAATCTACCATTTTATCCTATCCTTCCCAGATCTCTTCCTCTGCTTCTGAGTTCTCCCAAAGTCTGTGAAAAATAGTCTTTAAAGCCATGCTTACTCTCAGCATATTATTCTATATGGTCAGGAAATCTTTCCATCATCCGTTAAAAGGAGAAAGTTGGGTCCCTCCTCACAGGGTTACAATCTCTAATCACTCAGTTTGTCAATGGCAGATTCCCAGGGAAACTCTCATTCTCCATCCAGGAGAGTGGAATACAGACTGAGGGGAACAGAGATGGAGCATGGAGCCTCCTGTGCCTTCCAAGGGACACTGCCTCACACAGCCTTCTTGTCAAAGTCCCAAAACAGAAGATCTACCAGTCAGTCAGGCATCCAGGGTTGTAGGGGGGCACATCCCCCAAAGAGCTTGCCCGGTCCCTGTTAAAAAGCCCTTCTGGAGGCTTCTGCTTATGTCATTGCCCCAAACTGGGCTCTCTAGCATAGTCAGTACCCTGAGCTGCGTGTTCTCTCTACCAACAGCTGGAGAGAGCGCATATTCTGCAGCTGACTTGCACAGTTTCCTCTGACTTGCACTGTCGAGCCATCAGCTGGGTTTTAGCGTCAGGAAGCACAAGACAGGCATACAAAGAGCACGTCACTGGGAACTGGCTTCAAGCTCATCACACTGAAGGTCCCATCCAACCAAGGTCCTATTTAACTCCTCAACCAAGGGCTGAAGCACTCACCGTACCTGTCCTGAGGTTCTCAAACTTGGGGCTGAGAGAGGCAGACATGAAGAGAGGCTTGCTATGTCACATCGTAAGTGATGTGAGAGAGGAAACATGAGATGTTGGGGACCCCGCCTGACACCTTCAAAGAAGGAAGGACAGGTGCAAGAGAAGGCATTCAGTGTTTGAGCTGAATCTTGAGGGATGAGTCAGAGCTTGCACGTATAAGGAACTCTGGCCAGCTCATCACTTGGATACCGAAGAGAAGAAAGAGAAAGACAAGCCCCTGGAGGGGAAGAGAGTGTGAAGGTGTAAGGCATTCATTTGGTTGGTGAAGGAATCAGGCTATTGTCCTCAGGTGCTGGGAGCAGCAGTGAAGTCTTTGTAAGAACTCCAAGAGAAAGGCCAACGGTCTAAGAAAGAGGCTGTGGGACCAGAGATAGTGTCATAAGACACACTTTGGGAAACCGAAGCATAGGGCCTGATGATAAATCTGGGCACGATGGTGCATACCTGTAGTCTCAGCACTCAGGAGACTGAGGCAGGAGGACAGTGCCTTCCAGATCAATGTGACCTAATAATGAGACCATCTCCAAACAATAATAACAGAATAATGATGATGATGATGTGATTTATATTAAATAAAGCAATGAAAAATAAACACAGCTATGGAGCACCAAAAAGGAAACTTAGTTTTTAAAAACGTATTTTCAAAGATGAATACAAGACATATATAAGAAAGCAATAATTGGGTTGGAGATATAGCTCAGCGGTTAAGAGCACTGATTGCTCTTCCAGAGGACCCGGGGTTCAATTCCCAGCACCCACATGGCAGCTCACAACTGTCTGAAAATGCAGTTCCACAAGATCTGACACCTTCACACCAACGCACATAAAATAAAGTTAAATGAATCATTAAAAAAATTAAAAAAAGAAAGCAATAATTAAATATTTCATTTTTTAAAAAATAAAAGAAAAACATCAAGGTAGAGAGATGGCTCAGCAGCTAAGAGCATGTACTGCTCTTCCAGAAGACCTGGGTTTGTCTCTCAGCATCTATATTGGGCCCTTGTAACTCCAGTTTTATGGACTCTAATGTCCCCTTTTGGCCTCTGCTGGCACTGCACATATATGCATGCACCTCCGAACTTAAATAAAGGCATACATAAACTGAAAAGATTTGCCAACTATAGATAAAGGAAATAAAAGGAGAAACAATAAAATCTCTTCCCATTTATTCCTAAATTTCAAACACAATTGCTTTAGATGTATACATTTGGAGGAGAAATTATTTTGTTTCTTTTTAAAAGATTTATTTATTTACTTAGCGTATTGTGTGTGCTTTCATGTTATATGCACCACCTGTATGCTGTGCTGCCAGAGGCCAGAAGAGGGCTTTGGAACCCTCGGAGGCAGAGTTGGAGGAGGTTGTAAGCCATCCCATATGGTTCAGGGAACTGAACCCAGATCCCCTCCAAGAACAGCAGGGGCCATTTCTCCAGCCCAAATGCCTTTTTGGCTTCTGTGGATTAAAGTCCGTTCCTTGGCTGACAAGATAGGGGCTTTACTGGCAAAACCATCTCACCAGTCCTTGAATTCTCTCCTTGCACCTAATGTCTATAGCTTCTCCTTCCTTTCACGATATTGGAAATTTTCATCTCTGCTCCTTTCTTTTTGATTTATCAGCTAGAAATTTGTTGTTTGTGTGTGATCAATTTTGTTGATCTTTTCAAAGAACCAGATTTGGGGATCATTGAATTTTCTCTCCTGTTAGTTTTCTATCATTGATTTTCATTGTTTTCCTACTTTTGTATGTCTTTGTTTTGTTTTGTTTTTTTTTGAGGTAGGTTATCTCTATGTTGCCTTGTCTGTCCTGGAACTCAATACAATAGATCCGGTTGGCTTTGAACTCACAGAGATCCACCTGCCTCTGGCTCCTGAGTGCTGGGATTAAAGGTGTGTGCCACCATGCCTGGCCATACCTGTTTTTCTTAATTTGTCTTCTCCGCCCCTGGAATTCTTAAGATGAAGTTAGCTGATCAGTACAAGTCTCCCCATCTTTAACATAAACATTTAAAGCCACTGGTATCTCTCGAAATGCTGCTTTGTTTGCACAACACAAACTGCAGTGTTATATGATGTTTTACTCTTTTTGGCTTTTTTAGGAGCCCCCCAACCAGCCCCCAAATAAATCACATATGGAGGCTTATTCTTAGTTATGAATGCCTGATCTTAACTTGGCTTGTTTCTTGTTAGGCTTTTTTTTTTTTAACTTAAATTATCCTTACTTCTTTTTGCTTTTTCTGGGCTTTTTCCTTTTCTTCTGTATATCTTATTTTTACTCTTACTCCATGGAGGCTGGGTGGCCGGGTGGCTGGGTGACTGGTCCCTGATGTCCTCCTCTCCTTGTTCTCTCTTTGCTCTTTCTCCTTGTTTCTCCTATTTATACTCTCTGCCTGCCAGCCCCGCCTATCCTTGCTCCTGCCTCACTATTGGCTGTTCAACTCTTTATTAGACTGTCAGACTAATTAGACTGTTTTAGACAGGCAAAGAATCACAGCCTCACAGAGGAAAACAAATGCAGTATAAACAAAGTGAGACATCTTTACATCATTAAACAAACATTCTACAGTATAAACAAAGTATAACACAACTTAAATAATATTCCCCAACATTGTGGTATGTGATGACTTTTATTTCCAGTTCAAAATACTTTCATATTTTGCTCATTATTTATTCTTTGACCTGTACATGGTTTAATTACCAGATATTTTGTGGGAGTTTCTAGAGACATTTTGTTTTGTTATTGCCTTCTAATTGAATTGTGTTTTATTTGTACTCTGCATATTTCAACATATTTAAATGGGGAGTCTGTATATGCCTAAACACGGTCAATCTTGTTCCTATTCATTTTTCTTGTTCTTGAGTAGCATTTTTCTTTTCTTTCTTTTTTTAAAGTGTTGTTTATTATTTATTTATTAAGTATACAGTGTTCTGACTGCGTGACAGAAGAGGGTACCGGATCTCATTACAGATGGTTGTGAGCCACCATGTGGTTGCTGGGAGTTGAACTCGAGGCCTCTGGAAGAGCAACCAGCTAGTGCTCTTAACCTCTGAGCCATCTCTCCAGCACTGCATTTTTCTGTCAATGTCAGAAAGACCAAATTGCCTGACCCCACTGTTTGAGGCTCCTATTCACACACTGAGTTTTTTGATTCTTGCTTTGCTAACTGCTGCAGGAGGAATCTCGAGGACTGTCTCTTCTTCCAGTTCTGCTTGTTTGCTTCATATTCATGGGGGGGGGGGGCTGGTGTATTTGTTTTATTTTATTATTTAGTGTATTTTTAGTGTATTTACACTGGAGGGCAGCTCTGGGCCCATGAGAGACCCTGGCTCAATAAATATGGCCGAGAGCCCCAGAGTTGGCTGTTTCTGCCAGATGGGCTGGCCTGCAAGTCTCCAGGATCCATCTATCTCCTCCAGCACCAGCTTTACCGACCCCTGTATCGGGCTTGAGGACCTGAGTCCAGTACCCATGTAAAAGCCAGGTCCTCAGGCTCATGCAGCAAGCACTTGTGCCCGCTGTTTGTTATGTGCTAAAGCTTTGTTACATGACATGTTTAGAATCACTTGCTGAAGAGCTGATGCTCTCATCTTTGTGAATAGCACTAGCCCTTACTTTTTCCACAGTCTTCTTTGTCCGGTATTAGTACAAATTCTCATAGCTCCATCTATTTTTTAGCTAGTATTTACTAGGTGTGGTGGTTTGCCTCATAAGATTGGCCCCCATAGGCTCACATATTTGAATGCTTAGGGAGTTGTATAGGAAGTGTGGCCTCGTTGGAGGAAGTGTGTCACTAGAGGTGGACTTTGAAGTTTTAGGAACTTAAGCCAGGCCCAGTGTCACTTTCTCTTCCTGATGCCTTCCTCTCCAGCACCATGTCGGCCTGCACGCTGCCATGCTCCCCACCATTATGACAAAGGACTAAAGCTCTGACATTGTAAGTCAGCCCCAGCTACATGTGCTCCTTTAGCCCAGCTGCCTTGGTCACGGTGTCTTTTCACAGCCCTAGAAATCCTAAGAAACTGGGGTGGAAGAGATGGCTCAGTGGTTAAGAGCACTGGCTTCTTTTCCAGAGGACCCGGGCTAGATTCCTAGCACCCACATGGCGGCTCACAATCACCTGTAACTCCAGTTTCAGGGATCTTTCCCTGACCTCTGTGGCACCAGACACACACAGACATACTGGCAGGCAAAACACCTATACACACAAAATGAAATAACAAAAAAATTAATTAATGTTTACATGCTATGTCTTTTGGCATTCTTTCATATTTAATACACTTAATTTACATTGAGAGTAGATTTCCTATCGATACAATATTCTTGACTCTTGCTCTTTTAACTAATAACCTTTGCCTTTTAGTTGGATATTTACGGTACATTACTTATGTTCCTATGTAGCTATTGATACAGTGGTATTGCTGTCTTGCTGTTTGTTTTCTGTTTGCCTTGTCTATTTTTCACACCTTTTATCCTCCTTTTTCCTGCTTTCCTTTGTTTTTTTATTATCCCAATAATACTTTATAGACACTACTATTTTGCAATAGTTTCTCCAAGATTTCTAGGATATGCCATCTATGGCTGAATATTACATCATTTAATGGACAAAGTAAAATGTTAATAATAGGCTATACTCACTTATTGGTCCCTTTCTTCATCATATCACTATATGTTGTTGCTATGTGTATGTTGACTCCCTAAAGCAATATTTATTTTGCCTTTCAATAGACAATCGCCTTTTAAGGAAATTAAAGAGTGACATAAAAGTAGTTTTGTATTTACTCTTTCTGGCAACCTTCATTCTTTTGTATACATCCCTATTCTTACCTAGTCTCATTCATCTTTGACTAAATAGCTGTCTTTAGTATTTACACTGGCAACAAATTCGTTCTTTCTTTGGGACAATCTTTATCTCACCTTTATGTTTGGAAGCTGTTTTCACTGGAAACAGAGTGGGCCAATTGGCTTGATCCTCAAGTTTGAACTCCACTGTCCCCTGGTTAGCTTCTGACTAGAAGATTACGAACACCCTTAAAAGGCTCCGTTCATATGCCATGCGCTTTTATAATTGAGGCACTTTAAGGATTTTTCTCTGAGATTTGCTTGTGATGTGTTGTCCTGCTTAATTTCTGTTATTGATTTGACACCACCCAGAATTACCCGAGAAGAGAGAACCTCAACTGAAGAATTGTCTGGATCAGATAGGTGTGTTTACGGAATGAGTGTGAGTACGTGTGTACCACGGCATATGTGTGTGCGCACATGTGTGTGTGTGTGTGTGTAGGTCAGAGGACCTCCGGCATCCATCTTGGTCTTCTGCCTTGTTTAAGGCAGTTAATGTATGTAAGACTAACTGGCCTTTAGCTCCTGGGGATTCTCGTGTTTCTGCCTCCCTGCTTGCTGTAGGAGTCTGGGGTTACAGACGTGTGGTCACCCTATCTGGCTTTACATAGATCCTGAAGATGTACATTCAGGTCCTCACACCAGTGCGTCAAGAACTGTACTCAGTGAGTCATCTCTCCAGCCTTCAAACACAGCATGGCCTTTGTCGGCGACAATGTTGGGTTGTGATGTGAAAAGAGCATAGTATTTAGAGAAAGCCTAGGACTACCCCGCCCCCACAGCTGCTCTGGCTTCCTGTTCAGTTTCTTCCCTTCTGCCTCTGGCTCCCTGTGGCTTCCCCAGGCCTGTTTTGATGAGCAATCCTGTATTCTATGCAGAGACTTACTTCTCTGCCCCTGCTTTGAGACGGCAAGCTTCTAAAGGGTAAGCACTCTCTTATTCTTAATTGCTCTGACCTGTGGGTAGCAGAAGGCCCACCCCACGCAAAGACTTGCTAGGTAAATTGCTCATCAAGTGAATGGTTGGATGACCATCTGGGATGAAAAGCGCCGAGTGCCGGGGAAGGAACCTAAGCTCTGGAAGGCAGCAGAGAGAGACGGGAGGCAACTGCCTGGAATTCTAGTCCCCTGGTCACTAAGAGAGAGAGAATGGGAGCCAGGGGAAGCCTCAAAGTAGGCAACCTTGTTAGTTCCCAACACGAGCCCCTGCCCTGTCCTGAAATGGTTAAGGTGGCCAAGGCATCCGCCTCGGCAGAGGAGAAATTTCCCTGTCCTTGCCTAAGTGAATGGCTGGGATTAAAGTGACAGCCCACCTTAGTGATGGCGGCATAATTGGTTGTTCAGCTCTGTCCTTGTCAGAGCTGACAGTTCTGCAGATGCCCTGCTCGGCTCTCCAAAGGTTAGCCTCAGCCGTGTGGCTGTTCATTAATCATTCCTCCCTGACAGGCCTCGGTGCAGCCCACAGCTGCCACACCGGCCCCCTCGGGTCCCACCCAGCACCGCCAAGCTGGAAGCCGGAGCTCCCTGAAGGACCCTGTCCCTACATGGGAAGACAAGCAATCCATGTCCCCTCATCCCTGCCTGCTGCCACCGCTGAGCCAGATAACATAGAGAAAGGAATTTCCCTTGGGCTCCTCCTTCCGGGAACTAGGGTCCGAATCACGGTACAAGCTCTCCCGACATCCTCCTCGACTTCATCTGCTCTTCCCTCGAGCTTCTTGGGAGATGAGGCAGCTCCGGCCCAAGAGTTCCAAATAGATAGATAAGGGAGTCAGTGCTTCCTGGCTGAGCGGTCACAGAACCTGCCTTAGGACCTGGGCCCTGGGCACAACCTAAATCGCTCACTTCTAAGCTGTAAATTCCACACAGTGTTCCAGACCATTGAGAACCAATTCTTGCTGCTTGGAATAGGGCATTTTGAGCCTAACGCTCAGGAGAGCAGGACAGAGTAAGCAAGAATCAGGCTGGGGACTCTAATTCTCAGGGTTCAGAGACTCCTCCACTCTTTCCCCTTTTCTCCAAACTCAGCATGGTGGGGTGAGCCCAGGAAGGTAACTGGGATTCTGAGCTGGCGGGTGAGGGGGATGGAAGGGCTGAAGGATCCAGGCAAGGGTTGGGAGGGAGGTCAGAGTGTGCGCTGGGGCAGCAGAGGTGGCATTCCGAGGTAGGACCTGTGGCCTGAAGGAAGGATGAAATCAGTCAGGACATTTTGTGTGCGTGCACATCCGGGAGCCCTCGTGTGTGTGTGTGTGTGTGTGTGTGTGTGTGTGTGCTCATGCATGTGGGGGCAAAGACACAACTTCAGGTCTTCAGGTGTCTTTCCTCAGCTGTCACCTTTTTTGTGTGTGTGAGTTTTGGTTTTGGAGTTAGAATCTCCCATGAGTCTAGAACTCATCAACTAGGCTGGACTAGCTGGTCAGGGAGCCCCATGGATCTGCCCGTCCCGAGCGCTAGGATTTTAAACGTGTATCACCATGCCTGGATTCTGTTGTTGTTTGTTTGTTTGCTTGCTTGCTGTGGTTCCTGAGGGTAGCATCCAGGTTGTTGCCATGCTGACAAAGCGGGCACTTTACCGACTGTGCCATCTTTCCAGCTCCTAAAGCTCAAACAGAAAACCGCCTGGCACTGTCACAGTGTAACACTAGTGGGGACATCTGCTCCCAGGCTTCAGTGCTCCTTGGGACTTCCTCTTCCACATCTCCCTCTCATTTTGCCTCACTTCCCAGCCCCTCACTCTTCTTCCCTCTTGGTCCCCACTGGGTGCCCTGAATGGCTCAGATCTTGCTCCCAAACCAACCAGATAGAAGGTTGGAAATTTCGCCATGGCGTCCAGCTCAGCCTTCCTTGGAGAGTAAAAGCATGCTCCCGGCCCCAGGTCTCTGCCCCCGGGCCTGCCGGTTAGTATGTGCACAGTGCCGGAGTCATCATTTCCCCCCATTGATTAGCTGTCCGCCCGCAAAGTTTGCAGAGGAACAAACAAGGACACAGGGAGATTAGCATTCAGTGAGTCCCCTGGACTCCAAACTACAGACACCTGCATTTTCACATCCAGAATCCAACACACAGTCAGCCCAGAAACAAGGACATAGGGCGATTAGCATTCAGTGAGTCCGCTAGACTCGGAACCACCCACACCCATCTCTTCACATCCCCAGATCCTGTCTACACACAGCTGGCCTGAAACCTGGAGTTACAGGCTCAGCTCCCTCACACCTACACCAGGGACCTGAAAGGCTTTCCCCCTGCTAACCCAGCCAGGGTCAGCATCCCCCACAGTGACCTGGAGCAACCCACGCACATCCTCCTGCCACGTCTTCCCTGTAACTTTTCAAGGCAGATAAGCAGGTCCACATTTTCTCTTTGAGAACGCAGGCTCAGAGAGGCTAAAAGACTCATCCGAGATCGGACCAGCTGGTATATAGGCCCTGGACACTTAAAGCTAAGTTCCTTGGGTTTGCAAACCCCCAGCCGTCATTTTCATTCTGCTGCTTCTAATGAGCTTGGTGTGACTTTAATTCAGGCCTTTTCAGCAGTGGTTCTGTTGACGCTTGGGGCTAGGTAGCTCTTTGTAGCGGGCACTTTGCAGAACATGTAGCACGCTTAGTAGTTCCTGGCCCTCGTCCACTTGATGCCAGGCACCACCTCCCTGAGTTGTGATACTGAAGAAGTTTCTAGATAGCTCCAGATGGGGAGGGAATGCAGAATCACCTCTACCTGAGAATTGCTTTTCTACATTTCTGTTCTTTCAATGTAAATCTCCCTGGGACAAAAGGCTATTCGCCATGCAGGGACGTCAGGAAAGGTAACAAAGCCTTTGAAAGACTGTGCTTGGCAATGAGAATAAGGAGGCCGTAGCTGGAACAGCAGCTAGAATCCAGCTGCTGGATGATAGAGCCCTTCCTTGCCTGCCACATGCAAGGTTCTGTTGCCTATAAGGAGCCCAAGGGGAGGATTTTAAAGCTGATGTCAAGGAAATCGATGGGAGAGGTACATATTGGAAACTTAACCCAACAACCCCCTATCTTCTCATCTGCCCCTCCCCCAGCCCCACCTTGTCTCCCAGTCTTCTCGTTCGCTTGTCCATTCTGGGTCCTTCTATTTAGTCTGCAATTCTTTTCTGGTATAAAGGCTGGACAAGGGTCCCCATGGAAGAGAAACAGCGCCCACAGCGAATCATCGGCCCGGCTGGGCTGGACTTAATCCCAGTGAAAAGTTTCCCATGGATAGGGTCCGGGGGCTGCAGAGACAAGGACGGGGCAAAGCCATGCCATTCTGACATGATAGAGACCACACAACGAGTGGGCTTTAACTACAGAGCTCTTGGCCTGCTGATTTCTCCAGTAGCCGCAGCCCTGTGGAGGGAGCCTTTCAGTAGAAAAATCGCAAGGCCTGTTGGAAAACCTTCAGGCTTTGTCTTTAGCATGAAAGAAATGCGAAGGTGATGAATTAGGCAAATTGGTCCACGTCAAGTTGTATCCATCAGAGTGACTCAGAGCCTGGGATGAGCAATAGAAACGGGGAACAGCGGTTACTAAGAGTAACAAATTAGCATTATGGAAGAAGACAAAAGGAAAGCCGGCAGCAGCAGGCACCTGGGCCTGGGCCTGCCCTCAGTCTCCGCATCCTATCTTCTTCAGGGAGCCTGCCTGGGGCTGGGGCACTCACTGCTCCCAACCGGCAGCATTTCTGTGCGGACTTGGGGCTGTAACCAGATCAAAGAGCTCGCACAGTTGGCTCCCACCCTTATCTCTTTCATGGTAGGTCAGCGGTATTGACTGTCTCGGCTTGCCAGAAGCTCTGAGTAGGGGCAAGTCCATGAGCATCTCCATCTCACAGCTGCTGAGTTAGCCGTCTATGGTGGAGACAGCATGCCTGAGGAAATCAGCTTTCCACAATGTTTATGTTATTTCGTGGTTTCAGAGAATCTGGTCAGTTTCTGCAGCTGCTCAGGTCTGTGACTGGACAGTGTGAGTTGGTGATAACTCACCTCCTTGAGAACTAGGAAGCAAAGAGAGAAGGGGAGGGGTCAAGATCCCAGTATCTCCCTCAAAGGCTTGTCTCCCCCCCCCCCATTAGGCTCCACCTCCCAATAGCACCACAGCTTTGCCACCTTTAGCATTTGAACCTTTAGGACACATTTAAGATCCCAAACCTAACTGTCATGAGGTATCCACCAGAGAAGACGGCTCGGACACAGGTTCAAGCCAATAGAAAGTCTTCCTTACTTGGCTGACTGTTACCCTGGGTGTTTGGGACCCCGTGCAGTTCTGAGCCTGCAATATATATATATATCCTGTGTCAACACACTTCTGTTAGCAAGAACAGTTAGCCAGAAGCAGAACTACAGAAGCCAAAAAGCAAAGTCCAGAACTATGGACTCTGATGGATTAGATCTTTGTTCTCAGTTTGGCACGTGGTGCTGGGTAGCATGGCTTGAATGATACTTTCATCATGGTGTCGGTTGTGCTAAGGTTGGGGGAGGGGTGCTGTCACATAACAACTGGTAAGAAACAGAATCTAGCTTTCAACTTAGCGAAATCTAAAACTCAAGTCCCTATTACTTGGCACCAAATTTTCACTAATACACACACATACACACACACACACACACACACACACACACACACACACACACACACACACACGCCACTCTTCCCTCCAGCCATTAGCAGTGAAAATCTGGAACTAGGTTAGCACTTGGTGAGAGGAAAGAGGGTGGACCGTAAAGCAAGAACAGCAAGGGACTCACAGCTCAGCAGCCTCTTCCTGCAGATGGCAGCCCCCGCCCCCACTCTCCATGTGCCAGGTGTTCTACTGTGGATGGACTTGTTTTCTTCTGGTGGCTGAGTTTAAGGTACGTCTCTGCTCCTGTGGCTCTACCACATCCCATTCTGGCTGCACAGCCCAGGGCAGCCCTCGGCCCATGAACATCAGTCTATAGCATAGCTACAAAAGGTAAGCTGGGCACATTCCTTCTGTATCAACCATGGGGCCATGCTGTGCAGCCAAGCCTTCCTTTCTTGGGGCTGCTGTGACAGACAGTGGTACTCTGGCTCTTTAAAGCAATGTGGACTTACTGCTTCATGGTTCCAGAGCTTGTAAGTCCAAAACCAAGATGTCAGCAGAGCCGTGCTTCCTCGGAAGGCCAAGGGGATGATGCTTCTCTTGCCTCCTAGCGCCTGCTGGCTGTCCCTGGGTCTCACTGGCTGTAACTGCGTTCCTCCAGTCTTGGCCTTCCTCTTCACATGGCCCTCTTCCCTTTGTGGGCTCTCTGCATCTTTGTGTCTTTTCTTGCATTTGAGTTTAGGACTCACGCAGATCATTTCAAATGGGTCACATCCTCAAAGACCCTATTTCAGGGACCGGGGGAATTGGCTCAGCCAGCAAAAGCGCACGTAGTCTCAGTAACCATATCTGTTAGTCTGTCCGTCAGGTGGCTTACAGCTGCCTGTAACTCCAGCTCCAGGAAACCTAACATCCTCTTCTCAATTCTACAGGCACCTGCAGGCTTGTGAGCACTCAGATTGGCATACACATAATTAACACTAAATCTCAAAAGTAAAAACAAAACTCCTATTCCCACATAAGCCACATAGCTGGTACCAAGATATCTTTTTGTGGGGAAACAATTCAACCCATTTCCTCTGGCCATTAATAGTGTTGTGGAGGGCTAGGGACAGCTGCCTCCAGGGCCCAGAAGCTTCTTGGACTTAAAATTCTATGACCTCTGGGAGACTAAGTACCCACCAATGAAGGCCTGGAAGAACCCCACTTTCACACTCAAAGGTTCCCCTGAATCTCCCCCCATCCAGCCCTTGCCGGTACCTCCGATAGTGTGATGCTGCCATTCCTTGCAACCAAAATAAGCCATTAATAAATCTGACTTTATTTTTCTCCCATACATTTGCCTCATTTTATGATTAAAACTCCAAGAGAATCAAGATGCCTCGGAAGGTCTTTTTGTGTAAAGTCGAACATTTCTTTCATGTGCTGGCCCTGCATTTCTTTTTTTCCTTGAAACAGTCACTTCCTGTCACCAGGATAAGTTGTCTGTGCCCAAGGCATCCCAGAGAAGCCTGAAGTAGAATCGCTGGTGCGTGCTGAAGAGGCCTTAAGTGAGGCCACAAAGAAACCCGACTAGGAACACAGCATTCTTTTGAGCCAGCCTTGCGAAAGCTGCCTGCAGTGAAGCTGGCCCGCCTGAGTCATCACTGAGTGGGAAGGACTGGAGCCAGCTGTCCCCAGGCTGGCTGGGGTTTTTGCATTTCTCTGCAAAGTCACACTTCAAGCAAGTGAAGCAGTTCTGAGCTGTTAGCTGGGGTCAGGGTCCCAGCTCCATTCTGCTCACTTCCCCTCCCCAGCCATCCTCCACCTCCCAGGCTGGGAGCTCCCACTTCCCAGTCTTCACAGGGGCTGAGGCCCTTAGGGACGGCACAGTGCTGCTCTGCAGATTGTTTATGTGCAAGGAGAAGAGCCTGAATTCTGACATGATCACCTCCCAGGACCGCAATTCGATTCATCCTATAAAAAGTCCGTATATCGCTATGTATATTCAATGTGTGTCTATTAAGATTAGTGCATGGTGGGTGGATTTCCATAGTTGAGAGATTCCTTCAACCCCTCTATCTGGCCCTTCCCTTATCTCATGAGGCTTTTGCAGACTAAATGATCACCCCCCACATTTTGGAGCAATTTAAGACTCAACGCTTGCAGCAACCACTGCTTACTACCCCTTTGGGAGCCCCAAGCTTTCATGGACATGTGGACAGGCACGTTTATAACCCAGCGTTTACTCCTTCAGAGTGAGGCTCACAGCAGACACCTGGGAGACTTAGAAGCAGGTGGTGGTGGTTGGGGGTCGAGGGGCTGGTGACCTTTCATGCCACCCACATACTGTTAGGTCTGCCAACCCCCCCTTCTGTTCCCAGGATCTGCAGCTCCCTAAAAGGTCTGATCCTGAGTTCAGGATGTCCAAAAAGTCACTCAGTGCTTTGAATTCGGCATCAACGTCCTTCCCTTAGCCAGACTTTGACCTTGTTTCCCAGGCTCACACCTTGTTCCCTATGCCTTGGGGAATTTCAGATTTTCCTTTTCCTTCTTGATGTCCTTCTGTATATGTGTTGCTTTTATTGGTTGATGAATAAAGCTTTTCAGCCAATGGCTTAGCAGAGTAAAGTCAGGTAGGAAATCCCAACAGAGATATATACAGAGAGTAGGTGGAGTCAAACAGAAGCCAGCCAGCTGCCAAGGAAGCAAGATGTGTAGAAAATGAGGTAATGCCATGGACACGTTCCAATACATAGATTAATAGAAATGGGTTAATTTAAGATGTAAATGCTACCTAGAAATATGCCTGAGCCCTCGGCCAAACAGTATTGGAAATTAATATAGTTTCTGTGTGATTATTCATGTCTGGGTGGCCCAGAAACAAAAGTGCAATTTCTGTTTACACATTCCTTCCTCTCTTCTTTCCTCCCTTTCCTTTTCCTCATGTGAGTGTGCGCGCACGTGTGTGTGTGTGTGTGTGTGTGTGTGTGTGTGTGTTTGATTCCTCAGGGTATCCCCCTCCCCCTTTCTTTTGAGTCATGATCTTTCACTGAACCTCTAGCTCATTGATTTGGCTGTACTGGTTGGCCAGCAATCTCTGGGGAGCTGTGTGTCTCTGCCTCCCCATCACCGGGATTACAAGCATGTGCTACCATGCCTGACTTTTCTCATGGTTCTGAGAATTGAATTTAGGTCCTAATGTCTGTTTATCACGTACTTGACCAACTGAGCTATCTCTCCAACCCAACGTTCCACAGTTTTTCTGAGAAGCCCTGTCTGCTGCCACAAAAACCCCTTAGACTGAGCTCCAGCTGGTTTTACTGTCACTGTCTCCTAGGGACAGGGTCCCAGTGAAACGCAGATCAGAAAACAGAGAAGTGACCTTTGGTAGGGAGGGGAAGGGCCGCCACCCAGAATCTCACTCCCAGCCCTTCCTATCTTGCCAGTCTTGCTACTGTGCCCTGAAACTAAACAGACGTGGCCAGGAGTGAGACCAGCGAGGAAATCCAGCATTGAGCACTGGCAGTCAAGACGATTCCCAGTGTGGAAACACACAGGAAGGACCCTGTTGCTAGCCCGAGGCTTCTGGACTTGAAACTTATGCAACTCAAGGCATCACTTTGAAGATGAGCAAACAGAGGCTCCTCGCTCTTGACTGGGGAGAGGCAGAATCCAGGCTGAGACAACCAAGAAGAGTGTGCACCTAGTGCTGGTCTAGACGAAGGACTTGGAGGTGCGCCTCTGCTCATAGACAGTGTGGTGTCCAGATGGGGCCGGGCCAGGCATACAAACACTGCCGGATGGAGGAGCTCTGTGACGGGGCCAGCGAGTGAGAACAGAGGCTTCTAACTCTCTGCAGAGCTGGAGTAGGGTGATAGGGCACAGCCAATATGCTGTGCACCTGCAGGACAGCATCTGCCCAGCTGACGGTGCAGCTCCACCGTGCTTCACCCTTTCCTTCCCGGCACACGACAAGCTGCACACGGTGACAGTTTGCACCGGACGGTTTGCGGTAGAGAATGCGGACTGAACGGTGTGAACTGGATGGCACAGAAACAGGAAATGGTTTTTATCTCTGTGCAACCACTGACCCCACACTCATAATCTGATGCCCTCCTTGTCTGTAGCCGTACCACCCCACAGATGCCCAGTCTCCTCTTTGCCCTCCCTGGCCTCTGATGCCCTCACAAGCAACTCTCAGGGCTTGCGCCTCAGCTGTAATCAGAAAGAAGCTCTACGTTGCAAAGGCCAGACTTCAGACACGAAAAAGTTTAAAGACGATCAACTCAAAACTGCCTAAATGGCAACTTTAGTGTGCTGTGTGGTACAAGGCCAATTTCTTTGGCCCAGCTAGGGATTCAACCTTGTATCTAAGAGGAATGTGGACTCAGGACACGGGAAAGTGGTATAGTCACAGGGCATGGTAAAGCCGTGTGGTCAATATGGCATAGGGAAGAGGTTGTGGTCTATAGGGCATGATGAAGGGGTGTGGTCTACAGGGCATGGGGAAAAGGGTGTGGTCTATAGGATATGAGGAAGGCCTGTGGTCCCAAAGGCATGGGGAGAGAGTGTGATCTATAGGCCATGGGGAAGGGGTGTGATCTACAGTGCCTGGGGAAGAGGTGTGGTCTACAGGTCTTGGGAAAGAGGTGTGATCTATAGGTCCTGGTGAAGGGGTGGAGTCTACAGCATCTGGGGAAGGGGTGTGGTGCCATGCACTGCACCCCCATGTCTGCGCTCTGTGCGCTGGCACCTAGTTCCCGAGCTTCAGACAAGGGGGCTGGAGGTTAAAATACACAGACACACAGAGAGAGAGAGAGCAAAACGGGTCATCCTTAAATTCCCCAAGAATGCTCCCTTTATTGTGTTCAGGGGCAGATTGTATAGAGATAGCCACGCCCCAACCAAACCCACCAGAAACCACTCGCCTGCCGTCAGGAACTCCTGAAGGTCTCATGCTCAGAGCAGCTGTAGGCACTCAGATCAGGGGATTACAAGAAATTCAGGATCTGAGGTCTCACTGCTCCCAACAGTGTGGTCTTTTTCCTGGAGAAGGGGTCTGGTCTACAGTACCTGGGGAAGGGGTGTGGTCTATTTATTTCCTGGGGAAGGGGTGTGGCCTACATTGTGCCAGGCACCAATGTCCTTCATGGGATAGGCCTTCATATGTTGGCCATTAAACTTCTTATGGTACCTTTGCCCAAGACAGTCTCCTTCTATGAACTATGCGCCCTCTGGCTGACCTCCGCCAGTGGAGTTCCTTTGTCTGGAAGGGGCACCCCACCTAACCTCAGGTCTCCTCCAAGGCACCTCCTGAGATGCTCGCACATACCACGTTCCTCAGTGACATGGTGACCTGCCAGCTGTTGCTCATTCATGGTCCTGCCTTCGATCACGTAGTTCCAACCTGCACCTACATCCAGAGTTCTTCAGGCACTGGTGTCTACTCCCATTTCTGCTCCAGGGCACTCATTCTGGACTCCCCCCCCACCCCAGGAGCTCTGGATCCCATTAAGAAAAGTCTGAAAGTCTTCCCAGCTCAGCAGTTAAGCAGGGACACCTGCTGCGTCTGCACTGTTGCAGGTGTCCTAAGCTCTGAGAGACCTTTTAGAAATGCTGTCATTTGGCTTGGGGAAGGCCATGCCACCCTGTGCAGAACATTGAGGACAGAGACACAGGGGCTCATCACTAGGCTGGTACCTCAGTCCTCCAAATCCTCTTGGCGAGTTCCCTGGTTCCTCTTGTCTGTGTGCACTGAAGATAGACTAAAGGGAAAAGAGGCCAGTTCAGCCCCCTTTCCCGAAGCCTCTGCAAAGGAGGGCGGCAGTGAGCGCCTCCATCTTTGGGTTTTAACCAACATTTCAAGACAGGAGGAGACTCACCTCCGTGCTTTACTTAACTGATGTTATTGTTTTCATGGGTGAAGCTATTTAATTCTTGAATGTTAAAAACCTGACCCAGCCCATCTCCCTTGGGCTGCAGAAGAGAACATAGGGCTTAGAAAAGAGAGGGACTTAGCCAGGCAGCCCCTCTTGGAATGGGTGCTGCAATCCTGTTTGTCTCTGTGGCACCTTCACAAACCAGTGAACCATGTCCCTGCAGCATGTGGGGATAGCCCAGACCCGCGCTTACTGAAGTCACTGTTTCTGGAACAAGCCAAGGCCTGGGGCTGGGCTGGCGACTCTGAGTTGGGGGCAGGGAGGAGGTGTCTGGCTCCACGAAAGACAGCAAAAAGCTAATGCCAGGCGGGTCAAGAGCCCTAAAGGGGGAAATGTGACAGTAATTTAGGAGGAAACTGGCCTTCTCTTCCTGGGTCATGACCACTCCCTATAGTCTCTGTTGAGGTCACTCCAAGCAGAAAATTGTATCCGGTCCCCTCGTGGAGGCACAAACCTAGCAAAGTGTTCAGGACAGCTTTATTTAATTCCCCGGCCATATGGAAATGGCCTCCGCAGAACCGTTTGGAAGCCACAATTGCATTAGCCGTCTGGAGCTCCCATCAGCTCAATCAAGTCATAATCAAGGACCTCCTCTGATTGTCCATTATCTGCCTCTCAGCTAGAGAAGCACGCTCTGGAGGGAAAGTGATCAGAGGCTGTGTTCCTGGCACTAATTACACGCTAGCCTGCATCTGTGTCCCTCCTGTGGCTGTCAGGAGCCATTCTGGACTGCCCCAGGACATCTCACCCCCGTCTCTAGGCAGGTGACCCTGAGCAAGCTGGGCACTCAGAAGAGAGTCCAGGCAGATCCATCTGAAAGTGGCTTCCCAGGTAGACTAGGTGTTGCCGGTTTAAATGTGGCCACTTACACTGAAAGCACCTTAGGGTGCTGGGGACGGGGCTATTGCTGGACAAGTAGGTACTTCACAGCAGGCGCTCACAGAGCAGCCAGAGAGACATTAGAAAAGCCAGGCGAGGGAGTCATGGGTGGAGAGCAGGCACACAGATGGAAGGTGCCAGCCACTGCACCAAAGCCATCATTAGGATAAGGAACACAAGCCCTGTCACCAGAAGACTTCCAGACAGGGTTTCTGTCATTCACATGTGATGTGTTCAGTTCCGCTAGCCCCACCCTTTCCTGTGTCTCCCCCTGGTTCCTCACCCAAGTGCTGGCTAGTCTCCAATGTCAGGGCTGTCACCATGCCGCGTATATTTACCCAGTGGAGATGGGCTCTTTCCCTCCCCTTGGCTCTTACTGCAGTTTCCACATGTCTTCCAGCACCTGAACAGCGTCCATTGTGCCCAGGGAGCAGAGAGCTCTCTGCAGCAGGAGCGGCCGTCAGCTCTGTGCGAGCATTGGGAAATGGGAACAATCGCATGGAAGATGGGAAATAAGAAGACTATAGTGCCATGCCAGAACAAATGTCATTACCTTCTTATTACATTTGCTCCACGCTGAGACAGGCCTGGGGGAAGGCTCAGGGAGAAAGGGGCTTGCTGCACAAATCAGAGGACCCGAGTTCAATCCCTGGGACCCACAGTAGAAAGAAGGAAGCAACTCACAAAAGTTGTCCTCTGACCACCACTGTACTTGTGAACCCCCCCCCCCCACACACACACAACAAAACATAAGCAAATAAAACAACAGCAGCATCTCCGAAAACACAGTAGATTAAGTTGCTCAAGTTGCGGTCATGTTGCCATAGCTGTTAAGAGAGCAGAAGGCTCACAAATGGCCCTGGGATCACTCTCTGAGTTCAAATCCTAGTTCTTCTGGTTATTAGTCAGTTGACCAAAGATAAGAGACTTGAACTCTTCCGTGCTCCAGTTTCTGCCTCTGCAGAAACTGTGAGATCTGGTCAGGCAGAGTCAAGGAGTTAATGGATCCCGAGTGTTAGAAGAGCGCTCCCCTGGCCCTCAGGAAGCACGCGGTAAGCATTAGCCGTGATGTCTTCCACCCTGGCTCTGCTTCTCACTGCTCCTCCGCCCACAGAGGCAGCCCTGTCATGAACCAAGTGTGCACGTGCGTGGTTCGTGCTGTGCGCTTCTGACTCCAACCCTCTACAACCCTAGGCAAATATGCATGCTCTTTATTTGCATAATGTAGCTAATGTCCTTTGAGTTGAACATGCAGAAAGCCTGACGCTGAACCTGTCCTTTGAGAAGACTATCAGCTTCTGTGGCTGAGAAGCTCAATGGCAAGGACCAGCCCAGGATTCATTGATGTGTCCGCTCACTGAAGGGACATAGCCCACCTGAGCAAGCGGCTCTGGCAGGCCTTGCCCTTCTCCCCCGTTCCCTCTGCCTTGCTAAAAACTGTTAGATTACATTCCTAAACTAGCCACCAAGATCTCTTCCCTTATTTGGCCACTTCTTCCTCCTGAGGCTCACCACCAAACTATCAAAGTATTAAAGTCCAGCAATCAGAAGCCTCTGTTGGTTCACCAAATTGACATGCCCAATTAAAATTAAACACACGGGGTTTCCAATTTTACCTTTATAAATTGCCATTTGCCCATGTGGCACACCTGTCTCCCCTTATCCAGAGGCAGTGCTTTGTCCCCTCTGGGACAAATACTCCCTTCTCCTTTTCCTTGTCCCTTCCCCCTTTGCCCTCATCCCCTATCTCCTTTACCACCGCATCCTAGCCCATTCTCACACAGACCTTCCCTTTTCTTTTTCCTCCTCTTAAAATTACACCTGCAAGGTCATTTGCAGCTATTTTCCTGCCTGAGTCAGAAAGCGGCCACTTTAGCTTTTTTTCCCTGCTTAGTAAAGGATCTCTGGAAAAACAGGTGTTTGGGTGTGGTTTGTGCCTAATCTGCGGAGGTCCCCTTCACTCACCACTATCGTCAGAAATTTTATCTTTTAACACCTGGCTCCTTCTTCCATGACGCCAGCTTCATCTCATGGCAGGTTCCCTCCATCACTGCCGACAACCTTAGGACCACTCAAGGAGAGAGAGGGTAATTTGGGAATTACTCTAAAAAGAGAAAGGATGAGAAACTCTTACTTCTCATAGTCAAAAATAATTGTTGCCACCATCCATGAACCAAACATTATAGCCACGAGGTGGAATTGTACCCGTCTGCCCTGCTCTTAGGATACACTCCCATCTGCTGGGAGGTTAGACCGCTCCCGAGTCACACTGGCTACTCAGAGTGCTGGGCACAGTCGCACACACCTGTATCGAGAGGATGGTGATGGAAGGGTGGAGGAGCAGCAAGGTCCTCAGGTTTAGTTCTCTGTAGTCCTCCCTCAATGCTTTATTTACTTCATCTTGAGATCTGTCTGTTCCATGCATGAAATGTGCTTCTTTTTGCTGATGAATGTTTACGTTTTATCCAGTTATTTCGTTATTGATGGCTTCTTTGTTTGTTATTTAGACAGGGGGACCCTGATTCACAGTTCATCTGCCTCAGCCTCTTCATTTCATCTTATTGATTTCCTCTTATTTTAGCGCCGCAACCACACAACAGCGAGCCCTCTTGTGCACAGAGGCCTTCTCACGGGTGGTCTCAGCTGTTCTCATTTCTGCGCATGCTCTTCCAGGCCAGGCTCACAGGTGGTCTGCCAGGTGATCCCGTGAAGCTGACAGTTTATCTTAACTATCACAAGTCGTGTGAAAAATCTGGTGTTTTTAAAATGAAAGGAATCATGTGAGACCTGGAAGACGTTCCATTGTTGTGCAAAAGGAATATTTGTTCATTTAGTCATCCGTCCATCCATTTATGCATTCCATTTCTCAACGGGATTGTTGTTGTTGTTGAGAAAGGGTTTCTCTGTAGCTTTGGAGCCTGTCTTGGCTCACTCTGTAGACCAGTCTAGCCTTGAACTCACAGAGGTCCACCTGCCTCTGTCTCCCAAATGCTGGGATTAAAGGCATGCACCACCACTGCCCAGCCTCAGTGGAGTTTTTGCCTACCACTAAGAGAGTGAAACTTCTTCTTTTTTCCTTGTTTTTCATTTAATCTTCCTTGTTAATGAAAGGAGATAATCTATGAACTGATACGTGCAGTAAGATATCACATATTAGATAATGACCAGTGGTAGGAAGAAAAAGGAAGCAGAGAGGAAAGGACAGCAGGAGCTGGGACAGCCATCTGTGAATAGGTGTGCTTAGGGGTGGATGGCGGTGGCGGTCACCAGAGGAGCCTCCGGATCAGATGACATTTGCAAAAGACCCAAGGAACAGAGAGAAAGGCACAGAAGGTGGGGGGTGAGTAACAGGGAAGGAGCAGTTTGGAGCAGAAGCGAAGGAGCCAATTCCAAGCTGGTGAGGAGCAAAGGACTATGAAAAAAAGAAAAGAAATACAGGTTGTATCCAGAAAGTCTTCTGGCTGCTGGAGCCCGGGAAACAATTCTCGGCTGATTCTGAGACCAAATTGTATCATTGTCGGCTGAGAGGGGGTGGCTAGATCACAAGAGTGGGTGGCTTTACCTACAGGAGTGCCGGACAGCCTCATGAATATGTTCTGTATGGTCTAATAATGGGCTGGATTGGGGTACGGCGTGGGGGCAGGGGGAACACTTAGGCTCTGGAGTCAACCTCCCTGCACCCCAGATCCCGCTCAACATTTCATAGCTGTGTGATTTTCACAAGGTACTTGACTCCGCAGAAGCCCACTGTCTTGTTGAGGCTTGTCTGTTTGGTTGGTTAGCAGCCTGAGTCTTAAGTGACTCCGTCCATGCCCACAGCACCAAGACAGGGCTTGTGTCTAAATTGGTGAAATCCGATCTCCCTGCAAGCCTGGGAGAAAGTTTCTGAGTAAGAAGCGCTCATCCTCGATTTCAGCAGATCCCTCAGAGGACAGAGGACCTTGGGGTGTGAAAGGCGTGAAGATGCTGTAACTCTGGGGGGAAAGCAATTGCTAAGAGGAAAAAGTAGGCTTGAGATGAGAACCAACAGGCCACAGAACTCCGTCTGACTTGAATGGCAGAGACAAGAGAGGAGAGGAGATTAGCTTCCTGTCACCTGGCCTGAGTGACTGGGGACTAGCAGAGGCCTTTACTTGCCAGTTATTAGAGAAGGAGAAATGGGTTTGTGGGGAGACTCCTGGGTTCTCTTCAGGCCTGAGAAGTTGGAAGTACTCCTGAGTCTTGCTTAGTAGCAAGTTGATTTTGGAACACAGATAAGATGTCTGAAGAAAGAGGCCTTCAGACCATTAGAAGTGGAGCTCCAGGTGGCCTGGACAGCATGCTGTTCAGGAAGAAACCACATGGATGCTACTATCTCAGGTGGACCTCTGTTGAGTTTAAAGTCACCTTGATTTCTATAGTGTAGGTGGACTTTTCTTTCCCACCTGTTTCACAAATAACAGACATGGAGATTTAATATTAGTTATAAATGCCTGGTCAATAGCTCAGGTTTATTACTAACTAGCTCTTACAACTTAAATTAACCCATTTCTATTCATCTACCTTCCACCAGACAGGTGGTAGTGGTAGTGTCTTTAATTCTAGCACTATGGAAGCAGAAGCGGGCTGATCTCTGTAAGTCTGAGGCCAGCCTGATCTACAGAGCTATTTCCAGCCTGGTCTACAGAGCTAGTTCCAGGACAGCTAGGGCTGTTACACAGGGAAACCCTGTCTCCAAACAAACAAACAAACAAACACCAATCCCCCCCCCCCAAAAAAGTCCCTTAAACAAACAAAACAAAAAAGCCTACATTTTGTCCCGTGGCATTACCTCTCTTTTATCTTGCACCCCCCTTTCCTCCCCGTGTCTCGCTGGTGACTCCTTTGACTCCTTATTCTTCTTCCCAGTGTCCTTAGTGTGGTTTTCCCTCCTAACCTGATCCTGTCCAGCTTTTGGCCAGTCAACTTCTTTCAAACCAATCACAGTGACATATATTCACACAGTGTAAAGGAATATTCCACAAATAGTGAGTTCCAGGTCAGCCAGAGCTTCACACTGAGACCCTGTCTTTAAAAAATGTTTATTAAGTGATAGTTATCAAAGGATCCAATTGTACACTCTTGCGTATTTACCAGATAATTCTAAGTCAATGTATCACAATGTATCAGTGTTGACTGAAGCACCATTCAAAACAGCTAAGTTATCCAGAACCAACAGTGTCTATCAACAGCACAATGAATAGAGAATATATCCACATATAAATGGAATTTCTTCTCAACCATTGTCAGAATACAATCCAAGAATGAGTCCTGTGAGGAGAATTCTGCATGCTTGTGAGAAAAGGCCAAGAAAAGAAGACAAATGTTTTGTGACATCAGTTTCTTCAAAACGTGGGATTATTTGTGGGATGTGTTTTCAGGCTCCTCCCAGGTGTAGACAGGATTGAGTGTACTTTAGATTGGTCATTATTTACTGTCTCCTGTTATTATTCAATTAAATGCTTAAATTATCCTTTATATGAAATTATGGAAAAACATGATTTTTTGTTCGTTTGCTTGCTTGTTTTGTTTTGTTTGCCACCTGTGGCTTGTCCTTGTGATTGTATACAGCTTGAACTCATGCAAACTTTACTCTTGTGATTCATCTTCACCCTCAGAGTATAAACTGTCTGATGCTCTGAATAAAGTTGGCTATTGCATGAGACTTCAGTCCCCCTCATTTATTGGTTCCATGCTTCCAGGTCCCATGGCCTCTACAGCGGTAAACAAACCGTAGAGAAAATGCTATGTTTGCAGGGAAATGGATGCAGAAGCTAGAGCTAATGGGCCAAGCAGTGTTTTAAATAATACAGTTTTTGTGTGATTATTTCGGGGCTAAGTGGTGGGAACAACCAAGCGGCCCTCCTTCTACAGAAGTACATGGTATACTTACATGCAAATGGGTCTTCTGAAAGCCAGGACAATGTGCAGTGAATAGATGCCAGTGGGAACGTGTGTTAGATAGTGTGAGTGGGGCCTGGAATACAGTGCTTTCTACTTCTTAGCCAGCTGACTTCCCACAGCAACCTTTATTATCTTTATCTTAACGAAGAAGCTGAACCTAAGTTTAAATAACTTTCCTAGACTTTCATAGAGGATACAGGCATGTTGCTAACTAATGATCTTTTATTTTAAAATAAATTTAAAATGGTTTTTGGGATTATAATTACTATAGTCCCTTTCTGTTTTCTTTCCTTTCCCCAGTTTTTCCTATGTAACCCCACCTTGCTCTTTTTCAAATTCCCACCTTGCTCTTTTTCAAATTCATGGTCTCTTTATTTAATTGGTACATTTATGCATGCGTGTGTGTGTGTATGTGTGTGTATATATATATATATATTTTTTTTTTTTTTCAGGGATAACCATTTGGTATTGTGTAAGCAACTGGTGTGCCCTTCCCTGGGGAAGACTATTTCAGCATTTCTTAGTTGCCTAAAGTTCTTTGTGTGGGGTTGAGACCCCCTGGCTTCCCTCCCCCACACCCATCTACATTAGCATGTCTATTGGCGTCATTCTTGTTCAGGTCATGTTAAGGCAGCCCTGTTTAACCTGATGATTTGGTTCTTAACTGTTCGGAAGGGACTGTGGTTGCCCGGGACTGTAATCCCATCACTGAGGAGGATGAAGTAGGCAAATTCACCCCGAGTTCAAGGCAGGTCTGATCTGCACAGTAAGTTCCAGGATAGTCACGGTTACAGAGTTAGACCTTGTCTCTAAACAAACAAATAAATAAAAATAAAACTGGCTGGGTCAGTGTAGATGCTGGCAGTATCTCAAAACACCAACTCTTAGGCCTTGGGCTTCAGCTACTTTTGACCCCGCTCCCAACAGAGGATCAATTTGATAGTTTGTAGTTGATCTGACAACCTAAAGGGATTTATTCTGATACATGCTTCTTTTCTTAAAGGGTGTTTAAGGTTTCTCCAAGCTCCTGCGGGATCCCGGGAAAGCCACGTGACTCTGGGCAGCGAGGGAGGCCTCCCCAGCTCTCTGCTTCATTCCTTGGGAGCAGCATTGGCCTCTGCAGGCTTTGCAAACACAATAGCAGGACCCTGGGGGGAGGGGACAGGCACCCTGAAGCGCCACCCTCCTCCCCTGCAGCCCACAGCCGCCAGCCTCACACATGCTACCACCACCTAGGAGCATGCAACCTGCTCTCTTCCGAATTATATTTAATACATGCAAATGCATGATTAATATTTTCCTCCACTGATTCTGATTTCATTCTGTTAGTGATTATACTGATGGCAACAGTTGAGGGGATTAAAAATCCCGTTTAATTCACATTAGATTTTTTTTTTTAAACTTTGCTGATAAATTTTAAATGTCAAGTGCCTCGGTGTCGTCTTCAAAACGCAGAGGCCAAATAAGGGGGCCAACAGTAGTAGCAGGGGTTGGGGGCTGGAAACAGCTAGGAAAGTGGACGAGTGATGGAGTTGCGACCTTCTTCCTGGTCCATCAGCACAGCATAGCACAGCACAGCACAGCGCAGCGCTGTGTTGGGCAGGGGGCCCAGCTCCTCTCACTAAGGACTCACTGTCACAAAACCATCAAGTCAGTTAAAGAAACCCGTGAGGAGCCTCTTCTGCTGCAAATCCTCACCCCATTGGTCTTTTGGTTAAGTTTGATGTGTTTTCTCTAAATTGAGAAGGCAGAGCAGCCGCCCATCCGCATCCCATCCCACATCCCATCCCGCATCCCATCCTGCGTACTTAGTCACTTCCTTCTGGTCTCAAGTTCAGCACCCCAGATGTGCTCTGCACCCCTAAATGGAGGCAGGGACGCAAATGACAGGTGGGTATCTGAGGAATGAGGAGTATTGGATTTTGTTTTTTAGCTTGCCCTCAAATCCAGAAACCAAGATGGCTGAGAGAAAACACTCAAGGATTCAACATGCTGCGAGCAGAGTCAGGAGAGAGGTGCTCTGTGGCCCTCTTCCTCCTGTCCAGATGCTCCCCCTGTACCCCCACCCCAGGCTCTCTCTGGTGTATCTCAATGGCAGCCAGGTGAGGGGGCGAAGTGGACCCACCAAGTGTCATTAATGAAGTTCTAGGGCTGCGATACAGTTCTTCACCCCTCCAGCCAGCAGGTGTCCTTTGTCCACAGCTCTGCCCACACCAGTCCCAGGGCTGATTGCCTGTGTTTGGTATCATGGTTAGTTGTGGGGTGTCACCGTTCTCAGGTTCTCCGTTATTCAGCACCTCACACAATGCCTGGCTGGTAGGGGAACCTCCATAAAGGGTTTCTGCAGGAAGGATTTACATTGTTGCTACTGGTACATTCCACCAGTTCTTTCAGTAAAGCTCACAGAAAGTAGTGGCAAAAGTGAAACAGTTTGCACATCTAAATTGTGAAAGGAAAAAAAATGTAGTTTTGCTAAATTCCAGGCTCTTTTTTTTGTTTTGTTTTTTGGTTAGCCAATGCGTTTAAGTGGAAGTTCTAACAATGCTGCTCTAATTAGCGGATGAATTTGTCTATAATTAGCACGTCAATTACGTGCCGATGAAACTGTCAATATCCTTGGATGTGCTTTGTCCCCTCAGACAGCCGCACTGCTCCCCACCCTCTTCTGCATAATTTTGTTTACAGGACTACTTTGTTTAGCAGTCTCTTAATTCATAAACAGTATAAAATTAAATATCGGTTTTGGATCCATTGAATTACCTGTCACACATCCCAAAGCACCAGAAACCCGGTGATTAAGTGACAAAATCATCTCTGAATGTATGACAGCAAAGGACAGATTAGCCCAAGTCTGAATTATATTGGGAAAGCTTAAAGCTAGTTTGTTTGTTTGAGACAGGTTGGCCTTAAACTCAGGATCCTTTGCCTGGGCTTTCTAAGGGTCGTAGGCCACCATGCGTGGCTGCAATGGTGTTTTTGAAGTCACCGGGTTATTCCTGAACACTTTGAGCACCTTCTTCAGCATGAGAATGACTCTGTGAATCAGCCGTGGCTGGGAAAATGGTTGATTTAAACAGGAGATGTTCCGGCCTCATGGTTAAAGCTCACTGTCGCAATCAGGGACAAGTCTCCTAGCTGTGAGGGGCGGGATTAAAGAAACAAAATCCTCAGAGCTTGTAGCTTCCAGAAGGCAGCTGGAGGAGAGTAATTTCCCAGCGAGGGTCATGACCCATGAAGAAGAATAAGGTAGAAAAAGAGCAATTATTAGATACTGATTTATTGATGGATTTAGCGATTTCCTTAAAGCACCCCTTGGACCGCTCATGTCCAAGCATCACTTCACATGCTGCCTGGAACAGAGAGACCTGGAGGAACAGCTAAAACACCGGGTCATTGCCCTCAACGACCCTGACCACCATGTCCGCATCTGTAAAATTTTGCTCACTTGCCAGGCCCACCTTGTGGGTTTGGAGTAGACGATGAGAAGACAAACTGGACTTGATATCTCAGCCTTTCAGGAACTGCGCTGGCTTTGGTCCACCGGTGATGTCTCCTCTCTCCCACTCTCATTGGTGTGGGAGTGCTAATTCCAAAAAGATGCCCGCAATACACAAACCTAGACAGAAGACAGACGTGAAAAGCTCTCCTCAATGTCACTGCTCACAGCAGCCCAGAAGCATTGTGGGTACAGACGAAGGGATGAAGCTTATGTCCTATACAAGCACAATGGATATTATTCAGCCTTTCAAAGGAAGGAGCTTCAAAAACATGGCAAGGTGGATGGACTAAATTACAAGATGCTGAACAGAATGTGGCTGTTATTAAAAGACAAACACTGTCTGAGTCCACTTAGAATGGTCAAGTTCACAGAGATACAGTAGAACGGGACTGGCCAGGGCTGGGGGGAAGGGCAGATGGTGAGTTGTAGCCTGAGCAGAGTCTCTGACTAGCAAGGTGAGAGGTTAGGATTAGCTGCTGTGCAGGTGGCTGTGATTAACCCCACTCAGCCGCACACTTACTGAGGGCAATTGGTTGGGTTTTGTTTTTTGCTTTTTATCATGTAGAAGTTTTAACTAGAGTTAGAATCCAAGGAAACTCCAGCACCTCAAGAAAATAAAAACAAATAGAATCTTAAGGTTTAAATAAAAGGAATATCAATGTAACCAAGATTCATTAGTTCTTACTTGAACATGAACCCAAGGGAGTCAGAGGGCAACTTCCGGCACTCAGTTCTCTCCTTCCACCGTGCGAGTCCTGGGGACCCAACTGAGTTTGCCAAGCTTGACGACAAGCACCTTTTCTTGTTGAGCCATTCTACCACCCCCTTCTATTTCTATTTACTTACTTACTTATATAGAGGATCTTCTGTACCCCAAGATAACCTTGAACTCAATGAGATTTCCTTTGTCTCCTGAATGCTAGCTAGTGTAGACCGCCTCGGCGGGTCATTCAGTCTAGGGTTTATAACCCACCTGGCAGATCAGTAATTCCAGAGTCCCAGAGAGGTGCTATCTGAAAGACATGGGCGGGAAAGAGGAAGGAGGCCAAGCAGATTTGTCGAAGCCTCCGTTTATTAGAGTCATGGTTACAGCTTATATAGGATGAGGAATTTGGGGGGCAGGGGCATGGGCAGGAAGGAATCTTGCAGCGGTGGTTCCAGCCGGTCGCGAGGTCCTTGGCCAGGAGGTTACGATCGGTCAGGTCACGATTCCTCAGTCAGGAAGTCGCAAGTTGCCTAGTTCTCTAGATAATTGGAGTGTGGGGCGGGTTCTGCTAACAGATAGCTCTCTATTAACAGATAATTGGGTGTGGGGTAGGCTCTGCCAATAAAACAATTCTCAATACAATTGGGAAGTGGGGTTCTCTGCAAATTCCTTAGGACAATGGTTTCTGCAATAATTTTGGGGGGAAATGGCTCCTGACAAGCTAGGATTCTGTGTAGGGCCCACCTATAACAGACTTTCTTTCAGGACACCAACCAGCTCCCAAATCAAGACATGGAGACTTCTATTAGTTACAAATGCTCAGCCTCATCCTATGCTTTTCCCACTAGCTCTTATACCTTAACCTGTTTCTCTTCATCCACGTTCCGCCGTGGGGCTTTTTACCTTTCTTTCCTTCTGTTTATCTTCTCATGTCTGGCTGACTGGTGGCTGCCTGGCTTCTGGTCCCGGGCACGTCTCTCTCTTTCTCCCCTACTCTCCTTTCCTCCTTCTCTTGTGAGCCTAGATTCCTCCTCCTACTTATTCTCTCTTCCAGCCAGTCCTGCCTATCCCTCTCCTGCCTAGTGATTGGTCGTTCCGCTTTTTATTGACCAATCAGGTACCTCAGGCAGGCAAGGTGAAACAGATGTAAGCCGTCTTTACAGAGGTCTACAAATGCAGCCTAAATAAATGCAACACGTCTTTGCATCATTAAAGAAATATTCTGCAACATCCACCACTCCTGGTTGTATGTGGTACTGGAGAAGGTTGGATCGGCCAGGGCTTTGTGCAGGCCACTCAAGCATTCTGTCGATTGAGCCACACCTCCTAGCATGTGCCATAAAGAATGGAGCTTTCCATTCCCAGTCACAGAGGCTTTGCCCGTTTGACCCCACCGGTGCTCTAGGCAGGGTGACTTTTCTCAACCTTGTCTTTATCATGTAGTTGGTTGGGTTATCTCTTTATTATGGACCCTGAAATACTATTAGCTAAACCTAGAAATGTATTTGTTATTTATTTAATTTGTCTCCAAGAAAAAATATTTTTAAAAACCCTATTTTTTTCAAGAAGAAAAAAAAAGAGCAAATGTAATGACAGCAAATATCCAGTCATAGGAAGCTGTGACTATCAGAGCTGGCTTTAGTAGTCAGCTCTCCACAATCTAGAACCACCCAGTGAGGGATTGTCTAGGTCAGGCTGGCCTGTGGGAGTGTTGCGGAAAACTGTTGATCATATCAGTTGATTTGGGAAGACCCAACTTGTTGTTCTTTCTACTTTTGGTACTATATAGTCAGCCTTTCCCCACATTCTATGGGGTTTCCTCCCCTCAAAAAAATCATCATTATAATAGTTGTATAGGGTTCCACTGAGTTGACAGCCAATTGAGCTGAACCATTGCCCTACTTTTGAAGTCCTTTCTGTCTGCTAATGGTGGATATTTGATGCAGTCTTTACACACTGAGAATTTGCAACCAGCATTGTTAAGGATATAAACTATGAGGCCTCTGTGGGGCTAAAAGGAGTGTGGGGCCAACTAATACCTCTTCAGGGGAAACAGATTTGGAATCCAGTTACTAAATGCCACTTACCAAGTCACCCATGTGAAACCAAGTAGTGTGTGGAGCCATGGGCAAGTGTGACTAAACCTGAGCCGTTCATCTAAATTGGAGCAAAGGTGAGTTTGCATTTAACTCACACAGACAGCAACTCCTGTGTGCTCTATCAGTGAATTCCTCTACACATCTGGGTGACTTTTAGAGTCAGAACAGTCATTTGAAGGCAATGCTCACTTGGCCACTGTTTTGTTTTGATACCAATGGTAGATTGTGTTCCCCTGCTGTGAGGTTTTAGCTCATTCTAGTCTCCTCTGCCAGGAACACTCTCCTTCAGTCTGCTTCACCTGGTGTGGTGGTTTGGGTGAAAATGCCCTCCCTTAGGCTCATATGTTTGGCTACTTGGTCCCTAATTGGTGGAAGTGTTTGGAGGTGGGGTCTTGTTGAAGGACTGCTGTTGCTGTCGCTGGGGGTAGACTTTGAATTTCCAGAGACTCGCCCCATTCCCATTGTTCTTGCTCTACCTCCTAGAAGTGAGTGGTCAGCCTTCTCTGTTGCCATGCCTTTGCTCAATCTTCATGGACTCTCACCGTCTGAAACTGTAAGCCCAATTAAACTCTTTCTTTTGTAAGTTGTCACAGCAATAGAAAAGTAGCTATGACACAAGATTTCTTCCTACCTTCCCTTCATGGCTCTGCCTAGACTATAACTCCCTTAGAAGGTTGCCCTTCCCTGTTGTAGAAGGTTGCTTGTTTGTTTCCCGGCCGCCCAGACTCCCAAAATAATCATACAGAATCTGTATTAATTAAACCACTGCTTGGCCTATTAGTTCTAGCTTCTTATGGGCTAGCTCTTACATCCTAATTTAACTCATTTCCATTATTTTATATTTTACCATGAGGATTATGGCCTACTGGCAAGATTCCATCTGGCAGCTTGTGTCTTTTCCCTCTGGTGGGTACATGGCATCTCCCTGACTCCACCTTCTTTCTCCCAGAATTTAGTTTAGTATTCTCCAATTAGCTTTATTCTCCTAAGCCACTGACAGAAACAGCTTCTTTATTTATTAATCAACAAAAGCAACATATATACAGAAGGACTTCCCACACCATTTCCCTTTTTCTGTTTAAAAAAAAGGAAGGTATTAACTTTAACATAGTACAATTACATATAACAAAACAGGTATCAAGCAAGAATTACAGTTACAATATTTATATCTACTTTATCTTTTATTACAAATAAGAAAAACTATAATTATAGCTATCTATTCTTCATCTTTATCAAAGACTCCAGAAGGATACAATATTACCTAAGTAAACAGGAAGTGGATTGTAAACAACTTCCAAAACTCTAAGGTTGACAGAGACATCTCGCTGCCTGTACAGTCACAATGTTCTTCTGTAACATTGTGGCATGCAATCTTTAGCCTACAGGCCCATAGTATCCAGCTGACTTTTCCATGAAGCAGGAAATTTCAAAGACAGTTCTACCTATATTGGCAGTTTGTCAGTTATGTTTTTCTGTGTCCTGTAGATTGTCTGACAGACTCTTTCATAAAGAAGGAACCCCAGAGGACCATCTCACCTTTAGGCAAGTTTACCAGTCATTTCTCTGTGGGTCCTGCATGTCCAGTTCATACAGTATAGCATCAAGCAGTCCAGGCAAGAGCAGTTTCTTCGATGCTCAGCTTCCCCTTGAAGTAGATTGATGCTGCCAGGAGCATATGTGTCTCACTGTCATGAAAAGTCTTAATCTCTTAAAACATTTTAAAATGCCATATTCTGAAGGTTCCTGAAAGATTTGAAGAATACCTATCTAACTGAAATATATCTCTTTATATCTAGAAAACCTAACTAACATGACTACAAGCTTGACTGTTGTAGATGATTATCTATTAACCTATATTTCTTAATTATACATTACATTTTTAAATGAGGTACACAAATACAATAACTTAATTAAAAGCAGAAATATATATATCTCAAAATTGACCTTAAATCTGTATTAACAAAACAAGATCCATACTAATACAAATCTCCATAGCATATCCCCCTTTAAATGTGAACAAATATTTATAAACAATCATTTAGGGAATTTGGGTGTAGTTCTCTCCAAACTGCTTCTGCCTTTTTTTGGACAAAGTAATTTTTGAGGGTGTTCATGGTAACCTTTTTGGAGTCTTGGTCCATCAAACTATGTTAGTCTGGAAGGATTCCTCAGGTTCTCATCTTCTGTGGAAACAAAAGAAGAACCTCTTTTTCAAAGCAACATATCCTTAGACTCAAATTTTGAAGTCAAGAAACCTTTCAAATATATGTGTTGGTTTAGCTTAGTAGTCCCCAGAATCAAATGTCTCTCTGCAGTCAAAAAATTCAAAGAAAAGACAATAATATATATAACCCAGACTCTCTGTGGATATTCCATCTTTGTGTGGCTTATTTTTCTTTATTCTTATTACTTTTTCTGCAAGTTTACTCTGTTTCTTTGAAGACTTTGTTTTATTTATTTTTTAAAATGATTAACATCTTTTTTATAACTCTCTATATTCTTTTTCTTCTTTCTCCTAAGCCTACATACATTTATCCAACACTGTGACCCATTTAGAGGTCTTTTTAAAAAATCTGAATCTGACTTTATTGTATATCTGTAACTATTTTCTGACCAGAAGCTGCTCCTCCTCCTCCTCCTCCTCCTCCTCCTCCTCCTCCTCCTCCTCCTCCTCCTCCTCCTCTTCTTTGCTAAGTGGGCATGGCTAGGGCCAACAAGCAAGGTCCTGCCTGTTGGCTCTGCCCAGTCTACATGGCAGAAGCATGTTTAATGCCTCTGAGACTGCCCAGTGGGAGACATCCTAATCACCTCAACTCTGGGAAGCACTGTGCAGCATTAAACCTTTTTTACCTGAGTAAAAGCTAAATCTGCCATGCAGTACAATGCACAGCCTGGAAACATCTTTGTGTATGGCAGCTCTCCTGCCTGTTCACTCCTAGCTTACCTGATCCTTCAGCCTGCCCAGGCAAGGGGAACTGAGCCACAGGCATGATCTCAGCTACTTTTCTCATAACTCCAGTTGGCGTACAAGCACTTGGGCCCACAAACCCCATTCAAGTACTTTGTAGTCGAATCTCTCAAAAGAGTCAGAGCTGTTTATGCTGGTGAACCAGGAAGTGGTTTTTGCTGCTACCACTGAATCAGGAAGACCTCTCTTAAAGGAGCTATAGCCTGCCACCAACAAACAGCAAGAAGCTGTGTTAAAGTCTGTTGTTTTTGTGTGCCTAGAATTCCTTTTTAAGCTTTCTCAGGTTTTACAACAAATGGTGCCAATGTGGATAACTGAATCCACTTAAAACCTGAGAGAGCTTGGGAAGTAATTCTGGACACCTTAAGAACAGAATTAAGCATGGCTTCTTGGTAGCAGCATTTTCTCAGGTGATATCTGTTTGCTAGAGGTAAACACATCTCATTTAAGAAAGGCTTCCTGACTCAGTTTTAGCTGCAAAAACTTTGCAGCTGCTTTAATAGGACCCACTAGCAAACACTTAAATGGTTTTACGAAGAGCCGACAGCATGCTTCTTGGTGGAAACTTCAAAGAATTGTGTCAATAAACATGGCTCCTGCCAGTACTTCTGCCATGAAGCTAGACTCTCAGAAAGCTAAGGAATGGGTGGATCCAGTCGTCAAAGCCATGGCTCTAATCCTAGCCATATTATTTAGCAAATTAGAGACTCATGTGGTCAGGAAAAGAGAGATATACAGTAAAGATAGATTCAGATGAAAGAAAACCTCTAAACCATTTACAGTGTGTTTAATAATATATGTTGGCTTGAGAGAGAAAAGAAAAAGGATAAAGTCCTTTAAAAAAAAGAAGAAAGAAAGAGAGTAGTTGGATGTGGTAGCACACATCTTTAATCCTAACACTTAGAGGCAGAGACAGGTGGATCTCTGTGAGTTCAAGGACAGTCTGGTCTACAGAGTGAGTTCCAGGACAGCCAAAGATATGCAGAGAAGCCCTATCTCAACAAAAGCAACAACAAACATTAAAAATAAAAATAAAAGAAATAGAGTTTAAAATAAACCATATAAAGATGATACAGAAAGTCTGGATACTGTATGTTATTGTGTTGTCTTTAAACGGTTTGATTGCCGAGGAAGGAAAAACAGTGGCTAAAAGGCATTTGATTACAAATGCTGCTGGATAAATATAATATATATTTTGAAAATGCTTTGACTTCAAAATTTAAGTCAAAAGATATGTTACTTTGAAGAAGAGGTTTTGTTTTTGTTTCCACAGGAAATGAGAGGCTGTGGATTCATTCTGGGTTAAGAAAAATCAGATTTGATCTAGAAAGATCCCCTGAAGAATCTCTGATAGGAGCAGATGGTCCAAATGATCCAACATTTCAGAGGATCTTTGTTGGAGTTTCCTCTGAGTTTTACACTCAGAACAGTTTCAAGACTGCTGGCTGAGATGATCAAGCCTCACAGAATACTCCAGCCAGGATTTGATCATAATTCTAAATCTTCTTTAGGTTTCCATAAGATTATCAGCACCCCCAGTCAGCAGGAAGTGGCATGGAAACTACACCCACATTCCCAAAAAATGGATTATGGAAGGGCTGGAGAGATGGCTTAGAGGTTAAGAGCACTGGCTACACTTCCAAACGTCCTGAGTTCAATTCCCAGCAACTACATGGTGGCTCACAACCATCTGTAGTGAAATATGCTGCCCTCTTCTGGCCTGCAAGGACATATGCAAACAGACCACTGTATACTTAATAAATCAGTAAATCTTTTAAAAAAAATGGATTATGGATATTTATCTTTGTTTAGAATGTTGGTTACAAGTTGTTATGGATAATGGTCAGGAAAAAAAGCTAAACAAAGGAGAATAGATTCAGAGTTCTTGTTTTTAAAAAAAGGGGGGGGGGAATGCTGTGGGACAATGATCTTGTACCCTGTAAAGATTTGTCATGTATTGGTTTAATAAAACACTAATTGACCAGTATCCAGGCAGGAAGTATAGGTGGGGTGACCAGGCGGGAAGTAGAGGCAGAGTGATGAGAACAGGAGAGTTCTGGAAAGAGGAAAGGTTCAGTGTGCAGTCATCATCTAGAAGCAGAGGAAGCAAGATGAGAATGCCTCACTGAAAAAAGGTACCAAGCCACGTGGCTAACACAGACAAGAATTATGGGCTAATATGTTATAAGAGTTAATAAGAAGCCTGAGCTAATAGTCCAACCAGTTTATAATTAATGTAGACCTCTTTGTATTTCTTTGGGATGGAAAGGCTGTGGGACCAAGCAGGACAAAAACTCCTGTCAACACCTTCCTCCAATTAAGCCCCCTGCTATGTGTTCTCAGCAGTGTGTACTCTGTCTTCATGTGTTTATCAGCTGTGACTACATACACACATGGAAATATGTGATATTTGCCTGCCCTTCTAGGTGCAATCTCCATGAGGCCAGAGGGCCTGTTTGCTTGTTCTGTCCCAGTGTCTGTGACTGACATCAGGACTGGTCACGAACTGACAGGATCCAAATTGAGATAGAGGGGGAAAACAGCAAATAAGGGTGGCCTATTGCGACACCATGCCTACCTCCATTTCCAAACTTTATTAATAAACAAAACACTCAGCTTCCAACTTTAAAAAAAGATTACTTATGTGTACGCACATGTGTGTGTATGCGTGTGTCTGAGTGTGTGCCACATGTCTGTGTGTGCTTGAGTACACCTGCCTATGCATGCACAGAGGCCAGAACAGGGTGCTGGATGCTCTGAGCTGTAGTTCATGTATTTGTAGGACCTTGACTTGTTGCATGAGGACTGGGATCTGAACTCTGATCTTCATGACTGAACAGCAAGTTCTCTTCACTGCTGAGTCCCCTTGCCAGCCCCTGACCCCATAACCCTTATTTTACGGCAGCCTGTCTCTGTCCCTTCGATTTTGCATCTTTCTTTTCTACCTCCTGCCCACATCATAACAACACCTGTGAGAGGACACAGGCACAACAATTGTTAGCTGCTTCATCCACAAATGCAGGTGATAAAACCAAAGCAATCTTAAAATTAACAAATATGAAAATCCTCAGATTTCTAGGGTGAACATACTGTATCCACTGAACTGTACACTTTAAACTGTTAAGATGATAAATTTTGTGACATTTAAAGTTTATTTTTAATTATATATATATGCAAGTGTGTCTGTGAATGTAGGTGCTCTTGTCAGCGCTGGAGTTACAGGTGGTTGTAATCTGCCTGACATGGGAGACAAACTTAGGTCTTGTGGAAGAGCAACACCTGCTCTTAACTACCAAGCTATCTCTGTAACTCCACACATGCATTTAAGAAAGCATCATCTGAAGTCAGGCAGTGGTGGCACATTCCTTTCATCCCAGCACTTAAGAGGCAGAGGTAGGCGAATCTCTGAATTCAAGGGCAGCCTGGTCTACACAGTGAGTTCCAGGACAGCCAGGGCTACACACAGAAAACCTGTCTTGAAAAACCAAATCAACAACAAAAAAAGTGCATCATCTCGTAATATAGTTCAGGATGACCTTGAATTCACAGTCCTCCTGCCTCAGCCTCTCTGGTGGTGACAGGCATGTGCCATCATGCACGGGCAGTGTGTCATGTGGATCTTGTTCCAATTAAGAGCATATATTACCTTCATTCCTGTCTTAGGGTTTCAATTGCTGTAAAGAGACACCATGACCATGACAGCTCTTACAAAGAAAAGCATTTAGCTGAAGTGCCTCACAGTTCAGAGATTCTGTCCTTATCACCATGGTGGGGCCTGGTGATATGCGCATGGGGCTTGTGCAGGCCAACATGGTGCTAGAGAAGAAGCTGAGAGCCCTATAGCTTGCTGGCAACAGGAAGCAAACTGAGTACCACACTGAGCAAAGCTTGAGCATGTTTGATAAGCTAAAGCCTGTTTCCACGGTGATACACTTCCTCTAACAAGTGTGTACCTACTCCAATAAAGCCACACCTCCTAATAGTGCCACTCCCTTTGGGGGGCCATTTTCTTTCAAACCATCACGATTTCCCACTATTTATATAAAGTGTGAGCCTCACACAGCTGGAGTGGAGACTGACCTGAATCCACAAATGCCTGAGAGGATAAATACTTAGAATCTAGCACTAGGAGGCACCTTAGACGTCATTCTGTGTGTGTGGGGGGGGGGGGGGTAGAGAGCACTGTAAATCTAAACCCATGACCAGCTGACCAGTGCCTGACTAGTACCCCTTTTCCAAATACCCCTCCAGGTTGTAGGGTCCTCCCTCCATCTCAGAGTATGTCATTGTGGTGTCTTCCACTTGTTCCTTAAAGACTTAATTATTCAAAACTGACACAGGACTCTCCTGGAGCCTTCCTCCATCTTGCAGATCCAGCCTTGTCTTCTGGGTCCAGAGAAAGCAGGTCAAAGTTCTAGCTCACCTGACCCCTTTAATACAATAAAAGAGGGAGGGCTCTGTGCATTGGGAATGTTAAAATCCCACCCTAGATGCATCTTTCCTTGAAGAGTGCCACTTGGAATTTTTGGTCCTGGTTCCCTTTGGACACTTATCATAGTGAAACCAAAGTGGAAGCAAAGGCTGCCAGCAGCGGCTGCTTGAGAAGGGGACTTTGATGATAGGAGAAGGAGAAATATTGAGTCTGGAGAAGAAATACCTCCAAGCAAGGTCCTGCCTCTCTTGAGAACTAGAGGTGAAACAGGAAGCCTTTATCTGGGTAGAAGACCATAGGCACAAATAACAGAAAGCAGGTTTCAGCTCAGTGATGCAGAGAGACACCGGAACTGCTTGAGCACCAAGAAATACGTGAATCAGGAAGTGACATCATTAGGATGCTTAGAAACCTTGATCATCAGGCCCGAGGTCAATAGTTAGCTTTATCTGTCAACTTGACATGCCTAGAGCCACCTGAGAAGGGAATGGGCTTGTTTGTGGGGGATTGTCTTGATTCTTTTTTTTTATTATTTATTTATTATGTATACAATGTTCTGTGTGTATCCCTGCAGGCCTGGAGAGGGCACCAGACCTCATTACAGATGCTTGTGAGCCACCATGTGGTTGCTGGGAATTGAACTCAGGACCTTTGGAAGAGCAGGCAATGCTCTTAACCGCTGAGCCATCTCTCCAGCCCTTGTCTTGATTCTTAATGGATTAAGAAGGGCTCAGCCCACTGTGGGTGGTACCATTTCTAGGCAGGCCGTCCTGGACTTCGTAAGAAAGATAGCCAAGCATGTGGCCAGCAAGCTGCCTTCCCCTATAGATCTGCTTTAAGTTACTGATCAACTTCCTGCCCTGACTTCTCTAATTATCGACTGTAATATAACTAGAACATCACGCTATTGAATTCATACCCAACACACATACACGCATGCACGCGCACGTGCACGCACACACACTTTATTATGCGTTCCACCAACGTTGTCTATACCTGGGCACAGAGTATTCTAGAAGTATTTTTGTTTTAATTCATATGTATACAGACACAGCTAATTAAAACAAATGATCAAAGAGACCTCCCACCAAAGGGGCAATATAGGCTATTACTGTTCCTCTTGGTTGCCGGCCATATCATAAAGTTCTTATTGATGAAAACTTCACATACTTTGGTTACAGGACTTGGAGAAATCAGCTGGTACTGGCCTGGAAGCCTCCCCTGTGAGGACTAACTCTCAGAGTGCCAGAAGGTGCTAGTCAAACCACCAAAGGCAAAAGGTTATCAACAGCCTTACCTGGCTACAAAGCCTGAGGAACACAGCAATGACTTTACCAGCAAGATAAGCCCAATGGTGTCAAAGCAGCACCTGTGTCTTGGAGGTAGCCAACAACTGTGTGATTAGACTTAAAATCTGCTCATTTGGAGGGAACGCAGGCCTGATACTGTAAATATAGCCAAGAACCTATAGTTTGAGAGGTCATGGGCCCTAGAGGAGAACCTACCTCCACCATGTTGCTAAATCAATATAGTTCCCAGCTGCCTTCTAACTACTTACCCTTATACCCATAGACATCCATAGCTCTCACTTCTCATCAAAGAAGCTTCTTTTAGCCAGAGACAGAACCAATTAGAGAGATCTGAATGCAGGGAAGCAATGACCATGAGATGCCTAGCCCCAAACGGGACATTTGTAACACAACCCTATACCCAACACTCAGGGAACATTCTGGAAGAGAGCCAGGGTAGATTGCAAGAGCCTGAGGCCCAGGGTCTGCTATAAGATCCTGGACAAAGATGCTAAATTCATACATTCTCACTATGACTGTGTGCACAAGAACATATCAGGTGACATACTAGGATGGATGGAGGAAAAATTTACAAGCATCCCCAGATGAAGAACTATAGGCAGTGGCAGTGGCTGATGAGGGATGGGGAGCCAGTTTTCTTCAGAGATGAACCCCCAATCCTAAGTGGCCGGCCCTAAATACACGAACATGCAGACGACACTAATTGGACTCAGTAATAGTGTGTGCGTATGTATGTGTGCATATGTATGTATGTGTATGTGTGTTTGTGTGTGTATGTAAAGCAATAATTTTGGAAGAAGAGATTACGAATTTGAGAGGAGGTGTTGGGGGAACAGGGGAGGAGTTGAAGGGAGACAAGGAGGTTGGCAAAATTGAGTGTACTTATGCCTAGAATTCTTAAATTTAAAAAATACATTATTAAACCTGTCATTGACAAGGGACCAAGCAAAGACTTCTGTGTCAGACCTTTGCTGCCTCAGGAACGCCTTGAGACCTCTTTCTTCCTCTCTCTCTGCAGCAATGGCTCCACCCTGGCTGTTCCATGTCTGATTCTCACTGATCTTTTCTGCCTCACCATTGACTCCGATGCGCCTTGGAGGTGTCTGTTCGCAAGTTCGATTCTAACCTGATCTCAGACTCTTGGGCTTTCCCTCTTCCTTAATTTCTTCCACAGATTGCCAAGGATTCTACAGTCCTTCGCCCTGCCCCCACCAACCAGTGGACTGAAAAATGACCGAGCTGAAGGGGAAGCTAACCCTCCCAGCCTGGAGCAGGGTCTGTCAATCTGATTTTTAAATGAAGGAGGAGGTTTGCGGGGGCCCAGAGAGGATGCAAAGATCAAGCACAGAGGAAGAAAGCCGTCTCTGACTGGGAGCACATTCTCAGACTCAGAGGACAGAGCCGTATTTAAAGTGAACTGGAACAAGCCTGTAACATCAGGTGCGTTCTGCCTTCAAAAATAGCTGCCAGTTAGAAAGGTTTATTTACATACTGATTCCACGCTAACTTTGTAATGGAATGTGCTGCCTGCCTGAGACCTAACAACTGTCATCATAATTTTTTCTAAAAATACAGGCAGAGAAAAACACTCAGTGAACCCTCTGCTGGGGAGTGGCTACAAAAGGCCCTTATCCCAGACTGACAGACCCGGGCAGGCAGAGAAGGAATATTGAAGAAAATACCTCTTAGCAGCCTTCAACCAATCTACGCGTATATTGCACTCCAGTGTGTGCGTTTTGTGTCTGTCTCTCTGTCTGTCTGTTCTGTCTCCTCTCTCTTTATGTTAGCCCTAAGCTAAAGTAAAGAAAGCATCTACCTCGGCTGCAGAGAACCCTTGGAGAAACTCCAGCTGCCCACGTATAAGAAATAATGGATGAGAAAGAGGTCCCAGTGGCCCATCAGTTCCAAGGCCCCACCGTGGCCTCCCCTCTGCCTCCCTTTCTCCTGACATTTCCCTACCAAATATCTCCCCCCCACACCCCCACCCTCGCCCCTCCATGGCTGTAGCCTCCCGTGTTTTCGAATTTCTCACTCAGGCTGGGTTCTTTCTGAACCCTTCCTCCCCGCCTCAGGTTTGTCTCTGTGGATCCTACAGAGCTGATCCCTGGCAAGGCTGTCATCGCTCCCCGGCACAATATTAGCAATTTAAATGCCTCTTTGCCAGGCTTGATGGAGCTGATTCGGTTGTGATCCTGGGCATATGGATGGCATATTTGCCGCGAGCTAGGTGAGACGCGTCCCAGAAGGACCGCCGCCAGCCCCCGCAGCCGCTTCCCCACCCGCTCGCTCCCGGCGGCCGGAGCCAGCCGTCCCTGCTGCCCACTTTGTCTCCACCGGGGCCCCCGCTGCTGGGGGACAAATCTTTCATTCATGAACGGGAGCTTGTTAGGCCAACTCCGGACTCTAAAGCCACTTAATTAAATTGTGGAAAGTTGCTTGGCCCCGGTGGGAAATTTGCACACAAAGGCACCGGGGTCGGGCGCTCCCCACCAGCCGGGAGTCACACAACAAAACGGACTACAACCGCGCGCTCCGCAGCCCCCGGCTCTGCTGCCCCCAACTCCCACCCCTGCTACTGCTACGCCAGCAAAAGCGGAGCCCCTCAATACAGGGCGTTTGTTAGGACATGTTTTCCCAGCGATTCACTGACGGGCCTTTCTTTCCTCCCTCGGCAATCAAGGGCCGCAAGTGGAAGCTGAGAGTCCTCCATGGCCTGATTGCTGAATTTCCAAAGGGAAGAGTGTAAACAGGTACATTGAAAAAGGCTCTTTTGAACAATTATGTAAACATTCCAAACACTATTTGAAAACTTTCACAGTGGAACCGTCACGTGGGGCATTCTTGTTTAATTGCGCGGGGACAATGCCTGCTGGCTGGCTACTCCAGCTGCCTACAAGACCCACCGAGGAGACCGCCATGGGTGTTCTGGCACCCCAATCCATACAGAAGCATGCCCCCGGGGCAGGGGCCGGTGCTCTTTCTTCTGCACCCGGTTTCTTCGGAGATCTAGTTCAGTGTTCTGCCCATGGGGTGGGCTGGAAATCCACGACGCAAGATGCCTGTAGATGCGCAGTGGAAACTTCCATGCACCGCAGCTGTCTTCAAAGCCTTAGAAACTCAGTAAGATACCTAGCAAAATCGTTGGCAAGGTTCCCCTCCCCATGGGAACGCCCCTGGCTCGCCATTCCCTCCTCTCCTATTCTATCACTACTTTGCTCGCTCTTATGCCTGTTTCCATGTGGCCTGGAGACGCATGATTCACTAACCGATTACGTTGCTGGAAGTTGGAGGAGTTTAAGACCCACACGCATATTGCTTCATCTCTTACTTCCTAGGGACGCCGGGGCTGTGGTAGCTTTTCATATGTATGTTTTAATCATTTTATATCCAGTCTCCCAGCGTTTGGGATCCATGTAGCCCACAACCGCTGTGCCTCAAGCTTTGTAGCGATTGCCTGAACAAGCTCTGCCCTCCTGGAGAGTGGCACATAGTGCGTTCAGTTTTTGCTTTCTAAAGGTCTAGTTCTTAAACGCTAGGAAGTAAAGGGAGAGAAGAAAGTCTAAATGTTTAACAAAAAAGGCACTTGAACATTACACACGTGAGGGACATATGAGACACGGAAGATGCTTATGAAAACAAGGTAAGAAAAAAATACCGAGTCTCACTGTTCTGGCAAGACCAAGAAACATCGAATTTGGCAAAGGACAGGAAAGGGCCGTGCAGGAATGAAAACACTTGTTCTGGGGAATGGGAGTCTTTAATGTCTGTGTGTACTGGTTTATCAAGACAAGGTCTGGAAATGCTGGAAAATATCACTGTAGACTCGTGGCTAGACACGAAAGGTCTCTCCAGGAACCTGCAGAAAGTCATCCACCCCAGCCAGAAGAACTGAGCATCCTTGCCTAGGATTCGGGTCAGAGCTTCAGAGTCAGTTCCTCCAGTCTAAAGAGGAGCCTTGCTTGTCTGTGTGTGGAGTCCCTAGGAGGCAAGTGCAGAATCACAGTTACAAGATGAACCAGAAATGAGGTTGTAGAGACAGTCATGTCCATTGGTGTCACTTGAAGAGCAGAGGCCGGAAGGGACAAGAATTTCTTCCCGTCTCACAGGACTCCCTGAATCTTTATCTCAAAATAAACCTCTCTCTTAGGTTTATTTAAGACAACTACAGTCAACACGCATCACCACACCAGTTCTGTGCAGTAAGATAGGCCTATAAAGTCACAGAATAACTTCGATCCAAACAAATTCATTCACTTTTTTTTTGTTTCGAGACAGGGTTTCTCTGTGTAACAGCCCTAGCTGTCCTGGAACTTGCTCTGCAGACCAAGCTGGCCTTGAACTCACAGAGATCCTCCTGCCTCTGCCTCCTGAGCGCTGGGATTAAAGGCATATGCCACCACTAACCAGCAGAATCTTCACTTTTAAATAAAGATTATTTATGTATGCATACCTGTGTGCGTTTTTATGTACCACGTATATGTGCAGGGGCCCTCAGAGGTGCCCTACATCTTGGAACTGGGGTTACAGATCATGGCGTACCTCCTCATGTGGGTTCTGGGAAGCAGTCCCAGGTCCTCTACAGAAGCAGTAAATATTTTTAACTGCTGAGCCATCTCTCTGGCCCTTAAAATCATCTTTCTTTTAAAAACACACAGGAACTGACTGGGTTTTGGCAAGGGCATCAAGACAACTGAAAGAGGAGCTTTCTCGTGAGTTATTCTGATAGCAAGAGGATGAACAGACCCTTACCTCGGACTGTGTGGAAAGGCTGGCTCAGAGCAAATCACAGCCATAGGAAGTCATACTGAAAATATTATAATGAGCAAACATGACCTTCATGATCTGGGATGAGATAATAACTCTCAAACTGTGACATCAAAAAGACACATGACAAAAATCCACATGACCAAAAACAAAACAAAACAAAAAACAAAAAAAAATATAAAAATGAATTTGATCAAAATTTTAAATTTTGCCTGCCTTGAAAGATGCTTTCAGAAAGCAAAGGCCAACTTGCAGAGAAAAGAGAAAAATTTATGAACCACATGTCTGATGAGATTATCTGAACTATGGATTAGAGAGACGGCTCCGTGGTTAAGAGCTGGTACTGCTCTTATGGCAGCCCTGAGTTTTATCCCTCTCACCCATCTCAGGTGGCTCAAAACCACTCACAAATCCCGCTTCCTGAAATTCAATATCTTCACCCCTTGTCAGTCACCCATACACACGTGGCATACAGTCACATAGTCTCTCTCTCTCTCTCTCTCTCTCTCTCTCTCTCTCTCTCTCACACACACACACACACACACACACACACACACACACACACACACACTCACACACATTAACAAAAGATAAAAATAAACAACTAAAAATATATAAAAAATATAAAGAAAGTTTCCAGTGCAACAATGAACAGACAAGTGACATAAAACTCAGCCAAGAGCCTGAGTAAACATTTCTCCAAGGAATAAGTCACCCAGGAAGGCACACAAAGGAAGGCACACACGGTAAGCTGGGGAGAAGCATTCAGCGTCACTAAGGAAACAGATGAAGTGACAGGTACAGAGAGATGCTGCCCCACACTCACTAGCATGGTCCCAACAGAAGAGACCATGGGAAATACTGATGGAAGTTGGTGTGGCGACACATGGCTCTGAGCCCAGCTTTGGGGAATCTGAGCCATTCAAGGCCAGCTTTGGGGAGTCTGAGCCGTTCAAGGCCAGCTCAGGTGGCCTTGATTATAAATCCAGGCCCAATCTGGGCTACAGGAGAGCCTGTCTAAAACTAACCAACCACACAAGACAACTGAAGTGGACAAGAATGTAGAGAAACTGGGACTCACACGCTGCTGATGAAACATAGACCGGTGAGTGTGTTATTGTCAACGCAACACAAACTGGAGTCACCTGGGAAGAAGGAACGTCAACTGAAGAATAGCCTCCCTCAGATTGGCCTATGATGTCTCTGTGAGACGATTTTATTGATTGCAGATTGTCATAGGACGGCTCAGTCCGTTGTGGACACTGCCCACCCCAGACAGGTGGTTCTGAGTTGTGTAAGAAAGCAGATAATGAGGTAGGAAGATGGCTCAGAGGTTAAGAGCACTTGTTGCTCTTCCAGAAGTCCAAGTTCGACTCCCAGAACCTACATGGCATCTCACAACCATGTGTAACTCTGGTCCTCAGAACCCGACACCCTTTTCTAGTCTCTGTGGACACTGAGCATGCGTGTAGTGCACAGACAGGCACACGGACAAAACGCCCCTACACATAAAAGCAATTTGAAGAGAAGATGGAGAGAAGAAAACAAGCTGAGTATGAGCCACATTTCTCCATGGTCTCTCCTCCAGCTTCCATCTTCAGTGTGCCTCAATAATAGACTGTGGGATCTATGAGACAAAATAAGCGTTTTCCTCCCTCCTATTGTTTTTGCGTGTGGTATTTTATCTCAGTAACAGTGAAGCCACTGAAACAGAAAAGCAGCCTGGTGTAATTATTACAGGAACATGATCTAGCTTTTCCTCAAACGGTTAAATACAGAATCAATCAATGGATGACCTGACCATGGCACCCAAGGAAAGCAGGTCTTCACAAAAACCTGCACATGAAGGTTTGCAGACTCTTTAGTACCAAGAGCTCAAAACAGATACGAACAAACGGCAGAGTTCATTAGCTGAGGAACTGGAAAGCGCAGTGTGATGATTCTATCCATCCAAGGAGACACCATTCATTCATGCAAAGTGGAGTCCTGATTCGTACTCTAAGCGAGGCGCAAACAGCGACACCTTGCATGATTCCAGTTCCATGAAATGCCCAGGTCTGCCGACACAGAGAGGAGTGGCTACAATGGGGTAAGGAAGAGAGAATGAGGAATACCTATGAAAGGCGACTGCTAAAGGACACTAGGGACACTTTTGGGGGGGCGGGGGATGGTGAAAATGATGGGAGTGGGGGCTAGACAGCCTTGGCCTTGCCGGTGTAATCAATGCATTTGCAGAAGGGTAAACTTTATGGTGTGTGAATAGCATCTCAGGTTGTTTAGTTCTTTGGTCTCTCTGTGTGTACACACATGTGGGAAATGTCTGTGAAAGGTTTTGCACACCGAAGTACCCCCAGTCTGGCAAGTTCTATAGCAGGTGGGAAGGGCATGAGTATCTACTGAAATTCCTGCCTGTTCACCTGCCTCATTCCAGTCTCAGATCCTGGGGGTGCACCTGGGCCTTCTGGGTACCTCTGGGTACCTCTGACCTTCACGAGAGGCCACAGCACCTGAGTGCCAGAACTTTCGAGCCCTCTCCAGGACGGTAGAACAGAGAGGCGATGAGAAAAGTCATAAAGTCGGTCAGGTCAGTGAGGCTGGGCGATCCAGTCGTGAGCACAGGGGTGGGGGGAGAATTTCAGGAGCGATTCATCCCGCACACCTGTCAACCACCCCTGGTTTCTGCTGAAGACCGTGCCCAGTTGTGCCTCGAGACCCTAAGGGAGACTCTTCTTTCTTAGTGATTTTGCCATAGTAACCAGAGTGGGGTGGGACCAGCCTCAGGCCTTTCTTTCCCAGGATGGGCCTACTGCAGGAACAGGCATGGAGCCAGAGCAGCCGAACCTGGTTGGATTGCTTCCAGGTTATGGGTGCATGCCTGTTCTCTGGTTCCCGCTCTGCTTTTAGACTGGACTTTGGCTCTAGGTGTGAACCAGCTGCTGCGGCTGCACCCAGACTCCAACCTACATTTCGCATCACCCCAAGTCCCATCTACCCTATGAACCCCAGTCTGGGCTCTCCAGAATAGCTGGTGCCCAGTGTTAAGTGGGTAGTCTGGACTTCAGGTCATCCTTACATTAAGGTGAGCTGAGCTAGAGTCCATGTAATTGGGCCTCAGGCAACATCTCTGGGCTCTGCTTCTATCCTTACCTTCCCTCAACCTGCTCTGCCCACACTGGTCTCCTTGTAGGTCTTTGAACAGGTCAAATATGGTCCCATTTCAATCTGTCTTCTCTCTGACTGGAGCAATCTCACCCCTGACAGTGTGGGTGGTTCTTTGATTTTGTTTACCTATCTGCTCAAATGTGACCTCAACACCAGGGTCTTCTCAGACCAGTCTTGCAACATGGCACCCCCTGCATTCTAGCCTTGAGTCCTGCTACCGTTCCCTCCCGTTGTGGTTTGGGGATGAAGTATTCCCCACCCCAACGGCTTGTGTGTTGAGGCCTTGGTTCCCAGCTTGGGCTACTATTCTGGAAGGTTCTAGAAACTTTCAGAGGCAGAGTCTAGTTGGAAGAAGCAGGTCCCCAGAGGTGAGTCCATGGGAGTATCTGGACCCTGTCCCCTTCCTCTTTGTTTCACTCAACTTCCTGTCTGCCATCAGGTAAGTAGCTCTGATTGGCTGCATGCCGCTACCTCCTTGATGTTCTACTCAAGCATGTGGGGTAGTGATTGTGGACTGAGCCCTCTGAAAACGTGAACAAATAAATTTTGTTCAAAGCAAGAAAAGAATTCATAATACTCTTTCCTTGTGTGTTGTCTGTCACCCTTCCAGAGTGGGAGTTCTTGAGGAGTGACCGTCTCTGGGTCACTGACAGACCCCCTAACACCTTGGAGAGCCTGGTGAGACACTTGAGACACATCTGCTGAATAGAGGAACTAGCACACAGTGGACAGAGGGACATTTTATCCCATTTACATCCATCCTTCGTCCCGAGACAAAGGAAGATGACGGGTTTTGCCGTGGTTCTGTGAAATTATTTGTCCATGTTTATGAAGAGCTGGAGGTGAAGGGAGACATTTAGGAGGTCCCAGGGCCTTCTTCGCGACTTCCAAGTGGTTTCTTGTGCTCTGTGTGGAGTGCCAGTGTTGCAGGAGGTCCTTCCGCTCCTCCAGCCAATAGCTGCTGAGATACCAGCCCATTGGGGCGTGGTCTCTCCCTTTAAAAAAGCGGCTACTTCCCTTCTCGCTCTCTTTGCTTCCTGCTCTGGTTTCGGCGACTAGACTCCCTTCCTGATTGCGCAGAGGGCTGTTGTCTGGGACGGTTATCTGTAAGTTTTTTCCCCTTTAAATAAATACCACCCTATTAATCATAATTCCAAACTGGTGTGGCATTGTTTGTGACTTACGCCTTCATGCCAGTCTGGGTTTACAGGAGAGTGGAAAGCCTGTGAGACCAGGCTGGGCCATGGGACCTGTGCTGAAGGAGGGACAGAAGAATTGCTGGGAAGGTGGCACTCCTGAAGGGGGAAGGCTTGGAAATGTCATGGCACACCACACCTGTGTTTGGGGGGGTCCTGATATTACTGTCCAATATCATGGTATGCCACACCTGTTTGTGGGGGGTGTCCTGAGATTACTGTCCAATGTCATGGCATGCCACACCTGTGTGTGGGTCCTGAGATTACTGTCCATCTATAACTACAACCTCAGCTGGGGATGGTGTAACTCCCACAGGACCAGTGCTTTACCTTTCTGGTCCTTGAGCCAATATTCTTCAGAAATTCCAGAGCGTGGAGCCAGAAACACCTCACCATGGGGTAGATACACCAGAGCCAAGCGCTTCAGAAAGGGAATGGAAAAGCTAATACGAAGTATGTCACCATCACATATGGACACATGGATGGGGTCCCACTTTCATTAGGAGAGGCATGGTGATGTGCGTGCGTGCGCGCGCGCACACACACACACACACACACACACACACACACACACAGAACCAGGCCTGGAGGTGTGGGCTGGAATCTAGCTTTCATCGCTTACATTCTCTGGGATGAACAGACCTATTGCCTCCTCTAACTCTGTTTTTCCCAGCCATTAAATGGAACTAATAATCCAACCTCACAGGGAAGCCAGGTGGATTCTGAGGACTTCAGCGTCATCAGTTGAAAAATCAATCTCTTACACTAGGAGACATTTTGTGCATGTCACAAGTCAGGAATTCACAGGAATAATAGGGGAAAGGGGGAGCCCACTGGGACAGAATGCTTGCTCTCTGTGCCTCGGTTTTATCATCTGTGAAGTGGGGATAAGAACAGACCATCCCTCCAGGATTACTGCACATGCAGCAGACACAAAGCTCAACCCCACCTGGTGTGGGGAGCACTTTTTTTAGAGGCTAGATATTATTGTCGCTTTTTATTAGTGCCGTTATCTCTTGGCATTATTTCCTATGCAAAATGAAGTACCGTAGCAAGTAGCAAGGACATACTAGCACAGCTGCCTTATTTAGCTTAGGCAGTGCCATCACCCACTCCACATCTATCCCTCCATCCCTGTATCCCTGCCAGGCAGGAAGGACTAACTTGCCATTTCAGCCCCTATGAACGTCTGAGCCAAGACCTGGTATCAGGTCTTCTATGTAAAAAACTCCAAAGCAGTAGAATATTGTATGACTTTTCCATAGCAAGAAAAGTTTGCCGACTCACGTCTGTAGGAGTGGGTCAGTAATAGGAAGCTGTGGAATAGTTGCCTTAAGAAGAATTCACTATCCGTGAGACCTCCAGCCTGGAAAAGCCTTTGACCTCTGGACAAAGAGGCACATGTCCACAGCTACAATTCGACTCTATCTACAGCAGAAAGACAGGGGCAGCCTCCACCTAGGGAGGCAGAACCTGCGCAGAGGTTGTTGGCAGGAAGAGGTAGACCGCAGTTCAGTATTAAAAAAAGCACTTTCCACCCAAATAGCCGCCTGGAAATGGAATAGCCAAGAAACGGGTGCTCCCCACTCCCAGCTGTGATGAGGAGAGGCTCCCGCTGCTGAAGAGATTAATATGTTGGATGAAGGGCTGAGTTACATTACACTTAAGGTCCCTTCCAATTCTAGGATTCTATGACTTCCTAACAGCGTGAGCTCCCCACCCCGGAGAGAGGAAGCCAGAATGGACCCAAATCTCGGAATATAATTATTGGCTCAGAAAAACAAAGGTGTTCCATAGTTGGCTCTTATCACCACCATTGCCCCAGCCGGGGGAATGAAAAATGCTCCCTTCTTTCTGCTTCCAGAGCTGGGCCCACAACCTTGAGTCCCCAGGGGCCTCCTGTAGGCAGCACTCTACCATCTAACCCTGCAAACGAGGCTCAGCCACTCAGCTCTGTGGGTCTCAGTGTCTTTGCCCCGCAAACGCCCACCAAGCTTCTCTTTTACTTCTGGACACCACGTTGGGTGTGGGTGTGTCTTAGATCCCTTGCTATAAACTGTGATAAAACATCATGACCAAGTTCATGGTTTCAGAGGAAGAAGAGGCTGTCACTGTGGGGATGTAAGGGAGCAAGTAGCAGGCACTGCCCAGGATTAGGGAGCAGAGGGAGGTGAGGAGGGGGTGGCACACAAACTGGAAGTAGGCAGGGCTTTCGAGTCTCAAAGTCATACCCCCTATACCTCTCCAATGAGCATCACCAACTGGGGCTCCATATTCGAATAGTGAAGTCTCAGGGGTATGTTTCTCATTCCAGCCACCCCAAGGCGATACTGAGACAAGTGAAACATCACCCCACCCTCAGGGACCCTACAGAATGGCAGAACTACTGTGTTCACTGCACACCAAGTAACAGAGGCAGCTCAAAGGCGCTCTGAATCATGGAATGCCCCCACCCGCAAGAGGAGGTGACCCACAGTGAATTGCAGGGCTCACATAATGATGTGGGAGTGTCATATATCAATCTGTTGATTTCATTGGTTAAGCAATAAAGAAACTGCTTGGCTGGCCCTCATAGGTTAAAACACAGGTGGGAGGAGTAAACAGAACAGAATGCTGGGAGGAAGAGGAAGTGAGCAGAGACTCGACAGCTCTCCTCTCGGGAGCAGACGCCTCAGAAGAGATGCCATGCTCCCAGCTCCTGGGCAGACACATGCGATGAAGCTCTGACCCAGGATGGACGTAGGCTAGAATCTTCCCGGTAAGCACACCTTGGGGTGCTACAAACGATATTAGATATGGGCTAGTCCAGGTGCGAGAATTAGCCTAGAAGAGGCTAGATAGAAATGGGCCAAGCAGTGTTTAAAAGAATACAATTTGTGCGTTGTTATTTCAGGCATAAGCTAGCCATGTGGGCAGCCGGGGTGCTGGGGATGCAGCCCCGCCGCTCTTATTACTGCTACAACATAAAAGTTGGCTAGACCAGCACCATCCAGTTCTATGTTCCGTAAGCTGGTAGTTTCTCTCAATCTATGGGTAGGGAAGCCGCTGGTCGCATGCGCGTTGCTCTTGAGCATTTGAGATGTGGCTTGTACGATTTGAGAAATGGAAATTTTATTAAAATTAAATTGTAGCCCTATTGGAGGGTGCAGGTGAAGTGCCAAGGAAGAGTGATCCAGGCAAGAAAGAGGGGGCAAAGTGTGTGAGGGTAATGTCGTACTGTGGGCCCAGCAAGGTGGACAACGAGTACGTGGGTAGGTCATGAGCGGTGGACCACGGGTTCTGAAAGCCTTGTCCTCCATGCTGAAGAGTCTACACTTTTGTCAAGCTGAAAATACGAAGGGTTTCTGTAGAGAATGTTAAAGCTACCGCTGCAGAAACAGTATGGAGGGCAGTGTGGGGACAGACCTAGGCCATGGAAGTGGATGGGGAGCCTGAGGACCAGAGCTGCTGGATTGCTCAGAGCCTGAGCCATGGCTCGGGAAAGGGATGGAGACTCAGGACTTGTACTGCTGACTGGACTTGCTGATGCATAGCAAGTGCCCATGAGGTTTCTATGGAATTCTATAAAATTCCAAGGGTCTTTGTTGTATGCAAGGCCAATAAGACACCCTTCCTTCTGTTGGAGTTTTTCTCACTTTCCTTAATAAATAAATCTATGTTCCCTCTGCTCAAGATTTGTCTGTGCCTCCGTTTATCGTGGATGTGAAACAATGAACTTGGAAATCACTAGCTCAGGATAGCTTGCATGGTGGTTGGCTATCTGGAACCCTTTACCCCTGACTTAAGCTTAAGAAGCTCTGGGAAAGGTTCATCACACCCAGAGGACCCACATCAAGTGTGCCTGCACTGGCTTAGCAGAAAAGGGCACAGGGAAGAGCCCTGGAGAAGGCTGGGCTCTTAAAGGGTGAATTGAGACTAGGCTAGCGAAGGTACAGAGAAAACCAGAGGCAAGAAACACTGGCGGTGGCGGGGAAGAAGCAGAAATCTTTAATAAATAAATAAATAAGAAACACTGGATGCTAGTGTCTCAGAGACAGGTCAGAACTTCTGGGAGGAGCGGGGCCAAGCACCAGATACCACATTAGCAGGAAAAGGTGGCCAGTGATTTGGCAATTGGGAAATTAGATATGGGTGATGGGAACAGATATAGAGGGGCGGGGGTTGAGAGTTACCATCATCGGGCTTTGGCAGTTCAGACTTGTTTCCTTATAGCATAGCCTGGAGACCCAGGGCCCAGTGGCTTTGTCACAAGTGTCTTTGACAGTCTAATGAAAGAAAGCCACGTCTTCCCTTCCCAGAAACTTGCACCTGCAAATGAAACCATACATTTCATCTCCGGATCCCCTACAGCTCAGCCACATGGATTCCCCAGGTTTTTTTTAAAGAAAAAAGTCTAAGTCACTTGGTTCTTACTTGGGGGATTCTCCCTGCAGTATCTGAATCCTTCTCAAATGGGCTGTTGTCAAAATCTGCAGTCAGATAGAAACCTTCAATTCCTCTCTCCCAGAGGCCCTGCAGCCTCAGTTCCATCCCGGTTCATTCACGGTTCCAAGTTTATTGTCTTGCGGCCTGTCAATCAACTCTGAACCCTTACACAAATTAGCATCTCTAAAGCTCACGTCTGTGTCTCTGCCCAGAGTGGTGTTGCTGGCCTTTCCCAAGGTCTTTAGCCTGGAGTACAAAAGGGTCAGGCGTGGTTACAAAACAGTCAGCACTACTGCCCTCCCCCACCCCTCGTTCCACCCCACCATAACACAGCAAGGCTAGAAAAGGGTCCTGCTCCTTGGTGCTGGTGGCCCAGGGCCAAGGGATCTTTTCCAACCGAATGTCTTGCCTTATGGACATTATATGAGCCACACACTCTTCTGAACAAGCTAAAGTCTCGCTGTTTCTTCCCAGGTTTGGGGATGCCCCAGATGCGCTGGAGGACCCAGAGCCCAGAGGATACATACGAAAGAATGCAAAGTTTTTCCAGGCAGAAAGAGCATAGATGGAGGGATGGGAGAAAAGGGTGGGAGGAGGGGGAGTGAGGAAAAGTCTTACCGTGCCTCTGTATCCAGACTCTCAAATTAACCTTTGTTGTTAAAGCTTTTACAGAATAAAAATTCCCCAAACCTTACACTATACCAGGGCTACAGCTAACAAGAGTAACATCAGCCTCACGCACTACCGCTTTGTTTTAAAATAGCCAGTGTACGTGTTTAAGGTATGTTAGTCGATGTTTTGACATGAATATACATAGTGGAATGATACTCCAGTCAGCAATTAATGTATTCATCCCACACAGCTACCGGTGAGTTTTTTTTTTTCTTTTTGGTCTGGTGAGAGCCTACCATCTACTACTGCCCTACAAGCTCCCTGCCCACGGGCACAGAACTACTGATTGCTGTCCTCAGACTGCACGTGGGGATATCTAGGTCGGATTCCCCCGAGGTTGGGGCAATCGTGCACCCTTGGCTCATCATCTTCCCAAGTTCCCCACGTTCCTGCCCTGCCCGGCGACCTCCTTTCTAGTCCCCTCTGTCCAGAAGCTCATCCCCACCCCAGAGCTAGGAGAACGGCTCGCTCTCCGCTGTGGTTCCTGCAGGCAAGGCAAAGCTAGCAAACTCCCTCAGAATCCGCCCCCAAACAGACCTCCACGTTACTTCCAGAATGTTATCTGTTACAACGTGCGTGCATAGTGTCACACAGCATGGGGCTCCCCAGAAGGTGCTGGCTGCTCAGAACTGCCGCTATTGAGTGTGATATTGGCCCTTTAGATTTCACAGACAGCCTCTTAGAATACAAACACGCACTCACACGCGTACTCGCGCGCGCACCGCCCCCCCTCCCCCCAGCAGACTGCGCGGTGTGCCATGTGTGGGGAATGTGTCATCGCACCTCTCCTTTGGAAGCAGCGAGATCTTTGTGAATTTGGGAACTGCAACAGTTTGCACGCTGAGTGGGTACAGGAGGTTTCCAAGCACCCCCACCGCCCCGCGCCGCCGTTCTCCAGTACAGTGTGCTAATTTAGCACTGTTCACCTATCTCATTCTGCCAGATCCCGGATGGAGTCTTCCTCCCTGCTTGTCCAGCACACAGCCTAGATTAGACCCTCCAGAGAGCACAACAGAATTCTGCGATTCCGGTTGGTTTGCTCAGGCTTTTTAACAGTCAATAGCTTACACAAGTGACTTCCGGTTTGGGCTCTCTCTGCTGCTGTCCAAAACTGGAATCATTGATTCTGTGGGACAGGGGAGGATAGGGCAGTTCAGAGACAGCAGATGGTTTGCCCAAGGTCAATGTTACAGGAAGTCCCAAGGAAGAGATCAGAAACCCTGGCTCCAGGGTCGGGGACTTTTTGTTGAGTTACCCTTCCCATGATAAGCATCTCAACTTGTTCTTGCTTGTTATTAGTAACTTTAACTCACACGATATCACATCCATTCTGGCCCCTGAATTAAGGCTGAGACTACAGACTGGTTTCTTCTCATTGGTCACTGGCTTTATTGCCCATTCCGCCGTGAGAACCAGAGACCTGTTGGCTAGAGACCAGCTTGTGTCATGTGAAGGCGATACTGGTTGATGAGGCCAGCTTTCAGCCCCAGGCTTCAGTTTTGCTGCTCCGCGGGGCGATCTTTAGCCATCGTTTTTATGTGAGGTGAGAAAAGGGGCAGACAGTAGACTCTGGAGTCCCGGTGCTCACCCCGGATCCCAGCTCTGCACCCACAGGTCTCCCCAGCCTCCACTTCATCCTCTGTAGGGTCCCAGCAGCCTTTCATCACGGCACCAAGTGGGAGCCAGAGTGACATCCCATGGGCTGGATGAATTAAACCACAGAAACCGACCACTCTCCGTTCCAGAGGCTGGCAGTCCAAGACGAGATGAAGGTGCGACAGAGCTGGTGTCCTTTCGTGTCTCTCTGCTCCCCGCCACCTCACACAGCCTTTCCTCCGTACTTGAATGCGCCCACGTGGCTACATTTCCTCTTCTACCAAAATACAAACAAACAAAAACACCTATCGGATTAGATTTGAGTCCATCTTAAAAGCCTTATTCCTTTAAGGGCCCTGTCCCCAAATACATTCTAAGCCATTACTGTTTCAGCGCTTGGATTTGGAAGACCCCAACTCACCTCTTAAGATGTTGTGAGAAACAAGTAGGATGTTCTTTTTAAGGCACAGAGCACACCGTCTTTAAAGTCACTGTTACAGAAACATCTGCTGTTCCGACCTCAGCGTCTTCATCTAGAAGATGAAAACGGTAATGATTCCTCTCTTCTGATGACGTTGGTGCAGGGTGCCTGCGAACCTGCACCTGCCGTATGACAGCATGCATGCCAGGTGCTGGGGAGACGGCTTGAACTGGCCACTGATCTTAAAATAACCAGACGGGATCTCAAGGGGATCTTTGCTGAGTCGGAGCTGCTTGGAAGTCCTAAGTGAACCGAGTTTGCGAGATCTCCTTTGGGTTCTTGGATGGGATATCATCAGATGGTAGGGACATATGACCGTGCTCTCCAGAGCTCTGGCCTAAACATTGGGGAACCAACCTAAACTGTTATAACCAGTTGACAACTGGAAGTTGGTTATTCCAGAACAAAGCCACTGGGATCTCAGAAAAGATTCTCTTCATGCCCTGGGAAGGCAGGATTATGAGGTCAAACCAAGTGGGATCGCTATCCTTCTGTTCTGAGCTGCAGAAACAACACGTGCTTGAGCCTAATATTAACCCCTACTTTGTGAATTCATCTGTCTGGACCGGTTTCCACTGACTGATGCCCGTGGTTATGACAGAGGCAGAGGAAGAAAGAGAGGGCCAGAGGAGGGAGACCCAACCCCATATCTGCAGCAGCCTGAGGACATCTGTTCAGCGATCTCCACTCTCTAAAGCTAAGAATTTGAGCCCTTTTGAAGCAAACCCAGAGTTTATTAAGACACAGTTTTTGTTTTAATACATTTATTCTGTTATTATCGTGTGTGTGCAGGGGAGGAATATAAGCCTGTGAGTGTGGACATGATGGGCTAAGCTGCTTATGCGAAGGGCAGAAGACAACATTTGAGGAGTTGGCTTTCTCCTTCCATGCTGTGTTTGAGGCAGTTTCTCTCTCCTCACTCTCCTAAGTCACAAGGAGGTTTAGAGACACGGAAGATTCGAAAATTACAGGTTTGCAGCTAGTTAAGCCCAAAGATCATATACCTTTAGCTCCTAAGTATTGTTCATTGCTACCTTACTATCGTTATTTGAGACATTTCTGTACAAATATTGTCTCTATGTAGGCAAGCTTCACAGCCAATTTTGTTACTTGTGCTAAAACTCTTGTTTGTTTGTTTTTTGAGACAGGGTTTCACTATGTAGCCTTGGCTGGCCTGGAACTCGCTCTGTAGACAAAGTTGGTCTTGAACTCATAGGGAGCCACTTACCTCTACCTCCTGAGTACTGAAATTCTTGACTCTGCCCTGGTGAGAGATCAGCCAGACTTTACAGTGAGGCATTCCTTTCCTGTCCCGTGTCTACTTAGTTTTCCATCCTTCTAGCTTGCCTCCCTTCTATCAACTAACAGCCCATTCGTTCATTCCATGAGGCCTTACCTTGGCCTGTAGTTTTAGCCGCCAGGCTGGCACAAAGGACCTAGCATATATGCCCTTTCTCTTCCTGCCTAAGTCTTGGACCCCAGGAAAGAAGAGTGGACACACAGACAGAGATGGGAAGCCACTATTACTGATGAAGTTAGCTGCGGAAAACACAGCTTGGTCACAAGTGACTGTGGACTTCCCAGCTTGGGTCCAGTCCTGGATGGAGCAGACCAACTACTCGGTCACAAGATGCTTCATCACCAAGGTTCTCCGGTAGAGGGATCATCCATGCCTTGTCTTCTGACTAGTGGCTTCACTCACCTACTAAGCTCAGAGAGCCCCGTTTCTGAACTCACAGAACCCTACCCTCTAAAGTCGATAGTGAACTCCCTTTGTTCTGGGAGTTGGTGTTGGATCTCCGCCATGTTCCAGCTTCCCACACTGAGAATGACTGACATGAAAGTACTCCATCGCCGGACATCCGTCGCAGCCAGTCTCTCTATCGGATCTGGATAGAATCTTTATTGTTCAAAACATAAGGCAGGTTGGGAAATCTCACCCTGCCTCTTCCTTCTGGGGCTCCCTGTGCTTGGGTCTCTGTGGAGAAAGAAGCCCTCACTGAAGGAGACTGAGCTGCTGATTCCCTCCCCCGACACACTGGGGGTGTGGAAGGAACAGCAAATACAGTAATGGCCAATTCAGGGCAAGTCTGCCTTCTGCCATCTTCCTAAAGGGAAACTGAGCCAGGGTAGAAGGGGTTTCCCCACCAAAAAGGAAAATAAGTACAAGATGAGGGGTCTGACAAAGAAAAACCTGTTTGTCAGTGGCCTGTGTGTGAGAGACTTCATTGAAACCTTTCAGGGGAAAGAGCGAATCTACATTCCAAGAGAGCTACAACATTATTGTCACTAGAAGTCCTTCTCTTCCTCCTTCCCCTCTTCTTCCTCCTTCTCTTCCTTCTTCTCCTCTTCCTCCTCCCTCTGTTCCTCCTCCTTCTTTGACAGGGTCACCCTATGCAGCCCAGATTGGCCTGGAATATATAGTCTCCTGTCTAAGCTTCCAGAGTACTAGGATTATAGGCCTATACTGCCATAGTTAGCTTTAGAAATCTATTTATTTTAAAAAATTAATTGGTGGTGGTGGTGGTGTGTGCACAGGCATGTATGCGTGTGTGTGTGTGTGTTTGTGTGTGTGTGTATTCTTTCTAAAGTAAGTGTGTGGATCTCCCCTCTGGCCTTTCCCTGGGGTCTGGACAGTGGACTCAGCCATCAGCTTTTTGCAGGAAACACATTTACCTGCTGAGGCATTTTGAAGACCCTCCAATTTTTGTCTTAGCAGCTGGCATGTGGCTCCAGCATCCTGGCTTCCTCCCATCCTCCCCTCTCCTTTGTCTCTTTTCTCTGTTCTGAGCACCCTTGTGCAGCCATATCATCCTGATTCTTTTTGATCCTCCGTCTTGGTTCCTGTTGCGTTCTTTCTCTGTGTGTCTCTTCTTAGTTTATAGCTGCGGACTATGGCGGCTGACATACAACTACAAATGACTTTTCTAGGTCTTAAAAACCCCAACTGCCTTACCCCATCCTCCTTTCTTGACACAAAGTCAAAAGCTAAAAATGATATCCTAATGATTATATCCTTTGACAGATATAGAATTTCCCAAACGTCTCAGTGGATAAAGGTGCTTGTCACCAAGCTAATCACCTGGGTTGATCCCTTGGATCCATGTGGCAAAAAGAGAGAACCAACTCCTTTGCCATACAAGTACCATGGCATGAACATTCACACACACACACACACACACACACACACACACACACAAAGATGATTTAATCCCCCAAATATCTTTTCTGGAATGCTCTCTAAGCACCAGCCCCAGAAAGCTTAGCGTCCGAGTCAATGCTGTGTAAAAATAACGCAAATGCATCCAGCTTTGCATTAGACAAATTCATCTCAGCCGGAACCACTGATTTCCAGTCCTCTTCTTCCCCTTACATTAAGAAAACGTGAAAGAAAATTAAGAAATTAAGGGAAACCTCCAACAGCACTTTCTCCTTACAGGGAAAGATCCTTTCTAGTAATCTGCTTTCAGGAATTCTGGCTCCTTGCCCAGTGATTAATCATGCGCATGTCAAATCCGGGGAGAGATGTAAACTTAGGGAAAACTGCGTTCGGATACCGTTCTGAAAGCATTTGGTAAACACGGGATCCACAACACACGGCTGCAAAACGATCGCCAGGGTCCGATGGAGCAGGGCAACAGCGTGGGTCTGGGGGAGACTTCCTAAACCACAGCTGCGCCCTCCTCTGTAGATCTAGTTCAGATGTCTTGGCTCAAGGTCAGCCGGAGGCAAAGGCTGAGCAAGACACAGAACGAAGGTCTCAACCTCAGGCCGCGCCTTCCCCTCCTCTTGCCCCTTGTGAGCTTCTCCTGTAACAGTCACTGAAACATCAGAGATTGGGAGTTTGCATCCTCCCTCATGCCTGGTGATAACGAAACTGTTCCAAACGCCATGAAAGGACACCTGGGAGAAAAGAAAGCCTGTGCTGCAGAGAGACTGGAATCTTGATGCTACCTCTCCCACCTTAACAAGAAGCCACTGCTTTCTCTACTTGAGCGCTCCACGTGACCACCTCCACCCAGCTGCTGCAGGAAGCTTCTCTGTGCTGGGAGATCCTCTCCCTGTCCTGTGTGTGCCGTTTCAGCCAATGTTCACCACTGCAGCCAATATACACCATTTTAGCTGATGTACGCCATTTCAGGCCATGTACTCGCTGGTCTGTTGACACTTCCCCTGGGGAAGCATAGTGTACATGTCTCAGTGGAAGGCTGGCTCACCCATGCTTGTGAACAGGAAGACCTCCAGCCTCTTACAGCTTCCCACTAAGGCCTTACACAGGAGAATAACATCCTTACATAACGTCATATTGAACCGTGCACATGCATGCATGTGTGTTCACACACACGCGTGCACACAACACAAGGTATATGTTCTTTCCTCACTTTAATCAATATCCAATTTTATTAATCAATTTCCAATTTTAATGCCTTTAAAAATAAATTGTAACTTATTCGGTGAATTCACTGGGGTGTCTACCAGAAGGTAAGCAATATGGCGCAGAATGGAATCTAGCGGCGTCATGGCACATACATTCTGCGTTTAGTCAGATATCTGAGCGCCACAAGACTCAGCCCACTCAGCGTTGGAATCAAGGTCGGGAGATATTCTTTCCGTGGCAGAGGAGGGGAAATAAAGATGCGGTGGAAACGGGTATTTTCTGTGATGCCCACAGAGTCTAAGTGGAAACGTTTGGATTGGACCCCTAGAGCTGTGGCCCAGCTCAAGTCTCTTGAGCAAAGAGAATTCTCTCCCACCGCCCGGTGTGTGCCCGGTGCTACCACGCTCTGGCTCTGCAGTTGTCACCAGTAGGGAGAAGAAGTCAGCGGGACGAAGGAGGATGTCACAGACAGTTGTCAGAGGAATAGGAAGATCTACTTTGGGGACAAACACCTTGACTTTGCTGAGGCATAAACGTAACAGCAGGGAGCCATTATTTCAGTGACAGAGCTTTGTTCCGTTGACATCATCTCTTAATTATCTGCACGAGGATGCGTCTGACAAGTTCCATGAGATGGGGTGGGTAACGCGAAAGCTGCTTCTCTGCACAGCGTTGCAATTCTGAAGGCTGAGTCTCCGCGGGCGAGGGAGGAACTCAGGCAGTCGAGGGCTCACCTTGGCAGTTGCTGGCTGTGTGTAGCTTCTGACGGATCCAGTGTTGGTGATGCCAAGTCTCAATGAGCTGATTGGCCAAACTGGGCCACGTGGCTGTGTTGGGACTCTGGGGCTACAGGGATTCATAGGCTAAGGCAGGACTCCTAGAATGTCTTGGCCCAAGTCATTGCCTGCGTTGCCATCTGCAAAAATCATGTCAGGCTCCACCCACCTCTAGCGACCTGTGCCACCTCCCTAAACAAGGGTGACAAGTATGGACTGACTGCAAACCAACTCCCCTGCTAATTAGCAGGACATCAAAGTCCCGGACCCTTGAGCCTCACCTCTTCCTAATCAACCAAGGGATTTTCTCTTCTTCAAGCCTGCTTTTCTTGTGTGCCTGGACAAAGTCCTTCTGTACTCAGAGGTATCCGTGCTTGCATGACCTCGCCTTTTCATAACCTCCACTCCCCTGGAAACTCGGGAAGGCATCTTTGATCCTTTTCTGCTGTCAGAGAATTTAGAGGAGTTCCCTTCAGGGAATGACCTGCATGGCACTTTAGTCTCTACTCAAAGGCCACCAAGGCTCCCCTGAAAGCAACACAGCATCCATCTGCTCAATGGTCCAGAATGTCCACGCTGGATATGAAGGTTGGGTATCCTAGCATGATCCTCTTTGCAAGTAGCCAAAGGCCCAACCCAAGGGAATGACAATTAATATTGAACATTAACCTGACAAGGTCTTGGGTACGCGGACATTGGTTATTATCTGGGCTATGCTTAACATTTGAGTTGGTAGGCAGAGCTGATGGGCCTTCTTCAATCAGCTGAGGGCTCGAAGCAGAACACAGGCTAAGGGGGAACTCCTGCTATCTGGCTGCTCGAGATGGGACATCTTCCCTCTGGCTGGAACATAGTTCTCCTCAGCGCCATGCCTTTGGGCACTGGAATGATACAGCTTTACCTGGTCCCCTGCATTCTTACTACAGATCTTGGAACTTCTTAGCCTCCATAATTGGACAACCAATTTCTTACAATAAATACTGTTATGTGCATGATTTTTTAAAATAATGAACTTAAGTTAATTTTACACATACACACATCCTATTGGCTTTTCCGCCTCTAGGGAATCCTGGCTCCCTGGTAACTAGCATGCAGGGCTCAGGGCATGCATTTCTGGTCCTCTGCAGCAATGCATTGCTTTCTTCCCTTCCCCCAGGATGGTTGAGACAGCAGGAAGGTGGGTCCTTGCAGAATCATTTGTTTTAATTGCAACCAGCAGTGACCCCTACACACACACTGATGCCCTCCACTGGTCCTGCTCCTTGTCCTCCTTGTCCTCCGTGGTAGGTGCCCAGCTGTCACCCTGGGATTATTCTCCCTGGGCTGTGGCGGGAAGAGGGAGAAGAGGAAATCGAGGTTTGATTTATGTTGCACGGGGCCCATTCTTTTTCCTTTCTTGCCTCCTACAGAACTGAATCCAAAACAAATGAACAGTCTCACCCGTTCCTGAGTTTTAATGGAACTAATAATCTGATTGCAGAGCCCCAACTCTGTGACTACTTCCATTCTGGCTAGTGTTAGATTGCATTACTATTTTCATTTGTTTTCATTATTATCAGCTTTTAGCAATGAAATGGAGTTAAAATTATTACAGTTTGTAACACGCTTTTTGTACTAATAATTCAAGTACTTTTGAGTAGGAGCTGAGAGCATTAATTTGTCAATCACGGCTGCTTTGTATCTGGTCCCGTTTTAAATAGACTAAACAAAAGAAATGAACACTATACATTTCCCTAAGGGATAGAACTTGTAAACATCCAGATATGTTAGGCTTTCATGAAATTATAAGCTGTAATTCCAAGGTATATTGCACAAATAATAGGGTGTTTCAAAATCAGCGCGGCTGACACACAAAAGCTTCCACGGTGGCTCAGCTAATAATACAGGGCCACCGTCTGTGCTGCTCCGCTAACCTAGTCGGGAGCCAAGGTGAAGGGGGGAGAAACGCAAACAGGTTTTGGAGGTTGAGTCGAAGGACCTGGAGACGCCTGGAGTCAGGGGCCTCTTCCATTAACAGAAACAAGAGCTCTGTGGGAAGAAACACTGTCAAAAACAAGAACAAAACAAAAATCTGAACCAAAAATGGGATAGCCCACACCATCACAGGAAATGCTACATTAATCCACCCAAACAACAAAAAGAGGGGAAAAAAAGCAAGCTCCATGAATAAATATGGTGTTGGGTCTGCATGGAAAGGGAGATGGCCTCGATATTAAACATGGTTTAAAAGAAAGATCATCTTAAAACACATACAGTACTCCATCAGATTAGCACCCTACCTGTCCCCCAGGAGTGAACAGGAACCCCTTGTGATTGCGGAGTCAACGGCCGTGCAGCCGGGTCTTCTGGCCCTCACGAAAACATGAGTTCTCCTAACTAGGTAAAGAGCATGAGAATTTTTTTTTCCCCCAAGCTTTTTGGTCCCCTGCACCAAAGTGAATGAAATCTCTAACTCAGCCTCACTGTTTAGGACTGCAGGTCATGGGCTAGGAAGCCTCCCACCCCTCAGGGCCGTGGTCTTGAGTAAGCCTCTTCTGCCCCCAAAATTGTCTAGGGAAAGATCATGTCGGTGGGACAGTGGCAGAGTCTATACTGCAGGCTTGCTTCTAATTCGTCTATGTGGGTGCATTTACACACCATACACACAGACAGACACACAGACACACAGACACACACACACACACACACACACACACACACACACACACACACGCGCGCGCGCGCGCGCGCGCTTGTGGAGGCCAAAGACAACCTCCAATATTATTCCTCAAGTTCTGCCCACTTTATGTTTTGAGACCGTCTCTGACTTGGGCTCACCGATTAAGCCAACTGGCTAACCAGAGAGCCCCAAGGGACCGGGGCCTCTGCCTCCCCAGTGTTGAGATTACACTGTGCCTGGCTTTCTTTAAAGGGGCTCAAAGTCAGGCCTTCAAGCTCATCCAGCAAGCACCTGGCCAGCCCATCTGCATCTCCAGCCCGGTGTCTTCTATCTGTCTTAATGCCCATTTCCCACCGAGTTTTGAGGAAAAACTCAGAATATTCATCTTGGTTCCTGAAATGAAGCCGCTCCCAGAAACCCCAGGGACTGTTACATTAGTAGGTTTCTCTCCCACTGCACAAGACTGCGATTTCAATCGTCTCAGAGTTCTGACTAGAATACATTTTGTCATTAGTGGGAGGCTGTACTGCACCTGTTCCCTAAATCAGGCCAGGGTTTCAAGTCCGGGTTGGCTTGAGCAGAAGACGCCTTAGGAATTGACCAACTGGCTAATCCCTGTGACTCCAGAGCACCCTCCACATGCCCTGCCCCCAACCCTAACCTCTGGGGCTGCTCAAAAAATAGCTTTTGACGGTGGCCTTTAACAATATGATAATTTATTTAAAACAGATACAGTCCTGAAAGTGACCCACTTAAAATTATTAAAGAGATACTGTGTTTATTTTTGCTGTCCATAAAACAGAAAATGGTTTATGAATATGCAAACCGATCTGATGTAATTAGCATGATTGGCTCCTACCGCACTCCGGTTTATGTGGTTAGAAGAGTAGATGCAGGAACTAATGAGGTCATGTTAATGCGCCTGTGAAGAGAGCTTCCGCTGTCAGAACAGTGCAGGCAGATGTCTTGGAGAATCTCTGCTTTCCTACAGAAATCACCGAAAGTGGGCACACATGGGGTGAGCTCCCGCCTGTGTGCTGGGGAACCACCAGATCCAGGAGCCACTTTGCCTCCTGCTCGCAAGGAAACCGGAGGAGAAATAAAGACCTGTGTCCACTCAGCAAATGATTAATGTCGTATTTAATTATCTAGAAAGTCTTCAACAAGTGCGAATAACTGAGACTCCTCTGGCAGCCAGCACATGCCACACGGTCCCATTAGACATGCTAACATCCTATCCCTTGGCCCTTCTTAATTAAAATAAGAGGCAAAAATGTTAATTGTGTACCGACCACCTCTGGGGATTAATCTGCCCTGATCACTGGGCTCTGCAAGCCAAGAGAGCAGCTTGCTCATCCAGAGCAGAAAGGCATCTCCCCTGAGAGCTGCCACCCCTTGGTACAGTCAGGGCCTTGCTGGGGGAGGGGGCAGGGAGGACGCAGGCAAGGAGCAGGCAGGATGCTTTTTAATCAGAATGCTGGGAGGCATGTCGCAGAAAGCTTCTTAGATATTGAACGGGACGCAGGTAACACCGTGGAGCCTTCCTTCTGCAGCATAAACATACAAACATACAAACTTGAAAATCCTATTTTCAATTTCTGCCAGCTCCTCTATTGCTCTAAAAATACACTCCACCTCTTTGTACCCCCTCCCGCCAACACACACACACACACACACACACACACACACACACACACACACACACACACTTTGCAACAGAAACAGAGAACACCTTAAGGTCTCAGATATTAAAAGGGAGGGGGCAATTTGGAAGGGAAGAAATGAGGACTTGGTGCTAATGAAGGACCACCAAGTTCAAGGTACAGGGACCCACCGAAAGGAGATTGAATTTGCTCATCCTAAAGACAATTAAAGAAAAAGACATCAACGCTCTCCAGGCCGCACCCGGCAGCAAGCTTGACTCCTTGCCCATCTTGGTCTTCTCCAGCTGCTGGAGTTCAAACAGAAGCCTCAGCATGCCTCGTGAGTATCTGACACTCCGGTGGGACCTACAAAGTGAGGACAAAGTGTATTCTCCATTACACAGAGGACAATACCAAGGCGTGGAGAAAGCAAATAACTTATTCACCGACAAGAGCTGGCGAAAGGCAGAGGCAGGCCCAAGATCCAGGTCTGACTTTGTCAGAGGTCCAGGTTCTTTCACTTTAGTGTCTCAGAATATGGGACACTGGCAGGCTTCCACCTTAAGTTGGCCTCGTTTAAAGGAACGAATGTCATTCAAGGCCTTAGAGATGGCTCAGTGGCTAAAAGCATTGCTTCCAAGACTGGTGACAGGAGTTTAGTCCTCAGGACCCACATGAGAAGGAGAGCGCTGACTCCTCCAGGTTGTCCTCTGGCCTTCTTGAGTGCCATGGTATAGACATGCATGTAGACATGTGTGTGCATGTCGGCTTGTGCATATGCACATGAACAAACACATAGGACGGGAAGAACAAGAGAGAAAGAGAAGGAAGGAAAAAAGAAAGAAGTGTAATTTAAAAAAGAATGACATTTAGCCAAAAAGATTTTTATAACTTCAAAGCTGGCTGGAATATAGCAGTGGAAAATGCTAGCCCATGACAAAGGATTAATAGGAAACATGCAAATTGGAAGCCTTCAGCCTTGCTTCCCAGCACTCGGGACCCTCGCATCCTTCATCCTGGCCATGGGTGTGGCACCTGAGCACATGGCCACAACTTGCCCACGTTCTTCTCATTCCTTGCAGTGCCTTGATCCATATCTCTTAGGACAGTCAGCTTCATCCTTCAAAGTCACCAGTGAATTTCCCTTCTACAGGATTATATATACAGAGGCAAGCCCGGGGAACCTACCTCTCTGTTCCATGTCATTCTCACGATGGATTATACCTGTTAGTTCAGAAGGCTACTTTCTTGGCTGGCTGGGCGTTCCATGGTCTTCCAGAATAGTGACAAGAGCATGAGCCTTCCTAGAGCCTTAGCCAGTACACAGACACTGCCTCAAGTTTGAGGTGAATACGTGGAAAAATGAATGGCCATAGTGAGATGCTGATTTCTGAATAAGTGCGGACCTTTTCTTAAGGACACGATTCAACTACAAGCAAACATCAATAGCTAACCCCGGTTTAGCAAAACTTTGGCCACCACTGAGTACCAGCCAGGCTTTGCACAGGGGAATTCAGGCACGTGCACACGAAAGAGAAGCAGACACAAACACAAAGCTTGGCAGGCAGACATCCTCCGAGGCATTTCAGATGCTGGGATCGGAGCAAGGAACCTAGAAACACTTCAAGGGGGATTGTTAAGGCATGGCCCAGCGTTCTACAGGCTGATGTAGAAGAGGGAAAAGATCACCTCGGAGAAGGAAGAGACAGAAGTGAGTCACCCAGTATAGAGTTTGTTCTGTCTCTCCTCTGACAACTTGGAGTTCTTCTCTCGGGGGGCGGGGGAGGGGTAAAGGGATTAGATTTGGAATCTAGGAAAAATTGCCTCAGCCCGCCCAGGAAAACCTTCAGTGCATTTCCCCACCCAGCATGAAGATTGTTCCTTCTATCCATGATCCTGGGACAGAACCAGGCACGACAGGCTGTATTCCCTGGACAACTGCTGGCCTAGCGCCCTTACTCCCTTGCTGTCAGGCAATAGCCTACTGTCAGAGCTCAGCTCTGGTGTCACCAGTTTGGTTCATTGAGACCCGTGAGGCAGTATCAGCTCATCTCTGTCACGACACTCAAGACACAGGGCTGTTGTGATCTGTCAGTCTGTCTCCTCTGCCTGACTCCTGGGGTTCAGGGCCTGGGATTGTCCCTATCTCTACCACTCAGAACCAAAGCAGGGCTAGCACACAGCTGATAGGCAGTAATGTCACTGGCCACGTGCTCTAAGGATAGGAGGAGATGAGGTGGGACCAGGGCGATCCATGTGGGTGACTCCAACAGAGGAACTGTAGGAGATAAGGTATGAGGGACTCATACGAAGAGACAGGGCGTAAACAAAGATGTCAGGCTGTCTGAGCCTGGAAAGACAGGCTTCGTCCTCCCATTACCCCTGAACATCCTTTTATAAAGCTCCAGCTGGCAAAGTTCCATCTTGCCTGCCTTCTTCCCTGGAAGGTAGCTGCATCCTTTAGCCTGGAGTGAAGGTGTGGACTCGCTGGGGTCTAGAAGCTGCATCCCTAGCCTGAAGCTCAGCTAAGGAAGTGTTGGGAACAACATGGTGCTCTGCATGGCTTCTGGGGGAACTCTGCTGCTGGCCAAAGACACCATTTAAGTTTCCTTGTGGACCCCAAGAAGAGTCCCGCTTCAGGTTCTGTGAGCATGGCACCCACTGTCTGGGAACCAGGCTATGAGGTTCCCCATTGAAGTTATCTTAAAGGGGTATGCTTGTGGTTTGGCATCATAGAGATCCCACCTTCAACACAACAAAAAGCCAGGCAAACCATTGCCTCTATATTTAAAGGGACAGTCACGACCTGTGTTCAGGCTTTTTCAGTAAGTAGCTCTCTGAGACCAGAAGGCCAATGGCTTTCTGGAGAGCAAGCCTTTTCTGATTCAACAGGACTCAAAGGTAGATCAGATTCATGGAAGGGATGATGCTTGCTTCTTCTCTCAGCATCTTTAAAACCTTGGGCTACCCCTGCTACTTATAACTTATGGTGAGTGAAATCAAATACAATGGCTGGGTATGTGCCTCAGCTGGTAGAATACCTATCTAGCCCATAGGAGGCCTTGGGCTGGGTCTCTAGCATTGCTTAAACTGGGTGTGCTGGCTCACACTTTTAATCCTAGAACTTGGGAAATAAAAGCCAGAGAATCAGAAGTTCAAGGTCTTCCTCAGATGTCTAGAGAGTTTGAGGACAGTTTAGGAGACATGAGATCCCACCTCAGAAACAGAGCCCAAACCATCCAGAACTCACATACATCTTACCTTTAAAAAAGAGCCAGCTCTGTCACATCTGGAACGGGATGGACCTGAGGGTCCAAAGCTGCTGTTACAGGGGTTGCCTGTGGTTACCACAGCTCCTACCGAGCCCCAGGGAGGAATCTACAACCAGGGAGCAGTCTGGAGTAGGGGGATCCCATGCTCTGCCTCTCTGCTGCCTCTCGCTCTTCCCCTCCCCTCTGGTCCTGACTGTACATCCAAGACAAGGCTACTGCAGGTTATTGAGAGAGGGAAGAAGCTGGATCATCACTTCCAGCTGTGTTCGCTACACCAGCACACAGCTGTGCTCCTATAGCATACTCAAAACTAGGGAACGCAATGACAATAAAGCAGTTAGCCCTTCAGCCCATCTGGAATTCCCTCAGTCTCTCTCTTTATTCCTCCCTCCCTTCCTCTTCAACTCAGATTCAATTATCTTTATATCCCATTGGTTTTAGCTTCAGACATAGATCCCATAGTTTCTCGTTTGCAAAGATATTTTGGTATCTGTGGTGGTTTGAATGAGAAAGATCCCCATAGACTCATATGTTTGAATAATTGATCCTCAGTTAGTGGAAGTGTTTGGGAAGGATTAGAAGGAGTGGCCTTTTGTGAGGAAGTGTGTTATGGAGGGGGTCGAGATTTTAAAAGAGTGGCACCCTTTCTGTCTCTTCTTTCTTGCCTGACCTCCTGTCCTTCCTCCCTCCTTCCCCTTCTTCCCCCCTCCTCTCTCTCTGCCTCCCTACTTGCAGATTAAGATGTAAGCTCTCAATTGCTCCTGCGACCATGCCTTTGCTCCACCATCTTGGAATCTACTCCTCTGAAACCATAAACCCTAAATCAAACACTTTCTTTTATGTGTTGCCTTGGTCATAGAGTCTTGTCACAGCAATAGGAATAACCAAGACAGGTACCTATCGTCTGAAGGCAGGGGTTCAGAAAGGGAGCTGAACTCTGTGATGGGCTTTCTCATTCTGACAGTGTAGTTCAGCTTGCTGTTTGCTTGGAACCTGTCCAAGCTTTTGACACTATGGCATGATGTTGTTCTCTACAAAGTTTGTCCTCAAGAACCATATAATTGAATCATAAGACTGAAAAAAAATCACAAAAACCATTCATAATGTCTTTGGTACTTTAATGACTTTGTGTTGGTCCACGTTTCTAACTAACCTCAGTTCCGTGCGGCCATGGTCTGAGGGTGGAACTCACCAGAAGGAGAGGTATTTAGAAGACAAGGAAAGGAGAAGGGTATTTTGGTGCTACAGGCACATACCCAAAGGCCAAAGGAGGGATGTGGAGAGAAAAGTGTCTACAGATGTGAGACACACTTTGTCAGTGCACACTGATCCCTCATCCTCCAGATGCCTGCACGTCTACACACCTTCCAGCTCCATGCATACTGATCCCTCATCCTCCAGACGCCTGCACGTCTACACACCTTCCAGCTCCGTGCATACTGATCCCTCATCCTCCAGACAGCTGCACGTCTACATAGCTTCCAGCTCAGTGCACACTGATTCCTCATCCTCCAGACTCTGCATATCTACACACCTTCCAGCTCCGTGCATACTGATCCCTCATCCTCCAGACTCTGCATATCTACATAGCTTCCAGCTCCGTGCATACTGATCCCTCATCCTCCAGACACCTGCATGTCTACACACCTTCCAGCTCTGTGTACACTGATCCCTCATCCTCCAGACTCTGCATATCTACACACCTTCCAGCTCCGTGCATACTGATCCCTCATCCTCCAGACGCCTGCACGTCTACACACCTTCCACCTCATGGAACTCTCTCACGCCTTGCTCTTTCTGGTTGTCCCAACTCCCTGCGAGGTACAAATGATCACCCACTCATCACTGTTGAGGGGACAGGAGCCTGGAAAGGTCAACAGGAGGGACCAGGTAAGGACCCCAGGTCATCTGACTCTTCTTGGCCAATGCTCTTTCTCTTGTGTTAGGCACAAATGCTTGGTCATTGAGTCACCAAGTCACACACATATAAGAAAGCTAGAGACACTTTACAGAGTGATGACAGCGACTTTGTGCTGAGGAAGAGAAGAGCTGGGGGCAGTCAGTCCCGGGCCTGAGTAAATGACCACACACTGCCGCCGACAGTCTTTTTTTTTTTTTAATTTATTTTTCCAGACAAGATTTCTCTGTATCTTTAGAGCCTGTTCTGGAAATAGCTCTTGTAGACCAGGCTGGCCTCGAACTCACAGAGATCCGCCTGCCTCTACCTCCTGAGTGCTGGGATTAAAGCGTGTGCCGCCACCACCTGGCCACACTGCCAGTCTTAAGTATTTAAGTTACGGGTTGCCCTTGACACCTGGAGTAATCCATTAGAAGCAACATGGAATTGGCTATCTTATATAGTTGGAGACAAACCTTGGTAATTTATTACTCTAATCAGTAAAAATAATAAACAGAGTCACTAAGAAGAAAGGAATGAGATAGTAAATAATGCCATCTTATTCAGTGCTAATATCCACCCGCATGGCTCAGAGGAAGTGGTGGGATCATACCTTGTAAAACAATCTGGAATATTCTGAGAACATCCTTAACCTTTGAGGCTGACAACTGGTCAGGTATGCCCTTTAGTATACCATTCTCCAACGTTCTAATCCAGGAAGGCGCTCCCACATCCTTAGTCAGTGCCTCTCGCAAGCCGTTCGCTGAACACCTGATACATGCCAGGCCCTGGGTTGGGTGCTGGGGACACAGTGTCCTTCAGTACCCTCTAGAAGCCCTGCAAAAACCCAAAAGGACATTAAGAAAGAGCTTCCCAAGCTAGATAGCCGAAAATGTAAAAATAAGCATGCTCTTCTAAGGGCACAGGGGTGAGGTGCTTGAGAGTCTAGCATGGAGTCCATGATTCCTCGTGTCCCTAGGCCAGCTAGGCCAATGACCAGCTTCTTGAATATTCCTGGTTCGTAATGAAAGTCTCTTGAACAGTTTCTCTCCTCTATACTGTCCAGATAAACAAGCTTATGTATCTCCAGGGCTAGCGCAAGGGTGAATAATACTCTGAACAGAAAATTCTTAGCGTAGTGCCTGGCACCTCTGTGTCCAGTGCCTGCTAATATATATACCCCAGTGGGTGGTAAGTCAAACGTCAATGAGATTTGGTAGCTAGAGAATCCAAATTGGTCGCTACAGAAACCTCTTCAGCTTAATCATTTGCAAGCCCTGATTCTGAGCTCTAGTGGTGTGTCACACTGACCTGACATGGAAATTCTCTGTATTTAACGTAGGATTTCAGTTCCTGGGAAGAGATTTCCTGGAAAAGGTCAGAAGAGACCCAGTGCAGCAAGCATGGCCACCTGAGAAGCTTGGTTGCGGACCAAAGCCCTCAGCAATGGCAGAGCCAAAGAATTTACTCTCTGAATATGGGAGTGAACACTGCAAGTCTTCCTGGGAGCTTGTGGATGGGGTGGAGCATGGGCCATGTAGTGATTTCAGAGAACAGCTGTGAAATATTGTGACCCGTGGCTTAGAGCCATAAGAAAATGTACTTTCTTACTGCATTGGAGACCTGAAGTCTGAAATCATGGTGTGGTCAGGGCCACGAGACCTGAAGTCTGAAATCATGGTATGGTCAGGGCCACGAGACCTGAAGTCTGAAATCCGTGGTGTGGTTGGAGCCACAAGAGCTGAAGTCTGAAATCCGTGGTGTGGTTGGAGCCACAAGAGCTGAAGTCTGAAATCATGGTATGGTCGGGGCCACGAGACCTGAAGTCTGAAATCGTGGTATGGTCGGGGCCATGAGACCTGAAGTCTGAAATCCGTGGTGTGGTTGGAGCCACAAGAGCTGAAGTCTGAAATCCGTGGTGTGGTTGGAGCCACGCTCCCTCCAAGGCTCTACAGAGAATTCCTACTCATTTCTTCCAGTTCCAGGCACCCTTAGTTCATGGCCCTGTCACTTAGCTCTCAACCTTCTCCTCCTGCGCCCTCTCCTCTCTTCCTGTGTGTCTCCTCGTGCTCTTCCAGTGTTTATTCTTGACAATTTCATACACATATTTAATGTACTGTGATCATGTCCACCCACCATTGCGCCCTCACCTTTTCCCAACTGGCCCTCCTCCAGCTTTTGTGTCTCTTTTCTTTTCTGGTCCTGTGCTGAATCACTGCTGCTGTGTTCTTGAGAGCAGTGGGCATGCCGTATCCCAAACACATTTCACAGCATCCCATCCTCCGGCTCTTACCATCTTTCTGTCCCTTCTTCCACTCTGCTCCCTGGAGGTGGCATAAACATCCTGTTTAGGGCTAAGGCCTCAGCAGTCATGTAGTCTCAGCATTGGGACCATTTTGGGGGGTTGTATTAGCTGTCATCTACTGCAAAGAAAAGTTTCTCTGACCAAGACTGAATATGGCACTAATCTATGGGTGTGGACATACATATTTAGAAGGCAGTTAGACTATATGTCTATTTAGAGAAGCATTCATAGTAGCTACCCCTTGGGAACTGAGACCTCTCCAGCCACAGGATTCTGACCAGGTTGACAGTACTAGGCATGTATCCCTTCCTGTGAAGCAGGCCTATAATCAAATCAGAAAGTGGTTGGTTACCCCCAGAAGTTAGCCACTATTGTACAAGTGGAGATAGCTTGCCCGACAGGTCAGCGTGTAGCACACAGGGTCCTCAGATGGATAAGCTCATTGGTGGCTTTCCTCCTCCCACAGCCCACACACCATCTTCCAGCATGGTAAAGACTAGCTGACACCCTCCTTGTGTTCTCGTCACTGGTTCAGGGTCTATCAAGAAAAGACGAGAGGAAAGCATCACAAGATCCTTAATTACAACTCCAGAGGCCACCCTGCCATTTTCATTTTTTAAATAAGGTCACATTCAGATTAGGATGGTGACATATTTGGGAAGAAGTACAATTTAACCCAGTGGTTTGGAGGGTGAGTCCCCACAGCCCGAGATTTCTGTTCACTGATGGCTACTTAACCCAACATCACACCAGCATCACAACATCACAGCAGCAGAGACACAGGGGAAGCCACCCTGCTTCATTGTGCTGCATCCTAGGGGCTTCCTTCGTCCTTCTGCGTCCAGCCTTTCACAAGAAGAGTCCAATTATAGACAACTGAACTTCCCCTTGCACCAAGATCCCTGGCTGTTCTACATGCCACATGACTCTGTACGCATTCAGAATGTTTCCAGAAGCCACAAGAAGGTGAGTAGCTTTCTTTTTCCCAGAGCCTTTCTTACCCAGAAGGGCAGATGAGAGTCTCGTTATTTGTATGGATGAGAAAGATACATAATTCTAGAAATATTAATTCAAGCCAAAGCTTCATGCTTTTCTTTTTTATGGACAAATTATGCAACATAATTGTTTTACAATGATTAATATTATTTCTGGGCCCTAACAAACACCATTTACAATGCAAATCTCCTCAGGGCTCCAGGAAGGTACTGTAATCAGGGAGACTGTGATGGCTGCCGGGATGGAGGGAGGCTGTGACGGAACCAGTGTGAAAGGGTCCCCAGGCTTGCATCTGAACCCATCCCAGAAAGCCCAGGCAGTTGCCATGGCTTCTCTTCAACACCTAGCAAGGTTTGAGGGGGACTCTCTGGACCAGCTGAGCAGGGATCTCGGAGTTCAACGGCAAGGTCACCACTGCTAATCTCTGTCCCCAGGCTCCCCTTCAAAACCACAGGCTTTCACTCTTAAACCAAGAGAAAGGCACATGACTCGGTGGTGGGAAGATGGGAAATCGGAAAATAACAACATGGGAAAATGTGTCAAAAGTACCCATCTGTTCTAATCCATCCCATCATTAACAACAGCCCCTCCCCCCACCCAGGGAGGAAAAAAGCAGGAGCTTCCTGCTGGGCTGCTGGGCTGTATCCCCCCCCCCCATTTCTGGGTGTCATCTCAGCACTTGCTCATGTGATCCGTGCTTTGCTGTCCTTGGATCCCACAAAGGTGTGATTAGCACACACTTTGCACTGCACACCCGCTTTCCGTCCTCAGCTCTCACCAGTTAGATGCCCTCAACTCTGCCACCCGCGTGTCCTTGTGGGATGGCCGTTCTTGCTCGCTCAGCTTCCTGCAGAGGGGCTCATACTGCCACACAGAGACCCAGGGCACTCCGCGCGTGCACCAAAGGGGCACAACATGCTCTCTGGAGATGCCTGCCACTCTGGGTTAGGAATTCTCTCTGCCTCACTTCCATAGCCCTAATGTCCCATGCTAGGAGGGTACATAATTCAGTCTGTGTGAAACTTGAGTGAGAGATTATTCTCTGACATACATATTGCCTAATAATTCATTACGGCAACAATGTCACTGTACTATAGCTGGTTTCTTTAGTAACATGATAACGTATATAAGAAAATATTTGTCGGTAATAAAATGTTCCCATTTGAATATTTCATCTTGTAATGCTGGGGATTGAACCCAGGGCTTTGCCTATGCAAGATTTGCAACCTACCGCGGAGCTGCATCCCCAGCCATTTTATATTAAAAAATGTTTAGCTCACTAAGTTACCCAGGGTAGTCTCGAACTCTATACCTCAGGTAAGTTTCCAACTTATGCTCCTCCCACTTCAGCCAATCATTCAAGTTTTGTTTTTCCATTTATTTATTTACTTATTATGTGTGTGTGTGTATTTGTACATGTGTGTGGGCACCCAGGCCATGGTGCTTGTGTAGAGGTCAGAGGTCAACTTGCAGGCATTCTCCCCTTCCATTGTATGGGTCCTAGACATTGAACTCTGGTTGTCAGGCTTGGCCGCAAGCACCTTTACCTCTGAACCATTTCGGCAGGTCCCATTTAAATTCTGAATAAATTTTCATATGAGGTAAGGAAGCGCAAAATAAAAATAACAGAGCCAGCAATCAATTAACTTATCCATGGTTTTTTAAAGTAGGAAAATGCCGCCCTTGCCGGAAACAGGCTGTGATGCTAGACTCTAGTCTGACCGTGCTGGCCAGTTCGAATTTAAAGAATCGCTTGGAAATGGTTTCCTGTTGAACACTCAGCAATGTGTGGGAACTGCTCACCTGGGCATCCTGAAATGAAGAGAATTTATTCTTAAGGGTCCAATAATCAAAAATATATTACTCTCCTAGTGACTGAATCTAGCAGCCCGGACTTCCTGGTCATAATTTTTTAGGACGATGGCTTTCAAACTTGACTGAGCATCAAACTCTCCTGAGGGCTTGTTAAAACATGTGAGACCGGACCCCATCGCTCTGACACGCTGCCTGGGAACTGGGAAGCTCTCATTTTTAACTGGCTCCCGCTGCTGATGTGGTCAGCTTAAGGTAGCACCTGGAAAGCCATGCTCTTGGGGCTTCCTCCAAAGGGTAAATCTGGTCCCATATGTATGAGCAATGAAAAAGGGATTCTCTTTTTTTTCAGTTGTCACTTAAAAATGACACGCAGAGGACCCATTTGCTGGGGAAAGAAAAGGCGTGAGCAGGATGCTTCCTAGTCTGGTGTATTAACAGGAGGCTGGGCCTTGACCAGGCAACAGGCCAGATCGCAGCCACAGTCCTGTTGGTAGAAGCCATGGCCTCTGATGGAGGAAGGTCATTGGCTAATAAAGGAACTGCCTTGGCCCATTTTATTGGTTAGAACATAGGTAGGTGGAGTAAACAGAACAAAACGCTGGGAGGAAGGGGAAGTGAGATCAGACTCGACAGCTCTGCTCTCGGGAGCAGATGCCTCAGAGAGAGACGCCATGCCCCGCTCCTGGGCAGACGCACGTGATGAAGCTCCGACCTTGAATCTTCCCGGTAAAACCAGTGCTCACAGATTATTAGAGATGGGTTGATCGGGATATCAAAATTAGCCAGTAAGGGCTAGAGCTAAAGGGCCAAGCAGTGATTAAAAGAATACAGTGTCCATGTAATTATTTAGGGTAAAGCTAGCCATGCAGGCGGCCGGGGTGTTGGGGACGCAGCCCTGCCGCCCATATTTCAACAGGCCTCCCTGTTTGCAAGGATTGTGCCCTGTCAGGTAGCCGCTTCCCCAGCCTGCGGGACTGTACTTTTCTGCCTGCACATTGCTAGGGCTAAACAGGACGCAGATGGGGCATCTTGGTCAAGGTGGACCCCATCCGCTCACTCCTCAGCTAAGGTCAGTCGGTGGAGGCAGGATCTTACTAAATGTAATCACACAGTCGACAGCACCAGGGAAATGCTTAGATAGCAGTTCTTGCCCTTTGGCTCCTGGTATGGTAATCAGGTCTCCAGGTGGGCAGTCTGCTTGGAAAGCGCAAAGTGCGCAGGGCTGGAGGCCAAGTCCTGTTTCTGGTCTTGCATTTCCTCACCCCTGACCTTGGGCTCCCTTCCTTCTCCACAAGGGTCACACCCACATCCTCTGAGAACTAAAGCAAGTCTAGTATCTCAACCGTCAATCAACCTTGATAGGATACTTGTTAATTCCCCCCCCCCCCCCATTTGTCTTTCTTTTTCCATATCAAATCACCTTCAGTTTGAGATAAAGGAATCCCTAGATTACTGCTTTGTGTCTTGCAGAGAATCACTACCCACGGCTAATTTCTCAGCTGCAGCTTCCCGCCTCCGGAAGCTTGCTGTGTCCACATTTCAATTAATAGCCTATTGGCACACACCCGACTCCAAATATTTGTGCAGTTCCCGAGAATGCCTCATTCCGCTAAGTACCAGATCGCCTCAACCTGCTCTCTGGTTCCAACATCTCAGAATACCCAAGCGAGGGGATATGCAAATGCCAAAGTCACCCGGAGAGAATTCATCAGGGGAAGCAGTCACTGGAGGCAGGGAGAGAGGCTCAGGTGAAAGATATTATTGCTCGCTGGAGACAGGGAAATTGGGGAGGGGGAAGGGAAGAAGGTGAGAATCTGAAGACAGGAGATACAGTGTAACAGCATCCTCAGAGTAAGACTCATATCTGCCAGGTTATACGCAGGCGATGGGGAAACGTGCAGGGATACAGGGCTGGGGTTAGGAATAGACCATAAAGGGTGTGTCTTAGGCCACCCCAAGTCTCTACACCAATATATTCAGCCTCACTGTGCTGTGTTTTTTAACACAGCCAAAGGGTTGGGATACGCAGCAACGAAAGCGGCATGAGCAGCGACGCAGTCATAGGTGGGAAATGCGCTAGTGCAGACCAAGTGGGGGGAAAGATCATGAGAAAGATGATCTCTTGCTGGGCGGTGGTGGTGCACGCCTCTAATCCCAGCACTCAGGAGGCAGAGGCAGGCAGATCTCTGTGAGTTCAAGGCCAGCCTGGTTTACAGAATGAGTTTTAGGACAGGTTGCAAAGCAACAGAGAAAAAAACCCAAAAAGAAAGAAAGAGAGAAAGAAAGAAAGAAAGAAAGAAAGAAAGAAAGAAAGAAAGAAAGAGAAAAGAGAGATAGACCCATACTTTATATTCTTCTTTCCTGTCCAAGTTTTCTCTAATTAATAAAGACTGCCTTCCTGTTCTTCAGGTTAAATGTCATTTTTAAGGCTCCATTTTTAAAAATTGTTTTGAAGGTGACTTGCTGTCTTCAAGAGGCTCCTGGTAAAATGGGAATCTCTTACTGAAAAGAGAGCATCAACTCACAGCTGTACAGTTGGCTTGTCTTAACTGACATTATTTCTGAAAGTGGGGGCATCTATGATCACAGCACTGAAAGAGGCACAGGAGGATGCACAGCAGATCTGAGGAAGTGGTACCAGGCTGAGCTTCGAATGAACAGTTTGCTTAGCAACGGCCGGGAAGAGGACAGCGCTGTCGATGATGGACTTGGGTAGTCATGGGGGAGAGCAAAACAAGGGAATCTTAAGTCCTGGCCTGGGGCGGGCGACAAAATAAAGCGGGAGATGTCTTAGTCATGGTCACTATTGCTATGATGAAACATCATCACCAAAAGCAACTTAGGGAGGAAAGGGCTTATTTGGTCTATACATCTACGTCATTGATGTCACTGGAGGAAGTCAGGGCAAGAATTCAAACAGGACAGGAACCTGGAGGCAGGAACTGGTGCAGAGAACATGGAGGAGGGCTGATTAATGGATTGCGCCTCATTCTTCATAGCTCGCTCAGTCTGCTTTCGTATAGAACCCAGGACCACCAGCCCACAAGTGACCCCACCTGTAATGGCCCCTCCCACATCAATCACTAATTAAGAAAATGCCCTGCGAGCTTGCCTACAGCCCCATCTCATGGAGGCATTTTCTCCATGAGGTTCTCTCTTCTCTGATGACTGTAGCTTGTGCCAAGTTGACACGAAACTAACCGGCCAAGGATATGCCTCACCGGACAGTCTCCCACCAGCCACCCTCGTCTTAGTTCAATGACACAAGAAATCATCCTGGTGAGCTCTTGTTTGAAAGATTGTCCCTTCATAGAAACCCCCAAAACAAATGGAAGTTCGACAAAGGAAAACACGGTGCATCTCGGAAGCTGCCTGGGCCTGCTGCACCCACAGTGTGTGGAAGACAGTGTGCCAAGTGTCAAAAGGATCTCCACGGAAGCTTGAGCGACTCTAGAGAAAGGGCCCCACAATGAGTCTGAGCAAGGTAAGTTAGACACTGGGAAATCCAAGGCCTCTTACAAACCCAGTGACATAATGTAGCCTCCTTAATTGCCACCACGCATGGACCCGAGGGAAATGACTTATATCAAGTAAATGGAAAAAAAAATACTTCCTTGATTTTTCCCCTCGGAGACAGGCTGCTTACACGTGTAATTATCCTTACTCATTTAATAAATATTTATTGAGAGCCTACCATGTGCGGGAAGGTGGAAATTGGTAATGAACAAAGAGATGCTCCCCTCTCTTGAGGAATAATATGCAAGCTGGAAGGGGACTCTTGCTGTCTAATTCAACAGCTGCCTTTTACAGCTCAGGAGATGAGAGGGCAGAAAGGAGGACAGTCTATGGAGTGATGCTTAGACCCCGTGACTTCCCAGGGTTCTCCACGCCCTTGCATGCTCCACTCATGAAAACCCCACCCACTCCCTAAAACCTTGCTAAGATGTCTTGCTTGCTGTCCCCATGGTGCTTTGCCTGTGCCCTCCTTTGGGTTCCCACAGCCTTCCATGCTCCCGTGATCACTCCCGTCCGAAGTTGCCTTAAACTTTACTGAGGGCTCATCTATCCTTTCTGCTCAGTTCTCGGAGCCTTGAGGGTAAGGATGACTGTTCATTATCTCTGCACTCTCAGGACCTCGCACAGTTGGGGGGCTACACGTGGAGGAGCTACCACAATCTGGACTTTATGCTAAATGCTTTATGAGCGATCACCTCGGATCCCCATCAAATGGCATATGGTGGATCCCACTTTGCCATCTTTGAAGAAGAGGAGACAGGGCCAGGGATGAAGCTCAGCTGGCAGAGTGCTTGCCTAGCATGCACAAGGTCCTGGGTTTCAGTCCCCAACACCACATAAAACTGGGTGTGGTGATGCAGGTCTGTGATCTCAGCATCCAGGAAACGGAAGCAGGAGGATCAGGAGTTTAAGGTCATCCTCAGTTTCACATGGGCTACAAAAGACCCTGTCCCAAGAGAACAAATGTCTAAAAATAAGAGAAAAATAAGATAAAGAGAAGAAAGAGGTTCAGAGATGTTGAAAGTCTCCAAGCTGAGAGGAGAGACAGTTCAGTTAGTTCTCTGCCATCCCCAAGTCATCCCCTTTTTTGTTCTGTGCCGTGAGCTCTGGGGGTTTCCTGAGAACAAGGACTGTCTCTGTTCAACACTGTCTACAGCACCCACGGTGCCTGGTGTCACACAGAGCCACCCTGACTCACCATGGGCGAGAGCTACACAAGAGCATGGGCACTGGGTGCAAGGACCATGGAAGCCGCCACACTCACATTCCACATCGCCTTGCTCATCCTGAATAAGCTTCCTACCGCAGAGCTGAAGATGCAGACGCACACTTGGGAACCACTTAAGTCGTTCTTGCTATTAGGGTAACCTAGTAGCGTTCAAGGGCAGAGATCAAAATGAACACCCGGCACACTTAAAATAAAACAAGCAAGCTGAGCAAGCCCCGGGAAAATGGCAACATAATTTCACAGACATATCACACCAGGCAGAGCCATACAGAGTAAGTGGTCAAGCCAAGTGAGGCTGGGAACACGACAAGGTGACTGACATTAGGAGATTAGTTAAGTGGGGGTGATTCTGGGCCCTGTATCAGCATCAAAGTACAAAAGCACCCTTAGGAGAGCTTACACAGCGTGGGGATGGGGAGCTTGCATAGCATATGAATGGGGGGCTCACACAGCATAGGGATGGGGGACTCACACAGTATAAGAATGGGGGGCTCACACTGCATAGGGATGGAGCGTTTGCACAGCATAGGAATGGGGGTTCACACAGTATAGAAATGGGGGGCTCACACAGCGTAGGAATGGGGGCTCACACAACATGGAGATGGGGGAGCTCAGACAGCATAGGAATAGGAGGCTCACACAGCATGGGGACCAGGGGAGCTGTTAAGACGGCTTCCCTTGGTGAAGACATTTTTCAGCTCCCAAGTCTCCAGTCAAATGTGGAGAACACGGCTTCCCCTGCCAGTTCTCACCCCTCCTCTACCCAGCTCTCACCCCTTGCCTCGGCCTCAAACACCAAACTCAGGTTTTCATAAGTTCAGGAGGAGCAAAGGCGGGAAGGTTCAGTAGGAAACCCAGCCTCCTGGTTTTGTTTTGTTTTTTTTTCTTTCTAAAACAAGGATGTGTAGCCCTTGCTGGTTTTGAACTCGCTGTGTGGCCCAGGCTGGCCCCAAACTCTCAGCAATCTTCCTGCCTTAGCCTCAGAACACTGGGTTTACAGACATGAGCCACCATGCCCTAGCTCCTTATTCTTGTTTTCTGCCTCCAAGCGCAGCCAAGAGATGACCTCATAGAGAGCATGTCTAACAGTCTGACAAAGGACATGCTGACACGTTTTCCACCAGGTCCCTTCAGTGGTCCCGAATCACCGTTCGGATTTATAGCACGGGAGGGGGGGGAGTGCTCCTTTGCACAAACTTGCTTTCTCTACTGCACACTGAGAACTATGTGGCCCATTCAATCCCTCTGCTCACTGGCTTCTGAGAGGCCGGGAGCGAACCTCAGGGCTTGCGTCCCACTCTAGGCGACAAGTCTATGGGCAGGAGAGGGCTGTGTCTCTGGTGTTGATCCTCTTAGTACCTAAGGTTGTGCTCAGCACAGGGACTCAACAAAGACAAGGGGACACCAGGAAGGCAAGCCCAGTGTCCCCATTTCCACCCGATTCCCAACATCTCCTGATTTTGATATCTGAGAGTCTTAGCATAGTGTGTGTTCTCCTTGTGACCTACCTCAAATCTTTTCTGTAGGCAGGCATGCATAAATAAACAAATAAATGCATCGTGCATTCCCTCCTGCATTCCCTCCTGCCTGGGGGGACTTGCACAGGGTTTGTCAGCTCCCTTTGCAGCCTATCTACCCTAACAGATAGTGAATGAGGAGACATCAGATTGGGAGAGTAGCAGGTTCTTTTTTTTTTTTTTAACCAGATATGCTTGGGTGCTTCAAGTAAATTCCCCTTTGATTGGTATGTTCATCAGTCGGACTCTAATTGGTGCAAACAGGTAATTTGGAGATTACAAGATTTATTCTTCTATAACAGTGATTACTGATTGCTAATGATAGTACTGATTTTTAGGTGCTTAAAACCTTGACAGTTACAATACTCCTGTGATTTGCTACCTCGTCTTAGAGACAGCTTCCTACTGATCCCTGAGGACAGAGGCTGTGTCCTCCCTGAGCTCTGCCCAGTGCCCCGTGGGTGTATGTGTGTTCTTGAATATATATGCTTATTAATATTAATAATAACAGCCGCGAGAGGATCCGGCATTCATAAGGAATACTGAGTCATGCAATCTGCTTACAATTTCGTGGCTTTTAAAATGCCCACCTTCTCTCGACCAAAGCCTAATTCAACGGTGCATCAGGATTATTAGCCCCAGATAAATTGGCCTTAAAAGCATGTCATAAAAGAGCCGCGTTGCAAACGCTGCTCTCTGACATTTGGAGAGATTCTGCCTCGGAAGCAGTCGGAGGAACTGCAGCTCTGAAGTGGAAGTTGCTGCCCGGCTGCCACCTCAGGGGAAGGAGCTAAACAAAGCCGCCCTGGCCTGCCGCCAGCTCGGGAGCCAGGCACCGCCTTTGGGCGCCTTCCCTGGTTATTCCCTGTGAGCAGGCCAGGCACCGACATGTCAACACGCTGCTGTGTGACGGGCATGGAAAGTGGCATTGCCCAGACAGGAAAGACGCCTCCACCCAGAGTGCCAGGCATGCAGGGTGTGGGGATCTAGTCCTACTGGGATTAAGCTTGGTCCCTAAGCCCAATTTGTCAGTAAGGAAACCACAGTAATAAACTTGGGCCACCTCACTCAGACATGGGCACCAATGACTACTGAGGCACACACTGTCTCAAGCACGGTACCAACCCCCTCCGAACTCACACCTATTTAAAAGCCCTTCTTGTTAAGACATCAAGCGAAGAATTAAAGAATCAAAGTCTCTCATTTGAGCTCACAGGCAAGCTGTGTGCCAGCGGGAGCTCTCTGGGGGGTGTTTCCTTCCTGGGGTTCCCTTTCTTCTTCTTCTCACCATGGAGGGCCATGGCCCCTTCTAGGGTAATCCTGAGCCCTCTCTAGGGAGGGTAGGTGTCCTGCCCACCTTTCTCTGAGTGGTGGCCCTTAATGGACACGGGTGCCCTTAACAGTTCCTAGGCTCAGGAAGACCAAAGCTTTTGATGTCCTCTTCCCCGACTCAGGACACTTCCTTGCCTGTTTGGTAAGGTGATTTTAACTCAGTCAGAGGCTTTGCTCCAGACTGCCAAGGAGATCTCCGTGACCTTTAATCTCAGGGGTAAAGAAACAGAGGTTGGAATGGGCAGAACTTGCTGGAAGGACTTGCAGTGAGGAGCAGCGGTATGTAGTTAGTACGTGACTCTCGGGTGATGCCGGGAGCCGCAGTCACAGGTGTAGCCCTGGTCATGATGGGAAATGGCGGATGGTCTAGTGTGCCCTGCTGTCAAGGGAGGCTGCTCCATATCTAGGGGTATTAAATACCTTTCCAACAAATGAGATTTTTTTTCAATCTACAGAACATGATCCTGTCTTAAGTCGAGGACCCTCTAGCCAGCTAGGCCTTTTGTTTTCAGAAGAGATTGAACCTTGAAATTGAACTCATGGTTCACACCACCCAGATTTCCTGGCTGTACATGGTGTGTACACAGCCTCTGACCTTCTCATCCCATACTTTGGGCCTCAGTGTTACCTCCGTACCCTACCTGCCCATACATAGCCTTCTATAATACAAAACCCTTTCAAAAACACAATCGGGATCCTCCAACCATTTCATAGCATTCTCACCCCTATTCTACCAAGCAGGAAACTTAGGTGAGATGACTCACCTAAGATCTTGCCACTAGCAGTGGGTAGGAGAGCTGGGCCTCGAACTCAGGGCTTTTGATGACAAGCCCACCACCTGTGCTCTTTGCCAAAGCTGCCTCTCCTGGCTCTAAGGGAGATAATCCTAGCACCTCTCTTTGGACTGTTGCTTCTGGACAGAGGTGACTTCAGGCAGTGTTGGCCCTGACTCTTCTCTTGGAACACCCAAGACACGGCCATCCAAAGTGTTCAGAGAACTTCTACAGGGCTGTCTGTGTGAGACTTTCTGGGGTGTCAGGTGGAAAAAGGGGTGAGGTGACAAACTCTGGTTTGGCTTGCATGACATACTTTGCCCCTCAGACTGAACTACAATCACACACACACACACACACACACACACACACACACACACACACCTTAATTAGTCTTAGGGTCTTAGGGTTTCTACCGCTGTGAAGAGACACCATGACCATGGCAACTCTTATAAAGGAAAACATTTAACTGGGGCTGGCTTATGGTTCAAAGGTCCAGTCCATTATCATCATGGTGGGACATGGTGGTGTGTAGTCAGCATGGTGCTGGAGAATCAGCTGAAAATCCTACATCTTATAGGGAACAGAAAGTGTCTGAGAGACTAGGAAGTATCTTGCATATATAGGAGACCTTAAAGCCCGCCTCCACAGTGTCAAAGTTCCTCCAACAAGGCCATACCTCCTAATAGTGCCACTCCCCTTGGGCACCATTTTCTTTCAAACCAATATATATATTATACATATACATTATATATATTGAAATATATATATATAATGAAAAACAAGAAGTTTCTTCTTTTGAGAGAATCTTCTTGTCACCAAAGTGTGTTCCCCACAGAATTCAACTCCTGTGACAGAAGCAAGGAGTCCTGGGGCCTCCTTCCCTCACCTGACCAAGGCCTTCCCCAGAAACACAAAAGAACATGGTTGCAGACTGCCCTCACTGACTCCCGTGGCTTCTGCTTCCACAGTGTGTGATCTGGAAGAAGAGGGCAGGGAGTTTGTGGAGAGAGAGATCTAGCTGTCACCAGAGAGTGACTACCACGTGGAGACCATATTGGTCGCCTGGCCTCTTCACAACGCCTCATTGCCCATTATATAAGCATGGTAAGTCTCTTACTTTCTCCCCATAAAGAACTTCTAACACAGCAGGTGTTGTCGAGAACACAAGAAGAGAGCCACAAACTCCCTCTGATCACCCTTCCGGTTTTGAGCAGGGGCCCTCTGTAGCATACACAGTACAGCACGACCTTTCATTCCCCACCTCCGTTCATCTCCTCATGCCCCGTACCCCAGCATGAAGACTGATATAATCAGCAGCACCCCATCATTTTGAGCAATGCCCATTCACACGCACACCCAGAGTCTTGCTCCAGAACGGCGTGAGTCATCCTTTCGCTGTCATTATCAGCCATCTGCAATCAGCCCAAGCCAAGCCGAGGCTGCGGTCTGATGCTGGGAGCTTGAGACCGGCTTCAAGGTGAGGTCTGGCTTTGCTGACTTCAGGGAGGAAGCTGAGAGATCTTCCCAGGAGAGCAGCTGGCCTCTGGCCCAGTGAGCTTGTCCCTACTGTTGTGTGGCTTAGAGTATTCAAGTGCTCAGCTGCCAGGATTAGGCTCCAATCTCTACCACTCCGGTGGCATGGAAGATTGGGAAAGGCAGTGGGCCAGATGACTTCATGAGTCTCTTGCAGCCTCGGGGGGGCTGCTCTTGTCTGTGACATCATAACAATGAAAGTGGGTGGGCCCTGACAATTATTCCAATTTGAAGAAAAAGACTCTTAGAACCACGTCTACCTATTCTCTTGCTCTTCTCATCCCCCTGTCTGATCCTACAGGCCAAGACTAGGGCAGTCCATCCCCAAAGACCATGTTCCCCAGAGGACACAGGTGAGGGTCCCTTAGCCCTCAGGGGCACCTTGAGGTGCGAAGCGTCTCTTTCTGGCGTCAGGGAAGCAGAGTGGCTGGGTGAGGACATGCCTTGGCAGAGAAGAGGCACTCTGATGGTTAGATGCAGTATCTCTTCTAGCATCAAACGGTACCGGCCGGCACAGACCCAAGACTCCAGACTCCTCTGAAAACACCAGCCAACTCCCTCGAGGCCACAGCAAACACTCCCCACACTCAGTGAGCTCAAGGAACAGGGGTGCCAAGGAAACGATCCAGAAAGCCCATCCCAAAGGTGCCTGGCCTCTGAGAGGCGAGTTCCGGCTCTGTAATCCCTTGCTTCGCAGCATCTCCCACCTATAATCTCAGTGGAAAGATTGGTACGGCCCTAGACCAACCAGGAACATTGAACGCAACACAGATGTCTGGGGCCAGGCTCTGCTCCACACTGTTTACAAGGCTCACGCAGTTACTGGGTGCCTCCCCAACCCAGCTGTTCCCCTTGCCACCTTTCTACTTGGTCTGTGGCTCAACTCCATCAGGAAGACCCCGTGGGTACAGCGTGTGCAGGTTTCGAGGGTAAAGTCGTTGTATTCATTTCCTAAGAATGTCCTGACAAAAGACTACAAGCCGCAGACAACTAGTCTCTCTTTCCTGGAAGCTCAAAGTCTGAAACCATGGAGTTGTCAGTAGGGCCAGGTTTCTCAAGGAACTCCCTGAAAGAGATCTTCACTAGGTTCCTGACTTCCGCGGCTCCCATCCTTGGTGCTTATGACCCTGTCCTTCCGGTCTGTGTCTACATCGTCACAGTGAACACAGTGTCACAGGCTCAAGTGCATTTACATTGGGCTGGGGACACACCCTCATCAAGTATGGTTTCAGTTTGACCTAAAATTATATATGTAAAGACCCTGCTTACAGGAACCATGTTCTGAGGTTGGGGTGAACATTAGTTAAACTATTTAATCCGCCACAGTTATCCCAGCTGGAAGAACCTATACCAACAGCTGGTCTCTACTGTATGCCCCAAACACAGCCCAGCCTCTCAGAAGACAGAGTGAGAGCCATAGGGCATGCTGGGTAAGTAGACACTCTGATAGAGTTTGACTAAGAACATTCTAACAGGTACACAGCTGTATAGCCTCTGGAATAACATCTTTATTTCTTATAGGTATCCCCTCATTTGGTCTTCAGGACACCCCTATGAAGCAGGCGGAGTAAGTGAGGTAGACTCCAAACTACAGGTGAAACTCAGCCTTGCGGAGATTAAACAATTGGCCCCAGGTCGTCTTGCCGGCTAGAACCAGGACTGGGGGTGGGATCAGAATTTCCTCATTTTCCTTCCAGTGTTTGCTCCACCACTCCAGACTACCACTACCAACTAACTGAATCTACATAAGATCAGGGAAGAAGCCTCCACCAGGGAAGACAAACAGCATTTACACTGAAGGGTCTTTTGGTTAGTAGGTGTTGTTTCTAACACAGGGTCTCATATTTACATGCTGGCCTCAAACTTAGCTGAGGATGACCTTGAACTCAAACAGTGAACAGTAAGAGTGTGTGTATACACATATCTATACATCTATCTATATACACACATACAGGCAGACAGAGAGAAGAAAGATAGCCAGATAGGCAAAAATATGGCAAAATGTTAACAACTGAAGACAGCTGGAAAGCATAAGGACATATGTTGCTGTTGTGACTTCTCTAGACACCTGAAAACAGTTCTAAGTGAATGGCTAAAACAGATCAGGACAGAGTATGAACAAGAACAGGTCAATAGGGGGATGCCAGGATGGCTCAGTGAGTAAAAGTGCCTGTTGCCCAATCAGGTGGATCTAAGTTCAGTCTTTGGAGCATCTATGAAAATACGTGGCTCTGTGGTTAAAAGCACTAGCTGATCTTCCAGAGGACTGGGGTTCAATTCCCACCCACATGGTGGCTCATAACTACTTGTAACTCCAGTTTTAGGGCATTCATTTCCCTCTCCTGCCCCCCTTGGACAGAGCAGGCATGTGGTACACAGACATGTGGACAAAACACCCCTACACATGAAAAACAAAAGCCTGGTGTGTTGGTGAGCATCTGTAACGCCAGCTAGCCTGGAGTGCACAGCAGGGCAGAAACAAGAGAGACCCTGACTCAAGGTGGAAGAATTGGCTCCTAAAAGTTGTTCTTTGACCTCCAAATATGCAACACACACACACACACACACACACAGGAGAAAAGAAACAAAGTAAAAAAAATCAATAAGGCTGAAAAATTATTGTATGAATTTGGAACTAAATCTCCCCAATATCCAGCAAGAAAAGTCTGAGCGAGCATACAAGTAGCAGTAATTAGGTAAAAGGAAATTTTCTCATCTAAGAAAAAAATTACCTAGAGTTCAAGATGCAGAAAGACAAGACAGTAGTTGATGTGGGGAGCCACAGCAGCGAACACCAGAAGCTGGGCAAGCTGGTTGTGTGCTGGCTGTGTGCTGGGTGGGTGTGCTCTCTGTGTGCTCGCTGTGTCCTGGGTGGGTGTGCTGGCTGTGTTCTGGCTATGTGCTGGTTGTGTGCTGGTTGTGTCCTGGGTGGGTGTGCTGGCTGTGTTCTGGCTGTGTGCTGGGTGGGTGTGCTGGCTGTGTGCTGGGTGGGTGTGCTGGCTGTGTGCTGGGTGGGTGTGCTGGCTGTGTGCTGGGTGGGTGTGCTGGCTGTGTCCTGGGTGGGTGTGCTGGCTGTGTCCTGGGTGGGTGTGCTGGCTGTGTGCTGGGTGGGTGTGCTGGGTGGGCGTGGCCTGTGCATAGAAAGCTGAGTAGCTGTTGCTGGAAAGGTCAGGAGGGACACAGTCACAGTCAGCCCTCCCACGAGGTGGCTCTCAGAAGAGTCCCTCGTAGGAGAGAATGTATGTAGTTCCTACTTGCAAAGGGCAGCAGAGCTCCAACAGTGAGTTCAAGAAGGATGCTTTGTGATGTGTGCCTCAGTGGTTGGTCATAGGTGATACTTAAGGACCAAAACAACAACAACAACAACAACAACAACAAGCTGCCCTGGCTTTAATGCATCGATGCATCGGAGTGGCCTCAGGGTTGTGTGCTCTCGGCACTGCTCCCACACACTTGTATTCAGACTGCTCTGCCGCACTCCTGTGTTTCCATTTCTCAGGAAGCACACCCAGAGTGTGAACACCGCCTCTCCTCAGCACCACAGCCAAAAAGGCGGTTCAGACCCATCGGGTGAAGTGGGTCAGAGAGGAGGAAGCTCAAGGATCCAAGGGGATGTGCTCAATGCTGAAGATCAACTGTTCTGAGCACTCTTCAGAGCACGAGAGAAACAGTCGTGCAGGCAGTGGCTTTGACTGGAGCAGGGGCAGGAAGCCCACAGCCCAGTCTGCTCAACACTCATTTTCCATGCCAACCTCTATGCCCCTGGAAGGACCCATGAACACAACTGGAAAGCCACCAGCTATACTAAGGGAGAACAGGTAGTGACCAGTACCCAGGTGAAAAGCTCAGAGTAAAAGAACCAACAAGCATTACAGAAAATGGTACATGCCTGCAATTCTAGCACGCAGGAGGACAATAAGATCAACACCATCCTTGGTTGCATGGTGAATCTGAGAGCAGTCTGGGTTACAAAAGACCCTGTCACAAAAAGTTACGGCTGGACCAATGGCTGGAGCTGCCGGCTTTTGATTGGGAGAGCATATGGACTGAGGTAACAAGTTTTGAAGACTAATGGTACCTCCATCCTCAAGTGGATGAGGTCAAGTGGGCCGTGCATCCAACAGGTGTGTGTGTGTGTGGCCGGGGCACTTGAGTTCAGGGGAAATCCCATCCTGAGAAAATTAGGGCATTACTTCAGTTACAAAAATCGGTGACTGAAATCAGAGGAATTGGGGAAGAAAAGTACAGAAACCAAACAAAATACCGTTTGACAAGAGGGGAGAAAGCAAGTCTGGGTCCTGGAAGCATAACGACATTCAACCGATGGGCAGAGAGGTAGGAAGCCAGCAGCTTCAGTAGCTGAAAGAAAGGAGAACGGGATTTCCATCGCCCCGCCCCTATAGCCCCGCCCCTATAGCCCCGCCCCTATAGCCCCGCCCCTATAGCCCCGCCCCTATAGCCCCGCCCCCTCTTCCCAAGGCCCCGGTTGCTATGCTCAATGGCCTAGAAACCATCACGAGAAAGCAAGCACATGTAGAAAACAGAGAACCTGCCTATTTTAATCTTCACTTCAGTTGAACTCAAGGATGGGGATTTTTTTTTTCATTCATAAGTACGCCCCATGCTTAACAGGGCCCTGGAATAGAAGTGCTTTATAAATATTTGTTGAATGAGTGGATTGATTAATGGATCTTTAAGAACTATTTGGAGAAAGCATTATAATAGCTTTAAATACTGAGCAGAGCTATTGAGAGGATCAGGGTAAGCTGGAGGGCCATCTGGAACGTCCCCCGGGGGACAAAATTATACAAAACAAAAACTTGGACTCCTAGAATGCGGAACAGCCTTGGCGTAGTGCACACGGGGTGATATTTAAGGAGCAGCGCTAGATGCAAAGGGAAGCCAGTCAGAGTAGGTACTAGTGGCTCCAGGTCACAGGTAGACGAAGCTTCGTGGAATCGAGCCAAAGAGCCAAGAGGAAATGGAATTTATTGGATGTACTTAAGAAAACCTCAAGTCATCAAAATAGAAGGTCTGCATTATTGAAGCTATATTTGAGAAGTGAGACAGACGGCCCTCGGGAGAATATTGGGTGATGCCAAATCAGCAACTTAGCAGCCCTGGCCCTAGAAACCGACTCACTTCGGTCCTCCTGACCCTACAAGAGCGCTCTGAAAGCTCCAGCGACAGTGGTTTTCTTCTTTCTTAAGCAGAGAGAGCAGGGGAGTCAGGGAGTGTAGAGGGCCAAGCTCCCAGAAGGGGAAACTCCTCCACCTATCTTGACTTAACCCGCTCAAGAACAGGCAGAGCGCCCCCTGCTGAGCAGATGGTGTTTACTCAGGAGAAAGGACATCCTAGAACAGAAATTCCCACGGTTATTTTGCTGGGAGAGCCCTATGCACCACCCAAAAGGTAAAGGCAGAGGCAAGACAGGCTCTTGGAAAGACAAAAGACTCTGGTTTCCATAGGTAAGTAATTTGCTCACGAGGAACCCAGCTTGCCCCTGCGCTAGAATCCAGCAAAGAGGCTAGAATTCTAGAAAATTTAATAAAAGGTAGAGAAATTTCATGTTCTCCTGTGCTGCCTGTGGACTGAACAGGACACTGGCGATCACTCCTTTGGCCACATGTCGAGACTTCTGGGCACGGAGTATTGAAAGTTGTTCGTTCCAGCCCGGCTTCCAAATGGTCTCAGCGTGAGTCTGAGCATTCCGCTCACACATTCCTTGGCTTCTTCGCAGTGTTTTGTCACTTCGGTTGGTTTTAGAAAGTGTCCCCCTCCCCCACTGGATGGGAAAGACTAAAGTCTGACGTCGACGAGAACTCGCCAGAAAGAAAGTGACCCCTCGGGTTTGTGTGAAATAGAAGGGAACAGTACTGAATCAAATACGGGGGAGGGGGGAGCACAGAGTGGGAAATGACCCGGACGGCACAGCCTGGAGGTCGGTGTGGGCATCGCTATGAAAATGAATATTCTAACTTGGTTTTTGGTAGATCCACATTTTTAATTTTCCCTTCATTGGGAAACTATGTTATATCAATATATCAATGTGGCATTAATATAAACACATCGGTAGTTATCACATAATTATTAATTATAGCATTCGATTAAATGTTATTTTAGGAGGTATTTTGATAAAAAAATTTGAAATTAATGAGACCAAAGTAAGATATCTTGCGTGCGTAAAATGTTTTCTCTCTTGTGATAAAAGACACATGTATTTTACTATTCTAATTATATTTATGTGAATTTTTGTGTGTATAATTCAGTGGCATTAAGTGGATTCCCAAAACTGTACAAAGATCAGACCACCAGTTCCTATAAAGAGTTCTCCTCTCGTCTGAGCACTTGGTGACCTGCCTTCCACCTCCTGTGTTTTTGAAGCCACCCATTCTAAGAAGCCCTATAAGCAGAACCCTACATGTTGGTCCCTGTGTGTACGGCTCATTCCTCTTAGGGAAATGCTTTGGAGCTCCGTCTACACTGTGGCGTGCATCAGGTGTCATTTCTTCTCAAGGTCAATAATATTCCACCTGTGCGCGTTTCTCATCCTCTTCCATCACCCACTTGTTGATGGACACTTTCCGAGTGTGATGCACAATGTCACTGTCATCGTGGGTGAGCAGGTGTCGGCATGTGCCCCTGCTTTCCGTTCCCTCCAGTATGTCCCTAGAAAACGAACTGCTGGATTTACAGCAATTCTCCGTTTAATCGCCGTACTGTTTCCCACAGGGGCCGGACCGTTCGCATTGCAGTGCACCAGGGCTCCAATTCCTCCGCATCTTTGTCAAAATCGCATCGATTGCTTTTGCTGTGCGAGGAGGGAGGCTGAGCACATGCGCAGCGTATTGTGCGTGTGGAGGTCAGAGGTCAGTTTGGAAAGGTTAGTTCTCATCATCCAGGGTTCCAGGAATCAAACTCAGGTGGTCAGACTTGGTGGCAAGTGCCCTTAGGGGCTGAGCCATCTTGCAGTCCCCCAAACTTTATTTCTTTTTCAATACTTGCCTCCCTATCAGGTGCGAAGTAACGTCTCCGTGTGGTTTTGATTAGCGTCTCCTTGACAACAGCTGGTCCTGAGCATCTTGTTGTGAACTTTTTGACCATGCATACATCTCCTGTGTGGAAATGTCTTGTTCTGTTTCTATTAGTTTGTTTTATTGTTATTGAGGTTTTCTAAATACTAACCCATAATCTACCACCAAATTATATTCCTAGCCCTGTTTTTCTTTTCTTTTTAATTTTGAGACAGTGCCTTACTAATTCGCCCAGGCAGAGCTTGAACCTGGGATCCTCCTGCCTCAGCACCCTAAGAAGCTATACCATAGGTTCTCAACCTTCCTAATGCTGTGACCCTTTAGTGCCGTTACTCATGTGGTGACCCCAACTATAACGTTATTTTTGTTGCTACTTCATAACTGTAATTTCACTACTGTTCCGAATCATAGTACAAATATCTGGTCTGCAGGCTATCTGAAATGCCACCCCTGTGAAGGGGTTGTTCTACTCCCACGGGGGTCATGAGCCACCGTTCTGCATAGTGTTCTTTGCTGCACAAAAATTTAAATTTTGGGCTGGAGAGATGGCTCAGTGGTTAAGAGCATTGCCTGCTCTTCCAAAGGTCCTGAGTTCAATTCCCAGCAACCACATCGTGGCTCACAATCATCTGTAATGATGTCTGGTGCCCTCTTCTGGCTGGCAGACACACAGAGACAGAATAGAACAGCTATGCTTGTGTGTATACGATGGAGGAAGGGCAGCAATCCCGTGTGTACACAGGTTTCCACTGTGTGAGGCAGTGGTTTGGAGGTAACTAAGACAGTTCACACAGAAGCGAGGCTGTCCTTGGCTCTGTAATTCACGGGTCGGGCAACCTGTCGCGAGCCACCTAACTCCGACAGGCCTCAGCTTCCTCCTCACCTGTGAAGTGGAGCTGACGCTGTTGACTTCCTGAAAACGTCATGAGGTCATGAGGTCTAGGCGCGGAGATTCCCACGCAGCACTCCGCACACAGCAACTGTGGTGCACCAGAGCGAGAGCGCTCGTTACACCATTGTTAAGATCCTATTATGGAGCGGCTTAGATCTCATTATGTCTCCGATTCCCACATTAACCCCGTGAGGTAAGCGAGGTGATAATAGCAGTCTCATTACAGAGATAATGTCAGGCGTGGGATGTAGTTTGCTGGACTGGGGTCACGTGACAAGGCAGAAAAGGCACCTGCCTTTCCACCATCCATAAAAGGGACCGCCCTGGGACGAGAGCAGCTTTTATGGAGACCTGGCTTCCTTTCACTGAAAAGCGTTCCCGACCACCCATTCTGAAATAGCCACGTGTTACCGTTCCCTGCGCCCACGTGCCTAGAAACTGACTAGGGTGCAGAGAAGTTCAGGGTCCCATCAGGTATATGTGCATGGTGTGTGTGTGTGTGTCTGTCCGGGGGTTTATACCTAGGGCCTTAGACATGCCTCTGTCACTGAGCTACGTCCCCAGCTTACCTGCTTGCTTTTATTTTCAGATAGGGTCTTACTAAGTTACTCAGGCTGACCTTGAACTCACTCTGTAGCCCAGACATGGCTTGAATTTAATTCTCCTGCGTCAGACTCCCCAGTGCCTGAGACCGTAATCCTGCACCACTGGGCCTGGCAAGAACTGTGAGTTAGGGCAAGGGTGAGCAAGTTCCTTAGCAGTTTCTTGTGAAACTTCTCTTCAGCGGCTCCTGTCAATCAAGCCCAGACTTTTTTACACTCCTCCTACATCATGACCTCCCAACCAAAACCAGTGTCTTCAGCCTCCCTGGACTGAGTCCTGGGTATGCAAAACCACTCCCCTGTCTTCAGGCACTACAGGGAAACACAGCCTTCCTGGTGTAATAATGGGATGGATGAAGAAGCTATAAATTTATTTGGATTTACGACTTGGCTCTCTCCCTCACCTCCATCTGTGCCAAAGCATCCGGGGCCGCTCCTGATTAATCATCTGTGGAAACAGTACATTACTGCAAGGTGCATGCTCTCACCCAAGGGCTTTCGGCAAGACCTTGGGAAGCCAGGGAGGCTTTCAGGAACCAGCTGCTTGGAGGGCAGTGGACACTTGGCCTTTTTGGAACCTCTCTGCCACTGACAGCTGGGATGGAAAGACATGCTTTCGGGAGCAGGGAGAACAGGAAGGACCCGCAGGCTGGAGTGGATGTCTCGGTGGGAGGCTTTGGTAGGAGGCTGGCAGCTGAGCCAACGGAACAGGTCTCTGGGAGGCATGAAGCGACTACCAGGGCCAGTGGCAGGGTGACTGAATGGTGGGAAAGAGGCTTGGAAGGAAAACCAGTTCTTCGCATTCTGGTTGTGCCACTTGGTGTGTGACCCTAGGCAAAGTCCCTAAGTTTCATTCTCCTTTTAAAAGAAGGAAGAGAAGACTTGTTCCCTAAACTGGGTGGGGCACATCAACTGTGGCCACCAGCCAGCTCTCTTCAGGAGTGCAGGCCATCGGTGAGCCTGAGTGCATTTGGCCAGTGGTTCCCTCTAAGGAAAAGATAAAGCCGATGTGATAGCCTGTGGCTTCTAGAAGAGGTAGTAAGGAATATGACGACTGGGTATAGAGGTACATGCTTATAGTCCCAGTGCTCAGGAGACTTGGGAGTTTGAGGCTAACCTGAGCTGCAGAGTGCCAGCCTGGGCTGCATATCAAGTTCCTGTCTCAAAGCAACAGAAGAATGATTTTCATCTCTCTTGTTTTCCCAGTCTGTCCTCTTCCCTGGCTCGGAGGCAACCAACTGCTTTGCTGCACTGCCCTGGGGAAAGACCCATGAGGCAAGCAGTTAAGCACAGTCTGCAGTCAAAAGTTAGGGGCCATGGTCCTCCCTGAAGTGTCCTGCAAGTAGCTGAGACCTACCACTAACCATTGGAAGGAGCTCAGGAGCAGCGCCCCCTCCCTGAGTGGAGCCTGCAGCCATAGCCTAAGCCAGCACCATGATGGAGACTTTAGGACCCAGCGGACTCACAGTCACAGGAATGCTGTGGTCACAAATGGCTGTTGTACTGAGTTTAGAGGTAATTGTAATGCAACAGGAGGCAAGTAATGCAGTAGTATTTAAAAGGAAGTAGGCACCAGAAACAGTAGCTGGTCGTTCCCTGTGTGGAAGCTGTTACCATTGGCTTGCCAGGGATAGACAGTCTCGACCTCGCTGTGGCTCTGCAGAAAGAGCTAAGCCAGAGGGCAAAAGGAGGAAAGAAAGGTGATGGTGTTTTCCAGAAAGCCACAAACTAAACCAAAACTAAAAAGAGAAATGGAGCCAACGACCAACTCTTTGGTGTGACATGCGACCATCTAGTCTCAACTTATTTCCCTTGTGTCATGATTGCAGCGGTGGCACAGCTGCCGTGTGGCTGTCCCCTGGTCCAGTCCTGTCTTCAGGCATGGCCTGGACCTTCAGATCCCAACCCCATCCCTGGGCCACGCGCAGCAGTGATGATGATGGAGCTTTCTCCCACTAGAACAAGCCAGGCGGTGAGGTTTCTCTTCTTGGGTCTTACTTGGTGAAGACCTCATCATCTTTGAAAGTAGCATCCATAGGCATCCCTCTCCAGCCTGTCCTGATGTACGATGTCCTTTGGGGATTACTTACATCATCTGTGCATCTCCTCAAACAGACACTCATCTCTGGGCATTTGAACAGAATGAGTGTCCCACTTAGACAGAACCACATTGCAGTCTGATGGGCCCTGAACAGCTATGGTACCCACCCCACTAGGTTTCAAGAGCCGGTGAGTAAATGAATCAACTCTTGCAAACAGTCCTCCAAGATGTGAATGGACACAAGAGCAGGGGCGTGCGGGAGCTCAGAGAATCAGTCCCAAGCCAGGAGAGACATTTCCAAAGCCACAAAGCAGAGCTACAGGGATCTCACGGGTTCTCTCTCCGCCATGTAGATGCCCGATGGAACCATTTCCAGGGCAAAGGAAACGGGCTGTTGACATTGTTCCTGTGACGGAAGGAGGACCAGCTGAGGGAGGTGATGTGCACTGAGAGAGCAGTTCAGGGGAAGCCAACAAAATAAGCACTTTCGGAATTCATTATCAAAGTCCATGGTTGACTGTGTGTCTCTGACCCCCTGCCTGGCTTCGACACACTTTTAATCAGGACCCAAGACGGACAAGAATTGAACATGGTTCTGTGCATAAAAGAGCAAAAGGTTCTGATGATCTGTGGTTCTCCATGCTTTCTTATTTTGCAAACAGGACAGAAACAACCAAAGATGCTGTCAGAGCTGGTGTGTGTGTGTGTGTGTGTGTGTGTGTGTGTGTGTGTGTGTGTGTGTGTTTGGGGGGGTGTCAGTGACGAGACTCAACAGTGTTAAGGCTATTAATGAAGACAAGTGGAGCGATAACTTCAGAGAATTCACACTAGGTAAGAAAATGCTTGTTACCTTGGCAACCCCTCCTCCCCGAGGGCGTTACAATTCATACTTGGCCAAACCCTAGGCTAAGAGAAGAGTAAGCTCCTAGTGTTGAGACATCGAGGCAGAGCCTGCCTTGAAGGCACCAAGTGTGTCACAGGAAGGGCTCATGAGGACCTCGTGATTTCAGGAGCTCTGATCCACCAGCACTGGTCAGGAGAACTCTCTCAGGCTGGTGTTTGGTCACCACTGCCTGCCTGGTAACGCTTGCTTAGCACCCACATGCTCGATGGCAGTTGGCTAGCACTGGTCAACGTGGCACTGGCTGGGCAAGACTTACCTTCTTGGCTAGGTCTTCTATCGACTCAGCAGGGGGTACTCAGCGCTGCCTGCTGGGTGGTGTCTGCTGAGCCCCTGTATGCCTGGGGAACACTTCCTTGTCTGCTAGACCTGATTAATGAGTCAGCACTGCCCATGAGCTGATCTGGCAATGAAGCTATAGACACATGTCAAGGGGACCTGGAGTGGAAACAGGGTGGTTCTGAGGGTAGAAGGGCGCCCCCTCCCACTCTAGATCATGTACAGGGTCTTTATCACCTTTCTTTCTCTTTGGATTCAGCTTCCTACACACAGAGGTCAGCATTCATTAACTTAACAGGCATCAGGGAGCATCTACTTCTGAGGGAGCACCCTCGGGAAGATTGGGGATAGAGAGGTTGAATAAAGCCCAGCCTCTCTTACCAAACAGCACCAACTCTGGTAGAGGAGACAAGGGCAGCATTCCCATGCTCCTCCTGGCAATCGCCAGCATCTGCATGCCAGCTACTGCTCTGGCACTCGTAGGTGAAAACTCAGTCATGACCAGCCTCATTTTGCCAATATGGAATCCGAGGTCCAGAAAGATTCAGCTGCTACCTCAGGTTTCTATAGCTAGTGACTGCTGTGGTAGGGCTTGCACCAAGCAGTCTTACTTTAAGGTCCTTAGACACTACAGGCTAGGCACCTAGATGCCACTGTGACACAGAAAAATGCCAATTTAGAAATATCTACCTTGCAGCCAGGTATGAGGGGATATACCTGTAATCTAAGTATTCAGTTGATGGAAGCAGAAAGAGCACAAGTTCAAGGTCAATTTTGGGCTACACAGTAAGAGGAGAAGGAGGAGGAAGAGGAAAAAGGAGGAGGAGGAGGAGAAGAAGAAAAAGAAGAAGAAGAAGAAGAGGAGGAGGAGGAGGAGAAGGAGAAGGAGAAGAAGAAGAAGAAGAAGAAGAAGAAGAAGAAGAAGAAGAAGAAGAAGAAGAAGAAGAAGAAGAAGAAGAAGAAGAAGAAGAAGAAGAAGAAGAAAGCCGGGCGGTGGTGGCGCACGCCTTTAATCCCAGCACTCGGGAGGCAGAGGCAGGCGGATCTCTGTGAGTTCGAGACCAGCCTGGTCTACAAGAGCTAGTTCCAGGATAGGCTCCAAAACCACAGAGAAACCCTGTCTCGAAAAACCAAAAAAAAAAAAGAAGAAGAGGAGGAGGAGGAGAGGAGGAGGAGGAGAAGAGGAGGAGGAGGAAGAGAGGAGGAGGAGGAGGAGAAGAGGAGGAGGAGAAGAGGAGGAGGAGAAGAGGAGGGGAGGAGGAGAAGAGGAGGAGGAGGAAGAGGAGGAGGAGGAGAAGAAGAAGAAGAAGAAGAAGAAGAAGAAGAAGAAGAAGAAGAAGAAGAAGAAGAAGAAGAAGAAGAAGAAGAAGAAGAAGGGGGTTCTTGCTTAATGGATACAAGGCCCTAAATTCAATCCCTACAGACACACACACACACACACACACACACGGAGGAGAAGGAGGAGGAAGAAAAGAAAAGAAAGAAAGAAGCTCGGAAAATGGCTCAGGGAGGAAGACCACATGCCGTGGATATATGAGGACCAGAGTTTGAATTTCTGCACATAAAAGCCATGTGTGGCTGCAAGTGGCTGTAATTCAGAAACTGGACAGGAGTGGGAGGACAGCAAGAAGATCCTAAGCTCTCACTGCCAGCCAGCCTAGCTAAAATGGCAAGCTCCTGGTTCAATGAGACATTCTGCCTCAAGGAATATAGTGCATAGTGAGAGAGAAAGACACCCAGTGTCTGCTCTGACCTTTGCATGCACTTGCATGGGTTCTCAAACCCTAACATTCACATGCAAATACCACCCCCCATCCCCATGCACACACACATGCACAAGATTTAAATTTGTTACCCTGTGCGCTCAAAGGTCTAGGAGTCAGAAAGCCTGCAGGTGACTTATCTTGAATTACACTGTCCTTAAAGTCAGAGCAGCAGTGCGGGGCAGTGACTGGGATGTTGCTTTGGTTCAAATCCTAGATCTGCTGCTTACTGACTGTGTGTGTCTTAGTAAGCCACTTGAATGATCTTTGCCTCGGTTTCCCCCTGTGTAAACTAGGGGCAACACCAGCATTTCCTCCTAGGTCTTCTACAAGTAGCACATAAATTGTTCCTCTAAATCCCACCTGACTCCAGGACCCATGCTTGGCCCTGGGATGTGCAAAGGTGGGCGGAAGCGGAGCTCCGCCCATGAACAGTGGTGTCTTCTGGTGTGACATCAGACTCTGCAGGGTGTTCCCGTAGAGCACTGGCTGTCCCTCCAGTGGCAGAATCCAGGCTCCAGCTTGGTTGCTCCCCAACTCAGAGAGAGGCAGCTGGGACAAAGTAGTTCATAGTCACATGTGTGTATATGTCACATGACATAACACATGACTCTTGCCTTGTAGGTGAGTGGGCACTTTAGAACGGGTACCAAAACGGTGGTGCTTTTGGCTCACAAACCAAACACATCCTTAAAGTTATATAGACAACCATACTTTTCCGAGCTTGGAAATTAAATTTTACTTAGTGAATCTTTAAAATATGCTTTTTATCAATCGCAAGAAATTTGGGGAGGAAGAAAGCCAATTGGAGAAAATAAAAATCACCCATCATTCCATCACCCAGAGGCAGCCACTGTTCACTTCCTCCCAGCCCTTTCCATATACATTTTTAGCACAGTTGAGATCATACTGTATAATCAATTTTGTATCTTGCCTTTCAGAAATGTGAATTTAAAAGTCAAGCACCCAAGAACCTCAGCTATCTCATCAACACTTCAGATGCCTCAGAAATGCATTGGAATTTTAAAAAATTGATTCTACAAATCTCCCCCACCCCGTGCACACTCTTCTCTCCTGACCACGTGAGACGCAGCAGAGTACACACGATACAGACACATCCCCTGAAGTGTAATAGATTTGAATTGCACACAAGTTGGTGAATGAATGTCTAAATAATTAGGAGGTTAATTAATTTAAAATAGGGGAAGATGAGAGAGATTCGGAGCTACCGAAGTCTACCAGGCAGCCGTGCTAATGAAAGGTGAACGACAGAAAAGTCAGCTGGCCCCAGAGGGCCTCGCTTGATGGGGGCCAGGCCACTCCAGACCTGTCGATTTGTCTGTATGGTTCTTGTGAACGAGAGGCCTCCTGATCACTTAAGCAAAAACACTGGTGAAAAAAAAATTAAATATTCAAGTGTTACAGCAGGCAGTTCAGGTTCAAATTCAAGGTTTGCTGCTGAACTCTTAGACTGAAGGCAAATTATTCAAGCTCTCTGTTCCTTAGCAGTCTCTCTATAAGCAGAGATGATGTTAATACTTTATCATAATGTTATTATAATAATTGATTCAATCTGTGTATCCGAATCATTCTAAATACACAGTAACGTCTCAGTAAATGTTAGGTCTTATTAGCTGGGAAGCCATGTCTCCCAGAACAATGACTTCCACATATTTTCCGTGTGCAAATGCATGGATGTGCATAGACATGTGAGTGTTCGTATGTGTTCCTGTTGTGTGTGTGTATGTGTGTGCATGTGTGTGTATACAGGTGCATGTGAGGGTGTGAGTTTACATGTATGTACATGTGTGTGAAGGCCAGAGAACAGCCTTAGGTATCATTCTTCCTGTACAATTTACCTTATTTTTTGAGACAGGGTCTCCCCTTGGCCAGAAACTCACTGAGTTGGGCAAATTGGCCAGTGAACCCCAAGGATCCGTCTAAGGCTAGGATCAAAGCTTGTACCACGAAGCCCAGCTTTTCATGGGTTCCTAGGATCGAACTCAGGTCCTCATGACTGCATGGTAAACACTTTACAGACTGAGCCATCACCCGGCCTTCCTGTATGTTTTGACTGTAACTCAGTAAGAAATACATATTAAGTTGTAAGTCAGTACATAGGATCACACACAGACACACACATACATGCATGCATGCATATCCACATATGCACACACAAACAAATGTAGGCATGCACACACACGAATGCATATACTCGCACACCCAGGCAAACATACACACAAACATGTACACACACACACAAACATACACACACACACACACACACACACACACATGCATTTCATGATCAACTAGGTTTCTCTATCCAGGTGAGACAGCCACTTTTCCTATTCTGTTTCTTTTTGCGAAACACTGGTTGTCATTCACTATACTGATTTCAAGTCTCACTCCTGTGTCTCGGCCAGAAGTCTTAAAAATTCTAGCAGAAAGGTAAGCATACAGATTTGGATACAAGAACAACTTGGGAGCAAATCTCCACTCTGCCGCTTGTTACCTGGGTAGCCGTAGGCGTGGTCTCCTCCTCTGTAAATGAAGATCACTTCTGCCTCAGCGGTTTATCATGGGGTCCAAGACCTGGCACTTAGTAGGTTCTCAGCAAGCTGCAGCTTTTGCAATTTATCTGCTTTCTTATGCAAACAGGACTTGGAGACAATCTTGCCTCCATTACCAATGCCTCTGGGACCTCCAAATGCAATTACCATGAGGCTTTGTCTCAGGAGCCGGTATGGAAGCAGCCTCTGAGGTCTGTGATACCCTCACTTAACAGCGTGCTTCCAAGGCCCGCTATTTGGATTTGATTTTTTAAAGTACTTCCTTTATTTTAATTCAGACCCCAGGGACCTAGAAAGTACACCGCTGCTTTTTCCCAATAAAAATCAGACCAGCAATAAGCATATTGCATTTAAAACAGGGAAGCTGGGCACGCCTTCAAAGGACACCGCATTAGGACTTGGCTGGCTCCCAGTCCGTTTCCCTGGAGGAAACAGGAAGTCCTGCCATAGTCTCCAGGCTGGTAGTCTGAAAGCAGCCCTGACTGTGAGAAGCTTTTCTAGGACTCGGCCAAAAGCATGCTTAGAGGGGAGAGAGACTGTCTAATTGTTAGACTGACACACAGGGGCTCACCTCTTAACAATTCAGACCCTGTCTTGGGAACCCGAAGCAAGCAGGGGGTACCTAGCCTTTTTGCTCCTGAGTCTGACCCACGAGATCTCTTTGTCTCAATTATCAGAGGCCTGCTAATTCCGGGACACTGGGAAGATGGCTATCCTCACAAAAATGTCAGGAGTAACAAAAAAATTTTAAAGACGTACAAGGTTTACTGTAGGATAAGCAAGCACCAATTACACACAATCTTCATCTTCGCTCATCCCCTTTGCTCAGCCCTGAGAAAGATCCTATTGTTTTTGTCTCCCTCTTAAGGATTTTAAAGACTGAGGTACAGGTTGGAGAAATGCCTCCGGCACAAGAGAGTTTGCTGTATCAGCCTCAGTTAGAATCTCCAGGACCCACATAAAGACCAGGTACAGCCACATGTGCCTCTGATACTGTGAGAGGCAGAGGCAGGAGGTTTGAGGCAGTACACTAGGCAACCAGCCTAGCCAAAGAATGGTGAGCTCCAGGTTCAGCCAGAGACTGTCTCACAGTAATGAGGTAGAACGTGACAGAGCAGGACACAGACATCATCCTCTGACCCCAGTTTTCATGTGCAAGAACACATGTATACACACACATGTGCACAAGTACATGCATTCACACATGTATGCACACCACCACCCTCCCAAATCAAAACAACAACAAAAAAACCAAAGCATGTGAGCTCAGCATGGTGGCACACACTTATAATTCTAGCCCTGAGAGGCTGAGGGTTCCCATCCTCATGAATCCCCATGAATCTATGGCTAGCCTGGGCTAAATAGAGAGTATCAGGCCAGCCAGGGCTACATAGTAAGTCCTCATCTCAAAACACCAAAAATAAATAAATATAGAAGCACAAGGACTTTAAGAGATTTGCACAAACGTGCACAGCAGGGAAGTGGCAGGTCTAAGATATGAACTCACAAGAGCGGGCTGCAGGCTCATTGCCCTTTGTAACGACACTAACATGTGGCCCTTCCGTGTGACAGACCCTGCTCCAAGCCCTCCACATTTGTCAACACATTCATCCCTCATAGCAAACCCATTAAGTAAGTGTCATTGAACCATTTCTCCTGCATCAAGCGGCCCTCTCTGGAACCATCTTTTCTGGAAATTTCAAGAATAGAGAACCATGAAAGACCCTTCACTCGGTAACAACAGGAGAGCCCTATTACCTGAGAGGAATGGACGTTTTGGGGCCAGAAGATGAAGCTCAGTGGTGAATGGGTGCTTGTCTGGCACACTCAAGGTCCTGTTCAACCCCAAATAGTGAAGTAAAATAAGGAAGCTTTAGTTTGTCAGCCGTACCCTCCTGTGTCCCCATGTTAGGGACAGTGATAACTGCCAGTCCATTCATCAAATACCCATTTCCTAAAGAATATGCCAGGTAGATGGTAGGATAGGACGGCTGGCTGATAAGACGGCTCAGCAGGCAAAATGCTTCCTGGCAAGGCTGACGGTCTGAGTTTGATCTCTGGAACCTGTGAGATGGAGACAGACTGACTTCTACAATTTGTCTTCTGTCCTCCACAGGCACACATGGCATGTGAACACCCCACCCCCTGCCAACAGCAAATAGATGTAACAAAAGTTTCTAATTAAACAATACATTTTAGGGCTCAGAGGTTAAGAACACTGACTGCTTATGAGTTCAATTCCCAGCAACCCCATGGTGGCTCACAGCCATCTGTAATGAAATCTGGTGCCCTCTTCTGGCCTGCAGGTATACATGCAGGGGAAGCACTGTATGAATAATAAAGACAGAAAGAAACAAAGAAATAAAATAAGTTTTAATATATACACAAGTCTCTCCCTCAATTATATTATAAACATGGAGCAAAAACTTTGTTTCTTATCATTTGCTGAGGTTGACATAATCAATCACCTCTTGGTGGTAAGCTGGCTGAGATCAAGATTCAAACCCAAGTTTGTTTGACTCCATATTCTCAACCACTAAGTCAAACCAGTACCCACTCCAGGACACCTGAAGACATGCTCCTCCCCAACCATCCTCCATCTGAAGTAGCCTGTGCTGTGACTCCACCTTTGACCCTAGGGGTTATGGGTTTAAACCAAATTGAATAGCATCATTCTTTTCCACTATGATTGGCTCACAAGCAGGTGTGTCCAAATTAGTTTGGAGTGATCCAATCAGAGAACAGTTCTCAGATCTTCTCACCATTGTAAGAAGGGTGGCTTTTCCTCCTTCTGGACAGTGACTTGAAGGAAGAAAGTAGCAAGGCTGGAAGGCTGGCTCGCTGTTGGCAACCATCTTGCAATCAGGAAGAAACACCAACTGAGGATGTAGTCACAGCACAAAGGTGACAGAGGAGTTGAAAAACAGAGGAGGCATCTTGGGAAGCAATGTCTGAGACCCATACCACCATCTCTCCACTTTACAGGACCCGAGGAATCTTCTTGAATGTTTAAGTATATTTAGCTATCTGCAACCAAGGACAACCTAACTAGTATGCTAGGTGTGGAAAAGGTGGGCTTTCTAAAGCTCACAGCATCCCAAACTTTCTACTTGCCGAGGAAACATGACAATACTACCATATGATGATAGTGAAATATGTATAGATAAGACCTGCTAACCTGTCTTTGGAAACTGAAATTTGCCAAAGCATAAATGCATTGTTTATGCATATGCCTGAGAACATATTTACCACCCATGGCATAATCATGTCTCCATAAATGCAACTTCACAAGAAAAATAAAAGAGTGTCCCTATGGGGGAAATGGAGCTATCCATGAGAGCAAGCACTAGTTAAACTAGAAAAAAATGGTAAGTAACAAAGCATGAAATCAACATGGAGATACTTTGATAAGTCTCCATGTCATTATTTGGGAGTTGGCAGGACAGAAAAAGATCTGCTACATCTGGCACCCATAGTTTTATTATGTTTGAGATTCCTTTTTATTTAGAGAAAGGAATATTGTGCAATATTCCTTTAAACTGTGTAAAGATGTGTCACTGCTGTTAGTTTAATAAAGAGATAAATGACCAATAGCTAGGCAGGAAGAGGTTAGGCAGGACTTCTAGGGACAGAGAGGTCTCAGGGAAGAAAAAAGTAGTTACCAACAAGATACAGAGGGAGCAAAACATGCAAGAGGAGCGGTAAAAGCCATGAGCCACGTGGCAGCACATAGATGAATAAAAATGGGTTAATTTAAGTTATAAGAACTAGTTAGAAACAAGCCTAAGCTATGGCCAAGCTTTCATAATTAATAAACAATAATATGTCATAATTTGGGGGCTGGTGATCCAAAAAAGCCTACTACACATGCACCTGCCCAATATCTAGCCTCATATATCCATATAAGGTCTGAAAAACCAAAGGAAATTTCTGGACAAGAAGCCAGATGTGCCTTTCTAGTCCTGTAGTCCCTCAGGTGGGCTGATGCTCAGTGGCATGCACAGGCATAGCTACCAGCAGCTCCCTTTGGGCTGGAGTCAGCTACCAGCACTATCTGCCCATGCTATACACCAGCACCATGTGCTAAACTGAGTCACATGGTGGCTGACATAACAGTTTAAGATTTGTCTCACTTGGTCAAAGAACACTGCAGGTACTCAAGAAAAACAAAACCAGATGAAAAATACCTCTAAATGGGTACAATGTATTTAAAAAATGTGTGTAGGCTTTAAAAATAAAATGGGTATAGACAGTCATAGAAAAAATAGTTTATAAATATTAGAAATAGTTTAGAAAAAAACTTTAAAGAGAGACTAAAATAGTATAAAAAGGGTAAGTCACATAAAGATGGATTTTGTATGGAGCCTTGTTGACTTTTAATTCTTTGATTGTTAATGAGTGAACAACAGCTGCTGAGAGACATGAGGTTATAGGAAGGACTGCTGAATTAAGCAGCCTAGATACTTTAAGAATGCCTTAACTTTAAAATGGAAGTCAGAATATGTGTTGCTTTGGGGAAGAGGTTATGCTTTTGTTTCCACAGAAAACAAAAGGCTGTGGATTCCTTCAAGGTTGATAGAGATCAGGTTTGCCCAGGGAGACCCTTGAAAATCATGGCTACAGACATAAAGAGATAAACCTGCAATACAGGTGACATATATTTTACCTGCTCAAACATAAAACAAAGAAATCATTTTTGGCTGGCTTATGTACAATGCATGATCCATAATTTTGTTAATACAGATATGTATGTTACCTTTGAATGTTGTGTGGTTTCAGAATAAGGGGACCAGACAACAATGAAGATGGATGGTCCAGGTGATCCAGTCTCTCAGAATGCCTCTGTTGTAGTTTCCTCAGAGTTCTGCATCCAGAACAGACTCAAGGGTGCTAACTGAGATGGTTCAGTCTCACAGACTACTTCAGCCAGGACTGCAGGTAAGCCTTGAACTTTCCCATTGCACAGAGACTGAACAACTAATGATACAGCTAACTCTCCCAGGACTTGACAATTATCTCAATTTTTTCAGGTTCCCTAATGTGACTGAGGAATTAGCAAGGTAAAAGTTGGCTGTGTGGCTTGCTCCTTTCTCTCTCTGATCTTTCAGCATTTGCCCCAATATCTGGCTCTGGATTTTTATTATTAAGGCCAATTAGATCTCATGTAACAACTGACATCCAATGTGGGGATTGAACCCATGGCCCTGAAATTAAGAGCCTCATGTTCTACCTAAAGTTGTCATCACCTCCAGACAACAGGGGGCAGCAGAAAAAACATGACACTCACATTCCCAAGAGGTTGAGTGTGTGTTTGGGTCATTTGATGAGTTACAGATGTCTGTCAGCATTTAGCAGAATTGGTTACAAACTGTTATTCATCATAGTCAGGAAGAAAGCTAAACAAAGGAGATTAGATTCAGGGATCTTTTTCTGAAGGGAAAAAGAGGGATACAGTATAGAAATGATGGAATACAAAGGTGTATTATTGAGTCTACTTTTGAACAACCATTAGTCTCAACTATTTTACATTGGTATGAGTTTTTATATATAGACACAAATTTAAGGTTATTTTTGTTATATTGTATATGTTTCTACTCTTATTTAAGCTATTGTACCTATGCAGCTCATTTGAAAATGTAATACAACATTTTAGTTCTTTTTTTAAAAATATTTATTTAGTTACAATATTCTGTCTGTGTGCATGTCTGCAGGCCAGAAGAGGGTACCAGACCTCTTTACAGATGGTTGTGAGCCACCATGTGGTTGCTGGGAATTGAACTCAGGACCTTTGGAAGAGCAGGCAATGCTCTTAACCACTGAGCCATCTCTCCAGCCCCAACATTTTAGTTCTTAAAAGCTATTTAGGATAATAAAGAAAGACAGATTAGTAGTGAGTCATCTATAACAATCAAACTTATAGTCATGTTAGGTATGTTTTTGAGGTCAGAGATATATTTTAAACAAATAGATGGTCTTCAAACACTTCAAAGACCCGCAGAATATGCCATTTAAGATGTTTCAGTAACAAGGCTTTCATGACAACGAGACACATCTGCCTGTGGCAGCACCAATCTACTTTAAAGAAAATGATGGGCATCAAAGAACCTCCCTATGGAGTTTGCTTTTTTATGGCAAAAGCTAGCCATTTGGGCAAAAAAACTTCCCTTGCCTTAACTGCTGACAGAATTCTGTCCAAATTGGAAAGCAGAATACAAAAGAAAACAACTGTCAAACTTTACCAAGACATAATAGGACAGTCCTTCAAAAATTCCTGGCTCACAGTAAAGTTTGTCAGATATCCTAGGCCTGTAAGCCAGAGATTGATGCTCCAGTGTTACAGAGGAACCTTGGAATGACTTTCCAGACACCCAGATGTCTCTGTCATTTCTTAGTCTTGAAGGTTGCTTACTCCGTACTTCATGTTTACTCAGGTAATATATCCTTCTTAGGTCTCTTATGGAATTTAAGATTAGACAGTTATAGTTATAGTTTTCCTAGTTATGATAGAAAGAAAATTAGATATAAAGCTTTAGGCTCACCAAGATAGAATAGATCATGGTGTATTTTTTCTGAATTTGCCAAATGCAAATGAACTGAACATTGTGAATATATTTCTTACCTGAAAATTGTTCTTATTGCACATAGTTTTGCTAAGTCTGAGTCAAAATCTTCCTTTTGTATTTAGAGAATACCTGGTAATTGTTCTTATTGTATATAGTTTTACTGTGTTAGAGTTAAAACATTTCTTTTTTTATTTAGACAAAAAAGGACAAATGTTGTGGAATAATCTTTTCATACACTATGAAGATGTGACTTTGACAAGATTCCTTTTTATTATTTAATAAAGAGCTGAATAGAAAATTACTAGACAGGACTTCTGGACAGAGAGAGCTCAAAGAAGAAGAAATGTGGAGTCATCAGTCAGACACAGAGGAACAAAACATGCAGGAAAAGAGGTAAAAGCCAGAAGCCACAGAGTAGCACATAGATGAATAGAAATGGGTTAACTTAAGTTATAAGTGCTAATTAGAAACAAACCTAAGCTATAGGCTGAGCTTTCATAATTAATAATAAGTCTCCATGTGATTATTTGGGAGCTGTCAGGGCAGAAAAAGATTCACTACAAAATATTTCACCATTTCTCATCATATTCTACACACCCTGTCTTCCATATCAATGTGTTTGTTTCCTATCCCCATCTTGAAGATCAAAATTCCCTCAAAATTGTTAACATAAAATCAGTAAGAATTTAAAATTTTCACACATATTGTCCTCTGTGTGTGTAAAAAAAGATAGCAGTCCTATCCCTTTAAAAGGAAGCTACTTTAAAAGACAGAATATATGGACACGTAAAAATGAACAATCTATGGCTTATACAATCACAAAAACAGTTTAGCAAAAATACACCTATATTGTATATATGATGTGCAGAAATGACCAAAGAAATTTTGCCTGTGAGTCTACAATTGGAACACCTAAAGAATGAAAATGTTCCCCTACAAAGGGATTATAATTGCTAGGGGAGAAGTTACTTTTATGACAGTAATGAATAAGCCACTGTATGCCCAGATGGGTACCAGCACTGGTCAGCAACAAATTGTCTTAGAAGCTAGAGTGACCCTGTACAGGCTGCTTCGTGTTGTAAGAACCCTCACATGGAAAGATGGTCATGTATCACCCGCTAGAGGTGCTCCATATGAGCAGACAAAAAGGGGGACCAAGGAAACAAAAAACACCAGAAAGTAGAGCTTTGCAGGTCAGCTGCTGCCCCGCAGCATCCAGGCACACTGGTGCTCCTCCAGCTGCTGCCCCGCAGCATCTAGGCATACAGGTGCTCCTCCAGCTGCTGCCCCGCAGCATCCAGGCATACAGGTGCTCCTCCAGCTGCTGCCCCACAGCATCCAGGCACACTGGTGCTCCTCCAGCTGCTGCCCCGCAGCATCCAGGCACACTGGTGCTCCTCCAGCTGCTGCCCCGCAGCATCCAGGCATACAGGTGTTCCTCCAGCTGCTGCCCCAGCTGCTGCCCCGCAGCATCCAGGCATACAGGTGCTCCTCCAGCTGCTGCCCCACAGCATCCAGGCATACAGGTGCTCCTCCAGCTGCTGCCCCGCAGCATCCAGGCATACAGGTGCTCCTCCAGCTGCTGCCCCAGCTGCTGCCCCGCAGCATCCAGGCATACAGGTGCTCCTCCAGCTGCTGCCCCGCAGCATCCAGGCACACTGGTGCTCCTCCAGCTGCTGCCCCGCAGCATCCAGGCATACAGGTGCTCCTCCAGCTGCTGCCCCGCAGCATCCAGGCATACAGGTGCTCCTCCAGTTGCTGCCCCACAGCATCCAGGCATACAGGTGCTCCTCCAGCTGCTGCCCCGCAGCATCCAGGCATACAGGTGCTCCTCCAGCTGCTGCCCCACAGCATCCAGGCACAGTGGTGCTCCTCCAGCTGCTGCCCAGCTGCTGCCCCACAGCATCCAGGCACAGTGGTGCTCCTCCAGCTGCTGTCCCGCAGCATCCAGGCACAGTGGTGTTCCTCCAGCTGCTGCCCTGCAGCATCCAGGCTCAGTGGTGCTCTTCCAGAGTGGCAGCCGCCAGGGAGGCTGAGGCAGCTGGATCACTTGAGCCTAGGAGTTTAAAGCCAGCACGGGCAATGAGCAAAGTAGCGAGGTCTTGTGCGGAAAATAAGAAAAAATGAAAAGTACAAGTTCTGGTGAAAAAAATGACTTTTACAACTCTGTCTATAATCTCCTGTTGTGATGGTTTGAAAGAAAATGGCCCCCAAATGGAGTGGCACTCATGAGAGGTGTGGCTTTATTGGAGTAGGTGTGGTCTTGTTAGAGGAAGTGTGTCACTGTGGAGGTGGGCTTCGAGGTCTCAGATATGCTTAAGCCACGCCCAATGGGACAGATCATTCCTGTTGCCTGCAAGTCAAGATGCAGGACTCTCAGCTACTTCTCCAGCGCTATGTCTGCCTGCATGTTGCCTTCCTTCCCACCATGACCATAATGGACTAACCTCTGCACCATAAGCGAGCCACCCCAATTAAATGGTTTTTATTTTCTTTATAAGAGTTGCCATATGTAGCGCGAATTCTAATTGGCCTTGATAATAAAAACCCGGAGTCAGATATCAGGATAAATGCTGAAAGAACAGAGAAGTAAAGGAGCCAACCACTAAAAAACCTTTTACTTCTACTGAATGCTCAGACCAAAGCAGGCAAGATCCTGTCTCTGCGAATTTTCAGTCTGAATATCAAGACTGAATGTAATGCACTGAGCTCCTTTCTTCTCCCGCCTTATATTCCTCTCTCCGCTCACTCATATCCCTTCCTGTCTCCACCTGCCTAGTGCTGGGATTAAAGGCGTATGACTCCCAAATCCTGGGATTAAAGGTGTGAGCCACCACTGCCTGGTTCTGATTTTCTTTTATACTGGGTAGATCTTGTGTAGCCTAGGGTAGCTTTGAACCCATTTAGAGATATGTCTGCCTCTGTCTCCCAAGTGCTAGTGCTGGGACTAAAGGTGTGCGCCACCACTGCCTGGCCTCTATGGCTAACTAGTGGCTTGCTCCACATTCTGATCGTCAGGCCAGCTTTATTTGTTATAGCACAAATGAAGTATCACCACAACCATGGCCATGGTGTCTCTTCACAGTTTAGAAACCCTAAATTAAACACCAGTTAAAACAGATAATGTAGTGGTTGGAAAGAAAATGGCCCCCAAAGGGAGTGGCAGTATTAGGAGGTATGGCCTTTTTGGAGGAAGTGTGTCACTTTGGGGGTGGGCTCTGATGTCTCTCTTGCTCAAGCTTCCCTTAGTGTGATTGCCAGACAACTTCGTGTTGCCTACAAGATGTGGGACTCTCAGTTACTTCTCCAACACCACATCTGCCTGCATGCTGCCATGCTCCCCATCACGATGATAGTGGCCGGAACCTCTGAAACTATAAGCAAGTCACCTCAATTAAATGTTTTCCTTTATAAGAGTTGCCGAGGTCATGGTGTCTCTTCACAGCAATAAAAATCCTAACACAAATCTAATGTGTATTTTATTATTCATTAATGAAAACAATAAACTTGTTATTGGGGGTTGTTTTGTTTTATGAGGTAGGGTCTCTCCATGTAGACCTTGGCTGTCCTGGAACTCACTATGTAGACCAAGTTGGCCTCCAGATCTCAGAGACCCAACTGCCTCTGTCTCCTATGTGCTGGAATTAAGGTATGTGCCATCACTGCCTGGTAATTTTTGGTGACTTTGGAGACATCTCTATACAATCTAGGCTGGCCTTGACCTGGTGAACCTCCTGGCTCCACCTCCCAAGTGTTGATTGACAAGTATGTACCACCAGGCTTGGCTGGTACACTATTTTTAATATTTTGCTGCTTCTGACTTTATGTGTGAAATTTCAAAGAAACTGTAGTATCGTGCTTCTAACACTAAATATATATTTTATGTAAGGGTTTTCTTTTCCATTTTCAGGTAAAAAGAGACACTTTTGACAAATCCAATATGATGACATTTGAAGTCTACACTCCAGCAGATTCACAGGACATATTATATTTAATAAAAAGTTTTTTGTGAGACATTATTTCTCACCACACACTATAACCCTAGCTTCCACCCTAATGTGTTTTCCCATCTCTGTTTCTCTTTTGAAGTTTAGATCTGAATTTCAGAAACATTGCTAATGCAAAGTAAGTCAGTGTCTAGACCATCTGGGTTTCTAATCATCCTCTCTCTCTCTCTCTCTCTCTCTCTCTCTCTTTCTCTCTCTCTCTCCCCCCTGATGCAAGTTTCCCCAATGTTGACGTTAAGAGATTCCTGAATATGGTGTCCTTAACTACTGCCTTAACCTCCTCACTTTGAGTTGGATGCCGCCAGCAGGGAGGACAGGGGTTTGCAAACCTGATGGAGCAGGATGGCTGGGAGGGCGTGTCAGAGGCGGTGCTGAAGGGAAGGGTCTCGAGAGAGGCTCTTAGCAACAGAAAAGCTGACAGCTCTGTAACAACTATTACAGTAACATTATTGTTGTTTTATTCTATTTGTGTGTGTATTTGTCCACTGAGACAGAGTCTCTCTGTGCAGCCTAGGTTGACCTAGAACTCACTATATAGCCCAGGCTCTCCTCAAACTTATCTTCTTCCTGCCTCAGCTTCCTGAGTGTTGAAATTATAGGCATGTACCATCACACCCAGCTTGGTGTTGTTTTTATCCCTGCCATTGTTTGGCTCCCGCTAGCACCTGTACCCTATGTGGGTGAAGCAGGCGCTCAAAGACTTGCCACCTCAAAAGGATGCTGTAAATGTAAGCCTTGAGGTTCGGGAAGGGTGGCATCTCCAAGGGCCCTGGGTTCGGCTTCTTTCTGCCACATATCAGACACACCAAAGGAGAACACACCCCATCTCCATCTCGGGGCTTGAGGTAGCAACCTCAGAACCTGATACTCCTGAGTCCAGAGAGAGGCCGAGCCAGTTCCAGGAAGAGCCTGGCCTTGGTCCAGCACGGAGGAGCAAGGAGCACAGAGGCATGACTCTGCAAGCCACCAACAAAGGTGATGAGATGGTTCATGATAGCCACTGCTCCCCTTGTGAGATGTGACAATGAGCCAGCCAGTCCTCACCTTGGGAGCGCACGGGAGCAAATGCAAACGGTGTTTAGAAAACCAGTGTGGTTGTGGAGGGCTTGCTGGCCCAGGCTTTGCCTATTCCATTCAGTGTCTGTGGGAAGCACAAGGCCTAGGTTGAAACAGTTCTTTATAGGAGTCCAGGGAGGGGAGATTAGTAAGGGGGGAAGGAGGTTGGGGATCTGGAGTTCCTGTGTGCTCTAGATCGGGTTTATAATGATGGGGGCCCAGCTAGCTCTGCATCCATGCAGACCTGAGTCCTAGCGAGATGGCTGCAGAATGGAATATGTCTAGTATGGCATACATAGAAGACCACAGAGAGACCCGAGGCTCAAGATAGCCTACCTAGGGCTAATGACAAATGAAACACCGCTGGCAGCATTGTGATGAGGCTTTGGAACTCTGTGTCTTTTGAATATTCCCTTCCTTTTCTCGGGGCGCCTTCTGTGCAGGTGTGAGAGGAGTTGGGGACAATTCAAAGTCATCGACAGAGACCTGCACCAATGGTGATAAGCAAACTAGCAGCACTCATACTTTTCTCATTAATAAATTAGCTAGTTAACTAATTAAGTGATATTCTACTGATTACCTGGCATGCTGATGAATTTTATATCTCCACCAGTCTGGGTCAGAGTGTCTAGACATTGGTCAGATACTCAGGGTGTCTTGGTGAGGTGAGAGACTTAGGGGTGAACTGGTAAACTGAGTGAAGCCATGGCCCTCCTACTGTGGGTGGGACTGTTACTAGAAGCCATGACTACAACGTAACTGGTTTGAGCCCTTCCCCTGCCCTCAGACTGGATCTTATACCATCACCTCTCCAGGCTCCTAAGAGTACATACTGTTTTTCTAGAGGACCTGAGTTTGAATCCCAGCACCTATAACCAGGCAGTTCACAACTATCTGTCACTTCAGCTCCAAGGGGAACCAGCACCTCTGGCCTCTGGGCACCAGATATACACGCACGTACATAATTAAAAGTGACAAACACTAATCTCTCTTTCTCTCTGTCTCTGTTTTTGTTTGTTTATTTGGTTGGTTTGGGGTTTTTTAATTTGTTTTGTTTGTTTTTTGTTTTGGTTTTGGTTTTTCAAAACAGGGTTTCTCTGTGTAACAGCTGGAACTAGCTCTTGTAGACCAGGCTGGCCTCGAACTCACAGAGATCTGCCTGCCTCTGTTTCCCAAGTGCTAAGATTAAAGGTGTGCGCCACCACCACCCAGCTCTGTCTTTGTTTTTGTTTTGTGTTGAACATGGGTTTGGCTAGCCCCAGCTGGCTGGGGACTTGCTACACAGAACCAGGTCGGTCTTGAACTTTTGCTCCTCCTGCTTCAGCCTCTCAAGTGGGATTACATGCATGTATCACCACACCTGGCTTTGCACGAATCTTTTGATACCCGCACACCCATGAATATATCTTACGGATCTCGATTCTCTAGAGAGTCCTGACAACGCACGGGCTCTCTGTCAGGCTATCCTGTGTTAAAATAGTGTCAGTGGCAAGCCCTCTGCAGCAGAGAGCTGAGAAGAGAGACCTAAGCGGAGGCCTTACCCACGTGACAGGTGTTGTCGCTGAACACGTGAGGTTTCTAGAGATAACTTGAGGTGTGAGGGTGATCAAGAGAATGGGAATCTGAATAAAGAGGCAAATACCAGAGGCAGTAGAGAATAAGTTGATTAAGCCTAATGACATTACATTTCAAACTTCATGGGACTACAGACTGGAGAAGTGTGTGTGTGTGTGTGTGTGTGTGTGTGTGTGTGTGTGTGTGTGTGTAGATTAGCTGAACCTAGAGGATCAAACGCTAGATCCTAGATCCTATGTAACTTCATATTATTCTCAAGGAGGATGAGGACACGGGCTTGGATTTCCAGTGAGGGTAGAAAATCATGTTGACATGCATCTGTGCTCAGACTATGCATTAGGTATAGTTACCCAAACACAGACACCCTCAACATTCTTGGGTTTCTTTGGAAATTAGGTTTTGCTCAGAACAGCCCTGAGTTATAGGCCTTAGGGTTGATGTGACCCAGTGAATCTTGGGATGCTCAGTCAGACAGATCCCATTTGGGAGGAAGCTGTGCTCCTGGCTCAATACGCCTCTGCTGAGTAGACCGGAGCCTAGCTCTCCACCTAGGTGTGTGCTGGTTTCTTTCTGTTTGATAAGGGCATGTTGTTCTGGTGGTTCCCAGGCAATAGACCTGAGCTCCCGGCCAAACCAGCATGGGCAGATCAGCCACAGGGCCTGCTGGGAAGGCAAATGGCCTGGCTCCAGGTGCCACTGCAAAAGTTGTTGTCTTTGTTCTTCCCAAGCCTCTGAAGCCATGTGGCCAACATGTCTCCACTCTCCCAGCCCAGCTTTCTGGGCCAACTATAGATTTCCTATCCTGACTGTGGGTCCTATCATAGCCCAGGAATTGTGGACAGTGGGAGGAATCTAGTCATAAATGAGACATAGAATTTTACACTGAGCCCTGGAAACCAGTTAATTGTGTTTAAATCCCAGAAAAGCAGGAAGACAGAGGGCTGGGGTGTATAGCGCTAACCTGTACTCGTTCATCTGTGATGGCTTATTTCACAAAGCTGGGAATGATCAATAATCCCACCTGTTTTCTTCCTTCCATGAATAAGTTTAGAACAAACCAAGAGAGAAGACAGAGGGCACAGATGCCAGTCAGAATAGCAGCCCTGAAAGTGATCTGAAAAACACGCTTTAGGTTCCAATTTGCCCATCCAAGAAACAGGCTGGCTGTAGTGTGCCTGATTTTAGGACAAATCATGTCCTGAAAGACCTGATTTTAGGTCCTGACTTCATCCTCCTCAGAGGTGGAGTCAAGAAAACACAGAAAAGGCAGAGCTAAGCACGTTTGGTTCCTTCCCAGAAACTTACCTGTTAGGTAAAATCCCTTCTCTAGAGACTTGTTAGTGAAGATGCATGGAGCCACTCTACATCAGCCGGCATCTCTCTGCTTCAAACATGGGACAGACCCAGAAAGACTACCCAGCGCAAAGAGCGCCTCCTTAGTAACTCACAACTTCCTGTAACTACTGCTCCGAGGGTTCCAATAACCTCTTCGAGGACTCCCGTGTGCTTGATGTGTGTAGGTCCCTGAGCACAATACAGGGAGTGCTGGGTCATGGTTCTGGGTCTTTGTTTAGATCCTAGCTCTGCCCCTTCTAACCAGACATCTTCAGGAAGATCGTCTCGTCTCTCCAGGCTCCAGGTCTGTCACAGGATGCCCTGGCTACTTCGGAGAATCTCTGGGAAGACGCAGTTTGCTATGAGCAAACAGGAAGGACTGTGCTTATGAATTCTGGTGTCCCCTGGTCCCAGCGCTCTTCCTAGAAAGAGCGACACAGTGAGAGCCTGTCCCTCAGTCTAACTTGGACATCTGCCCATGGCTCAGGCGTTCGTGAACTAAAATGGCGGCTACCCATAAGGCCTGTTGAATTCTCTCTCTTAGGAAGTCCATCACGGACCTGATCAAGATCAAATTAGAGAACTGGGCATTGCAGATTTCCCATTTTCCCAGCAACCTTGCATTCTTGGGTAGCTCAGGGAAGGATTTGCATCATACTAAGGTATTTTAGTCTCTGTCTCTGGTCTATTACACCATCCTACACCAAACACACTTTCATACATACATACATGCATGCAGACAGACAGACAAGCGCGCACATACTCAGTCACATGCATGCACACATACATATATGCACCTGCACACAGACCCAAGAATCTATCTCAACCCTAAGGGTTTAGTTGTTTTTTCAAGTACAGAGAGAATTCACGGACAATTTCTTAGATGTTAAAGGACAGGGAGAGAGGAGAGAAAAAATGAAAGATCTTGAATCCTGCTCAGAATGGATTTTTTTTTAAAAAAAAAAAAAAAGAAAAAAAGAAAATCTCTTTAGGAGTCGAGCTTTCTCTCCCCCTGAGATATGATTATAGGTTCTTTCTTTTCTCCCTGCCATTTCAGGGGCATTCAATACTCGATACCCAATGCAGAGTCCTTGCTGCTCTCAAGTTCTCCTCCCAGGCACAGAATGCATTGCGAGAGGAGCTGGTGTGGCTTCAGGCAGCCAGGTGACCAGCTCTGGTCAATGAGGTGTCAACAGAGGTGACAAGTGTTGCTTCTGGGCCAGAACACTTAACTGCTTAGCTGCCGCGGCAGTGCTCCCGAACACCAACCTCACTGTCGTGTGGTGATTAACAGTGTTCAAGGTAGTGGCTGTTCCCCCCAGGACATGAGGACACCCGCGAGGAGACACAGAGTACAGCCTTCCGCTGACTTGTGGTGTAGATGGGCAAAGAGCAACCTTTACCCTCACAGGACATTAGATTTGAAAGATGCTTGCTCCTGCAGCTCCATGGGCTTATATTGTCTGCTATCACCATAATAAATGAAAAACTGTGTGCATTTTCCCTGATACTTCCAAGGGCATCCAAGTTGACCATAGATGACACCAGTTCGTGGCAGCCCCAAATGTCGCAGCTCTGCCGCATTCCCGTTCCCAGGCGGGCTTAAAGAGAAGATCATGCTTCCGAGAGAGAGATTCGGTCTCGCCTTTGCATTAAACATCAGGCTGCTTCCTCTACCGCATGGCAGGTTTTCATCTCCTCTGAATAATTTTTTAGCAACTTGAGAAACTGCAATCCAAACATATAGTATTTTTGGCTGGAAATTAAAACACGTCACTTTTAAAACATAAGCAGCATGCCCTGAATGTTTATGGTAAAAAGCTCACTCCTGGCCAGACTGCAAAGCTCGCATTACCGAGAGGCAAACCCTGGAGCATGCTGGCAGTTTGCATCCCAGTTCGTCCTTCCCACACAGTGCGGTGACTGTGAATCATGTCTCCTCTGGCACATGAACTTCCAGGCTTTACGACTCCTTTCATATCAAAGAGGGACTGTCTAGAATTTCCCCTTGCTGTAAGGAGAAGCCTGTGGAGATGGAAAGACAGAGTTCTGTCCACCACACCGCCTATCCAGAGCAAGAGATATCCGTTCTGAAGATGAAGCTCAGTTGGCAGAGCTCTTGCCTAGCATGCAGGAGGCCCTGGGTTCAATCCCGCCACCACGTGGTGGTGCATGCCTGTGGCCCTCACAGTCACAGTGCAGAGGCAGGAGGATCAGAACTATGAGGTCGGTTTGGCTTTATAAAGAGTTGGAGGCTAGGCTGGCCTATGTGATTCTAGGTCTCCTGAACAAAACACACGAACTTTCCAGAAGGAAGATACTGCCCTCAACCAAGGTGAATGGCGAGGCTGACAATGGTCTTGGCACCACTGACGTGCCAAGATTTGTCCCATCTGACACATCGCAGGTAGCTGCTACAAGAGTATGGCCTTGGCCTACAGACATTTCTGATCAAACCAAGACTATTCGGGATGCAGCAAGGAACTGTGGGAAATGATGATTCCTGCCAGAATTAGCTCGCTAGGAAAATACAATTTCAAGGCATTGCTTCTTTATGTGACTTCTTAAAATGTTGCTGGGTGACAAAGCCAGGATTCTCTTATCAAAATGAAATCTGTAGAATACAATTTTCTGCTCAAACAATGTGGTTTATACAAAGCGCCACCCTTGCGTGTCAGATGAGGGAATATAAAACTCTTCTATAATGGATATATTGTTTGCACACAAAAAGCCTTATGAATCTATGTTTCATGCCAGGCCTCATTTGCCATCTTCAGGAAAAAGGGGAAAACTCTCTTGTCTCCAGAAGAAACTCCCAAAGAGACTATAACATCATAGTGACTGTCCCCTCTGTTTTTAACAAAATGTCAGAAGGCCACCTCCAACTCTTTCTCGGATAAGACTACAACCAAGTCCCTGGCAGAGAAGAAATACTTGTCATCCCAGATTCTTCTCACCGGACTGAGATGACACAACACTTCTCCCAGGGGTGCAGAAACGCTGCAGAAATATCCCGAGTGCTCACTAAGGACTCAGTACTGTCACAGCACCGTGAAGAGTCCATGCATGGGTGTGAGGCATGAATGGGTGTGAGGCATGAATGGGTGTGAGGGACTCAGACTGCACCATGAGGAGTCCATGCATGGGTGCAAGGGACTCAGACTGCACCATGAGGAGTCCATGCATGGGTGCGTGGGACTCAGACTGCACCACCAGGAGTCCATGCATGGGTGCGAGGGACTCAGACTGCACCACCAGGAGTCCATGCATGGGTGCGAGGGACTCAGACTGCACCATAAGGAGTCCATGCATGGGTGTGAGGGACTCAGACAGCACCGTGAGGAGTCCATGCATGGGTGTGAGGGACTCAGACAATGCATGCGTAGGTAGAACTCAGATTTAACCTTGATGTGCGTACCTTCTGACAATAGGAGGAAAAGACAGGCCCGAGAAGGCAAAGCAACTCTGTGCTGTTACAAGACAGCCACGGAGCCAATCAGCTTTCACCACTCCCTTGCAGCTAAACACAGAAGAGGGAAAAGTGAGCAGGCACATTTCCTGCCTTCAGTGAAGCCAGAGAATCAGAGCTCTAAGAACTCAGTAGAGTGAAGGAGAGTATCTAACTGAGAGCGAGAGAAGCATTTTGAGGGAGATGGCTCGGCCTTTATGGTTCTCAGTGCCCAGGTATAAGGACCTATGCTCAGGCCCCCAGCATCCATGTGCTGCTGCGACCTTTAATCCTAGCTCTAGGGAGGTGGAGACAGGAGGATCCCTGGGGCTTGCTGGCAACAGAACCAGTGAGCTCCAGGTTCGGTGAGAGACCCTCCCTGCCTCAAAAGACACCCAGTGCTAGCCTCTGGCCTTCATATGTATGCGCACACGTGTGTACCTACACACACATGTGTATACATATAAACACATTTACATACATCTTCCATGCACACAGGGCTTTTGGAAAGGCCATCTTTATTTGGGAAGCATGGAAATGAAGACTTACTTCTGAGAGAGGGGGTGGGGTACTTTTTAAAGAATGGTCAAGTTTGGCTTAAGGAAATCCAGGACTGTGTAAGGATGAGGAGGCAAAGTCACAGCCCGGCTTTGACCAATGAGCAATGACTGCTCGGTGGATTCATCACCTCTTGTTCCACAACTACTGTGGACATTTGGGACTGTCACCAGTCAGCCTTCTCCCTTCAGTTCCTTGTTTTCTGTTATGGTTTGCACGTGAAATGGACCCCTGCACGCACACACACACACACACACACACACACACACACAGGCTTATGTGTTTGAGCACTTGGTCCACAGCTGGTGGTTCTGTTTCGGGGAGGTTGTGGAATGGCTGGGAGGTACGGTCTAGTTGTAGACAACCGGTCACTGGAGGACAGGCCTTGAGATTTATAGTCCAGCCTTGCTTCCTGTACTATCTCTGCCTCCTCAAATATAACCCCCAAACTGTCTCTGTCTCCCTGCCTTTCCCACCATCATGGGCTGTACCCTCAAACCAAAGACAAAATGAGTCCTCCCTCCATCCCTCTAGTTGCTTTCGTTAAGTATTCTGTCAGAGCAGTGAAAGAGCAAGGACGGAACTCTGAGGGGTGTGGAAAGGGCTGGTCATCCTTCCCCCTGCCCGGGCTCAGTGCCTCTGGGAAGGACTCATCGAGGAGCTAACGTTTGATGGATTCCCACCAGATTAAAGACAGGAAGACGAATCTTGAGAGTGAAGAATGAATCTGTATCCAAGGCTTAACGAGTTCCAAGAGTTGCAGAAATGCATCATACAGCATGAAGAATGAAGACGAGAGAAGGTGGGCTGGACCTGGAACCAGGCAGAATTCCCCATGGTCCTTGTAAGGGCTCTGAAGTTTGTTCTTGTGCTGTAGGAGAGCTGAAGGGAGTGGATACGAGCCTATATTTTAAAGCATTCCTCTGGGTGCTGGGTAGAAACTAGGCCTTGGAAATACAAGACAGAGAGTAGTGATACCATCTCAGGGGCTGCTACTGTGGCCTAGGGACAAGATGGTGACAACAGGGAAGTGTCTGTGACCTAGTAGTGGAGGAGGGGACCTCAGCATACAATGTGCAAATGCCACCCATTAAATACACTCATTGCAAAGAAGAGTCCAGAATAACCCATGGCTTTGCAGAATAACCCATGGCTTTTCAGGTTAAACACATGGATGGAGCTGCGTACTGAGTCACAGTGGACCATGGATACGTGAACATTCAGGGCAGCACAGGGTAGGGCGTGTTTTACTAGAGAAGGTAGTTTTGCTTTGAGCAGCAAAGCCTTGAGATGTCTACAAAGCCCCCAGGAAGAAACTGAAGTGGAGTCTTCTTGTGAACCTATGAGTCAAGTGCACAGAATAGGGCCCGAGAGCCACGCTTCGACGTCATTAGCATACAGATGCTATTGGAAGCCAAGGACTGCGTTGAGGTTACCTAAGGAAAGGAACACAGTAAAAGAGGCCCATGAGCTCATCCTCAGGGGTTCTGAGGATGGATCAAGGGCGATCTTCAATCTGCCTTCTCCCTGGGCGCTTGCAGGCCCCATGCCGGGCAGGATAAACTGTAGGAGAAGAGACGAACCTCTAAGACCATTTTAAAACTAATTTGAATACTGTATGTACATAATTAAAAACATTTGGCCCCAAAGATTAATAACTCCTTCTACATCTTCCTTTGACAGGCGCTGTGATTTGCCGGGTGGGGCGGGCGGGGCGGGCGCGTTCTGAGTTGATTAACACCTTCACGCTGCTTTGAGCAAAGTGTGGGGCGGCGACAGAAAATGCCACATTGCAGATGCCTGACTCAGGGACGGGACTCTGACTTCACGCCTCCGATCGAGGCAGAGACTCACTTCTGACGGAGGAAAAGTATTATAAAAATATATATGTAACACATATTCTATTCCTGATTTAGGTCTATAATCTTATGAGCCAGACTGTAATGAATAAAGTTATAATTAGCTGTAGATGAAGAACACGCAGCCGTGTTTTCTAGGGTGCACTTTAGGGCTCCGGTCCAATCTGCACAGTTACAAGCTGTGCTATTCCCATCGACTTCCACAGACTCCACTCAGAGACGGAAGAGGCTGCATTATTGATTATAGAGGGTGCGTCTCGCTTATCTCCCTACTACGCCGTGTAGGGTGTGCAAATGCAAGAGGAAGGAAGAGCCAGGAAACGAGAAAAACACAACCTCATCCTCACAAAATCTTTCCCCAAATAGCAGCATGGATACTTGATCGATGCCAGAAAACCTCTGGCATACCCCCCATTTCCCCTCCCCCCCATTAGCCCTCCCCCCCATGAGAGCTATAGGCTTGCACCGATTAGATATAAATTGACATGAATTGTTGCCATATATGTGGTGTGTGACCCTAGGCGAGTCACTTCCCCTCTCTGGACCCTGACTCTCTGTGAAATGAAAGGTGGCCCGGAATAGCTTCAAGGGTCTTTCCGGTTTAGCGAGTGTTCTATCCCATGAAACCCAGAGTGTGTCACCGGGCAATTTCCTGCAGGACCGAGGCTGACCCTTGCTGTCTAGGATTCTGGTCCCTATACATGTCTTCCATGTGTTTGATGGAGTCTGGGAGAGCATGTCCTAAAGGTATAACAACTGGTTTACAGTGTCTGCCAATTCCCACAGTGTAAATGTTCCCGCCATGGTGAATTACAACACTAGTTCAGGGTCACTGAAGATAAGGGAGCATTACCGTCTCCCCTAAGCAGCCAGCTTTCCAGCCGCGTTGGGGAAAACTGTTCGGTCACCCCTCACTCTTCTCCTCCATTGCCCTGGACACTTGCTAAGAAGGGGACAAAGTTATTGAAGGGTGAGGACACTGAGCTTCGGGCCATTTCCTGGCAAGGAAACAGCTACCTTCTCACTATATCACACACACGCGTGTGCGTGCGTGCGTGCACACACCCACAAGCACACACACAGCATGTGGAGGGGGGCAGGACCACGACAACTCATACACAAATGTCCTTTTCTTATAAGGACATCAGCTCTATCAAATCAAGATCCCTTCATGACCTGTTAGAATTTGACTCTGAAATGCGTCCCACAGGCTCTTGTTGAATCCTCAGTTCTCGGGTTTCAGCACTAGTTTGAAAGCTGTGGAGCCCTTAAGAGGTAGGGCTGGGCTGGTGGAAGTGAGGGCAGGCCTCCAGGGGCAGGTGTTTGAGCGGTATGCTTGCCTCTGGTTCCTGTCCCAAGCTGGTCTGGCTCTGTGAATAGCCTCACACTTCAGTGGCCACGGCTGAAGCCACACCCACAGCTGCGCTTATCCGTGACAGTGAACTGAAATCCCCCTGACGCATGAGCCCAAATTAACCTTTTCTCCTTCCAGTGGTTCCTTTGCTGTATTTGGGTCATGTGACTAACACAGGCTTAGTTAGCAGGAATTGCCTCTTTATAGGCACTGGTTGCACTTATTACATGGACTGGGAGATGTTAGGGCTGCCACATATGAGGAAACATGCTTCGGTCCACATGGTTAAAAAGTCTAATGGAGTTAACGTATGTAACATGCCTGCTGCGGGGTGGGTGCATGGTTTTAACAGGGAGTTGCTTTGTTTGATTTTAAGATTTATTTATTTTTATGTGTAGGGTTTTTTTTTTGGTTTTTTTTTTTTGCCTGTGTGTATGTCTAGGTACCATGTTAATGTGAGGACCAGAAAAAGGTGCCGAAACCCCTGGCTCTGGAGTTACAGACAGTTGTGAGCTGCCATATGGGTGCTGGGAATTGAACCTGGGTCACCTGGAAGGGCAGCCAGTGCTCTTAACTGCTGAGCCATCTCTCTCTCTCCAGCCCTAGATTGTTTGTTTTTTAAGATGTTGGTGAATTTGATTTGACCCACAGAGCTAAAGATAACAACAAAAGGAGGAAATGATTACTTTGCCACAAAGGACCCACTTTGGATCAACGAATGTCCAGTCTGACACCAGTTCATTCCAGCGCATGCCCTTGAAAGTCTCTCTGAGAGTTGGCATGCTTTGCCTGGTGAGCCACGGGTTCAGAGTTAGAAGCCTGAAGGGCCGTGCTTGCTTTCCACCAAGTGCACTGCACTCCTGAGCCTCTGGCTGGTGCCTGAGCTGGTCCAGGGGCCTGAGGCGCTTCCTGCATCCAGACTCTGAAGCTGCCGAATCCAATGCCACCTTCCAGTTGCTGGGCAAGACAACCCTGAGTCCAGCATCTCCCTAACCCAGCCCCACTGACCTAGCTTTGTCTCTACTGCTAAGACAGAGCATCGTGACCAAAAGCCACGTGAGAAAGAGCGGGTTTATCTCAGCTTACAGACCCACATCCAAGCCTATGAAAGGAAGTCAAAGCAGGAACTTAGAACAGGAACTGAAGCAGAAGCCACAGAGAAATGCTGCTCACTGGCTGGTTTCTTCTGGCTTGCTCAGTTTGTTCTCTTATCCACCCCAGGGCCACCTACCTATTCAGAGATAGTACCACCCACCATAGGGTGGAATCCTTCCACCCTCAGTCATTAACCCAGAAAATGCTCCCACAGGCTTGCCTACGGCCAATCCTATGCAGGCATTTTTTCCAGGTGAGGTTTATGTCCTTTCAGAAGACACTAGCCATGTCAAGTTACCCAAGAAGACCAAACAAGACAAAACAGCCAAGACACCCACTAACTCTTCAAGTCCTCAGTAAGAAAAGATGCGAGGGAAGAGAAAAGATGGAAGAAAGGAATTGCACATTCCACAAGCACTTCCTAGTGGGCAGGCATGGTAGCGCATCCATCTCTGACAAAGTCCCCAATAACCCTTGCAACTATTCTACAGATGAGGAAACTAACACCTTGGGCCTGTTACCAGTCCAAGGGCATGGAGCAGGGAAAGGCAGGGAGCAGAAGTTCACACTGAATTCTATGCAACCCCAGAGCTCCTCCAGTGGGTCCTAACGTGCCTGTGCCAGGGGGAAACCAAGACACCTGAGCATCCAGCCTGATCTCGGAACATAAGCCACCGGACTCACCTCGGAGCAGGCATCCCGAGGAGCCATCTATGGAAATGGCGGCGGCTGCTCTTCCAGCCTTGGCTACCAACAGCGTGGTCCCAGGGTGAGGCAAGCACATCTATGCCAGAAAACATCTGCCTCTCGCTGGCTCCCCCTTCCCTGCCCTCTGGCCAATGGGATAGGGAAATAGTGCCCTCGACTATAGGTGCATCCTCCATACTAACGAGGAAAGAGATTTCATCCATAGCAAGAAGGAAAATACACCGTGCCGCCTAAAACCCGGCAATGCCGTTAGGACGACTAGAATGGTTGATGGTGCCTTTGCCCCTGGGCTCCTCGCTTGCTGAATTCTTTTGCTGTATTCTTGCAGGTGCCTTGTAGGACTCCCTGATTTCTCAGAGGCCAGCCAGGTGTGCTGACTGGGACATAACACAGTCAGAAGGGCCCTGTCTGTCTTTCTTTCTGTCTCCACTGGGGCTTCCCTTTGTCCTTCGCAAACTTTCTTTCCCTAGTACGGAATAAGGCATGTGCTTCCAACTTCCAAATGTCGACGATTCTCCCTCAGCACCTTAACATTTGCCGAGGAGCTGGCAACGGGACGCCGAGCTAGGTGTCCTCAGAAGCTGAGCGTGAATCAGATCCTTGTTACGAAACCACATTTGTACAAAACAGGGAAGCGCGGGGCGATGTGAATAACCAGACCTCTCATTCATCGTGAACTCATCCATGTTTATAGAAGCCAGGGAGGGTGAGAAAGAGGGAGAGAGGGAAGGAGGGCAGGAAACAGGAGCAGGGGGTGGGGGCTAGGAGAGGTGGATGAAAGCAGGTGTGTAGGAGTCCAGTTCTGAATCTGGAGCAAGCTTCTCTGCGCTTGCTGAGCTTGGACAAATCACGTGACCTTTGAGCATCAGTTCTCCCATCTGTAAAATGGAAGTATAGATACCCACATAACATATTGGAAGGTGTGAGTCACCTTGAGCGAGGGGACCTCAACCTAAGAACTGCCTACTTTGGGTAGGCCTGTGGGGCATTGCTTTGATTGCTAATGGATGCAGGAAGGGCCAGTCCACTGTGGGCAGTACTTTCCTTAAGCAGGGGTTCCTGGGCTATATTACAAAGCCAACTAATCGTGGGCCTGGGAGCCAATCAGAGAATGACCCAACAAGCAGTTTCTGTTTTAAGCTCCTGCCCTGATTGTTCGTGATGGACTGTGACCTGGAAGTATAAAACAAACAAGCCCTTAACCCCCCAAGTTGTTTTGGGTCAGAATGTGTTAGCATAGCTGAAGAAAAGAAACTGGGATAGATAGCTTGCACAGTGTTAAAAGGTACGCAATAAGTCTGGCAAGATAGCGCAGTGGCTAAAGACACGTGCTGCCGTGTCTGAGGATCTGGGTTCAATCCCTAAGACCCACGTGGTGAAAGGAAGTGACCTTCAAGCTTTTAGGTATGTGGCACACACAGACAGACAGACAAGACAGGCAGGCAGACAGACAGAGACAGTATAAATAAATGTAAAAACATGTTTTAAAGAAGAAGCTCACGGTTATGTATGCAAGCATTCACTTAAACTCCACACATGTTTACTAGGCTTTAACTGTTTGCCAAGCAGGCTGGAGGGTAAGCCAAAAAGACTCAGCTCCTTAACATCTGGAGCAGCGGCAAGTCCAGGAAGGGAAGCAGCCTCTAATCAAACGACTGTGCACATCACATCCGAGGGCGATAATAAGCGATGCTGAGAGTCAGTCATGATCCGAGCACGGGGCTTTGACAGTTGGCAACAGAGAGAGGAGCTGAGCGCCGGCTGGCCTGGGGAATCCTGGGAAATGATGCTAAGAGAACCCATCCGGTGACAGAGTCAACTCATTTTGCAAAGAGAGCACTGAGCTCCCCTGTCCTGACTTCACGGGCTGTGCACGTGCGCGCAAGATGCCCACAACTGAAAATGCTCTGTGAGGGTCTGTGCCTTGGTGTCTGTGGGTGTTTGTCTTCCTGCAAGTCACTGTGTGTAGGGGGACACACACAGGGGAGACTGCACTCTCTCCATGATGTGTGCTGTTGTCATGGGGTGCATTCCAGAGCATCTGGGATCCAGGGGTGACCCGAGGCAGCTCTCAGGTCTACCGCTTGGCTTCATGTCCTCGAATTTGAACAAGAGAAAGGAACCCAATTTCTTGGTTTCACAAGTAACTTTTTCATGATCCATGCGTCTTTCGTGTTGCTCTGTGGATGAGGACACGTGGCTCAGGCAGCTTCATGGCTCGTCTTTGCTGAACCTTCCTTTCAGCTTCCCTTCTCCGCTTACTACCTTATATTGTGTGGGGTACTTTGAGATATTTAGTTTACGTTTGTGTACGTGTGTGTGCGTACAGCATGTACACACACACACATGTCCCAGCACACATGTGAAGGTCAGAGGATCGCTTTCTGGAATGATTCTCTTTCCACTCTGTGAGATCTGGGTCTAATCAGGTTCTCAGACCTGACGGCAATCATCATTACACGGTGAACCATTTCATTGGCCACCTCTGAATCTTTTCAAACTCAAAATCCTGACACCTCAGATTCCCTCGGCCTCTCTCTGTTCTTCAGCTCCCTGGCCAGCGAGGCCCACTTCAGGAGTCCTTCCCTCAGCAGTAGTGCTAGAGCGGTAGGTAGGAATCCCACCCTCTCACACCGTCGCACGCCCCCCCCCCCACGCCCCACCAGCTGCAGACCTATTGTCTATCATAATAGGGTGTAAGGGCTACCGAAGGTTCTCTGGACAACACCCCATTCCCCATTTCTAACCTGCCACCCTCACTGTTTTCTTTACACCCCGACTGCAGCCCTCAGATTCCCTTTAAAAATATTTGCATTTCTGCCCTTTCTCGGGGGACGCTGCCTGTCTCTCTAATAAATGGAGCATGCACTGCTGCTCTTGCCCACCCTAGAGCGATGCTGGGGGATCTTGGGGGGCCCAAGATGCTGCTATTCTTCTGCATGCCCGTCCCCCAGTCAGACCCACCCTTTGTATGCGTTCCTGACCCGTGTGGCATGGTCTGATTCTATTCCCAAGAGCAAGGGCCTGTTCTGTGCCCTCCCCCTCATTAAATCAGAAGCCATCAGGCTCCTGAGACAGACAGAGGCAGCTGCCCAGCTTCCCAGCCCGGAGTGGGCCCAAGGGGTTGATTAGCATATCGTTGCTGGAAGAGGCCAGCAGTAATCCTTTCTCCTATTGACACTAAACATCCTCACCTGAAAGCTCCCCCACTCCGCAGCAGATTCTCTCTCCCTCTTCCCCAACATTGCTCTCCATCCTTCTCTCTCTCTCTCTCTCTCTCTCTCTCTCTCTCTCTCTCTCTCTCCCTCTCTGCTCCTCCTCCTCTCTATCCTTTTAAAGCAGTACAAAGCCAGGGATCACCAGGGAAAAGCTCCCCCCTATCCTCACTCTTCACCCCCAAGGAAGGCTTCTTCCTTCCATACAGCTGGGGGGCGCCTGTACGGCCACTGCTTCCCTCTGCCTGGAAAGCCACCCCTGGAATGACAAATCTATGGACAAATTACTGATTTCTCATCTAATTTACATCCAATTAGTGTGAGTGAAATGAATCATGTGGTCAGCCCCTCAGGGGAAACATTGAGATAACAAATGCCCCGGGCTCCTTTCCTGAGAAACTGACGGGCCCTGGGGGAAGTCCATGATTTACCCCTGGGTCAGAGGCCCCCTCCCTTTCCCCAGGCAGGTTATCCAACCCATAGATCAACCCTGCCCCTTCCCTGGAGCCCAGACGGGCCCCATGGGCTTAAGCTGGAGAAAAAAAAAATACAAAAAAAAAACCAAAACAAACCCAGGGTGCGTGAAGATTGAAAGGTGTGTTGAGTCCCCCGAGGAATAGATCCACTCCAGTAATGAGGGCTTGAAACAAGGGCCAAAGTCTGGGCTGGTGACTTGCATGCATGGACACTTGGACTTGGCCCCAGGACTTCTGGAGACAGGCAATCCCGGGCTCTGGTAACCCCAACTGGCATTCTCTGCAGGTCACTTCATGATAGCCCCAACGTTTGGTACAACATCGGGCTCTTAACCCTCCAGACAATGCACCCCAGGAGACAGGAATTACTGTGACTCCCACTTAACAGGAAAAGAAACCGAGGCTCAGATAGGGCTTGCTCACAGGTCCTTACGCCAGGCAGTTGAGGCAAGATCCAGGTTCTTGAACGTCATGCTCTTATCAGTTACAACCACTTTGTAGAGGGGAGAACGGATACCCAGGGTGAGGGCAAGGTCTCTAGTTCCTACCCAAGGTCAAGGGGCCTATTTTGGCAGGCAGGACGTCAAGCCCCGTGTGTTTCCAATGCATGAAGCTCTACATGGCTAGCGAAGACCTGTGACTTCAGGAGGTGGAAGAGACTAGAAGGATGAACATGGATGGCCACTCTCATGGCTTGAGCCAAACCAGCAGTCCCAACACACACCTTTGGGAGGCCGGGGTCACTGCAGGTGTCTTCAGGCATGCAGAGCAGCAGATAGGGATCCGGTGCTGTTTCTGAAGGAAGAAAGATGACTACCGCTAGCGTCTGAAGTGGGAAGACAGGGCGAGCAGGCAGGGCGGGGTAGGGGCACGGGGTTCGTGTCTGAACAGTGCAGTAGCTCCGTGTTTGGGATGAGTTTGGTCTCCCTGTGTCAACTTGTTTCCAGTCTGCTATTTAAAACCTGGCATATGGATGGGATCTCAGCTCCCAGTACTGGCAGTTCTTAACATTCACAGCGACTAAATAAAAAGGGAATTTTAAAAACCAAATGCAGTTTTACCCCAGAACGAGGCAGAGAGAAGTTAAAAACTCCTGAACTTGGGCCCAGCCAGCCCTGCAAAAGTGGGGCCTTTTCGATGTTGTGCGGGGCCAGGAGGGAAGGAGGTGATGTTTTCTGCGTTCCTAAAGCAGGTTTCCTAGTCTGTGCTGGGGTGTCTCCCCTGTGGCTAAAGGCACAGCCAGCCCCTGGGTGGGAAGCCTAGTTCTGCCACTCAGTGTCTGGGTGTCCTGGGAAAAGTCACTGGCCTCTCGGAGCCTCCTCTGTTGGAAAGCAGGTCTGCCATATAAGGACCTGGATGGTGAGGATGCTGGGAAGAAGACAAGACGCCAGCACACTGTTGAATGTGTGTGTGTATGTGTGTGCGTGTGTGGTTGGGGGGATATTAGTCATTGTCTACACATATGCTGACACACGGAGGAGCCTTTCCTCTTCTTGTTTTATATTTTTATTTATTTGTTTGTTTGTTTTTTCTTTTGAGACAGGGTTTCTCTGTGTAGCCCTGGCTGGCCTTGAATTCACAGGGGTCTGCCTGCCTCTGCCTTCCTGAGTGCTAGGCATGCACCACCACCACCCGACTCATTTGTTTTTATTTATGTGAATGAATCTATGCATACCACATGTGCACAGTTGCCTGTGGAGGCCAGAGGGTTTCAGATCACTGGGAACTGGAGTTGCGGATAGTTCGGAGCACCCTGATTTGGATACCCAGATCAGCAGTAAGTACTCAGAGCCACAGGGCCAATCCCCCAGCTGCCCATTTTCCCTTCCTACTTTGCATTTCTCTTTGGTCATTTCAGCTTTGGGGGTTGCAAAGCATGCCATCCTTAAACGGGAAGGGGTGTCCAGTCCATCACTTCGCAATACTGCAATACTTGAAGGTAGCCTGCGGTCTCAGCCACCTGGTGAGCAGAGCAGGGAAGCAGGCAGGCCACCAGGTCTGCTGAGGAGAAGGAGCCTGGAGGGGGAGACCTAGGTCACCAAGGACACAGTGGAGTAGCAAGGCCAGGGAGTGACCGGTGGATGCCTCCCCTGGGCCCTAATAACAGCGATCATTAAGGGCTTCCCTTCCTTTCTACCTAGCACTAGCCAAAAAGTTTTAGAGGTCTTCCCCTCCCCACAACCTAAGTCTTAAAACGGCTCATTGGAGCCACCATTTTAAATTAAATTTTATTTTTTCTTACATACGGTGTGTTCTGATCTTATCTACCTTCTACTCCCTCTCCAGGCCCCCAACTCCTCCCAAGACAGCCCCTCCCATCTTCATGTCCTCTCCTTCTTCCTTAAAACCAAAACCAAGAAAACCACTGAATCCCATTAGCGCTGCCCAGGTGCCCACGAGTGTGGGGTCATCCTCCAGAGCATGGCAACCTACCAGCAGCCAAGGAAAAGTGATTCTCCCACCTCCAGCAACCATCAGCTGCCAATAGCTCCTCCACGAAGCTGGCCTTGGTCTACACTGGTAACCACAACTGTTGTGAATTCACTCATCCAAGAGCCCCACCATGGGCAGAAGACAGCCTATCACAGCATCCTTCCCCAGCCTCTGGCTTCCCCATCCTTTCTCACCCATCCTCTTGATGTTCCCTGAGCCTCAGGTGTGTTGTGGGGGAAGGGGTTGATATGACTGTCCCGTTTAGGACCGAGCACTCATAGACAGTCTCAGCACTTTGACTAGTTATGAATCTCTATATTAAACTCACCCCATTGCAGACAGAAGCCTCTCTGTAAGGGGCCTTTGTTTTAGGGGTTTTGTTTTGTTCTGTTAAATATATATAGAAAATGGGAGTTTTCAGAGAAATAAAGACTCCTAGTCACACAGCTGAACAGTTGGAGCCTGGGAGTCAGGTGCTAAAGCCCTGCTCAGTTTCTTGCTTCTACCAGCTCAGGTCTTGACCACAGAGGACCTCCTGTGGCAGAACAGAAAGAACTGACCCTGGGTAAGAGCAGAAAAATGCCCTTTGGCCCAAGTAAACAATCACGTTAGCACTAAACCGGGGCCAGTACTTCAGGACAGAGACCCCCAGGAAGCATTCAGGCCTCCTGGTACAGTCTCCTGCCCCAACACCTAGACATACCAAGCCACCTGAACAACCCCCGAGAGCCCATCCCCTGACCCCATGCCCCTAGATGCTCAGCCCGGTTTCTGGATCTGTTGGGTGGTGTGGTAACTATATCCCGGAATTGCTAATGAGGATGCCAGGCGGTGGTACAGGTGCTTCCTGCTGCATTTACCACAGGAACTCTCGGGTTCAAAGCATCAAGGTAATTTGTCCCACTGAGTAGAAGCAGAGGGGATCAATGCTCATGTTTAGTGGAAGCTCTGCTTTTAGGCAATGGTGTTGTGCATGGGGGCTAACCAAGGGTGCAACTGGGGAACTGTGTGGGTGCTCTCCTGGAGACACTGAGGCCAGAGACCTCACAAATATGGGGTGACCTTTACTCATTTGTCAATCCATGGAACTCCCATTTCCCAGGGGTTCCCCTCTTAGCTGCATCCCAGCCCAGCTCCCATTTCTCCAGAGCATCCCTCGGCAGGAAGAATTTTGCCCTGCCCATAGAGATTTGCCCCAGGCTCTGAGGACGCCAGGCTGAGAGCTCCTGCCTCCGAGCCTGCCACCGTCAAGACTTATGACCGCCTCATCTCTCCCCCTCGCTGGGTCTAGCTACATCACTTATCTCCCCGACGCCGACCTGCCAGCAGCTGCAGGAGGCTCTCTCCGGTAAGATTTGATTAATGAGGTTCAGCAGCAACAAATCAGTCTTATGGAGCAGCCCTCCCCTCTTGGGGACACACTCTCACAACACCGGCTGCATACAAACTGCCCAGTGGAGGGTGCAGGGCATGGAGCTCCCAGACCTGCCTTCCTGGCAGCAGCCTTGACTCTACTCCAGCTCCAGTTCCACCCCCCCAAGGGCCCACCCTCCTTTGCACTGTGCCCAAGTACAAGCTAAAGATGTTTCCTTCTGACCGCTTATCTCTGAGAGAATTAGATGAACTTTATGCCAGTGTGTTTAAGGAAAGTCCGTTTGTAGGCCAACCATACACAAGATAATTGGCAATCCCGTATCATCAACAGTCCTTTATTACTAGGCCCTTTTTGCAGATGGAACTTAAAAAAAAAAAAGATATAAGGAGATTGGTAACTTACCCAAAGCCACACAGCTAGAAAGGGGCAGGGGTGGAATCGAACCTTGGAACAATGGTCTTTAATTACATTTGCTCGTATTTGAAGACTTGCTACCCTGGAAATATGATGAATTCCCTCTCCTTGGGAAAATATGTGTATATCTACACCCATTGTCAGAGAACTTCTGCTTGTACAGATACACTCATCCTTAGCCCCACCCACAGTCCTGAGGACCCCTCTTCTACTCTGTGAAACATAATCCTGGGCCAGGTGTGGTGGTGCACACCTTTAGTTGTAGCACTCAGGAGGCAGAGGCAGACAGATCTGAGTTCGAGGCCAGCCTGGTCGACAGAGCGAGTTCCAGGACAGTCAGGGCTACACAGAGAAACCCTGACTCGAAAAAATAAAAAGAAACAAGCAAACAAACAAAACAAAAATCATAAGCCTGGCCTTCCCTTCATTGATTTTGTGCACACACACACACACACACACACACACACACACACACACACACACACAGTCTATCTATCTATCTATCTATCTATCTATCTATCTATCTATCTATTATCTGTCTGTCTATCTATCTATCTATCTATCTATCTATCTATCTATCTATCTATCTATCTATCTACCTACCTACCATCTCAATCTCTTCTGTAAGGAGAGCATCTGGGTCCCCCAATTCAAGAACCCATCTCTACCCTATTGAGTGTCAGATGCACCCCAAGCCCAGTTCTGTTTCCCAGCCTCACTAGCTCGCTGAAGTTGGGAAAGTTCTCCTCGTGGGAAGTAAGAATTGTTTTGCTCGTTGTTTTCCCAGCCACTGCCTGTGCATCACCCACCCCACTCTACCCCTTCTCCTTACCCTGGCTGTTTTATTGGAACTGCTTGATTCTTAAGCAGTTACAGGAAAGCCATGGCATGGAGGCCCATTGGCTCCTTTGCAGTATAATCTACACATCTTTCAACTGCATGTCCCTTCAGCCACTGGTGACCCCATGTCACCTTCCTGGGAGGCTTTTTGAAGGGAGCACTCTGCTGGGCTGCTCCTCATCCTCCCTACCCCCTTACTCTGGTCCCTGGACCACCAGGGCACCTTCTCTTGGAAGTGGAAGGGGCCACCACCATCTCCCCTTCTGCTGCCCTCTTTACCTTCCCCAAACTCCTTACATCCCAGAAACATTTGTCAGGGATTTGCCAATAGTCACTTTTTCATCAGCTAGGGCAAGAGTCATCTTTGCATATAGATGTTTTGTAATAGATGCGGCATTGATTATGTAAAGTCCTTTTGGGAATCGCCTGGCCATTTCTGGGTCCTCACTGACCAGGCTCCACCTCAAAAGCAAATCTCAGATCTCCTGGATCAGAAGTGCTGAGCCACCTGAGGCTGGACAGTGAGGTACTGGTCCAGATGTGGCAGGGACAAATGCCTTGACCTATCCAGGGTGGGTTTGCATGGCCCACTCCAGTCTGACAGGCTGCTGCGGAGCCTGCTCCCCAACCGGAAATGAGAATGGTTGTGGTGATGAGTCCTTTCTCGCACTTTACAGAAGCAAAGCACGCTCTTCCGTTAGCCTCCCCTCGCGATGAGCTTGTGTAGTAAGAGTCCTTCTGGAGTCCACCCTCCAGAGAGATGAAGTGTGGCATGGAGAAGGGACTCACCCAAGACTGCGGGGCTCATACCAGATTGTAAGATCAGCACTTGAAAGTTAGTTGTTGCTAGTATATTGTGCATGGGCACAGGCGTCACGGCTCATATGTGGAGGTCAAGGGACAACTGTGTGAAGTCTGCACTTTCCTCCCACCTCTAGGGGAGGTTCAGGGGAGAATCTTGGGTTTCCAGGCTTGCATGACCTTCTGAGCCATCCCCATGGCTGTCCTTTTGATCCTATACCGTTTTGTTTACAACAGGAGACAGGCATTTATACAGGGCTCCCAGTCAGTCCTCCAGGTCTCAGTGTTCCCCAGGAGCCTATGGGAAAAGAGCACGTGACTTGGTGCATTTGAGCTGGAAGAGGCGTGACCATCACGTGCAGGCTCTTTGGGATGAGGGGGCTGCAGGTTGAGTGTTTGTGGATGTGAGGTGTGGAAAAGCACACATCCTCTCAGGGGGCAAGCAGAGTGTGTTTGTGGGGTGCCATGGGGGTGCTGGCATGGGTGTGAGCTTCCTCCTCGGGGGCGCCATACTTTAGACTCTTCGGAGCTCAAAGCCCATGGGACCCCCCTGAAGGGACACTAGCCCACTAGAGTATCTAGCTCTGGAAGGCCTTGCCCTTCTCCCCCATTCTCTCTACCTTGCAAAAAAAAAAAAAAACTGTTACATTACATTCCTAAGCTAGCCACCAAGGTCTCTTCCCTTATTTGGTCACTTCTCTCTCCTGAGGCTCACCGCCAAGGTCCAGCAACCAAAAGTCCCCTTTAGTTCGCCTAATGAAGATGCCCAACTAAAATTGAACACCTCATCCTAACACGGGCTTTCCCCCTTCACCTTTATAAACCACCATTTGCCCATGTGCCACATCTGTCTCCCCTCTATCCTTTAACCAACTGGGACAAATAGCCTGGCCCTCTTTCCCTTGTCCCTCCCCTTCTCCCTCATCCCCTATCGTCTTTACCACCGCATCCTAGCCCATTCTCACACAGACCTCCCCTTCTTCTCCTCTTAAAATTACACCTGCAAGGTCATTTGCTGCTGTTTTTCTGCCTGAGTCAGAAAGCAGCCACTTTAACTTTTCTTCCCTGCTTAGTAAAGGATCTCTGTGAAAACAGGTGTTTGCGTGTGGTTTGTGCCTAATTCAGGATCTGTGAGGGAGCCTCCGCTGTTCCGGAGTCCCCTTCACCCCCTCTTAGGATGATATGACAAGGTGGACCATCCTTGAACACTGTTACGAATGGTCGTGAAGCACACACTTGGATGCCACCCCCCTCAGCAACTCTGCCACTACAGCTTAGAATAGTCCTTGCTTGGGGAACTTGTCTCTCCCAAAGGGAGGATCTCCAGAGTTCGTGAGGAAGTCACCCAGAAAAAGAGCCCCCTGTTGCGTCTGTGTGTGATGTGGACACAGACGGTCAGCTCAGAGTTAAGCCAGCAGTCCCAGGTGGTAGACGGAGAAGGTGAAGAAAGCTATGTCTTGATTCCCGTGGGGTCCCAACTCTGTCACTGTGCCTATAGCTCATGGGGACCTTTGCAGGATATTGGGGCTCTCAGGAAGATGCCCCGGGTGAAGGCTGTAGTTCTGGCATCCTGAAAGCAAGGCCTTCTCTCATTCCTCTTCTAGTCCGCATCTAGCCATTGGGCTGTTGAGGAAGTCCTCACTGAGTGTCCTTTGGGGTCTCAGAGTACCAGAGATAGCTCACACAGTCCCTCCCTGCCCCGATTCCGCTTCTAACTGGAACCTGCACTTGCTAACTTTCGAGTGCATGAGAATATTCTGGAAATGGAGCTGTGGGAAGAGACAGAATCAGGTCGGGCTGCAGAAGCCCTTATGCCAAGCTGGAGGACAGCAGAATCTCTTCCTATACTCGGCTGGCATTCCCCGAAGTCACTCGGTGCTCCTCCCCCCTGGGGTTGCCTGCCCTGGCTTCTACCTGAACTTGGCAATCCCCATGTGCCAATTGCAGCCACACCTCCCGTTTCACCAGAAGCACATTCTCCAGCTGGTTCTTCTGCCAGGCTGGGCTCCAAAGGCCTCTTGTGGTTGTTTCCCGAAATCAAATCCAACCTCAAAGCATGAAGATTTGCCATTATTAAAGACGAGCAAAAGCATATGCCCCAGGCTCTGGAGAGAATCTCTAATGAGGATTCCAAAGATCACAGCCGACTCACCAGCTTGTGGAATCCAACGGGCCCTTAACAGTCACGGAGACGTCTAATTATGTCCCTGCACATCCCAGCTGTACCCAGCGCCATGCCTGTGCCGCGCTGCTCCCGTGGCAGTCGTCTGTGTGATGTAGAGGTGGTATTTAAAGTCAGCGTATAAAGGGGAAAGCAGGCACAGGCAAAATTACCCTTACAAATCCCTCAGGAGGGGGACCGAGACACCATCCCTCTCTGAGTCCAAGGCAGCGGGTCATTGGAACCAATCACTTTTCTTTGGGTTAAGCACCACATGAAGCTGCTGGCTGGATGTGACGTCTATGTTACATAAAGGATTCGTGTCTTGCAACAGTAGAATTACTCTCAGGGAGATGCTCAGAGGGAAGGCCCGGAGAACCTAAAAGCCACTGGGGATACGGCAGGATCTATCTCTCCCCTTGTCTTTTAAGTGGAATGGAGGGCAGAACTCCTCCCTTTCCCCATAGCTGTTCCTTGTTCAGATCTCTTAAGTCATTATTACATCGTGTGCATAAATATGGCTAAATTCAAACCCAAGAACCACCATCTCCCTGGAAGATCCACTTCCTGCATGACAATGTGCTTACCACCTTCAAGGCTCCTCCCAGTTCTCCAAGGCTGCTTCTTCCTCCAGTCCACTGGAGGCCAGCCTCCCTTTGCCTCCCATCCTAGTAATTATGTATGTAGCTCATCTTCTCAGATGGGTCGGGCTCAGTTTGAGCTCTTGGAATCCGCAAAGCACTTGGCTCAGTGTCTCCCCTAGGCCCTCTCTCGACGGTCAATGGTCAAAGGTGGATCTATGAAAAACCAGCATCAAATCAGGAATGGAAGCGGGAACAGCCTTCCCTGGCAGATGCAGAAGGGCTGCGCTCTAGGACTCAGGACATGCTCACTCCCAGACTTCCTGCCTGATCTCCGGAGTCCACACCTCAGGAGGAACGTGTCACCTCCCCTTCCCCACCCTGCCGCATCCATGGCGTGTCCTCACAGACGTGACGCTGGACCACAGAGGCTCCAGAGAGGATGGATAAGTGTCGTTTCATGCACGAGGAAACTAAGGCTCGAGGAAGCCTGTGCTAGCCCCGAATCACCTGACTGAGGAGCGGCAGGGTCTGGACACGTACTGTCAAAACCCTTTCGCCTCCCTTCCTTTTAGTGACAGATGACCTCTGGATAGAGATGGCATTCTGATCATGAGGCAAGCCCACTATTGGTGGGGAGAGCCTCAGCCCTCCCAGATCAATGAGAGATCAGTGGATAGTGTCCGGCTGACTCTTGTCCCTAGGGAATATACAATATGGACACTGTTCAGTACAGCTCCTGGTGAAGGGCTAACCCCAAGCGTGCCTATCCATGTGCTAGCGGTCTTCTCCTGGGGCCTTCAGGGTACTGGGATTTCTGATTTCCTCCAGGACCCTGGCACTCAACTCTGGAATGTATACCATTAGCAGTGTCTTTCCCTTCTTCTCTCCCTCCCTCTCTCCCTCTCTCTCCCTCCCTCCCTTCCTCCCTCCCTCCCTGCCTATTCCCTGTGGTTAAGAGCTATACTGGAAGATCTGGATTCAAACTCTACTTCAGTTTTCTCGATACCTGTCTGACCCTTTGCGAGGGGCTTGACCGCTCTCAGCTGTGTCCCGCCTCTGGAGTTGAGATGACAACTTTTCCACCTGCTGAGGTGAGGCTAAGGGCCAGTGCATACCAGGAGCCTCAGCTCAGACCCCATCTGGCTGGGATTTAGACCAGTGTGGAGGAGACCATGAGTGTGGCAGTGACATATTCCAGGTCCGACTTCGCCTCTGGATCCGCACCTCTCCGCCTGCTGTGTGGCCGTGGGAAGGATGTTGTCCGTCTCCGCTGCAGATTCCTCACCCGCAGAACGTGGATGAGGAGAGCACCAGGAGCACCTTAGCAGTGTGTCCGTCCCGTAACAAGGGGTCAATACTTAGGCTCCATAAACTATTGTCCATGATTAGTTCTGTCCGCGGACGGACAGGGATGCCTAAGAAGGACTGAGGCTCATGAAGCTCTGTCTGCAGGGATGGGAGGTAAACACAGGATTTGTCTTGGATATTGATCCCCTGGGCTTCCTGACCTCTAGGCCTTGTCAAGAGAGTGAACAGCAGGCAGAAGGAAGGTGAAGGAACGATTTCAGGTACCAGATTATGCAGTGTGGGTGGCCTGTTCAGAAAACATATGATGCCTCTTCGTGGAGCAGCTGTTATGTTCCCGGCACCGAGTGGCGAACGGGAGACAGAGTTCTGTCCTTCTAGAGAAGTGTTCCGTGACACCCAAAGGTTTGCACACCATGGGAACCTTCCTCGGGACCAGTCTTAAAGTCTTGGCATGACTCATCAATACAGACAGGGTGATGCACCAACCTTGACGACTTGTAGGTGCAGGAATCTGGAGACTAGACCAGACCAACCTGACACCTCACGGCAGTCACACCAGCATCTCCCGGAAGTAACAGACCAGGCTAAGCATTGGCAGGAGTCAAACAGGTGGGAGAACAAGAGAACGAGCAGAACGTGACTGTAACTGGGGGCTCACACTTAAGCATAGAGGCCCCTTGGGGGGGAAATAAAGGCTCTCAGTGTGGGGTGTCTCTTGTAGGGTGCAGTACTAGATCAATAAGATTGCTGCAATGTCTTGCAGACACACCCATCTGACACGCCACCCACGATGCATGCTTAGCTTCCCGAAGGGTGCACACAGGGACATACCTCACGGTGCACCCAGTAGACACAAACCTCACGGGTCCCACCTCTTCACACACCCCTGCTCCTCTTTCCTCTGTGGGTTTTGCTGGTGGAACAAACCTAAGCCCCAGTTTCAGCTCAGCTACTTAGAAGCAATGTGACTTGGTAGAATTCATAAGCTCTTTGCATCTCGGCTTTGCTTTTTCTGCAAAAATGCAATAACAAGAGTCCCTGCCTCCCCGGGCTGCAGTGAGGATAAAATGTGCCCCACGTGGATCTCCGGCTTGAAACATGGGAGTGTCGTGTGGGCACACCACCCCACAGACACATGCAAACCTTCAAGCTGCACACAGTGTGCTTATCATGCAAGCCAGGTCGGCCATGGGTCATAGAGCACTAGTACCCTGAGCATTAGAGATGCCAGCCTGAAGACCAGGTCAGAGCACCCCTCAATCCTCACACTGCCCTCAAGGATCCCCGGAATGGCCTTCCTTCTTGCTGAACCCACCAGGAAGCTTCCTGAGGCAGTTTTTCCAAGAACGCTCTGGAACCCTCCGCTGTCCCAAAGTGCAAGGAAGTCAAGGTGTCTCTGCAGATGGGGGTGGAGCTGGCAGCCTTTCCCTTCCCTTCTGCCCACCCTTCACAGCCTCCTGCTTTCCTTAGTCCACTCAAGACTCAAGCCCAGCCTTGCAGCCGCCTCCCCTCCCCCCCCCACCTCTCTTGCTCCTCCTGCAGCCTTTGTTATCTCAACTTCTTGGAGAGACTTCTCTTTTCTCCCCCTCGACTCCTCAGATGCTAATCTCGCTCCATAAATCATACCCTCTAATCTTTTCATCACCTTGCTCTGATTAAAGCAGCCTCGGGGGTTGGAAGCCCGGTCCTTGGTGACTAAAACGCTTTGATGTCCAAAGACAGTCCTGCAGGCTGGCTGGCAGTCAGGCCTCGCCCACCACGTGCAGAGCGGCAGTGCCGCGCACGCGCCCGTCGAGGCAGCCGCCTTCTCCCGCTGTCCTGGGCTGCGCGGCCCGGCACCTCGAGGATTTCACAGATCTCTTCATGAATATTTCTCACTACATACTGGATGTCATTATTCTATTGAGAATCAATTAGCCCAAATGTTGTTATGACAGCTACAGAAAAATGATATTTTTAGCTGTGCTTTATGCTGCTCTGTCTCTGCACAGAATTATTGAAAGCCTTAAAAGTAATCTAGTGGCGACAGGGGCCTCTGTGGCAAGACGAGGAGCGATTGATCTGGGAGTATGGAATTGTGGGAAGCACAGGACTTTTATCAATGAAGCGGGAGTTCCTGGGAACTAACTTCCAGGACGGAAGGCAGAGGGGACTCCAGACAGGGCCCTTCACCTGCTGGAAGGTATCTGCCTCTGGGAGATGGTAGCAGCCGTTACCTCGTCTCAGGCTTCTGGGCACTAGTGATCCTTTGCCTGTAAGTTGGTTAAGCGAGTGACTTTGGACACATCACTCATTCGCCTCTTGCTTTAGCGCTAACCTTACTAGGGATCAGACAGGCCTAGCTCATGTGAATGAGCTAAGACTAAGCTAAGCACGCAGTGGAAAACTGGCTTGCAGGCATACACATGCACGTAGGTGTGTATGCCTTATGCGTGTAGAGGCCAGGGGTTGGTGTTGTGTGTTTTTCTCAGCCACGTTCTCTGTTTTATTGTCTGAGACAGGTCCTTCACAGAACCTGGAGCCCCTGATTTCTGATCAGCTACCCAGCAATCCTTGGGAATCCTGTCTCTACCTTCCCAGTCCAATGGATTATGGGTAGGTTCCTGTCCAACAAGTCCTTCTTTCCTCCCTCCCTCTCTCTCTTTCTCCCTCCTTTCCTTCCTTTCTTAATGAATATGTACGCTTGCCTGTGTGGTTTATGTATGCCAGGTACACGCAGGAGCCCACAGAGGCCAGAAGAGAGCGTTGGTTGCCCTGGAACTGGAGTTGCAGACAATTGTGAGCTGCCAGGTAGGCGCAGGGACCTGCAGGAACCCTGGTTCTCTGCAGGGGAGCCAGGGCACTTAGCCACTGAGCCATCTCTGCAGCCCCTCATGTTCAGCTTCTGTGTGGGCGCTGCCACTCGAACTCAGGTCCTTGGGCTTGCAAGGTAATCACTTGATCAACTGAGCGGTCTCCCCATCGTGAGAGATTTCTTACAAACCGTTCCTTATGTGGCTCGTCTATCATGGTCCCCTAAACCCTAAAATTTTTCCTTTCTCACCCAGCAAGTTCAGACCCTCCCAACAATAATACACCTTCAAGTGTCCCCTCCACTACTACACCAGACAGGCCAGGGCTGAGATTCTGGCTCCCCTAATACAGGGTGACCTTGTCCTGACCTTGAAATGCCTCATTGTCTTTGTTTCCTTACCAGCAGAAAAGGGATAAAGATGCCTTTGCTCCTTCAGTGAGGGGCTGGCTGGTCCCGGCCACCTCTGGGCCCTGCCCAGTCCGACACAACCCCAGCTCCCCTTGTGCTAGTTTCTTTAAACACCTACACACTGATTCTCCACCAGGAGAGGTTTCTGAGATCTGTAATATAAACAGGGAAGCTGGTTTATATGGGGTGGGGGGCATTTGTGGCCAGGAAGCCCTAGGGGTGGGGGACAGTTCTAAGACAGCAGGACAGCTCCCTGAAGCCACATGCTCTGCCAAGCTGGTGTCAGGATGAAAAAAAAAAAGGCTGAACCCCTTTGAACACCTTTGCTTCCAGTCACACCCTGCTCCCCTGTCCAGCGAGGTTTGGTCCAGATAGCTTTAACAGCACCTGATGGCTGACATCTTTCAGCAGGGAAAAGGCCAGCAGAGCACGCTGGCTAAACACCCCCAGAGACCTCCAGAGTGCCCTGGATCCTATGCCGGCCACCTCTGGCTCAGCGCCTGAATAAATTCCCGCACAGCTCTGAAGCTCGGTGTGCATCAAGTCTGATTATGCAGGCCTCCCAGACCTTTCATTTGGGATTACCTCCTCCCTCTCCCTCCGCCCCCCACCCCCATTGCCCTTGCTCTGACGACTGCTGTAGCCTTTGTCACGGTTACAGCCTCTGACTTCAGCTCTTTGTGTGGAGGGAGGTCTCCCCGCTAGCATGTGCGCTCACCGCAAGCCAAGACCAAGTGCTAGTGCCGGGAGTGTGTGTGGGCTCTGCCCTTTCTGCTGCAGCATTGCATTGTTCCCTGTACAAAGCAACCTTCCCTAGAGATTGTCCCATGCCCTCCTTGACCTCTAAACGTCCTGTCCAATCCCCACCCCCACCCCTACATACACACCTCTGTGCTCAGGGTCACCTCGTATAGCCACTCAGGCAATGTGTCACAGTACTTTGGTGGGAGTCACACAGGCCGTGGTGTGGATGAAGCCCTCAGAACTTCCCACACAGCAGCCTTGCCTGAAATCAGAACCTTTGAAAGATCCATACTATTTCTCTGGTTTTTGAAGCAGCCCTGCCCAAACATGTGTCTTAGAGCACACTCATACACCGTGGTAATTTTTTGCGATTAAATATTTTGAAAAGGTTTTTTGTAATTTGGCTTTTGAAATGCTTTAGTTATGAGTGGCTGATATTTATGTTTTGTGATGATTTTCCTGCTATCTTGTGCATTCTTCAGGGTTCTTGAGAAAAGAGAAAAATCAAATCTGTGTACTGATTTCAGATGTCGAGCAATTTATATGAATTTAGCCATTAACGGAGTCAACCTGATGTCAACAGAGGCTTCTCATTAAGCGTCTGATGTTTCTTCTTGCCGGTTTCCTTTCCCGGGTTTGGCGTCAGGGTTAGGAATGTGGCTCAGGTGATAGAATGCCCACCTAGCATGCACAAAGCAAGTCAGTGTTGGGTCTAATTCCCAGCAAACACACAACTTAGGTATAGCAGCGCTTACCTATAATTCTAACATTTGGGAGGGGAAGGCGGGTGGATCAGGAATTATCCTTGGCTGCAGAGTGAGACAGAAGCCAGCCTGGGCTAGATGGAGCCCTGTCTCAAAAAACAAAACACACACACACACACACACACACACACACACACACACACACACACACACACATTTTTGAGTCGATGGTTTCTTCCATAATTCAACTATCTTCACGGGATGCAAGTGTGAGGACTGTGTCGTCTCTGCCCCTCCCCCAACCAGCAGAGGCCAGTCTATGACTTTTAAAGATGCTCCGCTGAAGGGCAGGTGAGTCGGTGATAAGCAGGTGGTTACCTGTTCTCATTTATTCTGCAGCCTCAGGTTAGTGGCTGGCGTCTCCCCTTCTACCTCTATGGGGCGCCAATGTGCTCTTCCAATTGTCTGCTTAGTGTTTAGTGAAGGAAGAGACACCCAGGCGCAGATCTGCCCCAGCCTCCCTTTCAGGATGGGCTCTGGATTCCCTCTCCCTGCATGGTTCCAACATGATCTAGGAACGCTCCCCTTCCAATATATCCCACTGCCTCAAGAAATGTTCAATGGACCACCACACTACAGGACCCAGAACCGACAGTCCCAGCACACCTCGGGCAGAAAGCCTTTTCTCCAGCTCCTACCAAGGCCCGCTTTCCCAAGCCCTCATTTCCTGTCGCCGGGATGACATCTTTCTTAGAAGGCTAACAATGGACATTTCATTTCCTGTTGTGAAAACCCCACTCCCATCCATAAGGGTGTGCTCTGGCCCCCGTGACCCAAGCAATACAATCGCAAAGCCGTTCCACATTGCTCCACAGCTCAGAATCTTAATCTACGGATCTTTAAATCTTCTCTATCTCTTATGGGACAAAGCAGAATATCAATTAATCAGCCAACCAATTTCTCTTTTTAGCATCAATCAGATGGTTTGATGATTGTATCCATGGGTCCACGTCTCTGGACTGTGAACTCTTGGGGAGGGAAGCAGGAGGGAATTCATTTCTGCATTCCCAGTGCCAGCCCTAACCTGGCACATAGAAATACTGTCCAGAGGATAAGATGTACAAATATGATGGCTGTTTTCTTTCAAAGGTTGTGAATTCCATATGTGTGTGCAGAATTTGCCTGTTCATTTCTGTCTCTGCCAAAGTACACACTACTAGCCTATGGTAGAGAGGCTCACAAGAGGGCAAGCCACAAAGTTTCATTGGATGGAGGATTAAATGGATGGATGGATAGATAGATGGATGGATGATGAGCTACATGGTTGTATAATTGCATGTGTATGGATGCATGCTTAGGTGGTCCTTAACCTGGGAGGTTGGGGACCAGGAAGAAAAAAAAATTGCTTAATCTCAGGCCCAGCTTCAGTTCCTATGAGACCAGACAATCCTATGGTTCCTATCCTTGACTTCCTAAGACAATTTTTTTTTGTATCTTTACAATAATCTCCCTTCTGTTTGAGTGGATCTGTTTCTCCTACATAGACGTCTTTAACTCAGATGGGCCCTCTGCCAGGAAGGGGAGGGATGAAGAGGAACTGATACCCATGCCTTGCTTGTTCTTTAAATGTGCTAGAAAACATGGTACATTTGTTCTCTCTCAAGGTCTTCCTCAAGTCCTAACGACAGGCGAGGCTGGGTATCAGAATGGCGCTGATTTCTTTGGCTTAGTGAGCCTGTTCTGGGTGTTCGGGCCTCTGCAAAATGTTGGGCAGACTTTCACGAACAAAGGGACTGCCGCAAGCTGCCGTGGTAGCAGTCTACCAGTTCCTGGCATCCCCGCAGCAGACAAGTCACTGCCAGTCTTAGGCTGTCTTAGTTACCTCTCTGTGGCTATGATGGAACACCATGACCAAGGCCACTTATGGAAGGAAGAGTTCATTTGGCGCTCAGGATTCCAGAGGGTTGGAACGCCAGAGCGGAGGTAAGGAGGCAGGTGTCTGAGCAGCAGCTGAGAGCTCACATCTTGATCCACAAGTGGGAGGCAGAAAGACTGCACCTGGGAAGCTAGGAGGCTTTTGAAGCTCCAAGCCAGTTATGCACCTCCTCCAACAAGACCAGACTCCCTAATCCTTCTCAAACAGTTCCGCTAACTAGGGCCCAAGAAGTCAAACATGCTAGCCTATGGGAACATTCTTATTCAAATCATCACACTGCCTACAGAGGGCCTCAATGGTCCATCTAGATTACATGAACGTGGAAGAAAATTAAACCCTATTTTAACACACTTTGAGCGTATGTGACTTTCCCAAGGTCACCACTATAATCCTCCTCTACAGGAAGTCTCATCTTCCCAGTGGGTTAGTAGGTTTTAAGTCGTCAATTCTAATGCAAAATCATACACCCTGTGCCAGCTTCCACGCAGAGAACACAGTGCCGTACCATCATTCCTCTGAAGATGGGTTCGCACCCTCTGCTATACGCTCTTCTCAGAAATTTCACCTCCATTTTGCATGCTTCAGTCCAGCCTGCAACTCCTGGTCAGCCTCTGGGCCAATGTTCATTTCCTGCTCTCTCTTTTGGAACTAACCCCTCCTTCCTGGTCCCCCGCCTCCACCCAGTGCAAGGTAAAACATCTGCCTTGTGTCTCGGTGTGTCGGACGGTCCTGGTGTGATCTGACCTCTTCTTTAGGATGAGGAGTTCCCGGGGGACAGAGAGGGGTTCTCCCAGGGCTCTGTACATAGTAGACAACACAGAATGTTTAGTATGGATAGCTAGGCAGTGATTTTTTTTATGATACTGTAGATATAGAAGAGTTTATGACCTAGTAAATGGTCATAGATTACTGATACCATTTTTCAAAGGCAGATCCCGAAATGCAAGTACTGTATGACGCGACATTTTCCTGAAACATACACAGAGAAGAACGGGGAGCTGTGTTTGTGTCTGACGCTCATTCATCGCAGCAGGATTTGGGGGTGACTCTGACATTTTTCTCTCGGCATATTTATATTCCTAAATGTTCCAGAATGAGCTTGTACTATTTTAGGATTGGTAAGAAAGAGACACTATTTAAAAATAAATAAGCAAATGTTTGTTCAGTGAATGAAAAGTGTGCGGCTCTGCGTGCTAGCAGGCATGTTGCTTTGGAGCTGGGACTGCAGAAGAAGTCACCCACGGTTAGCCAGAGTCTGGCTCACCACCCAGCCATTGGCACCCGGCCTCCAGGGGGTTCTAACTACAGAACAGTTCCCGAAAGGTTAGCCGAGGACTCAGGATCACCGGTGACTTAGTAGGTGCCATAGTGGCCCTGCCTCTACAGACAGCAATGATCACCACACTTTACAATTGACAACATTTTTTGACATACATATTCCTATTTGATCCTTACAATCCTGCAGCCAACGTAGGAAGTGGGGCCAAAGAAACTAACTGATGAGACATGGGCCACGGTCACACAGGCAGCGAAGGGTAGAGCCTGCCTTCTACTACCAGATCCCCTTCCGGTCAGCAGGCACCCGCCAGGTCAAAGTGCCCACATTGCTGAATGCACCAGGGTGATTGAGTCTTCAGGAAAGCGGCGAAGGAGGCACGCTCACGGGCTACTCCAGATTCCGTTCAGGGGCAAGTCCTGCGCGAGGGAGCAAAAATCTATGCTGTGCTTGGCTCGGGGATGCTGTTGTCACGTGTTCCGCCTCTGCATTCTGGACTCCGTCATCTGGCCTCAAGCAAGGTTGATGGATGCCATGCCTGTCCGAGATGCAGCCAACACCGTGACCCAGAGACAGAGTCCGTCTCTTTTGGAGCGGAATCAGGTCTGGGCTAGCCAAAGCCACTCAAGGCTCTAATTTCTGAAAAACAAAAACAAAAAACCCTCTCTGATCTCCAAGCGCACACAGCCCCTCAGAAAACATCGCCTTTGCTGCTACAATCTCACCTAGAAGCCGATTCATCGCCCGATCTGTTCTTTCTCCCACAGACCTCGTGCAGCTCTTTTGAGAGGCATCTAAAAATTAATTACACTTTCTTTATAAAATATAATTATGATAAGAAAAACAAAATACAAAGTACTAGGGAATATATTAAATATTGAGTTTGCATAGAACATCCAAATAAAAACCCTTTCCAATGTTTTAATGAGAAACGTCAATTGCCTCTGGAAGAATATTTTTTAATATCAGGTTTTATACTGGAAATGATTACCTAATTGATCAAATGACTCCACAGAAACAATCAAAACATTAAGGAGGCTCTTTTCAAATTCTCGGTAGCCGCTCTCTCTGAGGAAGCCTGCTCTAAAGGTGATAGAGTACTTACAGTCATTTAAAACAAATATTTAACCCATGATTGAAATTATGCTTACAGAAGAAACAACTTTTCTTAGCGACAAAAAAAAATAACACTGGAATTTATTGTGCTAAAGCAAAGGCGTGCATAAAGTATTTCAAAACCCCACTAGAGTGCTAGGCTGCCGCTGAGGCCTAGGGCGGTAGCTCAGCTGGTAAGGCAGTTAGGGGATTTGCAACCACGAGGCATTAGTTTGATCCCCAGAACCCTGCCAAGCATGGCACCGAGGCTTGTAATGGCCGCCCTGGCTCAGGTTTGTAATGCTACAACCAGAGCAGTCAAGAGGATCCCCAGGGACCTCGTCTTCAGCACGGACACTTTGTGCTCTGCCAATCACAGCAACATGTGACCCAGTGGAGGGCAGTCTCAGGGTTCTGGAGTGTGTTCCGCGGTAACTCTCCACCCGTCTCCAGCCCAAGAGTCCCAGAAATCCCAGGGGCCCCAAGGGAACGCTTCAGCTTGGAGAGGTAGTCAAGAAAGGGGGCTCAGCCAGCTTTGTCACAGAGGTGCAGGGCGCTAACTGGGAGAAGGGAACCTCAGTGGCTCACATACACACACACACACACACACACACACACACACACACACACACACACACAATGGTGGCTGGAGCCAGATAAGACCTGAAAACCTTTCTCCATTTTCCTGGGTCTCCAGTGACCCTTTAGGTGACTTGAAGGACCAGGCCTAGCCACCGAGAAGGCAGCAAGAGCAGGAATGTGAGGGGCCGCTGAGACGGTGAACGAGGATGTGGGGAAATCAGTAGGAAAATACAGACAGCTGCAGGGAGAGGACAGGACCCACAGGGAGAGAGACCTAGAGAGAGAGGTGGAAATGGACAGAAACTGGAAAGACCTGATGGGACCAGAGTGGTGTAGGGGATGTACGCTGATGCAAAGAACCTAGCGGGGTGAGCAAGACGGAGGGGGTGCGGGGACCCGGGCGGCAGGCAGGCGAGTCTGGGCGGCCGCTGCTCAAACACAGGCGCGGGCGCCCTTTGGAGAAGTCGCGCTTGGCGGAAACGCTAACTCCGCAGGCAAGAGCAAATGTAAAGAGCCCTGAGAGCACTTTGTGCAAATATCAGGCCGGGAAGTGCTGCGCCCGCGGAGCTGCCGGGCACCTCGGCTCCCCCGCGCCCTCGGCTGCGCGCTAATTCACTTTGCCGTCACCTCCCCGGGTGGGGGCGGCCGGGCGCGGGCGGCTGGAGCACTCCGAGGGCGCGGGGCGGTTTGCGGGGCTCTGGGGCCGCGGCCCTGCCTAATGGAGCAAAAGACAGATCAGCAGAAGCCCGGCAGGTGCGGCGGGAGGGCGAGCACCGCCAGCGGTGAAGTCAGAGCCCAGAGCTCCAGGGAGGACTGAGAGTGTGTGTGTGGACCTGCCCTTGAATTTGGGGCTCCCACCTGTACGTCTCAGCAAGACCTCCTTCCTGAACCTCAGAGAAAAAAGGGTGAGGGAGAAACGGGAAGGGATGCGGGAGAAGAATGAGGTCCCTAAATGCCCCATGGCAGTTAACCCTTTACTACCGTGTAAGTGCATGACATGTTATAAAGACCTGACTGAGGTTTGCTTGATAATCTCTTAACAAGACCACGTGTGTCCACCTTATAGATTAGATGACTAAGACTCAGAGAAAGCCAGTCACCTATTCAAGGACACACAGACGGCAGGCGGTAGATGAACTCTCACAATCTAGCTCCAGAATCCACCCTCCCTCCAGCTCTTTTACAGGGGCCATTTTAGGAAGGCATGCCGTTTACTTGGAAGGGAAGGGGCAGCTCACAACTCTGGGACTTCAAGCGTATCCCAGGGTCAGGATGTCCCAAAATCAGGTAGTGAAGCCTCAAGACACCAACGGGGTCAGCAGAAAACCTGAGTGTGGATTCAGGTGACTCCAGGTCGGTGTGGAGTTCTGTCTCCTGTCACGGAGCTATTAACCATTCCCACAGGGTGATTGTAAAGACTTGGTTAGGAAAAGTCCCCAAGGGGCCTGGCCCACGATCAGTCTCATTAAATTTTCACCAAGTGTGTGCTTGCTGCTCTCACAGAGAACAGGGTTTAGTTCCCAGCACCCATGTCTCATGACTCATAACTGCCTGGAACTCCAGTTCCAGGGGGTACCACGCCCTCTTCTGGCCTCTGAGGGCCCCCATACATTCCAACAGCCCACACACATGTATGAAAATAAAATAAACCTTACAAAAGTAACTATGCTGGGGCTGGAGATGCAGCTCAGTTGGTAGAGTGCTTGTTTAGCGAGCAGGAAACCCTGAACTCAGTCATCAACAGTGGTATAAACTCCATGTGACCGTGTATGACTCTAATCCCAGCACTGGAGCCACAGAGGCAAGAGGATCAGACGCTCAAGGTTATCCAGACTGCATCTCAAGTTTTCGGTTAGCCTTGGCTAAGTGAGGCTCTCTTGCTGGGTTCTCACAAAATGATGCCAAAGCCAGAGATCTCAACCGTAATGTGAGTTTGCAGGACAGGAGGGCTGACGAGGGAATAACATACTCCAGGTTTGCATTAGTATAGGAAGGACCCGACTCCAGTGTGACAAGTGGCTCATCCAGAGAGCTAGCCTAGATAAGTGCCATGGAAAGACCTCTCTGAAAAGGGGAGACTGATGCTGAGAGCTGAGGTGAAGCCAACTGTGAATTCATCCGGGAGTGAGCACAGCCAATGCAAAGGAGCCCGGGCGGGAACGAGCTTGGCAGGCAAAGGACGGAAAATGGGGATCACGGTGACACAAAGGGGCTTCAGAGGCGGTGAAAGCCATCGGAAGGCGCACATGAGATTGAAGGACAGGGGGCATGAGCTAGTTTCTTGCCTATCCCCACCTTGAGATACGGCCTTGAGATGAAGCCTAAACTGGTCTCAAACTAAAGATTGTCCTTGTCTCAGTGCAGGGAGATTAGATCACGTGGGTGTGTCACTACACCAGGCTCTATTTATATTCCAAAAAATAGTATGCTGGCTGCCACACGGAGATTGGAGGGGAACAGGAAGTTATTAGAGTCTTCCCAGCCTGGGCACACCTTTAATCCCAGTACTCAGGAGTCGGAGGCAGGCAGATCTTTATGAGTTCGAGGCCAGCCTGGTCTACAGAGTGAGTTCCAGGACAGCCAGGGCTACACAGAGAAACCCTGTCTCCAAAAAGAAAAAAGAAAAAAAAATCAAAACCAAAAACAATTAAAAAACAAAACAAGAGAGAGTCTTTCATGGCTTGAACTAAAAAGAGATGGGAAACCAAAAGGCATGGGAAATATTTCCTTATTATATAGACATTGGCTGCTATGTGCCTTCCAATCAGTGGCATTTCTGTCTGGTCTCTAATTCCCTTCACAGCTAGTGAATGAACAGACTTGGCGGGTTCCATTCAGGACACAGGATGAGAGACTTCTTTAACTAAATTCCCTGTCCTGTCACTTCCTGATCCAAGTTGGGGGTTCAGGCTGGCTTGCTGTCCTGTCAAGGTCACATACAGTTCAAATGAGGAAAGGTGAATGCTGATCTAAGAGCCAGAATTCAGGGTCTCTGCGATGCTGGTGACCTCTTTTCTATCCTTCTCTTAGCCACTGGGTTAGGCCTGTGAGGATAGAAGAAACTGACAGCTGGGTTCACTTCCTCCAAGGTGGAACATTCTAGAGCTCTGGCCACTCTAGAAATCTCAGAACGAAGCGGGGATTATTCTGTTGTGTTTCTTTAAGCATTTGTTGTTGAAATGGAAGTTACAATTCAAGCTAATTTGAATAACAGAATCATAGGAAAAACACCCCCTAACCACAAAAATGAATATTCAACATTCCCACCTTATCTTCTCTGCTTTGTAGGGCTGTTTCTCAGCTGCATATTAAACGGCCCCTTCATGGGAAGCTGGCAGAGTGCTGGTTTTGCAAGACAGAATGCTGCTGGGCCAAGGTGCTAAATTCAGAACATAAGTCATCCCGGGCTCCCAGAATTTCAAGGATCTTACAGGGACAGGCCTGGAGCCAAAGGAGAGGTGGGAGGACTGGGGAACGTTTGCATGGGGTGTCATGAGTGAGAACGGAGTGTTCCCAGGGAGTGCTCACAAGCCCGCTCAGAAGGTGACAAGCTGTCCCGGTAGGGTGCAGTTAGGCTCATGCTCCAGGGGTGCCCTCCAAGGGAGGAGGTGCTGACTCCTGCAATCCCCAGTGGTGTCCTCACCACCGCAGCACAGACACCCTCTAGAGTGTCTACCGCTCTGCAGCCACAGAATTAAGCAACCACAGACTAAATGGACTCTGGAAAAAGTACTGCATCTATGTCCAACTTGTACAGACTTTGGAGGAGGGGGGTTGTTATTCTCTTAACCATTTACCTAATATTTACATTGCATCTATATTGTGCTAAGTATCACAAGCAATCTAGACATGGTTTCAAGTATTCAAAGAGACAATGTGAAGGCAGGGGATGCAACTCTGTTGGGAGAACGCTTGCCCGGCATGCACAAAGCCCTGGGTCCAATTCTCAGCACTGCACAAAAACTATGTGGCGACACACACATACCTGTAATCCCAGCACTGGAGAGATGGATGCAGGAGGTCACGGGTTCAAGGCCCTATGCGGCTACATAGCAAGTCTGAAGTTAGCCTGGGCTACTTGAGACCCTGTCTTTAAAAACAAGTAAAGAAAGAAAAGAAAGGGGTGGGGGAGTGATGGAAATAAAAAAAATTAAATGATTCTTTAAAAAAAAAAGATGAGGGCTTTCAAGATGACTCAGGGGCTAAAAGATGCTTGTCATGAACACCTGATGGCGTGAGTTCAATTCCCAGGACCTACACAGTGGAAGAAGAGAACTGACCTTCACAAGTTGTTCTCTAACTTCGCAACACATGTATTATGGCACATATGTATGCCTGTACACACACACATACACACACAAATGTAAAAACTTTAAAAAAGGAAAAGCCTTAAAAATACAGGATATTCAAAAGTTAGATGCAAATCATCGTTCTATATAAGGGAGTTGCGCACTAGCAGATTTTGGTGTCCTCAGAGAGTCTAGGAACAAATGCCCCTAAGGGACCACTGAATTGTATGACTAGAGACTTCACTTGAGAGATTACACAAGTTGTGCTTATACTGAAAACAGTGTTCCCTGGATTCTACTGAAACCCGTAGGTGCCCATGGCTTCTAACCAGGTAGACCCACATCCCCGGCTGTGCACAGCAAACATGCCACAGCATGCACCCTGTGTTCCCTGCCCACAATCCTTCCCTTGGCCTGGCTGTGCATGCCCTCCAGAGCCCCTCTCCCTGTCACCTCTGCTTGCATTTCCTGGTGACACTCACCGCCACCAAGCTCCCCCAGGACTTTGTGTCTTCTGCCAGATTAGATCAGAGATCCCCCCAAGGGAAAATCTGCACCTGCCACATGTGACCAGACCCAGCAAGAAGTCAGGGCCAGCCCAAGCTTATCAATGCACCAGAGACAAAGCATCTTTGGCTTGAGACAGGTAGGAAACAAACACAAACAAGTGAAAAAGCCTTAAGTGAATCATAAATACACTGGGAGAGAAAAGTCAGAATCTCAAGCTATCTTGCTGGATCAGTGGGTTTAATCCAGCAAGAAGGTGTGTGTGTGTGTGTGTGTGTGTGTGTGTGTGTGTGTCTTCGCGTGTGTATGTGTCTGTGTATGTGTGTGTGTCTGTGTGAGTCTATGTGTGTGTCTGTGTGTGTGTTTATATCTGTGTGTGTTTGTATGTGTGCGTCTGTGTGTGTTTGTATGTGTGTGTCTGTGCATGTGTGTGTGTCTGTATATGTGTGTCTGTATGTGTATGTATGTGTGTGTCTGTGCGTGTGTGTGTCTGTGTGTTTGTGTCTGTGTGTGTTTGTATGTGTCTGTGCATGTGTGTGTTTCTGTGTGTAAGTATGTGTGTGTATGTCTGTGTATGTGTGTCTGTGTGTATGTATGTGTGTATCTGTGCGTGTGTGCGTGTGTGTGTGTGTGTGTGTGTGTATACGCGGAGGCTGGGGGACAACTTCTAGCATCATTTCCCAGCTGCCATCCAACTTTCCCATTTTTGTATTTTTCAGACAGGTTTGGAGCTAGCATAACACGATTAGTCAGGATGACCAGAAAGCTCTAGAGATCTGTCTGAATCACCTCCCCAGCCCTGGGATTACAAGTGAATGCCACCACACCTGGCTTTTTTATGCTCTCTGAGGATCAAACTCTGGTCCTTATGCTAGCAAGGCAATCACTTAACTGACTGAGCTGTGTCCTCAGTCCCATAAGAGACTTTAAGAGAAAGAAATGCCCTGCACTTACATTTTAAACCCAGAATAAGATCGAGGGGTGAGGAGACAGAGAGAACCAGCGGGCAACCCCTTTACAGAAAAGGAAATCCTGGTGTTGCCACCGGTGGCAGCAGGGCCAAGGGCTGCCATAGGAGCCAATCTCTGTTTAGGTAGGATTCATGAAGGCATTATTGCTGCAACAAGAGGACTTTGTGGAGGGAACATTACGACAAATTCCAGCGTCTCTGTGTCACGTAAAGAGCCCTTCAAGGGAATAGGATAAACACGCGCAGAAGCTCCGGCTTTGGCTCTCCAGGGACTGAACAAGAGGAGTAGACATTTCCTATGGGGCAAAGGAGGCTGATGTTGGAAGACAGTGAAGTCAACACTGAGTCAAGCCCGTCCACAGACGGATGGTGATGTTTCAGGTAAATGTACACAGCCCGATCCTGGTCCTGAAGGGCTGAGCATCACAGAATCTTCTGCTCTGTCAGCCCCTTGCCCTGCCGTCCTCCTCCCCTCTCTCCAGCCATTCTAGCCTCTCTCTCTCTCTCTCTCTCTCTCTCTCTCTCTCTCTCTCTCACACACACACACACACACACACACCTCTACACCTTTGCTCTTGCATTCCTGAAACTTGGAAAGCAGCTCCCACTGGCACGCCATCTTTTCTTTCTTCAATGCAATCACCCAGAGGACCACATCCCAGTGCCCGTTCCGTCTAGTCTGTTTATTGTCTGTTTCTCTCACGCTAAGGCAAAGTCCCTGAGAGCAGGGCTGTGGCCTGAGTCTGTCCTGCATGCCCAGTGCCTGAAAGGGCCTGTCACACAACAGGTGATCTTTAAATTATTGCCTGGCAGTGAAGTGAAATATTTATTTTTTACTACAGCTCTTGCTTAATGTTTTTCCTGCAAAAGTGGTATGTCTAGGGTTCTAGTGAAGAAAGGCCCGTCACCAATGACATGTTCAGTGGGAAGGTCATAGAGATGAAAAAGGGGAGGGGACCCACCCTAGTTAGGCACTTGTTTCACCTGCTAGAAGCTTCTTATCTCTCGCTTCATTGACTGTCCGCTGCAGGGGTATAAAATAAGGGTGGTGGTTTAAAGTTCATATATTTTAGTGCCTGGCCCCTACTTGGTAGAACTGTTTGGGAAGGATTAGGAGGTGGGGCCTTCTTGGAAGAAATGTGTCACTGGGGGCCGGGCTTCAAGGTTTCCACACCATTCCCAGTTAGCTCACTCTGCCTCATGCCCAGGGATCCAGAGAATGAGCTCTCAGCTGCTGTTCCAGCACTCGCCTGCCTGCCCGCGGCCATGCTTCCTGTCATGATCATCACAGACCCTCTAACCCACTTGAACCGTGAGCCCCAAATTAAAAAGCTTTCTTTCATAATTTGCCTTGGTCACAGTGTCTTATCACAGCAATAGAAACGCAACTAAGACAGCAGGATTTACTCTCCTCAAGTTTAAAAGGTCAAAGAGGCACATAACATTAGAGTCCGCTGGCTGCACACAGTAGCTGCTACTTGCTAATGTAGGCAAAGAGGGGACTCAGGGAAGAAGACAGCGGTGCACAGGATTGACAGTAGTAGGTCCACAGAATGGAAAGAAAGGGTGAGAGCTGGATTTCAGAAAGGAGACACAGACTGGGGGTGTGCCTCCACCATGAAAGTGCTTGCTGTCTTGCACATGTGAAGTCCTGAGTTTGATCCCCAGCATCACCTAAACCGACCATGGCATGCAAGCCTGTGATTCCAGCGTCAGGGCACTGGAGGATGGTAAACTCAAGGTCAAGGCCAGGCAGAGCCACCTGAGACCCTCTTTCTCTCTCTGTCACACACACACACACACACACACACACACACACACTGGCTGCTCTTTCAGAGGAGCTGGGTTTAATTCCCAGCATCCACATGGCAGCCCACACCTGTCTATAACTCCAGCTCCAGGGTTTCTGACATCCTCATACAGACACGCATGCAGGCAAATACAAGTGAACATAATACACAAATAAATTTCTAAAAAATGTGCAAGATACATCAGAGAGAGATCCAAGGTGTGACATGAATGGCTCCCATGTCTTTCCACCTGGGGACCCTTTACTCCAGGTCCCAATCCCTTCCCTAGACTGGGTCTGATTGGTCAGAGTTGAATCATGTGCCCCATCTGGGCCGGGACAAATGAGAACCTGCCAAACAGGTTTAGAATGGCGCTGAGGGAGTGGAGGCAAAGTTACCAGGCAAACTGGAAAGGCACTGGACAGGCTAAAACAAGAGCAGGTCACTTTGGGAGTCGTCAGACTGCATCCTGGGTCTGACCCTCTGGTTAGGCAGAAGCTCCGAAAGGCCAAGGGCTCGGCCTGCGGACACACAGAGGCAGACCCGGCCATGGCAGATTGGCCTCCAGCTCCAGTCATGGGGAGAAAGTCAGACCCCATTAGTGTGGAACACGGAGCCTTTGCCTTCCCGACAGCCCTCCAGCTGCTGAACTTGTTCTTGTTCTTGCTTGGAGGTCTCAGCCCCACCACGGATTTTGACAATAGCTTCAGAACCCAGGCCTTAAGATTCGCCCTCCCATCAAGGCTTTCTGAACTTCTGTAGCCTCAACTCTGATGGCCACCGGATCTCCAGTGAGAGCTCGGATCGCCAGCTTCAGGAAGTGGCTGTCATAACTCATTTCTTTCCATGTCCGTTATGAAGCCCTCCTGGGTGGTCTAATCCGCAGATACATGCCCGTTTCACCTCTACTAGAAGCCTTTAAAAAATGAAATTAGACATGTTTTTGAGGCAAAATCTCTCACAGTTAACTCCCTGGTTCGGCACAAATTCTCTTAGCATTCGTGACCAAAGGAGATTCCTCCCAACCACTTCCTGTCAGCTCCTCTGAGCTGTCAGCTTTGATTACTCCCTTCCAGGTGCTGTGCCTTGTCTGATACGAAAGGAATAATAAATACCTCCTTTCTCTTTTCTGAATATAGGGCTCCAGCAATTTTTGGTTTCTATCTAACACAAACTTTTCAGAGAAAAGGAAAAAAAAACCACCAAGGCAGCAAATAGCAGTTTCCATAAATCGCCGGGGGATGGATGGACCATTTCAAGGCAGTGACCCAGAAACCAGAAGGCTAGCCAACATGTGCTGAGCCTGCTGTATGCCAGGCTTCCCCCTTCCCTTGCCGGGCCTTTGGGATCCGGGCTTTCTACCCAGAAGCCTACCTCAGTAATGTCAGCAGCAGGAGACTGAACCCCCACTGACTATGTCTCCTCCAGAATCTAGAATGTGTCTGGCACACCACAGGCACTCCAGAAATAGCTACTGGACAAAAAAATGAATAAATGGAGAATGGATAAGTGAGCAAACTCCTTATGTTCATAAATGTTCTAAACTCCAGCATATGAACATGTCCGGGTTGTGTTACATTTAAATGCTGTAGGGTGCATGTGGAGGTCAGAGGATAAGTTAAGGAAATTAGTTCTCTCTTTCCATCATGTGAGTTCCAGGGATTGAACTCGGACCATCAAGTACTTTTACCTGCTAAGCCATCTTGCCAGCCCAATAGGTCAAGATTCTAGGATAGTGAAGGTGTAATGTTAAAACGGCGCTGTTCCCCTAATGGCGGCAGTGGGCTGTGGGCACGAGACCACAGCAGACCACGTAGGCAGCCAGTTCCAGGCAGGGAGCCCCCAAGTGGTGGGTGAGAGATCTAGACAGATAGGCACGCCATGTAGAGTGAGGTTGGATATTTATTTAGTGGGTTATGGAGAGGAAAGAGGGGAAGGGGAGAAGGGGAAAGAGCAGAGAGGCGGGGTGGGGGGAGCCACAGCAGCAGCTACTTCTTTGGGAGAGAGCCAAAAAAGAAGGGACTCAGAGGCTGGAAGCTGAAGGGAGTGAGCGTGGCTTGTCTCTTAAAGGGACAGGACAGACCATTCCAGAGGTATATAGTCAGTGATTTTCAAATGTGGAATATAGGGCCTCGGGAGCTGGCTCAGTTGTTAAAACACTTGCTACCAAAGTGTGAGGACCAGGTTTCAGATGCCCAGAACCCACATAAATGCCAAATGGGCATGGCTACTCACCTGAGGTGCCAACACTGGGAAGGCAGAGCCAGTGAACCCCAGAAGCAAGCTGGCTATTGAACTCTGGGTTCAACTGAGAGACTCTGCCCCAATGAATAAGGTGGAGAGTGATGGAGGCCTAGTATCTACCTCCACATGCACATATACACATGAGAGCAGACACACGTATACATACACACACACACACACACACACACACACACACGCACATACACACATACAAAAGAAAAGAAAAAAATGTAGGCTGTGCTTGCTTTCACCTCTCCTTCCTCCTTTCTCAGGAACTTCCTTCTCCCCCTTCCCATTGCCTTTCTTTTCATGCTCGCATTTCTTAGGGTTCTGTCCTTGCTCTGCTGTTCTTCCGACTCTGCAGAGAATGCTCCAAGAGCACACACATCCACTCCCACACTTTCAACTTCCATCGCCACACAGATGCAGGAAGCCGAAAGCTGAGAGGGGGAAAAAAAAAAGAAAAACAAAAACAAAACCACAGCTGACATTGTTGAGTTGGGGGTCCTCAGGCACCTCAAACCCTAGCAAGCTGAAGGTGAGGCAGAATGGCAGATTGAAATTTCAATTTGCATTTTATTTTCCCTCCTGTAGGAAAACCAGCAAAAAAGGTATGTTTTATTCTGGGACGGTTTTTTTTGTTTATTTTTCTCTTCACAGTTCTCAGATACCACCCCCCAGGCCTTCTTGCCTCAGGGACGTGTGTGTGGGTAGGTTGAACACTCAAGAAGAAACAGCCTGGCTCTGGCCTTCAGCAACAAAACCAGTGAGATGATTCTGGATCAGCCAGCATCTGTTCCAAACACTGCTGACATTTTTCAGTAGGGGCTGGGAGTTCTGGCGGACCGTGCTGTGTGTTGTAGAACAGCTAACAACATTGGTCTCTAATAATAATCAAAAGGCTGTAATAATCAAAAGGGCCAGGCTCTCCTCCGAGAGCTGTTTGGCCCTGATTAAGAATCATCCTGCTAAAATATCCTCTGAAGGAAAGAGGCATAGCCCCATGGGAAATGCTTACGGTAGGAACTGGACAGCCTCCCCTACAAGGGGAGAGAGGATTCCAGGAGTCTCTTTCAGGAATGTTCCTGTTTGACACTGTCCCCAGTCTTTCCAAGGCGGCATCGATGTACAGAAGAGGGTCTTGGTCTCCCAAAGGCACTGGGTTGTGCCTCCTTTTTACCTTCCATGCCTGGTCACAGGCTTCCTCACCTTTCCCATCGGAGTCTACGGACGGGACTGACTGTCTACCCTTGTCCTCATTCCATGCACTGGGGCTGTTCTTTGCTGCCCCCTTGACATCAGGAGGCCTTACAGCAGCCACAAGATTCTAGAAAACTTGATTTTGAATAGTAAGTAACTTCTGATAGACTGCCTGAAGTGTCTCCCTTGCCCCCACCAAAACCTTTAGGCCTTACGGACCAAACCTCCAGTAAAGGCTGACACCCAGCCAGGCATGGTGACACACGCCTTCAATCCCAGCACTTGGAAGGCAGAGGCAGGCGGATCTCTGTGAGTTTGAGGCCAGTCTGGTCTGCAGAGACAGTGCCAGGATAGAGTTACACAGAGAAACCCTGTCTCAAAAAACTAAAATTAAAAAACGACTGTCACTTTTCTAGAAAGGTGCACTCTACCGAGGACAAAAACATGGACATTTTTCAACAACTGATTATTTCAATTCCATCATCTTCAAGACAATCCAGGCTCTACGGAAGCTTGAGTTTCTCTGAGTCCTTATGAGAAAGTGACATTGTCCAGATTCATCAGCACCACCCCGTGGCTCCTCCCGCAGCCGCTGACAGCTGACTGTGCTCCAGAGGCTCCGGCAGCTTTTCCTCCATCTGGTGAGTGCTTCTGCAGAGACACGCGAGGCCCTCTCTTCACTCCTCTCTGCCAGGTAACTCCAGTCATTATCAACAACCCGGAAGGGCTCTCCTATGCTCCTGCCGAGCTAGCTCAGGCACCAGCAGCTTGGCACGCAGTGTCTCCATTATTCATAGTTTGCCCAAGGCCTTATGATGCACACACAACCTGAAGAAACACCATGTGTTACTTCTTCAATATTCTCCCTTCAAATGCATTCTGTTGAGCCTGGTATAGCAGTTCCTTCCTGTCATTCTAGCCTGGGGGAGGCTAAGTCGGGGAGGGTACCAGAAATGCCAGGCCAGCCTGGGCTACAGAAGGAGTTCCAGGGCAGTTTGAATTATACTGTGAAACCTGATCTAAAATAGAATAGAATAAAATAAAATAAAGTATTTTTGTTGTTGTTAGAAGGAATTCTTCTAGAATGTATTCTCATGTAGCTTTTATTCACAGCCCACTCTTGAAAGGCAAACGCCTTCCCTATGCTTAGAGGCTTCTGTATCAACTTCTCTGCGCGGTCCTTATTAATGAGATCACCAAAGTCCCAACAGGTTCATCCCAAGCTGTTCTCAGCCTGTGCATATCGGATACCCTGCATATTAGATATTTACACTACAATTCATAACAGTAGCAAAATTACAGTCATGAAGTAGCAATGAAATGTTTTTATGGTCAGGGGTCACCACAGCCTGAGGAATTAAAACGTAGCAGCATTAGGAAGGCTGAGAATAACTGGAGTAAGTGGAAAAGTGCTCCCCGCCACCCCATCCTCTCAGTTTCTAGAGGAATGGCAGACAATAAAAAGGGCCACGTTTGTCCAGTGGTAACCATTCCTGCCACCTGCACGCTGTGAAATATGTTGCACAGGGAATGTCTGAGGAGACAGACAGCCTACTGCTACTGCCTAGTCCCACAAAGGTAGGCTATTGCCAGAGTGGGGGAGATCTGGTCCCCTGGGTGGCCTAGCCGTTCCAAGCTGCTAAAGCAACACTGTCACCACCTCTCAATCCCTGTGCCTGGGGCACGGGTGCTTTCTGCACCTGGGCCATACAGGTCATGTCCTGGCAGACTTTTCAAAGCATTCACATGGGCCAAGTCCTGGTCACAGACCGCCTGAAACACAACAGCCATGCCTGAGTTTGCCATCCGCGTTCCTGTTTCCTGGACGCTTCGGCTTGTGGGTTGCTGACCCTGGAGACAAAGGCCTGGAGTTGACAGACTAGCAGCTTCAGGAGGCAGCCTTGGCTCCCAGGCAGGTTTGAACCTATGATTTCTTGGGCTTAACTTGCTCAAGCCTTGGGCAGAAAGCCACTCTTATTACTCATCCATTGTGCCCTAATCCCACCCACTGGTAGGCTCTGGGACCTCCCTGCCAGGGCTCCTGGAGCCTCACCCAGCTATCTTACCAGTGGGTAAAAATACAATAAAAAGGGTTTGGCCTTGATCTTGTTGCAAGGCTCTGGCCAGGCCCATCAGGGATCCCTAACTGCAGTCTCCACTGGGGTGCAGAGGCACTGCCTCATGAACTTTTTGTAACCTCCCCAGTTTCTTCTTCACTTAGCTAGATTACCCCTAATCTTTCCCGAGACACGTTTTATAAACCGAGTACAATCCAGGGACCTCACTGGCCAAAAGCCAGAGCTCGAATCAGCCTTCAGAAGTGTCTGCTGGCCACACCAAAGGCTTCCACTCTGGGGAAGTCTCCATGGACCCTGCACAGCGAACCCACAGAAGAGTTCGTTCCCCAGCCTTGGGCTGGTCTTCTTCCGGTTTTCTTCCCTCAATCTGCACCCTTCTTTCCCCCAGCTCCCTTTCAACAGTGAGGCTCCAGGTACCCGTGTGGCTGCTCCGTAGATAGACTGGTGAGTGAGGGTCCTAAGGACTTGGATGCTGCTTTTGTCTGCACTGATGAATGGGTTAGTATCAGCCAAGGGAAGGATCTCTCTCTCTCTCTCTCTCTCTCTCTCTCTCTCTCTCTCTCTCTCTCTCTCTGTGTGTGTGTGTGTGTGTGTGTGTGTGTGTGTGTGTGTGTACGCCTGTGCTTGCCTGTGGGGTCAGAGATCAAAGTCAAGGGTCTTCCTGGATCATCTCCACTCAATTTTTGAGACAGAGATCTCTCACTGAACTCAGAGATCATCAGTTTGGCTAAGCTGGCAGGCCAGTGAGCTCCGGGGATCTGCCTGTCTTCTGTCTGTCTCTCTCCTGCCTCCCAGTGCTGGGGTTAGAGGTGTGTGTCTCTGTGTGGGTTTTTATGTGGGCACTGGGAATCTGAACTTAGGCAGCAAGTACCTTATTGATGGAAACTTCTCCCCAGCCTAGTGTGTGTGTGTGTGTGTGTGTGTGTGTGTGTGTGTGTGTGTGTGTAATGTTCTACACAAAAGCAAACTTTCTTCAGAGCAGCCCCTCTGGGCTCAGTACATGTAGATTCTATCCTAGTGTCCCAGGCTGGTGAAGTAGGTGGCCAGCCTGGGCTTCTGCGGTGCAGCATAGTGGGCGTGCTGACCCTGAAGGACGCCATGGGAACGCTAAATGTAATCTAGGAGAAGGAGGCAAAGACATAGACAAGCTTCAGTGAAAGCACTCAAATCCTACAGGAACCTCACAGCTAAAGCAGTAAGCAGAAACCCATGCTACGGTGGCTTGCAGGGGTCTAAGGACTTAGGGGCTAAGATCTGGATGCTCACAGGGCCAGCACTGTGACCTCCAGCCTGTGCCAGGGAGAGGACACAGCTCACTAAAATGATCAAGGAAAGAGTCTTTCCATTGGCTCAAAGAGGTACCAGACAGATTCTTATAGTTAGAAAGAAATTTCCAGTCACTGAAAAATCAAAGTCCCAAGTGACCTGAAGTGTAGGGGTGACTTTCCATTCCCTTGGTGGCCCAGAGCCCCAGACTGCCTCCTCTCCACCACTCTCTGAGTGTCACACACACTAGGATTACCTGAGCCATTAAAGACATCTCACAATGCAGGAATCAACAGAACTAAATACCCATAGTGTCTTTATGCCAAAGAACAGCATTACACAACATTTCCAACGAGATCTAGCTACAGGCACAGATCTCTTTGGGGGGAAAAAAAAGAACCCACATTTTTTAGTAAAAAAGACAACCACAGGATTATAGTCACTTATTTTTCTACATGAACTTTATAATCAGCCCTATTTAGTTCTCCTGTCTACCCCCACAAGAACTATGGGCTCTTTTCTGAGAATACTGCCAAGCTTTGAAAGTACTGTAGGAAAAAAACAATCTTTGGAGAAACTGAAATCATCATGAGGTCAAATTTTCCCAAAGAAGAATCTAGCCAGGCATGGTAACACACACCTTTAATTCCAGCACTTGCAAGAAAGAGGCAGGAGGATCTCTGTGAGTTCTAGGTCAGACTGTGCTACAGAGTGAGACCCCCCCGTCTCCAAGAGTAGCAGCCATGGGAATAAGAACAGTGAGCATTATAATTTAGCTTATTTGTTTATGATTCTTACTGCATCTTTTACGGTGTTGATGGTGAAGGTTTGGGGTGCTGTTGTTTGGTATTTCTTCTTGTTTTTCACATATACCTTGAGTTTCTTGCTAAGCTTATTCCTAAGTATTTTATCTTTCTACTGGCTTTGTAAGCAAACCTCTTCCATTAGATCTCTGACTGATGGTGATTCCCAAATGTTCACTGTGACCATGGAATCTGGGTGAGTTCTCTGGTGGCTGACACTCATCCCTCCCACAATGTCATGTTTTCTCAATGCACAATCCTCCCACCCCGAAAGCCTGAGGTCCTATTATCCTCTTTACAAGGTTGGCATTTATAATTCCTTCCTCTTTCTTGTTACCTCCAGCACAATAGCAAATAATCGTTCCCGAAGTGGGAACTCTTCTAACTTTAGTAAGAAATATTCTAGAATTTCCCTATGACTTAGAATGCTGGGCTTTTGAATTCAGATGTTTTGTTTTTGTTTTTGTTTGTTTTTTGTTTTGCAATCTCAAGGGGAAAGGCTATCTACTCCTATTTTACTGGGTCTCCCATCCCCCACCCCCTCCCCACCGCTGATGCCCATTTTAATGAAATGCTATTTATATGTATTTTTTTGGTTGGCATATCACAGAATAGGGTTTGTGATTCTCATTTCCTAAACTTGACCATACTCGCCTCACCACACCCGTGCGCATGCCCCTCCCCCTTGCACTGCCAGTCCCCACCTTCCTTCAAGCTGTCCCCTGTTGGAGTGTGTTGATCTCATTTGGATATTATTGTGTGTACCACAGTGCACATTTTGGGGCCAGGCGACACTGTCTGGGAGTCAGTTCTCTCCTTCCAGGTTTCTGGGATGGAATTCAGGTCAAGTGTTTTTTCCCCACTAATCCAGCTGTCTAGCCTGGCTTGTTGAATCAGTAATTATTTCTTTTCATAAATTAAATTTTTTTGATATGATGAATCACTTTAAGTTCAATTGGTTCCTCCCTCCTTCCCTCTCTCCTTCTTTCCCTCTCTCCTTCCCTTTCCTTCCTTCCTTCCTTCCTTCCTTCCTTCCTTCCTTCCTTCCTTTCTTTTTTGAGAAATGCTCTCATGTAGCCCAGGCTGACCTCCAACCTGCTATGTAGCCAAGGATGACCTTGGACTCCTCATCCTTCTTCTCCTGCTTCCCTAGTGTTAGACTTAGCATCCTGAGCCACCAAGCCCTGTTTCACTGACTTCTGGTGTTAAACCATCCTTGCATCCAAGAATAAGTTCTCCTTGATTTATTAGATATTAAATGTATCTAATATTATTGGCAGTGTCTTCTTTAGAGATTTTAAATGGATGTTTGTATGAGAAACTAGCTTGACATCTCTTTTCAGGTTCAGCCTTTTCTAGAATTTGGTTCCTTTAACGGACTTATGATTTTCCCTTTTTGCCAATGTTCAACAGTAGCATAATGACATGGTAACACTGGGAATATTCTCTGAAGCAGATAAACTTCTGTGAAACTGCAGGCCTGGTCTCATGGTCATGAACAGGGACTGCATATGTGTACCTCTGTACGTCTGAAATTTCTCCCTCGTCTTCTTAGAAAGCCACCAGGGAAGGGGCAGGACAATGGCTCAGTTAACGTTTGCTTTGTAAGCACAAGGACCTGAGCTTGATCCTCAGAACGCATGTTTTTGGGGGCTGGGCATGGTGGCACACGCCTTTAACCCCAGGATTCGAGAGGCAGACGCCATCAATCTCTGTGAATTGGAGGCCTATAGTGGGGTTCTGTTTAAAACAAAACAAAGAAACAAACAAAAAATCCAACCAAACAAAAGCCAAGCGTGGTGATGCATGCTGGCAGTCTTGGACTGGACAGGTAAAGACAGGCAGGCTCCTGGGGTTCACTGTCCAGCCTGCCTCGTCTGTTTGGCAAGCTCCAGGCTAGTGAAAAATAAGGCAAACAGAGCCTGAAGGAGAACACTCAAGCGTGTCCTCTGGCCCTCACAAGTGCAAGCACACAGGTACACCTGTACACAGCTGCATACACACAAAAGAGCAAGGGTGCAAAGTCACCAGGCCAGGTGCAGGATAGTGTGCAACCACCTCCACAGGCGGGTCTCTAAACCCAGTCCCACTGAGTCTCCAGCTTCCTGGGATCAACTCCAGCATGAACCGCAGAGGGAGCCAACCAGATTCCACACCTATGTTTTGTTCTCATTCGTGGGGGGGGGGGTTGTGTATACATGCGGGTGTGGAGGCGAGAGGATGACCTCGGGTGTCTTCATCACACTCTGCGAAAGTGTTTCTCACTGATCTGGAACTTGAACCCACTAGGTTTAGCTGGCTGTCCAGGAGCCCCAGGATGCTGTCTCTTCCTCTCCACACCAGGCCACCAGGCCCTGTTGTTTTGCTGTTTCTTTAACACGGGTTCTGGGTTGGAATTCAGGTCCCTATGCTTGCAAGGTAAATATTGTACTGACTGAGACATTTTCTGAGCCCCTTCATTCTGAGTTCCAGCCTCAACTTCCCCTTGGGCACTTCCACGTCTCTCCCAACCCCATGCAGCACGGAGTTGTTGCTTTCTGATTTTGGGGGGTATTTTCTATCTTTGTAAATTATAGCCTAAAAGTGACACTTATACCATTTTTATATAAGGGGTAGGTTTATTGGGGTTTAATTTGTAGTTTTATGTATAGTTATTTTTGGTCTATGGATACTTAACAGAGAAATGGTCATAGGAATTTTCACTGAACAGACCTTGTTCTGTGTTTCATATAGAAGATACTTACATCTTACAGATGTATAGATATCCTATCTTATGAATACTATTATTTGGACCACAATTTGTTCATGCTTCTGTTTTATCCACTTAAACTGTCAAAAGAATAAAAGCAAACTTTCTCACTATTAGTCTATGTTACCCAGTTTTTCATCCCTATGATAAAGACTTGAGAGGAATTCAAGTACAGGCGAGAAGAGTCACTTTGGCTTTAGGGATTTCAAAGTCAGCTGGCTCTATCATCTTTGGTCTGAAGCAAGACAGGGAGCAGTGACCAAAGGAAGCTCCTTTCCTCCTGGTGGCCAGGAACCAGAGAGACTAGAACAGGCCAGAGATAAAAAAAAAAAAAAAACATACAATTCAGAGTTACACTCTAGTGAACTGTTCCTTCCAATTGGGTCCAACCTCTGAAGATCCCATCAAGCTATGACCTCATCAGTGACTGATGGGGTCAGAGCCCTCAGGATCAAATCACTGTTTAATGGCTCCACTAGTGAATAATGCTGCCTGGGGGACTAATCATTCAGTACATGAAGCCCTGGGACAGTCCAGACCCAACTCACAGCAGGTGCTTCTTCCTCTTGGCATTGCCCTTTGGTTCTGTTGCTTGTTACCTTGTTGATACACAGAGGGCTCACAACACTGTCTTCATAAGAGCACACCTTCAGTGAACAGTGGCACACAGCGCAATAGAATGCTAATAGTGTGTTGACTGAGGCTTCCGTCCTGCCCTGTTCCCACAGTTGTTAAGTCCCAAAGAAATCACACAGAGGTCTACATTAATTATAAACTGATTGACCTAGTATCTCAGGCTTCTTATTAACTCTTACAACTTATATTAGCTCATAATTTTTGTCTGTGTTAGCCATGTGGCTTGGTTCCTTTTTTGGCCAGGCAATCACATCTTGCTTGCTCTGTGTCTGGCTTTCTCTCTCTCTCTCTCTCTCTCTCTCTCTCTCTCTCTCTCTCTCTCTCTCTCTCTCTCTCTCTCTCTCTCTCGGTGACAAATGCAGACTGAAAACTTTCCTCTTCCCAGAATTCTTATTGACTTGCCTCTACTTCCTGCCTGGTCACCCTGCCTCTACTTCCTGCCTGGCTACTAGCCAATCAGCGTTTCTTTAAAATACAAGTGACAAGGTACAGACCATTGTCCCACAGCAGCAGTGTGTGCATAAACAATGTCATTAGAATCTAAAATGGTTATCGTCTCATTTGATGACCTCTCTCCTGAGTTGTCTGGCACCAAGACACCTGGTGACCCGGTGATGGTTTGCACTAGTTTCCTAGGGCGGAAAGTCCTCAGGATCGGTTTTGTCAGACCTCATCAGACATATCTGTGGCTCACAGTCCATCCTATGGCAGCATGAGACATGTTCATTAGCTCTTAGCTGCCAGTCACAGAGCCAGCCCTGGGCAGTGGGCAGAACGATGCTTGATCCAAGAATCAAAACCTAAAAGGGGTGGCCCCTGGGAACCTGTGTGTGTGATCAGATTTGGAGAAAGGTTTTTGTAGATGTCATTGAGGATCTGCAGGTGAGTTCATCCTGGGGGTGGGCCCTAAATCCAGTGTCATCAAAAGAAGAGGACAGAGTAGGAGGAGAAGGCAATGTGGACATTGGCAGAAAAGAGTGGGCACAAACTGGCCAAGGAAGGGTGCCAGTTCCCAGAAGACAGGAAAATCGAGGAACAGACCCCTTCTTATGGTCTCCAAGAGAAATTGGCCCCTTGCAGCCTGGCTCTTAGCTCTCTATCCCCCAGAACGATGAAGGGACACATGTCTGCAGGGTTGAAAGTGGTCATTTATTACAGCGGTACAGAACACACACGCCCCTTGTCTGAATCCTGCCTCAGTCCTCTCCACATTACATGAAGTCCCATGGGTGCAATGGAAGGGACTAGCCGGAAGAGTATGGCTGCTGTCTAGACTCTGCAGGGTCATCAGAGCACAGCAGGAATACTGAGCTTTGTGTCACCATGGGGATGGGCTAATCGAATTAAAGGGGGGGGGCATCAAATCAGGGAATGACTTTCTATGGATCAAAAAGGTCCAGACCAGGAAGGATGCTCAGCTTTGTATGATTGCGTGAGTGCAGGGGCCTCTCACCGGGAACGAGCAAGAACCACCTGCAACACGAATACAGAGAGGACATGCCTGGGGTCAGAGGAACCCAGCTTACAATTTAGTCACCACTGAGTAAAGATTTCACAAAAAATTTAAGGCAGTTAATGCTTCAACCTAATACTGCGACCCTTTAATACAGTTCCTCATGTTGTGGTGCCCCCGACCGTAAAATTATTTTCATTGTTAATTCATAACTGTAATTTTTGCTACTCTTATGAATCGTACACACACACACACACACACACACACACGTGGAGATAGAGGTTTGTCAAAGGGGTCATGACCCACAGGTTGAGAATCATTGATTTAAGAATTCTGGGGCTCAGGTGTCTCATCTATACTACAGGGTCCAGGAAGGGGAATGGTACAAAGGTGTCATCAGCATGACCTGAGAATTATAACCAAAACGGCACTTGCTGTGTGACAGGAACCTGTAAGTACCTTATGTGTGTTTATTCATATCACACTGCTCTCTAGATGAATGGGGCTTGTTATGGTTCCCACCCCCACCTGCCCAGCTGGCCTTAATCCTGTAATCGTCCTGCCCTAGTCTCCCAATCGCTGGGGTTACAGGTGCACACTGCCGTATCTGGCTTGCTGTGACGGTTTTCCAGCATCAAGGCAGAGTTTTCTCTGCCTGGAAACGGATTAAAGTTGGGAACTCTAGAAATCTCATCCACAGACTGGCGTGGATGTGTGCTCTTCTGAGGAGTGGATCCACAGCTCTCTTCCGGGTCTTAAAGTTGATACAGAAGAACATAGGGAGCCGGGAGGTGGTGGCGCACGCCTTTAATCCTAGCACTCGGGAGGCAGAGGCAGGCGGATCTCTGTGAGTTCGAGACCAGCCTGGTCTACAAGAGCTAGTTCCAGGACAGGCTCCAAAACCACAGAGAAACTCTGTCTCGAAAAAACAAAACAAAACAAAACAAAAAAGAAAAGAACATAGGGCGTCATTCATAGAGGATACCTACCTTCAGTGGCCTTCCACATATGCGGTACAGAGGAAAGGCTTCCAGGATCCCCGCCAGCACACTCTAGCGCTAGCCCAGATCCTCTGTGATGCAGGGCCCTTGCAGCCTCCTCCTTCGACAAGGTTCCCCTCACTGCCCTCCCCTGCCTGTTAGTAACGGGCAAAATTCAGTGGGGGAAGCAAGCAAGAGAGGCAAAAAGCAATTTGCAATTTTGATGCACAAGGGGCAATTTCTACAGACAATTCTTGGTGCCCATAACCGCCCACCACCTCCGGCGGCTCCACCTGAAGCCCGCCAAGCATCATTTCCCATTCTTGTCTCTGAGATAATAAGTCAGAGGGAAGCTTCATATTTCAAATCAAAACTACTTTCCAACTAGTAGATGAGTGGAAACTTTTCGGGCAAATTTCATATGCAATAACACAATTTTCTCCTGTTCCCACTTCTTTTTTTCACCTAATACATGATAAATATTCAAGATCTCCTTGAGGAAGCAGGGGTGCAGAGCTGGGAGGCGGAGCGTCAAGGATGCTGGGCACAGGCGGGCCGTGGGGCAGGAGAGGTCCTTCTCCTTCAAGGCTTGCCTGCATTGCAGGCTCAGCAACGGGCTGCCCAGCCGGCCCGTGGCTCCCAGGAGAACTAGCCTTGGCAGTGCTTAAGGGGCTAATTGAAAGTACTTACTATCTTAATGACTGTGAAGCACGTTTCTTGGGAAGATGCCTTGCAGCAGTTCTTGGGATAGAAGGTGAGACCCAGCATAGGGATTGTTGGGATGATGAGGGATTTGGAAACTTCCCTTTTCAGGGTCAGAGGTCAGGGAACAAGGGATAAGGATACCCAAAGGATCACTCTTCCTAAAGGGGATCTGTGGGTTCCCACAATACAGTAGAAGGCTGCTGATAAACCCTGATGGCCCTCAGTTGGGGGCACAGGGGACCCCTCCCACCAAGAGATAGCAGTGACCAGCTCCTCTCTAAAGGGGCGCTTGCCCTGTGCCCCCTGCCCTGTTCTGAGCTAATATCAGCATCCTCACAAATGTCACTGTGAGGTAGTAAGTAGTTTGGTTGTCATTTTATTTATTTATTTAGATTTATTTATTATGTATAGTGTTCAGTCTGCATGTATGCCTACAGGCCAGAAGAGGGCACCAGATCTCGTTATGGATGGTTGTGAGCCACCATGTGGTTGCCCAAAATTGAACTCAGGCCTTCTGGAAGAGCAGTCAGTGCTCTTAACCACTGCGCCATCTCTCCAGCCTCTGGTTGTCATTTTACAAAGAAGCCAAAACACGGGAAGCTTAATAGCCTAAGCTCATGATGTTAACAAAGTACAACCCAAGGTGGTACCCTGAGCCCTTCCGATGGCAGAGTGAAAAGGACCCTGGCTGAAAGATTTAGGACAGGAGTGACCCTGGCAGGTCCCACCGAGGGTGGGAGAGGCTGGGTGGGGGACAGATAAGCTATGTCCGGAGAGGGCTTGGGTATAGAGTTTATTTAGTGGGTATTGGGAGAGTGTAAGGGCAACAGAGTATGGGGGGGGGGAGAGAGAGAGAGAGAGAGAGAGAGAGAGAGAGAGAGAGAGAGAGAGAGGAAGAAGAAGAAGAAGAAGAGAAGAGAAGAGAAGAGAAGAGAAGAGAAGAGAAGAGAAGAGAAGAGGAAAGGGGAGGAGGGAGGAGGAAGAAGAAGCAGAGAGACTGCCTCTTCAGAAGAAGAATGAACTGAGAGAGAGAAAAGAGGAAAGGAGGAGTGAGATCAGCTTGCGTTGGTGAATGGAAACACCCCTGCTTCCTGGGAGCATGTGAAAAGCTGCATCCGTATGGAAGTCTGGTTGGGTTTCTTTTGTTTTGTTTTAAAAAAGATGTATTTATTTTTATTTATGTATGTGGCTGACTGAGTAGGCCAGAAGAAGGCATTAGATTCCCTGGACCTGGAGTCACACGTGAGCTGCTCCTTGTGGGTGCTGGCAACTGAACACTGGTCCTCTACAAGCAAGTGCTCTTAACTGCTGAGTCATCTCTCCAACCCCTCAAACTGGGAGTGTCTAATCCTTATGAACACACACGCTGCAGCCCACAGTGAGGGAGAAATGAATGCATGTGTCCACAGCAGATGAAGAGGGAGCTCACCTGAGCCCCAAGGAGAGAGCTTCATGTGCCCCTCATTCAGACTTAAAGAGCAGTACGCGGCCATCAGGACCGTGCCTGAGAGGTGACAGACACACCGCTGCTTCCCACTCAACAGAGGAACTGGCCCTCCCACCCACTTTCCCTCTGGTTCCCAATGTTCTTTCCTAAAGACAAAGAATAGAGAGAGCGTCTCCTAATACCCAAAAGACCTCTCTCAGGCAGCTACAGTTTTACCATTTGCACGTGGGTGCTTTCCTAGTCCTCGGTGACCTGGAACACGTGGCAGTTGTTTATACTACATTTGCATAACTAAAGAACCTCGGGCTGAGGAGGTGGCTCCCTAAATAGAGCACTAGCCACACAGCCTGAATTAAGACCCCTCGGAAAGGCAGATTCAGTAGTCTAAGTATGTCAGCCAGTGTTCCTACGGCAGACAGGAGAATCTTTGGAAGTCTGGAAGCCAGTGATGGGGAGCAATAAGAGAGCCAGTGTCAAACAAGGTGGGAGGTGAGGACCGGTACCCAGGGCTGTCATCTAACTGCCAAACGTGTACTCACACACTCACATGGAAACCCAGGACACAGGCACACTATACACACATGTTGAATTAGTTACTCTTTAAAAAGTTTTTTTTTTTAATTTATCAATTTTTGTTTTATGGACATTGATGTTTTGCCTGCAGGTATGTTTGTATGAGGGCATCAGATTCCCTGGAACAGCAGTTGCAGACAGTTGTGAGCTACCATGTGGGTGCTGGAAACTGAACCCCTGTCCTCTGGAAGAGCAGCCGGTGCTCTTAACCTCTGAGCCGAATCAGCACTTTCTCTTGCTGAGATAAGACACCAGGACCAAGGCAGCTATAGAAGAGTTGCTTTGGGCTTACAGTCCCAAGGCGGTTAACGTCCATGATGTCTGAGTAGCAAGGCACAAGTGGTAGGCGTAGTGGCTGCAGCAGAAGCTGAGGACTCAGATCTTTAACTCCGAGCAGAAAGCAGAGGGCAAATGGCTCAAGTCTTTAAAGTCTTAAAGGCCCTCCCCAGTGACATACTTCCTCCAGCAAGGCCATACCCCCTAAATCCTCCTAAATCTACTTAAACAGCACCACCAACTAGGAACTAAACATTTAAATGCTGGAGACTGTGGGGGGATATCTCATTCAAACCAACACACACACCAAGATGAAAAGAACTCATTATATATAATGGCATATATATGTGTATGTATATGATGAGATAAAAGAACCTCAAAAAGTAAGAAATACTTTTTCGGTGACTTCTGTCTTTAACCCCAGAGACCAGTAAGAACTCCAACCCAGTGGAGCAGCTTGTAGAAAACGCAGAGGCCCTGCAATTGTTTTCTTTTGTTCTGCCTCACCAGCCGCCCTTCCCCAGGTATATTTGTTTATTTGCATAATCAGGATTATACCGCATGACGACACACAGTTCTGTACCCTGGTTCTCACATTACCATTGGGGTGTGTTTCCCCATGTCCTCAAAAATTCCTAGAAAATAAAAGTATTAATGATTTATATAAAGGAGCCACAGTTTATCTAAGCACCATCTTACTATAGAATATTTAGATCGTCTCCTTTAAAAATGTTTTCAGTGCTAGATGATTAATGCTATTGATCAATTTTTTTTTTGGCCTCAATTTCTGAGTGTTTCCTAGCTATGGTATCCTAGCTCTGAAGGGCATGGGTGCTTATTTGGTGTTGAAGAAGGGGGGGAGTTTTAGGCTTGGGCTTTATTTTTGTTTTCTGTGGGTTTTTAATACATAGTTCTTGCTCATATGTAGAATGCTCAGTACATAGTTCCAATTTGCTTTCCAGAAGAGAGCTGAGAAGCGTCAATTCACAGCGCCAACAAAGGCAACAGCGGCTATGCTGCTGCGCCCTGTCAAGCATGGGGCATCACCACCTTAGATTTTCGCTGCTTTGGAAGATAAGCGTGCAGTTTTGTCTTAATTTCAGCCTCCCTGGCTGCTGGTGAGGTAGACTCTCTTTTCACGTCTCTATTGATGATGTGTGTCTCATCTGCGAAATCTGCGATTTCCCCATTTGGTAATTGAAGCATTCGTGTTTATCTCGAGCCTTGTCAGGGCTCCGCGTCTCTGAGAATTACCTTTTCGACTGAGGGTTTTTGTCCTTTAGCTGGGTTGATGGCGATTCTAGGAGGGCAGCTGTGTTTAACCCTTGGGTCACAGACAAAGATGTGCTTGTGTTGGCTGGGAAAACCTTCCCACGGCCCAGCAGGGCTAGAAACTGCGGTGTGTCGGGGACCAGTGTGTAAATCACTTCCATCGCTGCTCAGCAGAGCCACGAGGGATGTGCCAACGTCCAAATCTGTTGTTTTTAATCTTTCAAACACAGAGAAGGAAATAAATACTCTGAGTGGGAGATCCACTTCCAGATAACGGAGGGGACAGGGACAGGAGCAGGGGAGAGCTCACTTGCTGTGGCAGTGCCAGGAGCTGGTGGCGGTTATGGCCTGGGATGGGCTCCCAGGGTCTCTGGACTTCTGTAAGATTTTGAGGGCTGGTTAGTACTTTAGAGGGCCAAAGCAGGCAGCGGTTACCTCGTCTCTTCTTTGTTACAGACTCTCTCTACGCCCTTGAGTCATCTCATGGAGCCCACACCCTCAGAGAGCAAGAACCATCAGTCCCTGATTTGGACCTTGGGGTTGTAGTCTGGTGCTCCAATGTGGGACTCTGTCTCTGTCTCCTTTCATCCTGATGATAATAAATAAAAAATAAAAATAATAATAAAAAAAGAACCATCAGTCCCGTCGTGAAGTTGAGGCCGCTGAGATCTTAACACATGAATGGTTCAAGGTCACATGGCTGGCAAATACAAGACCAGGAGCTGAAATCAGATCATCCCAACCCACATCCTGTGTCCACTCCACCGCCAGACTGCTTGGAATCATCAATGGATAGGCAGGTGGGCCTGCCTCATCCAGAAGCCTTGCTTAGCCAAACGCCCATGGGAAAGCTCAGATTAGAATTTAATGTGGTTTTTAAAAATAAGAAATGAAATGCTTTTTGTTTTGCTGAATTTATGGACCATTTCCTCAGTCAGTATCCCAGCAACCGTTTTGATCACCCACAGTGCCCACACATTGACCGTAAGCTATGAACAAGACTGGCACAGGGGCACATTCCTGGAGTGCAGCGGAGGGCCATGCTCTGGGCATGACTCTGTAACAAGAAAGAGAGAAATAAAGGGGGAGTAGAAGGGGGAAAAGAAAGAAAAAAGTAAGAATAGTAGCAGACAAATTAGGAAAAGCCAATACGATCAATACCATCAGGGTCACCTGACCAATTAATGACCTTTTGAATGTTCTAGAAATTTGACTGAGAGTTTTCTTGTTGGCATTATAGTGTATCAGTCAGCTATGTGTAAAAGGAGGGCCCGCTTGTTCATCCCAACTGCCGGGCTAGCTTAGCCCCGAAATAACCACACAGGAATTGTATTAATTAAATCACTGCTTGGTCCTCCACTGGTTTCTAGTTTCTTATTGGCTAATTCTTACATCTTAATTTAACCCATTTCTATTAATCTGTGTATCGCCCCATGGCAGTGGCTTACTGGGTAAAATTCCCAGCATCTGTCTCTGGAGGATCCATGGTGTCTCTTAGACTCTACTTTCTTCCTCCCAGAATTCAGCTCCATTTTTCCCGCCTACCTAAGTTCTACCCTATCAACAGGCCAGGGCAGTTTTTTTATTCATTAACCAATGAAAACTGCACATGGATAGAAGGACCTCCCTATATTTCTTAATTATACATTACATTTTAAAATGAGCTACACAATCATAATACCTTAATCAAGATCAGAAATACATATACATATAAAGAAATTGACCTTAAATTTGTATCAATAAACCAAGATCCATACTTATGTCTCTGTCAGTTCTAGAGTTTTAGAATTTGCTTACAATTATATCCTCCTGGAGTCTTTGATGGAGTTGAAAAATTTATAGTTATAGTTTTCCTTAGTTATGATAAAAAAGTAGATATAAATATTGCAACTGTAATTCTTGCTAAAATTTTACTATGTTAAAGTCTTTTTATTTAAAAAAAAAAAGGGAAGGTGATGTGGGAGTCCCCTCTGTGTGTTGCTTGTATTGGTTAATAAATAAAGAAACTGCCTTGGCCAGATAGGGCAGAACTTAGGTAAGCAGAGAAGATGGAGCTAAATTCTGGGAGGAAGAAAGCAGAGTCAGAGAGATGCCATGGATCCTGCGGAGACAGACCCTGGGGATTTTACCTGGTAAGCCACTGCCACGTGGCTATACACAGATTAATAGAAATGGATTAAATCAAGGTGTGAGAGTTAACCAATAAGAGGCTAGAGGTAATGGACCAAGCAGTGTTTTAATGAATGGATTATTTTGGGGTTAAGCTAGCCGGGCAGTCAGGATGAATAAGCCGGCCCTCTACTCTCTGCTTAGCACGGGGAAGATCCTGCCTTCACAGGATCACTTTCTAGCCAAGTGAGTGGGAAAACCAGTCCACAGTTGTGTTTTTCAAGGCTGTCTGCATATGATCTGGGTAATACTCTTGACAGCAGTGAAGCCCAGAAATAGAATGAACTCAGAGATTGGACAACAAGACAGGCCCTTCAGGAGGCTGACTGGAGCGAGTCTTGTGTGGGAAGGAGTCAGCCTCACACATCCGGAAGGAGAGCATTCCAGGCAGAGGGACCCATCGGAACAGAAGAGCAAAGGCTACGTGGCTGGAGAGCAATGAGCAAGGGACATCGGAGGGATTCTAGGAAACCCTGCTTAGCTGTCTTACCCGGGCGGGGGAAGGTTCAGATTTTACTCTGTGGTTAGTAGAATGCCTTGGGGTGGTTCCATGAGGGAGCAACATGGGATGGGATGGCTCTGACTGCCCCAGTGACCCATCATCAGGAAGAACTGCCAGTGGCATCTGGTTGATTGGATATATGAAATATCCCCTTTTCCATTTCCACGGCTTTCCCCCCACAACATCCTTTCAGGACAAAAAAGAAACTACACAGAAATGGAAAATCTCTGTGGTCCAGAGAAAACCCATGACTGCACTTCCTGCCGGGGCTTCTGGGTTCTGTACAACATGGAAGTCACTACGATTTTTCTTCTTTTGTCCTCACAGAAGGTATCAGAACAGAGCATAGACTGTCACCGTGAGCTCTAGGCACTGGAGCTGGGCACACAGGAGAAGTGGGGTACAGAGGGGAGCCATCACCAGCCCATAGTGCCATTCAGGGCTTCAGCTGGAGTTTCTCAGGGCTGTAGGTCTCTGTGCTTCAATGCTCCTGAGGACTGGTTCCTCCCCAGAGCCCCCACAGAGCCCTTCACAGGTAAAGCTTGAGCCCTGGGTCACAAAGACAAAAAGGATAAGTTCCACACTTCCCGCTGTGAACCTTTCTTGGTTCCTGTAGCAAGGAGGAACAAGCCCAGAAGAGGCCACCATGAGCCAGCCACCATCCTGAGGGGCAGCACATAGCAATAGATTTTATCCTCCTGAAAGTCCTTCGAGGCCTGTGTGTGTACACACAGGAAATTACTTACTCAAGGCCACCCAGAGCTAGAGAGGGGCAAGGCCACCTCTTGATCTGTCTTTATCACTATGCTATGCCACGTCTAGTGGTCCGCTCGGAAAGGGAGGAAAGACGGGAAAGGGAAGAGCTGCATGAGCAGTGTGCTGTGCATCTGTCTAATGCTGTGTGCAAGTGTGAGCAGGGGAGTGACCAGTGTGTGTGCACACACTTGGACATGTGCACACATGTAGAGGCTCTCACTGTGTGCTGACATCTGCTTTCTGTGCACATCCAGGCATGGTTTGGGGGATGTGTCTAGGTGTTCAAGCCCCAGTGAGCATGTATACAAATGGGTTTGTTCAGCTTGCCACAGTGTGTGTGTGTGTGTGTGTGTGTGTGTGTGTGTGTGTCTGCCTGTGCTGACAGACTCAATTTTGAGAATAGGCACACACCTCTAAGGATGGTTATGTTGGGTATGCCCAGAGGCATATATCCCCTTTGCAATCAGTTCCATCTGTCTCTAGTTCAGCCTGGGCCCCACACACAAGACCTAGGGAGCCCCACTATTCGAAAGTCCCTTTGCAGAGAGTCCCTAGTTCTTCCCTGTCCATCACCAGAGACTGCAGAGTCGTGGAGCAAACTTCCAGCCCCAGTTCTTTGCCCCTTTGCTTTCGGTTCTCCGTGGGTTTGTGTGCAGCACCTTAGCAAGAGGCCAAGTGCAACCTTCTGCTTCGCACAGGTGACCTGGTGCTGGAGGACAAGGATAGGGCACTTCAGGGTGAGCCGCTGCCATGGCCGGCTGGTTTCTATTCTGCCTCTGTCCCGGCCCTGCCCAGCCTGAACTCAGATTTCAGGAACCAGTGGTACAAAAGATACTGAGGCAGGAGAATCAGAGTGGGGAGCCAGGAGAGGGACGAGAGGACATGGTGGCCTTGGCTGGCATGTTGTTTCTGAGGATTTGGGGTTATATGCCATTCCTGAAATAAGCCCTTTCTCCCTTGAAGCGGTCAGGGTATTTTATCAGAGCAACAGGTATAGAAACTAACACAGGCACCTTCTAGAAAGTAAGGTTAGTCAGCATTTCCTGAGCCACTGTGTGCCCAGCACCTACACAGACCAGCATCTCCCTCCATACCAGCGCAACCTGCAGAAGTGGGAAGGTTTCCCTTTAACCGAACATCTCATTTCCTTTTACAGCTCCTCAAATTCTCAGACATGAAGTTTAATCACCCAAGATACCGAGGAAGAGATAAAGAGAAGGGAGGGAAGCTCTGGATGCTTCCCTGGCATATGACAGGGTCTGGGTGAGAAGCTGGGCCTTCCCTGACCAGGACATCTCCGGATTGTCCGCCAGAAACAGTATCCGGTTCCCCGACAACACCAGTAAGAAGGACATGTGCTGTAATCCCACCTGTATCTCTGGCTAAAATATTGGTGGTGGGATTCTGGGAGAAACAAAAGCAGAAACCCACAGGGAGAGGGGTTCAGAGACAGAGAGAAGTTTGCCCAGAACAGAGATGGAAAACTAAGCACTGGGGCAGAGAGTGAGTCACGGCGATAGTCTCAACGTGCCAAAGGTGTGAGCCACAGAGAGAACCATCCAGGGTGCTTCTAGAGATGGAGAGAGATGTTTCCTGATGTGGGGTGCCCACAGAAGGAAGAGAGCAGAGACCTGGAAATCTAGGTGTGTTGGGAATGTCAGGGAGCACCCATGCTTCCTACTGTTCTCCTGCTTAACTCGAAAAGGGAGGGGGAGGAAGGGGGAGAAAGGAAGAGAAGGAGAAGAGGGAGGAAAGGATGGAGAGAGGGAAAGATGGGAGAAAAGGAGGTGACTGGAGGGATGACAGAAGGAAGTCACACGCAATGAAGTTGCTTATGCGGGAACTTCTGGTGAGCCTGAGAGTCAAATTCTGAAAGCAAACCACCATAGAAGGGAGCTAGGATCACATCGAAGACCCAGGTGCAATTGCTTGTGGGGTCTTTAGCGCGCCACCTGGTTTCCATGCCCTATGCCATCCTATATCTTGTTCCTGGGCTTCCCTGTGACCTGCTGTAACCAGTACCAAGTGGCAGACGTGATACCGCGCCAGTTCCAAGCCTAAGCCTCACAGATTCAGCAGCTCCCGTGTGCCTGTGATCTGGGGGACATATGGCTGCATTGAGGTCACATGTCCTTGTTGTTGGGAGGGTGCCCCAGGGAGTCACCAGGAGAGACCACTTAAAGGACAATGGAACTCAAGCGAAAGTGAGAAGCAAGGCCCCAGACACCAGATCCAAGTCAAGCTCTGCCACAGCTCTCTGTGGAAACTTCCCAGAGCAGAGCTGAGCTCTGAGCTTTCCCACCAAGCCCTGCCCCAAATGCAAAACCCTGAGAAAATAATAAAGCAGTCATTTCTTTACATATATATATTTGTTTTATTGGGGTGGTGTGTGGGTGCTGTGGTGCATGTGTGGAGGCCAGAGGACAGCTAGAGGGATCTGGTGGGTTCCAGGAGCTGATCCCACCTTATCAGGCTCGGCAGCAAGCACTCCAACAGTTTCCATAATTATGTCTACTGTACTTTTTTAAATTGATTTTATTGAGCGCTACATTTTTCTCTGCTCCCCTCCCTTCCTCTCCCCTCCCCTTCTACCCTTTCCCATGGTCCCCATGCTCCCAATTTACTCAGGAGATTTTGTCTTTTTCTACTTCCCATGTAGATTAGATTCATATATGTCTCTCTTAGGGTTCTCATTTTTGTCTAGGTTCTCTGGGATTGTGAACTGCAGGCTGGTTTTCTTTGCTTTATGTCTAAAAACCACTTATGAGTGAGTACATGTGATAATTGTCTTTCTGGATCTGGGTTACCTCACTCAATATGATATTTTCTAGCTCCATCCATTTGGCTGCAAATTTCAAGATGTCCTTATTTTTTTCTGCTGTGTAGTACTCCATTGTATAAATGTGCCACATTTTCCTTATCCATTCTTTGGTTGAGGGGCCTTTAGGTTGTTTCCAGGTTCTGGCTATGAAAAAAAAATACTGCTATTAATATAGTTGAGCATATGTCCTGGTGGCAAAATTGAGCATCTTTTGTGTAATGGCCTGTCCTGTCCCTTTAAAAGATAAGCCACACCCACTCCCTCCCCTGTCTGCCAAGGCAAGCTGATGATCTTCAGCTCCCAGCCTGAGTTCCTTCCTTTTCTGCCTCTCTCTCTTTTTTCTTTTCTTTTCTTTCTTTCTTTCTTTCTTTCTTTCTTTCTTTCTTTCTTTCTTTTTTTGAGAAAGGGTTTCTCAGTAGCTTTGGAACTAGCTCTTGTAGATGAGGCTGGCCTCGAACTCAACAGAGAGCCACCTGTCTCTGCTTCCCCAGTGCTGGGATTAAAGGCATGTGCCACCACCACCTGGTCTGCCTCTCTCTTGAAGAGGCAGCTTCTGTCTCTCCCTTCTCCCCACTTCTCCCCTTCCCCCTCTTTTTTCTCTCTTTCTGTCTCTGCCTCTCTCTCTCTCTCTCTCTCTCTCTCTCTCTCTCTCTCTCTCTGTCTCGCTCTTTGCTCTTCCCCCTTCTCCCCTTCCCTTCTATAACCCACTAAATAAAAATCCAACCTCACTCTACACAGTGTGCCTATCTGTCTGTCTCTTGCCCTATCTGTCTGTTTCTCGCCCATAGCGTGGCTTCCTTCCCCAGGACCAGCTGCCTTCAGAGACCTGTGGCGTGGTCTCAGGGCCCATCCCTCTGTCTCTCCTTGTGGGACTGGCTGCCCTGTCGAGGTCTCCCTGCCTGGGACTCGCTGCCACTCGTGGCCCACTGCAGCCACTTGGGGAACTAAGCTGCCCCTGCCTGAGACTGACTGCTCTTGGGACCCACAGCCCCACTGCCTGCTGCCACTTCAGGGACCTGCGGCATGGTCTCATGGCCAGTTGCCCACTGCAGCCACTTGGGGATCTGAATCATTTTGCTTTCACCATTACACTTTGGGTATATACCCAAAAGTAGTATTGCTGGGTTTTGAAGTAAGTTGTTTCCTAATTTTCTGAGAAATCGTCATACTGATATCCAAAGAGGCTGTACCAGCTTGCACTCCCATCAGCAATGCAGGAGTGTTTTCTTTATCCCACATTCTTTTCAGCCTAAGTTGTCATCAGTGTTTTTGATTTTGGCCATTCTTACATGTATAAGATGGAATCTCAGAGTTGTTTTGATTTGCATTTCTCTGATGGCTAAGGATGTTGAACATTTCCTTAAGTGTCTTTCAGCCATTTTAGATTCCTATGTTGAGAGTTCTCTGTTTAGGTCTGTACTCCATTTTTTTATTGGATTATTTGTTCTTTTGATGACCAATTTCTTGAGCTCTTTGTATATTTTGGAGATCAGCCCCCTGTCTGGTGTGGGGTTGGTGAAGATCTTTTCCCATTTTGTAGGCTGCCATTTTGTCTTGTTGACTCTGTCCTACCTTCTCTTCTATGAGGTTCAGTATGGTTGGCTTTATGTTGGGGTCTTTGATCCATTTGTACTTGAGTTTTGTGCATGGTGATAGATATGGATCCATTTTTATTCTTCTACATGTTGATATCCAGTTATGCCAGCACCACTTGTTAAATATGCTTTCTTTTTTCCATTTGATATGTTTTGCTTCTTTGTCAAAAATCAGGAGTTTGTAGGTGTGTGGATTGATATCCGGGTCTTTGATTCAGTTTCATTGGTCCTCCTGTCTGTTTTTATGCCAGTACCAGGCTGTTTTCAGTACCGTAGCTCTGTAGTAGAGTTTGAAGTCAGGGATTGTGTTGCCTCTAGAAGTTCCTTTATTGTACAGGATTGTTTTGGCTATCCTGGATTTTTTGCTTTTCCATATGAAGTTGGTACTGCTGTGGTGGTGGCAACAAGCACCTTTATCCCATGAGCCATCTCACTGGCCCACTGGCCCCCACATGGTCATATGTTAAGTCATTAAAACTTGCGTAGTTTGTTATGCAGCTGAAACAGTAGGTTAATATGGGGACAGTAACAGACCCAGGGGACTGTGTCCTCCAGCTACAGGGGACTCCATTGTTTCCTTCGGCATATGGACTACGAGAAGGCTTAGAGAATCTCCCTCTCCCTTCCCCCCAACTCCCTCTCCCGCTGTCCCTCTGCCTTCTCTAAGTCTCTAATGGTGCCCAGCTCCTCAATGAGAAACCAGCAGTACTCCATTGAGACGGCCAGAAGGAACGTGCTGGCCTGCCCGCTTTCCTTTTGAAGAGGGTGGGGGCATTGTGTGCCCACTGTGGTGAACGATGGTGGGTAACGAGAGTCGCAGTTACGGCTGGTTTTATTATCACCCTCGCATACCAGTCCATCCCACTCCATAGCTGAGTGTTGTGCCCAGATCATGGAGTGTCCCCAAGAACCAACAAGGAGACCAAGTCCTGTATGTAAAAGCAAAGAGCCTTTATTCTTCCACAAGTCTGAAAACTCGGTCTCTCCATGCGTCCATCATATTGGAGTGGTGGGAGAGCCCCAAGTTCAGTTGGGGTTGGGTTTTTGTAGCAAAAGTGGGGGTGAGGGATTTCTAAGATTCAGGACTCCTGATTTGGCTGACATTTGTCTAGGGGTGTCCTGGTGAAAAGCGATGGGTGTGCTACATGGTTGGAACCTTAGGAATCTCATTTGGATGGTCTGTTCCTGGGTGGTGCCTGGGTGGTCTCAGTTTGTGGTCTTTCTTGGAACCAGGTATTGCCTTAGGGTACACTACAGAGACTCGGGCCTCTATTGAGCTTGTCATGGCTGGGTCCCACACTGAGAAGACAGAAACAGAGGTATGAATTGACGCCCTCAGGTCTTACAGCTGGGATTTGAGCCCCTTTTAGAACTCAGCTTTCTGTTGGGCATGGTGGAGCATGCCTGTGATCCCAGTACCAAGACATGGGAGGATCATGGGTTTGAGACCAGCCTGGGCTACATGGCAAGACCCTGTGTCAAAAATAAATAAATACATAAAAATAAAATAAAAACAATAGCAAAACGAACAAACAATACCTATTAGGGTCTAATTAAATCAAGGGGAGTAAAGAAGCCCCTGTCCAGAACCCCACATTTATATTCTCTCCTCCGTGTCCCCAAACCTGAGTGTTCATTCATTAGAGCTTCTTGTGGGAGACCCGGATGGGGAGGACAGGTCCACTTACCCAGGCCAGGCCAGCGGTCTCCCGCCCGCCCACACTGGCCTCCTGCAGTTGCCAGGCAGCAGCTTGCACTCCAGCCCTGTTTCCAGCCCCCAGGGGAATCGCTTGACTCTGAAATTGGTTCCGGGAATACTTTTTGCTCCCACCATTATCCTGTCTTCCTTGACACCCCCTCCCCCCAGCACTTTTTTTTTTTAGACTAAACTTTCTCTGAATTCACCTGATTTTTCCCATCTCCTTTACATTCTTTATGGCAATGGAGAAATAATCACCGCTTCTCCGGCAGGGTGATGGGAGTGTGCAGTATTAACTGTAAATCAGGCAGAAATTGGTGGAAGGGGAAGGGTTTGATGAGGTGCAGAGACATTATATCATTTTAAAGCACTTTCCTGGTCTCCAGTAATCCCCATGTAAATGAAAAGGAGGCAGCGCGCCTCTCTCTCAGAAGCTGCCTTGAGGGATGCAGGGAAAATACTCCTGGAAGGCAGAGGAAAATGGGCTGGGTTAGCGCTGGGCTGGGGCCTGGGCAGGAGGCGGGGAGGCAGGGATGCCCCAGGTTGGACCCCAGCCCCTCCAACCAGGACTTGCAGCACACACTGGATTTGAATCCTTTTGGCTGTGCTGCGACACCTTGGAAGATGAAGACCCAAGCCCCAAGCCATGGAGGGGCGTGGGGAAAGGCGGCCGTGCTCACCGACAGAGGGCAGAGTAGCCCTCTAAAGCCCAGGGCTGTCTGTGTGTATAGTGCGGCCCTTTAGTGGGTCCATTGTCATAAGGACCAGAGGGCGTTATGGAACACGGAGGCGGAGGAGGCGGCGGAGGGGTGGGGATGGCAGGGCAAGATACTAACACCCTGCGATGCGTGGAACACTCTACCCAACAAAGAGTCGCCTCTCCTAAGTGCAACCGGCTCTCCCTCCACGCAGCAGCTCCCCCTGCATGCAGCCCCGACAAAGAGCCTGATCCTCCTGAACAGTCCAGTACCGCAGGGGCCATTTCCGAGGAAGAGAGTGACTGCCCGCCATTCTCTCCCTAGCCTCCTGGCTCCCTTTGAACTTAAGTCAATTTGTTCCCAGTTTACTGACAGCTGACGTCAATGCATTCAGCTACTTGATTTCATCAACTCTAAGATGTCCTAGGTTATGAGGGGGAAGTGCTGTGACCTAATGCTTTCTGGTCACTTAGATTTTTTTTTAAATAAACTTTATTGACTCATTGGAAGTGTTCTTTAATGCTTATTTGATCATTTTATGTCATGGACTACTTCATGTGACAAATTAGCCATCGAATTCCTCACCTTTCCATCCAGGGTTGAACTCGTCTCTGTATCACTTTGCCCCTCCCCTAGACTCGCCAGGGTCCATGTTCCCACACAGTACCCTGAGAAACACCAAGAGAGTAGATGCTGCTGCAAAGACAGAGTTCCACCAGCATCTTTGGAGGTTCCTTCCAAACTCTAGGTAACTATTCTCTATGTGTGATGGTGGCTCTTATTAAGGAATTGCCTTAATTAGGGTTACCAAGGCGGTGATGAAATATTATGACCAAAAGCAAGTTAGGGAGGAAAAGATTTATTTGGCTTACACTTCTGCATTGTAGTCTATTCGTGAAGGAAGTCAGGAAGGAAGTCCCGGCATTCCTGCTATGAGATGGGAGGCAGCGACAAGAGAATCACCCAGAAGCTGTGAGACCAGATTGACTGGAGCACACGGTAGAGCAAGAGAAACAGCAAGAGAGACCTTGCCGCAACAAGATGGGAGGTGAGAACAGACTCCCAAAAGTTGTCCTCTGATGGCCCTGCACATTCCATGGCATGAACACACACAGAGAGACACACACACACACACACACACACACACACAGAGAGAGAGAGAGAGAGAGAGAGAGAGAGAGAGAGAGAGAGAGAGAGAGAGAGAGAGAGAGAAATGAAAAACAAACAGACAGACAATGGAGAATCAGCTGATGGGTGGGAGTATATGCCCAGAGTCCTGAGATGCCTGCCTCAGAGTGGTGCAAGAGAAATGCCCGTGTTAGAGATCTGACAGACGTCTGTAAGCATAAACATAGGATAGACTCACATTAAGTTTGAACATCAAACGATTTTTAGTATAAGTATGTTCCAAGTACCTCATGGAACTGCTTTTACGAAAGAGGACAGAAACAGAGAGGCAGAGTTGAATTAATTAACATCCTGTGTTTCACAGGCCTCCCTCCTGTGCAATCTAATGCAAAGTCAATATGCCCAGTGGCCACCGTGCCTGACCCAGGCTCCTGTGCCTTTGTGGCTGTGGTTGCGCATCACGCCCCCTGGTGTGAGGATGAGCTCAGAGCACAGGCCATGTTGGCCTAAGGTGCCCTGCTCTGAGGTTTATGACCAACCAGAACCATCAGTACTTGGGGTCTCTGATTTATTCCACAGTGTTGTCTTGGGTGAATAGACAGGAATTGGACCCGGCCAAGGTTCTGGAGGTCATAGCCCCTTCCCTGCTTATCACTGGGTTGGGGACTTCCAAAAGAGACACCCAGTGACCACTTAGGAGCTCAGGAAGGCATCCTGGTCCAGTGAACAGAAGTTTCCAGGCAGAGGGAATCTGTGCAAAGCAGCAGAAATGGGAAGACACCAGAAGAATTCTAGGAAGAGAGAAGTACAGTTTGCAGGACCGTGAGATGCTCTGGGGGGAAACACAGGGGAGCTGGTATGGACTCCTGTGTCTGGGGCTTCCTGCCTAGGCGACCTTGGGAAGTTACCTGCCCTTCTTAATCTCAGCTTCTTGGACATGAAACAACTAAGTGCTGAGACTCTAAACTCCCAGACTCTAAGCTGTACTGCTCAAAACCAGTTCGGATTGTGCGTACTTGGTGTATACCTATAATCCCAGCACTTGGAAAGCTGAGGCAGGAGGATTGAGTTCAAGGCCAGCCTGTAAAGCATAGTAAGACTCTGTATCATCAAAACAAAAACACACAAAGCCATTTCTGAAGGCATAAAGATTAACAAAGGACTTCTGAGTAGGACATGTGGACAATCGGGTATGTGTTTAATATTACAATAGCAAAAGCTCATGGAGTACTCACTCAGTGCTCTTTACTTGTTAAAATAATGTCAAGGGCTGGGGAGATAGCATGGGGATCCGAGTTGGGTCCCCAGAATCCATGTAAAAACTGCTAGGCATATGGTACACACCTCTAATCCCAGCATTCAAGAGGCAGAGAGAGTAGGATCCCTGGGGCTCACGGGGTGGCCAGTCTAGCTTGTTGGGGAGTTCTAAGCTAGTGAGAGACCAGGTTCAAGAAAATAAAAAACAAATTAAAGGAAAATTAGTGTAGGAGGATCAACACCTGAGGTTGTCCTCTAGCCTAGACACACACGTACACACACACACACCACACACACACACACACACATACCAGGGCTCACACACATACTCACAAACTCACACACACACAAACATATTTATACACCCACAAAAGTCATGGTGGCGGAGCCAGGACTGGTGTATATGTATAGACCCAGTTGCCATGAATCTCTGTGCCACGGGCACTTCTAGAATGCTGGAGAGACCCCCATCCCTGGCACACATCCCTGAGCCAAGACTTGTCCCTGAGCACAGAAAACCCAGCTAGAATCAAAATTCCACAGGCATCCTAATCCTTGCACGTCCCATTTTAAATGACAAACCAGGCAATTAGGAAGCCCCGAACCCAAATCCAAGCCATATATAAACATCCGGTCAACATCCGCAGGGGTCAGCTGGTCTCAACTCAGGGAGTCAAGTGTCTATTGGAGGGTCTCTGAACTGGGGTCCCCAGGGATGGCAGCCTAAGGGACTAGAGGCGGGCGTCTGATTTCTCTGCCAAGTGCCTGCAATTACAGCCATTCTCCCTGCACTGCAGACTCCTGGGGAGGAGTCATCCGTCGCCCGCTCGCTTAAACTGATTAGGAAACTCTTTCTTCATTCCTGCGTCTTCCCCATGTCTCAGCAGTGTGTAGAGTTGCTGCCCAGGCTTCCGCGTCAACATGTCTCTTAACTATTGCCAAACCATCCTGCATGCCCTTGGCCTTCTGAGGTCTTGACTTCTGCCTGGCTTCCTCTTGACAGACTTCAGTGTGCATCACCCCAGTAGGAGCTGCGTCCACTCGGGTCCCCCATGGGGTAGTTCTGAAAACAAAGTTCTGGCTAATTTCTCCAGCCTCATTCTGGAGAGGGGGTGTGTGGCTCCTCTGGAGATCGGGTTGACATAAGAAGTGCAGGAAGGTGGCCCATTGAGCAGCCAGTGGCCGGTTTGCTGTGATTGCCAGCCCCGTGCTGTACTTGCTAAGAGGATGTGATGGTTTCTCTAGCGAGTTCAGCTCCAGGACAGAATTTATAGAATGCTTCCCTCCTCTTCCTTTTCCTTTAAGTCTCTTTCTCTGTGTTTTGTTCTCTACCTCTGTGTTTTTTAATTTTATTAATTTTATTTTTTTATTGTTTTTATCACAACGCCCATTCATTCTCAAACTCTTGATCTAGAGTGCACTCACATGGGCCAAGCTGCCCCAGGCTTGAGGCTTGGCTCAGGTTTCCTCCCTGGTTAATTCTGGGTGTCTGGGTAAAAGCATATGCCTTCCGGGAGCATGCACATTGCACAGTCAATCCTGGCTGCAAAAGAGATAAATTGACAGAGTGGAGCATCTTTGGGTCTCAGTTCCAAACTGAGACTCAGTCACCACTGTCCGTGTTCCATGGCCAAAGCAAGTTATCTGACCCAGTTTATCCTCAGTGGGGCAGAGAACTAGACGCCACCCATGACAGCTGCAGGAACTGGAGAGTCGCAAGGAAAGGGCCTGACTGGGTGACAGCCATCCAGGGAGGGAGTGGAGAGTCAGAATACCCTGTTCTTACAGCTTGCATCAGAGGAGCTTTGGGCATATGAGATAGTAAAGTGAGGCTCCACCCTTAGCCTGGACGCCAGGGACGGCAGTGTGCAGATGTTTCTAGTGTTGTCTGGGGAAAGGGTAAGAGACACACTTCCCTCCAGAGAACATGTGCATAACTCATGTGACCTCGTGTTTTCCCTGAAATCACTAGCACGACCACCCTGGGCAGAGACAGAACATCAGGGTCTGAGGACCAGAGTGACAAGCTCACTCTCCAGGGACTTGAACTTGTCTAAAAGAGGCCAGTATCAGCAAAGAAAGACCTTCTGCCTTCCACGTCAGTGCTGTGACCAACTTGGTGGCCTCGTGACCTTGTAGCCTCTCTTCCCTCAATTATCTAATCCCAACTCCTTCCTCCCAACCCTGACCTTGACATCGCCTCTGCTCCGTCACTTGCTCTTTAAGCATTTCTGCCTGAGAGGAATAGTATTACGCCTGAGAAAATGAGTTAGGGATAGAGCAAGGGTCAGGAAAGCAAGCCAGACCCTGGGCAAGGCCAGGCGGGGGCCCATGGGAAGTCATCTGGGCTTTGGTATCCAGTTAGCGCCTTCTGCACTTGGAGCTGTGACCGAGTGGCCACCAAGCAGCTGGAAGGGAGCAGCCTCACTGGTCAGCTGGTGAATGAGTCCTAACTGGGTGTCAGGCATGTCCGACCCCACTGGCACCCCTTACCTCCCGGCCAGCCTCTCAGAGACCACCACAGAAAGCCAGAGCTCCAAAGACAGCTGATTGGTCTGGCCCGCCCAGCAATCCTCACATTGTATTCCCATGCCCTGTCACTCAGCGTCCTTTTCTTGGCTTTTGTTTTTCTTTTCAAGGGCTTTGAGCAGGGAGATAAAAGTTGTCCATATTTGTGAAAAGTTTGCTAGGAATCTTGGGGTGGGAGAGAGCCTGTGTTAAATGAAGCACTGAGCACAGACATTTTGGGCACACATACCATGGTGGCCCCAGTTGTCCTGATTGTGGGGACAACCCTCCTACATACCTCTTCATACTCCTTCTCCTCCATATTTTTAGACAAGTTCTCCCAAGCCAGCCGGGAGCTAATGGAATGCTTCCTCCTGCCTCTTGCCTGGCAGCCTCGCTGTTCACTTTGGGTAAAATGAAAAACTAGCTACTTAATTGCCCTCCACGCTCGAAGGGAGGAGAACCCACACTTCCCCTGCAGGAGGCAGACGTGGGCTTGAACACATGTGTGGGCATAGACACACGGTGACCCTTGTGTTCAGCAGAGCCTACAAGTGGTCGGGAGAACTGGCGGCGTGAGGCTGGGGTGTATTGAGCAAGTGTCAGAGGTGACAGTTGAATATACAGATCTATCCAAACTGGGTTTCCGCCCACGGTTTCCCTCCTCACCACCAAGCCCCCTCCTATGAGGAAGCCAGTGTCTTGCCCACGGCCTCCAGGGCCTTGCCTCAGACAAAAACAGAAATAACCAGCAAACCTTTGTCTCTGTGTTGGAGGAGCCTGAACCTTTAGGGCAAGGCTGTTCTTTGACCTTGTCAGTGCCCTGGCTGACAGACCACCTCCCCCACACCCTGGAGATTGGCGGAGAAGCCCCGCTTCCACCCTGCTGGGGGCAGAAGAGCAGTAAGGCAGAAGACAGCTGGCCGACTCATTTTTTATCAGCCCCTCTGAGCGAAGATGCCCAAGCAAAGGGAACCAAGAGGAGAGCATGAAATGTCTCCATGTCCAGCATGACCAGAAATAACAGAGGGTGTATGAGAAGCCCCCGTGAGGTGTTCTGGAGCTGGTAACCAGAGGGAAGATGCCCATTGCACCATCTTTCCTGGTGCTTGGGTCTGCCTAAGGATCCAGAATGAAACTCTTTGTGGGGAGAGATCCCTAAAGAAAGAAGTTGATGTCTACCCCTTAAGCTCTAAGAGACAAGGGTTCAGAAGCAAAACCCTCAATTTTGTAATAAACAAGAAAACCTGTGACTTCAGGTAACACACCTTACACATTGTCACCTGTGTGTGACCTTAAGGCATTTCCACACGCCACGCCCAGGCCTCCCTTACCCATCCTGTCTAAAAGAACCCCGGCCCTCCACTCAACTTTCATCCGTTCCTTGCAGGGTCCATCACTGGCTGACAGCACGCCGTATAGTCAGTGTTTAGCCTTTGTCCTGAGGAGCCTGCTCTGTCCCGGGCTGGACCTGTGCCTAATTGAGAGCCGCTGACGGCTTGAGCACATTGAGTGCTCAATGGCGACACCTGCTGGCAAATGGAATATTGCCATTCAGCTCTATTAAACATTGTCCTGATGAGCCTAAAGGAACCGGAAGGACTTTTCTAGTAAAAGATAGGGTTTGGAAACGCCAGGCAATAGTGGGGGGGAAAGTTTTGAACAGAAAATACAGAGTGAAGAGAGAGCTTAGAGATGAGGTGGACCAGCAGAGAAAGTGGAACGATAAGTCTGGTAAAGGAAAGGGGGACGCAGCCAGGCCTTGACTCCCACCGTAGCCACCAAATCTCATACTTTGCTTTTTACACTTTACTTTAGACCATGCGTATGCACGTGTGTCTGTGAGGGGTTGTGTACACGAGTGCAGGCGCCCTCAGAAGCTGTCAGATCCCCTGGAGCTGAAGTTACAGGAGGTTATGAGTCTCCCAGTGCGGGTGCTGGGAACGGAACTCGGGTCCTCTGCGAGAACACTCTTACCCACCGAGCCATCTCGCAGCATCCCCACTCACTCTTCTGAAATTTGATTTCTCTTTTCTCTTTTTATTTCAGGCCATTTCTCTCCAAAAAAAGTTCCCAATGTAAATAGTGGTTGGGAACAGACAGATTGAAGAGAGAAGGGGCTGCAAGGAATGTCAGCCCATTCTGGCTCACTCAGGATGAAGCCAAGGGGCCAGGAGAGGGTGGCTTGCCCTGAATTTCTCCATTGTTTCCAGGTACGTTGAGGTTGGCCTAGTGATTCCCATGTATTTCCTCACTGCGTCTACCTATGACCTTATGAGCGGTAATTCATTAGCACCACAGTATCCATGAGGAAACCCGTCCAGACTTCCACAACAAGACCAAGATTCACGCCCAAGTCATCCCTGACCTTCATCCACTGGTGTCTTCATTCAGGGGTCCTAGCCACAGAGGATCACAGTTTCCTCTGTGCACATGAGGCACACCACTTGAAACCAAACTGTAGAGCAGAGCAGAGCCTCTGAACCCTAGGATTCTGAGAACCCTAGTGTGGAGACTGTACCCCACCCCCGGACGGACACACACACGCATGCACGCACGCACGCACGCGCACACGCACCACCATAGTTACTGCTAGTATTAATCCACTTTTTGCTGCTGGGTTTATTTAGCTAATAGTTTAGACACTGCACATCCAAGTGGGACAGCTTTGTCTGGTTGACCTCTAAGGGCCCCCTTGGCTGTGTCACAACATGGTGAGGAAGTGAGAAGAGAAATAGCTGCACGCAGAAAAGGCCACACACATGGGGTGTCTGCTCTTCTTATAAACCCCATTTTCACGGGAACTAACTCCATGGGACCAGCATTAATCCCTTCAAAGGGCAATGTGTCCAATGGCTTAATAACCTCTGGGCCTCATCTCTAACAGGTTTCACCTCCCCTCCATACGGGCACCCTGAACACAAAGGGTCCAGCCCATGATCCTGGGGTGAGGGACATATGTCCACAAACATCCACAAAGTCTACCATCTTCCAAGGTGGTTGCCACTTTATTCTTAGAACTTTGATATTCTCTAGTAGGAGTCAGAAATCCAAGACCTCCCCATCAGGTGCCCCTATCTGGGGTCTTTTTAACAGGAAACCTCTGACTGCACCCCTGGGTATGTTTGCCCCAATTCATTATCAAATTGCTTGCAATTATCAAACCGTGCTCCCTTGAGCTGACCTTTAGCAGGAGAACGGCTATATTTAGAGAGAAACCAGGGCTTTGTAATTACCCCCACTCCGATTGCTTAAAGGTCGGCAGCAGACGTGCCAGCTTGATCCGTGGGAAGCGCTGATTCCAGGATCTCCAGATAATTATTCAAAGCAGACAATAATTAGCAAATATTTTCTACACATGGATCCATTCCCATTGCTCAGCCCCAGAAGGGAGCCCAGAGGCTCGCTGGGCCACGCGCCCGCATCTGCGTGACAACAGCGCTCTCACACATCCTTCAAGCTCTATCCGTGGTTAACCTTGCTTCACTGAGTGGCACACGGATTCCCACTTTACAGATGGGGAAACTGAGGCTCCAAGCGGTTCGGTAGAGCTGCCCAGAGTCTGCACTGAATCAAGACTTCAGCCACACCTCCTGATTCCACATCTCTTCTTTCCTCTTGGCTGGGAAAATCACCCTTTCTATGGGTATTTATTAAGTGTCTGCTACATGCCTGGACTTCTGGCCAGCTGTCGGAAGGAAGTGCCTAGCCGTGTGCTTGGTGTCCAAACACTGGGAGAGGGAGTGGGAGACAAATGGGTCTCGTGTGATACGTGCGAAGAAATTTCTCGAGGAATAGTCCCTCAACTCCAAGGCAGAAGTTGAGACAATGAAGGAGAACTCCAGACCGAGGAGGAGAAAGTATATCAAATGTGGTTTGCCAGTGTGCTCAGCACATCTTCAGTAAATAAGAATGAGCCAAACGGCACGTGTCACCTGATCCCGTGTGAAGAGGAATTGAGGATATAACCTATGTGGAGTTCCTAGAAGGGCAGCATGGTAGGGGTGGGGGGAGGGGAGCACTGAGTTCCACTTCCCTGTGGCCTAGATGTCCAATTTATTTCTTATTTATATTTTGATCTTCCATTCCATAGCTTTAAAAAATATACAGACATCATCAGTGCATAAACTCTTTAGGTTTGAGGTATATATAAAGTATTGTGTGTCTTGACTTTACAATTTCTTATTAAAAGCAAAAAAAAATGAAGTCATCAATAATACCTTTTTAAATATTTCCTCTCAATTAACTGGCCAGCCACCAGATTCTAAGCAGAGGAAATGATTATTTAAATCCTAGTGCTAATAGTGATGATGAATAGCTCCTATGATTACTGAATGTTAGAGATTCTTCAGAGGAACCTGTCTTTGTGTTGTCCCCACTGTCCTGTAAGTGGGCCCTGTGACATCACCAAGGCTCCTGCTGTTCTCAGAGGCAGTTCTCCCAAACTCACTCGCTTAGGGCAAGGCACAGACCATGCAAAAGTGGGCCCACAGATCCTAGACAGTCAACTCCAGTGTGGATCCACTGATGAGTGAGGATGGGGGTGGGGCTCAGGAATAGATCAAGAAATGCTGAGCCCCCTCTAATGCAGAGAGAGAGAGAGAGAGAGAGAGAGAGAGAGAGAGAGAGAGAGAGCGAGAGAGCAATTTTAATAAACTCTTAAGATAAAGTCCTCTATAAAGCCATTATGTAACTCTTTAGGGAAGATATTTATCCAGCATTTCAGAAGCACTCATTTACCTACAGACAATATTTATTTTTTCACTTATTGTATCAGTCTCCATTATTCTATTCATTAGTGTGAGTCCCTGAAGACCCACCCTGGCTGCGTGCCTTCCGAGAGCTGGTGCTCATTCACTGCCTCGCAGTGTCGGGCACCAGGCTGGGAGCTGAGGATGTGAGGATGCAGTGGGGAAAGAAAGGCAGGGGATGCAGGGTCCAGATGAGCACAGCTCAATATTGCAGCAGCTGGCCCTGTGTAGACGTGTGTGTGTGTGTGGTGTGTGTGTGTGTGTGTGTGTGTGTGTGTGTGTGTGTTTGAGCATGTGCATCCTGTTCCCAGTTCAGATTCTTCAGATGACATCTGTGATGCTGATGTCTAAGTCTTAGTTTTTCATGGTCATTTTTAAAAATTGTTTTTATTGAGCTCTACATTTTTCTCTGCTCCCCTCTCTCCCTCTCCCCTCCCCTTCTACCCTTTCCCATGATCCCCATGCTCCCAATTTACTCAGGAGATCTTGTCTTTTTCTACTTCCCATGTAGATTAGATCCATGTATGTCTCTCTTAGGGCCCTCTTTGTTGTCTAGGTTTTCTGCGATTGTGAATTGTGGGCTGGTTTTTCTTTGCTTTATGTCTAAAAGTCACTTATGAGTGAGTGCATATGATATTTGTCTTTCTGGGTCTGGGTTACCTCACTCAATATGATGTTTTCTAGATCCATCCATTTCCCCGCAAATTTCAAAATGTCCTTATTTTTTTCTGCTGTGCAGTACTCCATTGTGTAAATGTATCACATTTTTTTTATTTGTTCTTCGGTCAAGGGGCATTTAGTTGTTTCCAGGTTCTGGCTATAACAGATAATGCTGCTATGAACATAGATGAGCACATGTCCTTGTAGTATAATTGAGCATCCTTTGGGTATATACCCAAAAGTGGTATTGCTGGGTCTTGAGGTAGGTTGTTTCCTAATTTTCTGAGAAATCGCCATACTGATATGCAAAGCAGCTTTACCAGTTTGCATTCCCACCAGCAATGTAGGAGTGTTCCCTTTACCTCACAACCTCTCCAGCATAAGTTGTCATCAGTGTTTTTAATCTTGGCCATTCTTTTTTTTTTTTTCTGAACATGAGTCTTTATTGGCCACAGCCACAGCTACTTGAGGGGGATGAAGCGGGAGGAGTGGGTGGCACCGATGCCAGGCCGGCTGTGCTTCACAGGCTTGTAGGTGATGGAGAACTCGCCCAGGTAGTGGCCGATCATCTCCGGCTTGATCTCCACCTGGTTGAAGGTCTTGCCATTGTACACGCCCACCATGCTCCCCACCATCTAGGGCAGGATGATCATGTCTTCACCACCTCGGGCTTCTCCATGGGCGGCGCCTCCTTCTTGGCCTTTCTCAGGCGCTTGAGCAGCGAGTGCTGCTTCCGCTGCAGGCCGCAGTTGAGGCTTTGCCTCTGCCAGGCGCTGTAGAGCTGCATCAGCTGCTCATAGGACATGTCCAGCAGCTGGCCAGATCCACGCCACGGTAGTCCGTTTCTTCTTCTGCTCCACTTCGGCCATCTTGGAGGCGACTCCAATCTTGGCCATTCTTAAAGGTGTAAAATGGAATCTCAGAGTTATTTGGATTTGCATTTTTTTGATGGCTAAGGATGTTGAGCATTTCCTTAAGCGTCTTTCAGCCATTTTAGATTCCTCTGTTGAGAGGTCTCTGTTTAGGTCTGTACTTCATTTTTTATTGGATTATTTGTTCTTTTGATGACCAATTTCTTGAGTTCTTTGTATATTTTGGAGATCACACCTCTGTCTGATGTGGAGTTGGTGAAGATCTTGTCCCATTCTGTAGGCTGCTATTTTGTCTTGTTGACTGTGTCCTTTGCTTTACAGAAGCTTCTCAGTTTTAGGAGGTCCCATTTATTAATTGTTTCTCTCAGTGTCTGTGCTACTGGGGTTCTATTTAGGAAGTTGTCTCCTATGCCAATGCATTCAAGGCTACTTCCCACTTTCTCTTGCATAAGGTTCAGTGTGGCTGGCTTTATGTTGAGGTCTTTGATCCATTTGTACTTGAGTTTTGTGCATGGTGATAGATATGGGTCTATTTTCATTCTTCTACATGTTAATATCTAATTATGCCAGCACCATTTGTTAAATATTCTTTCCTTTTTATATTTTTTGCTTCTTTGTCGAAAATCAGGTGTTCATAGGTGTGTAGATTGATATCCAGGTCTTCTATTCGGTTCCATTGGTCCTCCTGTCTGTTTTTATGCCAATACCAGGCTGTTTTCAGTACTGTAGCTCTGTAATAGAGTTTGAAGTCAGGGACTGTGATGCCTCCAGAAATTCTTTTACTGTACAGTGTTGTTTTGACTATCCTGGGTTTTTTGCTTTTCCACATGAAGTTGAGTATTGTTCTTTTGAGGTCTGTGAAGAATTTTGCTGGGATTTTGATGGGCATTGCATTGAATCTGTAGATTGCTTTTGGTAAGATTGTCATTTTTACTATGTTAATTCTACCTACCTAAGAGCATGGGAGATCTTTCCACTTTCTGGTATCTTCTTCAATTTCTTTCTTCAAAGATTTAAAGTTCTTGTCATACAGGTCTTATACTTGTTTGGTTAGAGTTACTCCTAGATGTTTTATGTTATTTGTGGCTATTGGTAGATTTGCTCTTAATTCATTAAAATTAAATGAAGTTTCAAGTTTAGTTTCTGTCGCAGAAGCTACATTTGGCACATTCCACTTCTGAACGACACCATATCCTGAACAAGATGGTGGAAACTCAGGGAGTTTCTGCTGCTGCACAAACCTCAAGTGTTTGTTTGTAGGGGAAGCAACCTTTTCTCAGGGGAGGAGTTACGTCTGAGGTCACCACAAGCCAGTGGGGGCTGGCAAACGAGGCTTAGCTTCTTAAATAGTTCTGGGGTTTTGAACAATTCATAAATCGACTCAGCCCAGATTAGTCCGAATGAGTGAGGAGGGATAGTGCTTATATTTGTATGGGCGTCAAGAATTTGTTTTAAAAAAGAAAGACTCCTCAGAAGTTCACTCTATGGGTACAGAAAAATGGCAGTGAGCAGAGCTCCCGCTTCCCTGAAGGCAAGGGCATGTGGATGTGTGTAAGTGTACACACTCCTGGAAATAGCGGCTCACTTAGATACAGTCACAAGACGACGGCACACTCATCCAGCAACATACTAAACCACACGTCTTCTACACAGTGATCACACTCGCGCGCACACACACACATACATACACACAATGGTTGCCACAGATACATCCCGCCTCTTTCTGGGGTTGTCACACATGATTGAGCTGCCTAGTTCTGTGGCTTCTTGCTATCCTGATGTAATATGGAAACAGATGGGCCAATTTTTCTTACATTTCCAAGATTCAAGATAAATGTTTGAGAGCTGTGCAGTAACCCTGTCCTCGGAATCCACCCATTCATCCACCACTTAGGAAACACTGATGGAGGCCTTGAGTTGGCAGAAACACGGAGCGGGGGCAGCACGAAGCCACAGAATTCTACCACAAACATCAGACTCAGCCCCAAGAGAGGGAGGGAGCTGGTTCACACAATGTGTCCTTAGCTTAGGACCAGAAGCAGAGGCAATGACCTCACCACCCACCATGCCTCTGCAAAGGAAATGGAGCCATAGGGAATCAGGGAGGGGAGAGAGGCCAATGTTTCTAGGTCCAACGCGATGATAAGCTGAGAAGTTTGGTGATAGACAATGTCTTAGTTTTCCTGTTGCTTTGATAAAAATAATCTGACAAAGGGCTGGAGAGATGGCACGTTAATGAAGAGTACTTGCAGCTCTTGCAGAGGACTGGAGTTTGGTTTCCAGCAATGCCCCTGGGCAGCGCAGGGCAGCCTGTGACTCCAGCTTCAGGGGATCCCGCTCCCACCTGTGACTCCAGCTTCAGGGGATCCCCTCAGACACTTTGCATGCATATGTGCCTACCCACATTTGTACACATACACACAAATAATAAAATCTCTGCAAAAAAATAGTCTTACAAAAGCAATTTAAAGGAGGAAGGGCATATTCGGGACCACAGTTTAAGGGGACAGGCCATCATGACAAAGGCCACAGGGGTTTGAAGCAGCTGGGCACACCACATCCACCGTTAGAACTGAGTGATGGACGCATGCTGGTTCTCAGCACCCTTTAGGGAATCATGCCACCCACCGTGGACAGGTCTCCCCATTGCAATTAATTTTACTTCAAGCCAAATTCACTCAGCCCTTGCCATTGACATGCTCTGACATGCTCAGTCCCCATTTAAAAGCATCCCTTTACTGTGTTCCACAAGCCCCTTCCTAACCTGCTATTACTGTCTGAACTCTCTAAGTTATAGCAAAACTCTTCCAAAGAATATCTTGCCTCCCTATTTTCACTGACCCGCCTCCCCAGGTAAGTGATCCTTGAACCCATTCTAATACGACTTCTGACCACCACCACCCCGACTTCACGGGATGGCTCTCCCCAAGTCACCTGTGGCCACCACCCTGCCACATCAAGTCAGCACCATCCATGTTTTGTCTTAGCAGACCCCAAGTCACACTTAGGGCCAGTCAGTTCCTCCAGCCTCCCTCTGATGCCCCAACCCCGCCACAGACCAAACATCAGGATGGCACCGATGGGTGTGGCTTGTGGCTACTCTGCCAGGTGACTCATGTTTGTGTCTGTGTGGCAGGCAGCTTTAGCTGTCAGCTCAACACAGCCTGGAGTCATTTGAGAGGACAGCCTCCACTGAGGAACTGCCCAGATGGGACTAGCCTTTGGGCAACTCTGTGGGGGTTTGTCTTGATCATTCATTGATACAGGAGGGCCCAGACAAGCAGTTCTAACCTGTGTAAGAAAGCTAGCCATGCTTGGGCTTGAAAGAAAATTTATTTATCAAACAAAGAGGGGGTCCTTCCACGTGGCAGCTGAAACTCCCAAGACAGACGGAGTTCTGCCCATCCCTGTCTGGCTTCATCTTCCTGACCCTGGTGCTCAACCCCAGGCCACGTAGGGCTAAGGATGCATTTGATCCACTTTGATCTTTTGCCCAGAGCCACCTTCACTTTCTCTGCTTTCAAACAAAAGCAAGGAAGGGATGGGGAGAAACTGGGGAGGAGGAGGAGCAAGGAGAAGGCTCCATTCCCATGAAAAACACCTAGCAGGGCCCGGCCCACAGTAAGTGTCCAGTAAATGATAGCTATTATCACCATTGTTACTATTATGAACTGCTGTAGCTCTGCCCGTGGTTGGTCTGCTGGCAGCAGGAGACGCATGCTGGCCCGCTCCTTGCTCCAGATCACTAACCCAGGCTAAGTGCCAGTAATTACTGCTCTGAGGGATACTAGTAACAGTGCCAAGGTCCAGAGCAGTTCCAGTCGGGTGAGTCCAGTAGCCCTGACTCTCTCTGCTCCCGCCTGCCAGGCAAAGCAGAGATTAGCACAACTGTTCATGGGGCAAGGCAAGGCAGGCAACGTGGTGAAGAGATTGTCCCTCTGGTGACCCAAGGAGAGGGGGACCTCCTGACAGGTACACAGAAAACCAGTGCCAGCATACAAGAGGACCACAGAATCCCCATGTTTGGAGTGAGGAGTCCAGTCCAGCTGCACCCCGTGGGAACCCTTTTGTAGCTCCTTAAGACCTATTTATAAGTTTTGTTTTGTTTGTCCCCGCCCCCCCAAGACTCCCACAAGGATCTGTGTAGCAGGTTAGTTCCCGGCTAGGGGCTGTATTATGCTGCCATTTATCCACTTAACTAGGCAGGAAGCTGCCCCTGCCCAATGCCCCCCCCAGGATGCCCTTCTCTGCAGGGCTGCCTGTGTTGTGCAGGCTTACAAGTGCTTCTGTTAGAGGCACGAATCAGCATTCTGGGGGCATCTGCTTCCACCCGCAAACAGACAGAATCATACCAGACACATAGGAAGGTCACAGAAATAGAGACAACTTGTTACAAAAAGAGAAAGGCGCTCCTAAGAATGGGAGTGGGGTAGTGAGCTGGGGAAAGGCACGTGCTGAAAAACGCTGAGCCCCCAGCCCCAGCCCCGAAGGCACCTCAGCCGCACAGGCGCCCCAGCCTCACAGTCAGGGGTCATTCACAGGGCACCCACCTTCCTGTTCAATACGTGTGTCAAGGTGGGGCGGGGTTTCTGGTTCTTGACCACCGTCTTCATTCCCCCCCCCCCCACATACTCCTAGCATGTGTCTCTGTTTAGAAAGATGACCCAACCCCAACCTCCAGGAACCTGTCCATGCTTCACCTGCCAAGCTGAAAGATAAGCGGACGGACCCCAGCGGTCTCTGGGCTGCCATGACACCTCCTGAGGGGTTTTGTCTTTTCTACAACCTCCTGTGTGCCCTTCCTGAACTAGATCATGAGGGTCACAGGTGTGACCAGAAAAAGCGGCATGGGGCAGGGCTCAGCAGTGGGCTTCGGGGGAGTGAACTCCCAACCAGCCTCCTCCTTGTGTGTTCATATCTCCTTCCCACTGGGCAGTTGGGGTGTGGCTGGTCCCCAGATTCCTCCTGACCTGGGCTCCTGAACTCCTGCAAGGTGCTTTGCTGGGGTTGTAGACTGAACTTCTGCCTCCTGGTCTGATTGAGCAGTAAGCCCTTGGTGCCACCCCCTGCCTGCTCCTTCCCAACAAATGCAGATCCAGGAACTTTGAACTCTTAGGCTCTTTCTGCACCTGAGCCTGGAAGGCTCCTTTCCCTTCTCCACAGGCGAATGCGCAGCATCTCAGATTTCCCGTCCCTCCTGTCTTCCTGACCTCTTGCACTCATCCTGCCTGCATTGATTTAAGCAATAGTCCCTCCTTGATGCTCCCAGGGCCCTGGAGCTCTCTGCTAACTTTCAACATGCTTCTCTGGTACCCGCGAAGCTGCTCCACAATGGGGGACCATGGTCCTTTCATCTCTGTATCCCTGGCATCTGCCAGTTAGGAGGCATCACTTGATACTTGTTTCACTAAGGGAATGAATGAGAGTGGACAAAAAGGGCAGATCAAGGGGGAAGGAGAAGGGGACTAGGAAGGAACTGAAACTAGAGATGCGTGGGAAAGAGGAAGCAGGGAATGCAGAGACAGAGAATGAAAAGGATGTACACAGTCAACCCCGGCACATTCCTGCAGCAAGGGATTTGAGTTCCCGAATATCTAGGGACTTCTGGCTAGGGAGACATCCTGGTGGCTGTTCGGTACAGTCATCCTGGCCGCTGTTCGGTACAGGCGGGATCCCCACGGAGGTCGTGGTCGGGGGAGGTGCTGTGGTATTGGAGAAGCCCTAAGTTCTACCAGAGGCAGCTAACATGCCAGGACCTAGCAAAATTTTTGTGTTTCAACTCCATTGCATCCTAGTACCTCCCTCTCCTCCTCTTAGCCCACTACCCCAGCCCTTGTCTGACCTTGAGCAAACCCTCCTCTGACCTTCAGGGGCTGGCTACCTTTCTTCAGCCTCCATTAAAACACCACAGAACATCCTCACCTCTTGATTCCCATCCTCACTCCCCAGTCATGCTTGGCTTAGGATAGAGAAATTGTAAATTTGACTATCGTGTTAATGATTTCAAAGCGATTCCTAGCCTTGGTTCCCCGTGCTGCCTGTAAGCACTCACATGAGATTCCACCCTGGTTTTCAGACAGTGATGTGGTCAAGAGCAACCTGGGCCTGGTTATAAAATGGGAGGTAGAAAAAAAAAATCACATACATGCAGTGCCAAAAAATACCAGAAGAGGGCGTCAGATCCCCTGGTCACAGGTAGCCATGAGCCACCATGTGGGCAGTAGAAACCAAATCCAGGTCCTCTGCCAGAACAGCCAGAGTTTTTAAGTGCTGGCCCCTCTCTCCAGCCTCCATGCTCCTTTCTTGCTGTTTTTTTTTTCCTGCCTGGCAGTTGTAGGATGATCTCTGACGTTTGTTGCGTCCCTCAAAGTCACTTCCCAATCAATGGCAGCATTTCTAGTTGAAGATGTATTTTTTTTCCAACTCAAAGATGATTTTCTTCTAGTATTTCTTTTATTATAGCTCCAGCTTTGTAATGTCCTTTCTAGGTTTCAAGAACCTGGCCCTCCATTCCTGTTTTTGTTGTATTTCCCTGCTTTTTTAAAACATTCTTTTCATTGCCCCTCAATTTAGTCCTTTCTCTCGGGGTGGGGGTGGGGGGTTGAGAACTTCTCAAGATAGCCGTCTAGTTAATCAGGTTGGTTTTCTGAAGCACCCCACTGCCATACATAGCCTCTAAGGGGTTTTCATTTGGAAATCATGACCTTCCCTTTCAAAGAACTTGGTGCTGTTCTCAGGTAGATCTTTTTAAATCAACCTAATGGCATCTTAAGTCTCACTCAGAGGTGTTGACTGAAGTTTCTGTCCTGCCAAGTCCCACAGCCATTCAGTCCCAAAGAAACACACAGAAGTCTACATTAATCATAAACTGGTTGGCCTATTAGCCCAGGCTTCTTATTAACTAATTCTTACAACTTATATTAGCTCATTATTCTTGTCTATGTTAGCCATGTGGCTTGGTACCTTTTATCAATGAGGCGTTCTCATCTTACTTGCTCTGCATCTGGATGATGACTGCAGACTGAGCCTTTCCTCTTCCCAGAATTCTCCTATTCTGGTCACCCTACCTATACTTCCTGCCAGGCTACTGGCCAATCAACATTTTATTAAACCAATATGAGTGACAAATCTTCACAGAGTACAAGACTATTGTCCCACAGCAAATGATATCTCAACAATATGCCTGCCTACACTGGACCTATGGAAATACAACACCACAGACATGCTAACTTGGAAGGAGAAAAGCTCATGGAACCCAACCCCTAAACAAAGAACTCCAGGCAACTAAGGTCTTCTGAGAGCAGGAGAAATAGTCTTCTCCAGGGATAAGCCTCCTAATTGGCTCTCCAATACCAAAATTGTATACATACAGTAACACTAAATGGATATATGTATGCATGTGAGTACATGCTTAACATTAACAATTAAAGAAAAAGAAGCCATAATTTCAAGAGGGAGCAAGAGCTAGAGAAATGGCTGAGAAGTTAAGAACACTGGTTGCTCTTTCAGAGGCCCTGAGTTCAATTTCCGGCAACCATATGGTGACTCAAGGGAGCAGGGTTGGGGTGTATTACATGGGAGGGTTTGGAGGAAAGAAAGAGAAGGGGAAATGATGTGATTGTATTTTAATTTTTTAAAAAAATAAAAATGAAAACTAAGTACAGTTCCTGTATGTGCAATAAATAACAGATTTAAGTGATATGCTGAGATCATCGGCATAGTGACAAAACCAAGCAGCACTTGCCTGGGCCACAAGACAGGAGTCAGGGTGGGGATTAAGTACACACGAGGGTGCAGGGGACTAGGGGGTATGATGGGCAGGGTCTCCATCTCCACTGTGGCAGCAGTTGTATATACAGGTTTCTCCATTTAGATTGATCAAGTGGCTGCAGAGATGGCTCGGTGGTAAAGAGGACTTACTACTCTTGCAAAGGGCCTGCGTATATCAGGTGGCTCATAACAGCCTGTGATTCTTCTGGCGCCCTCTTCTGGTCTCCAAGGGCACCTGCACTCACACAAACACATACCCCCACAAAGACACACATACATACACATAGCTGCAAATTAAACCAAAAGCTTTAAACTCCTCAGATCATACACTTGAAAAGGGTGCACAGGTGTGCTTGGCTGAATGTTACCCATCTCAACCAAAGCTGACTTAGAAAAAAAAGACAGAGCCCTGCCCCATTCCTATGTCCCAAAGCATTAAGTTCACACTTAAAACTTACAAAGTGTTCTCTCATCTTCCTAGTGCCCTCCTCCAGCCTTCAGACACACGTGATCAGGGTCACTTTCACTTCCCAAAATGTCAATCACCTGTGTCTTTGAGGATGCGATGGTGAGGGAAGAATCTATCCCTGTTTAAGAAACACAGCAGTGATGGGCAGTGGTGCACAGCTTAAATCCTAGCACTCAGGAAGCAGAGGCAGGTGGATCTCTGTGAGTTCGAGGCCAGCCTGGTTACAGAGTGAGTTTCAGGACAGCTAGGGCTATGTATAGAGACCCTCTCTCAAAAAGCCAGAGAAAGGAAGAGAGGGAGGGAGAGAGAGGGGAGAGGGAGAGGGGCGGAGAGGAGAAGAGAAGAGGAGAAAGAGAGGAGAGAGAGGAGGGAGAGGGGGAGAGGAGAGAGAAAGTCATAGAGAGAGAGGAAGAGAGAGGAAAAGAGAGATAGAGAGGGGGGGAGAGAGAGAGAGAGAGAGAGAGAGAGAGAGAGAGAAGGAGAGGGAGGAAGAGAGAGAGAGGGATGAGGAAGGAAGGAAGGAAGGAAGGAAAGAAAGAAAGAAAGAAAGAAAGAAAGAAAGAAAGAAAGAAAGAAAGAAAGAAACCCATTATTTTTGGCAGACCCTGTTACTCAGGTCCTAGGGTGTGGAGAAACAACAGAAGTGAACATACTTATAAGGGCCTTGGAAATAGTTGGTTCTCATGAATATCCTCCAGGTTTAGCCACTCGGATATCAGTCCATGGATCCTCAGCAGAACCTACCCTCAGCAGTAATAGGTACCCAAGTGTCTTTGCCAGGATGGAGTCCCGTTTTCTTATTTAAGAACAAGTTTTAAGAATGGGGAGATGGCTCAGTTGGTAAAGAGCTCGTCAGGGAAGCATGAAGATCCATGTTCAGTCCCCAGAGCCCACGTTAACAAAGCCAGGCACTGTGGCATAGACTTAGTTAGAATCCTAGTACTGGGGAGGCAGAGGCAAGGCAGAGGCAGTCCGGTCCCTGGAACTCAGTGGTCAGCCAGTCTAATCTAACTGGTAAGTTGCAAGTCAATGAGACTCTGTCAATGAGATGGTGTCTAAGGTACAACACCCTCCCCCCCACACACACAAGCATGCACGCACGCATGCATGAATGCACATATGCACACATGCAAAGGTCCAAGTTTTAAATTTCGGAGATGAAAAAACACATCTAAACTCTTGGGTGTCTTCACTTGCTCATTCTACACCACTCATACGATGCAGCTGTGCCTTGAAATCCGGCCCTAGGCAGCTGGTCTCTAATGGGTTCAGCATTTAGTGAGTTAGGCATGGATTATGTGCAAAATGCATTAACCTCTCACATGACTATAAAAATTGCCTTAATAAAATAGAGCTAAATCCTACTTAATAGCAATAAAACAGAAGCCACTCTGTTCCAGGGATGCTGGTGACCTGTGAGTCATTCTTTCTGATTTTAGAGGGTTGAGCATTTGGAATTTGTCCCTTTTTTTAAAACGAAACTTTTAAGCTTCGATAACTGTTAGAAAAATCATATGAGTTAAAGTAAGTTTCCTGCTCGCAGATAACTGGAGAGCCAAGAGACGTCCATCATCTTCTGAAAGGTCCGTCATCCGGAGACCCACTTTTGAGGTCAGAAGTGCAAATGACAGAAAAAGAACGTACTGATTAGAATAACTAATATTTGCCCAGAACTTTCCTACTTAAAAGCTCTTTTTCACCTTGATCAATGGATTCAACTCCCATAGCAGTCTTGGGAAATAGGTACACTCAGCTCCATTTTATAGTTAGGAAGCGGAGACAGAGACGGGCAAAGGAATTCGTCCAATTCTCAGAGCTAACAGAATGAATCACTGATAACTCAGGGTTATCAGTGCTCTGGGTTCAAATCCTAGGCCATCCCTAAATGCTTTTCATGTATTTGTCTCAAACAGCACGCACCTGCTTATGAAATAGAGGGAAAGGATAATGGAGGCTCAACAATTTGAACATCAATGATGCTTTGCTCTCATTCCTTTCCCAGCAAAGCCAAATTCACTGCAACATGGCTTTCCCTATCATGCAATGACGTGAGTATGGTTTGAGTGTGCCCCAAGGCTCATGTGTCTGAAGCTCAGTCTTCAGTGGAGCTCAGCGGAGGACGGTCAGTTCATGAGAGCACTGCCCTGGAACTCACAGATGCTGCTCATAGATGCTGGTCTTACAGAGCGGATGCGCTACTCTCGAATGAACAAGCTAGTCTCACGCCTGACCTCTTGAGTTCCTCTCCAGCTTCATGTCTTGACGTGTGATCTCAGCCTCTCCCACCATGATGTCATTCATCCGGAGACAGCAGCCAAGGAGACCCTCTCCAGAGGCTGGGCCAAAAGGAAGGCTGGACTCCGAACTTCCAACGATGAGCTGAAGAAGCTCTTGTCTTTGTTCATGCTTCAGACTTGGGTACTTTGTGATAGCAAATGGAAACAGATAACTACAGTAATCGTAAGAACCGCGATAGTAAGACTATTATTGCAGTAACAGCAACAACGGTAATAACGGAAAGCACACTGCAGCCATGACAAAGCACAGGTGCGATTGTTACACATATCCTAAATCCTCTAATCCTCACTCCTCGAGAGGCGTGGTTAGGAATAAAGAGGAAACTGAGGCCCAGAGGAATTAAACACATGTGTGACTGGGTAACTACAGAGCCGGCATTTCCAGCAATCCTGGCGTCCACACGCTTTGCAAAGAGACTGTGGAAAGTTCTTATAAAGAAGCAGAGACACCGCCACTTGAACCCAGTCTTGACTCAGTGGCCAGCAAGATCCAGCCAGAGTGGCGTTCTGGGCATGCGCACGACTGCTGCCTCCAGGAGGCACGACCAATCAGCTACTTCTGAGAACGTAGACTGCTTCTCCGCTGTGGCAGTAAGGAAGTGGCTGTCTGGAGTGCAGGAGATCTCTAGCCCGCTGGTTCTCAACCTTCCTAATACTGGGACTCTTTGGTACAGTTCCTCACATTGTGGTGACCCCCAGCCATAAAGTTATTTTCATTGCTGCTTTCTAACTGTAATTTTGCTACTGTCTGAACCATTTTGTAAATATCTGATGTACAAGTTATCTGTGAAAGGGTTGTCTGACCCACAAAGGGGCCGCAGCCCACAGGTTGAGAACTGCTGCTTTAGGGTGTCCGTCCCTGACAACTAGCCCAGGCTCGCCTGTTGGACAGTAAGAGGTTGCAGAGAACAAAGCCTTTGGTTCCAGCTCAGGGCATCCTAGACTGGCCACTCCCAGCTTACCCACTAGGTAGCCATAGACACTGTGAGCAGATCTAAGATCAGCCCCTTGGCTTCTCGCATTAGAACCCTCCAGCCATCCCGCTGGCTAATGAGAAACCAGAAGCTGCCACCTAAAGAAGCTGCTAGATTTAAGAGTGGGATGATTGTTAGTTTTCTGTGTCAAGTTGACTGGGCTAAGAGATGCCCAGGGAGCTGCTAAAATGCTAGTGCTGGCGTGTCTGTAAGAGGATTCTCGGAGAGCAAACCATTCGCATCAGCGGCTGGAGTAAAGAAAGACGCCTGTCTCTCTCCGTGCAAGAAGACATCATTCAGTTCAGGATGCTGAGGGCTGACATTGAACACAAACGGGCAGAAAGGCAAACTGAATCTCTTGTGTTTTGTTTGCCTGCTTTGTTTTCGTTTCCATGCTAGAGATCAAACCCAGGGTCTCATGTGCACTAGGTGAGTGTTCTACACCCTCAGCCCTGATTGTTCTCCCCAAGCCTGGCGAATTCTGCCCTCTGACACCAGACTATACACCAGTGGTCCCCTGTCCCTCAAACCTTCAGTCTGGGACTGAAATGTTTCCCCACTTTTCCTGTTTGCTGGTCGCATGTGGTGGGACTTCATCACGTGAGCTGATTCCACAATAAATCATTTCCTTATATATCAATGTATATTCAATTAGTGCTTTTTCTCTGGAAAAAAATCCTAATGCAGATGTTTTGTTATGCAGCAATAGTTAACTGATACAAAGTAAAATGGGGATTCGAGCCAAGGTCTAACAAGCACCAAGCTTGAACTTTTCTATCATCGCCTCTAAACAACAGCCAACAAGTCTAAGAGAAACGTCACCCAAGGGTCTAGATATCTTGTGCTTTGAGAATTTAGGCTCCTGTCTGGGTGTCAAAGAGGAAAGACACGGAGAGCCTGTGTTCTGAGTTCAGCTCTGCGTAACCTTGACATGGCATTCACCTTTCTACGAGTCTGTGGTCTTAGCCATGTGGTCAGGACGTCAGGTGCATTCCCTCAGTACTATGCTCATGGTGGCCGCTTCAGTCAGCATGTGCTGAATGCTATGGACTCTCGCTACTGTGCTGACTTGGAAGACGCAGGGAGGGGCCACAGCCAAGGAAGACAGGCCACCTCCAGTAGCTGGGAAACAGAGACAGATTCTCTCCCATGACCTCCAGGATAATCTCAACCTCACCAGCACCTTGATTTTAGACAAATAAGACCCTTTTTTTTGTTTCTGACCTGCAGACAGAAGAGAATAAATGTGTGTACTGTGTAAATTTAGGGTGGTTTGTTATATCCGCCATGGGATCCAAGTGCACTGTCTGGCTCAGCAGGTGGCACTTACAGTGTCCCCAGCACAGAAATGGACCAGTGCTGCTGGCCTTAAGCCTCGGATGGTTCAGAAAGGTCTCTTGGGATGTTCAGTCCTTGGCCCTCTGGCTTCTTGCAGACAGACTAAGGAGTGGATGTGATGGGCTAGCTCTGGCTAATCACTAAATCCCGCTCCCTTTCACCTTCTCATGGTTGTGCTGAGCCTAATTATCAACAGTACATTCCACAGAGGTTCAAAATGAGTCAAATGTGCTGCTAGGGTTGAGAACCAGTGCTGTGGATCCAAACCCCAAATGCTCTGTGGGAGGTGATGTGGGATTCCCCTCTGTATGCTATTAATATGCTTTGTTGCCATTGGTTAAGAAAGAAGCTGCTTTCAGCCAATAGCTTAACAGAGTAAAGCCAGGCAGAAAATCTAAACAGAGAGGAGAGAGAGAGAGTAGGTAGCTTAAGTGAGAAGCCATGTAGCTGCCAGAGGAGAAAGACGTGAGCCATCAGTTGGAAACTTACCTGTAAACCAGGAGCCTCATGGTAAAATATAAAATAATAAAAATTGGTTGATTTAAGTGTAAGAGTGAGTTAGAAATACACTTAAGCTATTGGCCAAACAATATTGTAATTAATACAGTTTCTGTGTGGTTATTTTGGGTATGGGGGGCTGGGAATGAACAAGAAGTCCCTGCCTACAAAATGGCACCCAACGTGGGACTGATGACTGCTACCCACTTTGGGTCTGGGTGGTTGTGTGCCCACTCAGGAATTGGGAAGAAAGTAGCTGAGACCATGCCCGTGGCTCTGCATTCCTCTGTGGGATTGGTTCTGCTAGGAGCGCACAGGCAGGAGCGCATGGCGGATTCCCACCGCCATACACAGAGATACTTCCAGGCTGTGCACTGCGCTGCATGGCAGATTTAGCCTTTACTCAGATAAAAAGGGTTCCTATGCTACACGGTGCTTCCCAGAGTTGGTAGTGAGGATGGCTTCTACTGGGCAGTCTCAGAGGCAGTGAACATGCCTCCGCCATGTTGGGCTGGACAGAGCAAGCAGGCAGGGCCGAGTTGATACTAGCCATGCCTGCTTAGCATTAAAAAAAAAAAAAGGCGTTCCTGGTCAAAAAATATTTACAGATATGCATGCAATAAAGACAAATTCAGATAAAAAGACCTCTAAATGGGTCACAGTGTTGGATAAATATACATAGGCTGAGAGAGAAGAAAAAGGATATAGAGAGTTATTTTTTTAAAAAGTAAATCATTAAAAAAAAACAAGTCTTCAAAGAGACAGAGAATAGACAGTCATAGATTAAAGGAGTAAAGATAAATAAGCCACGTAGAGATAAAAAAGGAGAGTCTGGACTATGTATATTATTGTGTTTTCTTTAAATTTTCTGAATTCTTGGACAGGACATTGAGCTGTACAGGATGTTGTGCTGTGACAGATTCTCTCTCTCTCTCTCGCACACACACACACACACACACATCACACACACACACACATCACACACACACACATCACACACACACACACATCACACACACACTCACACACACACAACATCACACAAACACACACACACACACACACACACACATCACACACACACACATCACACACACACACACACATCACACACACACACACACACAACATCACACAAACACACACACACACATCACACACACACACACATCACACACACACACACACACACACACACTCCTGCTTCATAACTTTTGCTGGTCAGAATATCTAACGTTCCTCCTAAGCAGGCCTCAGTTAACCTCTGTCTCCTATACCATGCTTGTTCTTGTCCCTGAGGCATACATGGCTGTCCTGGTCATACAAGGCAGCTGTCAGAGCCAGGAGGCGAACAGAAGTCCACCTGCTTCCGGTCAGTTTCACATGCCTATAGTAATAAGGGCGGCGACGGGGCTGTGTTCCCAGCACCCCGGCCGCCTGCTCGGCTAGCTTATGCCCCGAAATAATTACACGGACACTGTATTCTTTTAATCACTGCTTGGCCCATTTCTATCTAGCCCTTACTGACTAATTCTGATATCCCGATCAACCCATCTCTAATAAACTGTGTAGCTCCGGTCTTACCGGGAAAGATTCAGCATGTCTGACCTGGCGGCTTGCTCCATCGCGTGCATCTTCCCGGGAGCAGGGAGCATGGCGTCTCTCTGAGGCGTCTGCTCCCAAGAGGAGAGATGTGGAGTCTGAGCTCACTTCCTCTTCCTCCCAGCACTCCATTCTGTTTACTCCACCTACCTATGTTCTAACCAATAAAATGGGCCATGGCAGTTCCTTTATTAGCCAATGACCTTCCTCCATCACATGCCCCTGCTGAAGGAAGGTCTCGGTTCAAATGTTCAGTCACAGAACCTTGGGAGTGAGGGCTCCGGGCACAGGTGTGCAGGCTCCACAAAGGTGCTCGGCCAGGAAGGCTAGGGGATACGGTGCTCCCCCTCAGGACTGCTTCAGAGGGTTGGGATTTTGTTTTGATTTATTTTTGCATTGTTTTGTTTTACTTTTTCACATTTATTTGTTTGTTTATTGTCTGTGTGTCTATGTGTGCATGCATACCACAGTGCACACATGGAGTGGACAGCTTGCAGGCACCAGGGCTACCATGTGGGTCCTGAGGACTGAACTTGGGCTGTCAAGCTTGGTGGTGTCTATAAGCTCTGAGCCTTCTCTCCAGCCAGGACTCTGCAGTTCTCACAAAGGCTCCACGTTCTCTGCCCCTACAGTCTCCCCTAATTCCTAGGCTGTCTGCTGGCCTGATTTTCCTGTTGCTGCATACAGGGGGACCCCACTCCGAAGCACAGCCAAAGCACACATCTGAGAGAGACTGACAGGGAGCTGTCCATCCCTGCTTCAGGCTTCAGGCTCGGATATCAACCCCGCCTCTCCTCTTTAGTTTTCTCATCTCTGTATTCCTCAAATGGCTTCGTTTGTCTCTGCAGATAAAGCAGGGTCTCCAGAGATGTGTATTTTAAACGAGTCTTAGCTCTACAGCTCTTCTAAGTATGTGGTGAGAGCTCTCCACTTGAGCTCTGTTACAATACCAACTGGTTCTCGTCCCCTGCGGACGATAAATGGCTTCCCTGGGACACAGCTCGGCTCTGCTGGCTTCAAGTCTGTCTCACTTGATCCTTTCCAGCAGGACATTCATGGTTTCCACCCCTCAGAACTCTCGGGTTTTGAGTGATCTCTTGAAAGGTCAGGTGTCATGGCGCATGCCTAAAGTTGCAGTTACAGTCACTCGGGAAGCTGAGGCAGGCAGGAGCGTTGTTTGAACCTAGGCGCTCAGGGCCAGCCTGAGCAACAGAGTGAGATCCTCTCTCAAACACAGTTAACAGCTGAAGAGGGGGCTCATTTGATAAGTGCTTGCTTCATAAGCTCAAAGATCTTCGTTTGATCCCTCACACCTACATACAACCCGTAACCCCAGCACTGGAGAGCAGAGACAGGAGGATTCCTGAGACTTCCTGACTACCTATTCTAGAGAAACCCAATCTCAAAAGCCAAGGTGGAGAACAACCAAGGAAGATGCTCACTGCTGATCTCTAGCTTCTATACATGTCCGAAAAGCTGTTCAACTTGCCCACCCCAGCACTGTGCCAACCTTACTCTTCCCTGGCTCACAGGGCTGGCCAGGGCATCTCAGCGATGGTGCCTGGCCTGTGGGAGCCAGCCCCACACCTCTGACTTGATGGCATCATCAGACAAGACCGGATAAACAGAGAAAGAAAAGGGGGCCCAAAAAACATGGGGTGAGAGGATGTGCACTGAGGAGGGAGTCCCAGATGGAGTCAGATCCAGCACCCAAATTCAACTCTGCTTCCTCCTGAGAAGCCCTACCGTGGCATCTCCCTATGCCAAAGGCTTTCCTTCAGCTCCAGCCCGCCTGTCCTGGAGCACACAGCCCACCCCTACTCCCCTCTACCCCCACCTCAGCACAATGGTTTATTAAGGATTCCTGTGTCTGGCTCCTGGGTACCAGGATCACTGTGTAGTTGGGGGGAAAAATCTGTATTACAGAATGGTCTTAAGGAAATGCACACCGCCTTCTCGTGCAGAAGGCTCTCCCACTAAAAGCTAGGGAGACCCAGGGAGCCAGCTTCAAGGAAGACAGAAGTCCTCAGCATGGAGCTCACTGTTGCTGTATAAACAGCAGCCTCCAAGCAGGCAGAAATAGTTTGTTTGCTGGTGTGAATTAGCATCCCCTCTCAGAACTACGACAACACTGGCTCACCTCAGCATCTCTGCACTTCCCTGCCTGCCGCACTCTCTCTGATAAACAGCACCCGGGAAGCACAAATCGCTGCCTTTACAGGATGCTAGACTGCAAAGAGCTAGGCCTGAATTCAGCTTGGGCTGTGTGCATCTGCATCCCAAAGCCATCGCTCTCCTGACCCAGGGTCTCCTTTGAGAGTCATCTCAGAGAATGGGCGCCTCTTTCTGACAGTCATATACCTTGGGTCTGAGGAGTCTGGGATATGGTGCCATAGAAGAGGCTAGAGCTATTGTCTGGCATGTGGAAGGACCTGGGTTCTGTCCCAAGCCCTGCCAGGAAGTGACAGGTGAGCAGGTCAGGGGAGGAGAGATAGCAACAACAAAAGCATCATCAATTCCAGGGAGGGAATCGGCCCAGTGTCCGAATTTGTAATTGTTAAGTTCCCTGTGGTCGCAAAGGGCTGGGTAATTAGGTAGCTGGAACTAGTACTTAATAGGTCAAGGTTTCCATAGGAAATGAGGAAGGGAAAGCTCTGTAGAGGATGCTGGAGGCGACCGCAGAGCAAAGGAAAACTGTGAAATGCCCAACGCCAAAGAATTTTGCATCAAAAATCAGCAGAGTGGTCATTTCTACAGATCGCATAAAATCCTCGCAATGATTTTCAGAAGATTCCAATCCAGCTCTTCCATCCCCTGTGAATGTTCAGCTAAATGGCCCACATCTCTGAGTCCGTTGCCTTGTCTTCAGACAGAGCAAATGTTCTCTGATTTTGATCAGTCCGCGCCGGTTCCTCAGGCTTTGTAGATCCAGTGAGACGGTGACTGGGAAGCACCTAGCACAGCACCCACTGCGGGAAGGCTTGAGAGAAGGCTGTGAGAGAAACATTAGCCTTGTTTCTGTTGTTAGTGCTCTTCCCCCCTAACTTCCACATGTGAGAAAACCGAGAGCAAGAGGCCTGAGAGGCAAGGGTGCCCTGCCCACTCAATGAAGGGCAGACACAGAGAGTCCTTGCTTTCAAAAGTCCCCTCCAGTAGCTAACTTGCCAACTGGCCTGCTTGTCATGCTGCAGACAAGATCTTCATGTATATACACATGCATACACACACACACAGAGGCAAACACACACTCAGTCACATAATCATACATCACACACACACACCACTGAGCAGAGCTTGCTCTTGAGGTGTGCGTGTGTAAGCATCCAGGCTTCCTTGTACCTTGCTTCCTGGTGATCCCAGAAGTCTTTCCACACTTGACACAATCCATGGGAGAGGATGTGAATCCAGGTGTCCCTTTAAACTCTGCCATCAAAGCCGCCAGGGGGCTGGGCATGGCACTCACACCTGTTATCCCAGCACTTGGAAAGCTGAGGCAGGAGGCTGCTACAGGTTCCACACCAGCCAGGAAAACAGAGTGTGACCCTTCCTCAAGCAAACAGGAGCTGGTGAGCTGGCTCAGTGGAGAAAGGCATTTGTCACCCTGTCTGAAAACCTGAGCTGGATCCTCAGTACCTACATGGTGGAAGGAGAGAACTGACTCCTGGAAGCTGACCTCTGACCTCCACACCTGCACTGTGACACACACATGCCCCTCCTCCATACACACTCAAAAACACAAATAAATAAATAGATGATAGATAGATAGATAGATAGAACAAAATAAAAATCAAACCTGAGTGTGGTGGCACATGCCTTTATTCCCAGCACTCAGAAGACAGAGACACATTGATCTTTATGAATTGAAAGTTAGTCTCATCTACATAGTGAGTTCCAGGACAGCCAAATCCCTGTCTCAAATAAATAAATAAATAAATAAATAGATAGATAGATAGATAGATAGATAAATAAATAAATAAGTAAGTAAGTAAATAAATATCAAACAAATAAGAAGTCAAAATAAACAACGTGGATCCAAAAACCAATCAGAAGAACAAGAAGCGGGCTCTGGTTGGCCAGCCTTCCTGTGTCTAATTCTTTTGTAGTATTTTAGAGACACTGAGTGGGAAACAGTGGGTGGCCAGAGTGTGCCCCTCACTCCCACTCCCGGGAGTCCTACTGGCAGGACAAAGCACTGATCAGTGACAGTCCTTCATCATTAAGTCCCTGACCAACCTCTTAACTAGTCCTGTCTCCTTACCAAGGTCCTCCCAAGCCAGAGCCACTCCTTTTTAAGCCCCCCTACAACTCAAACCCCTTGCATAAACAAAATAGATCAGAGTGGATTATAGCCCAAAGTCTAAAACAAATGTCTGAGTTTGAGTCCAGCCAAAGTCAATGCAGATGCTCTCCCTACACAATGGGATTATACCCAATAAGATCGCCGTAAATTAAAAATACTAGATCAGAAACCTACTGAGTGTGCACTTGCTAGCTTAGCTTTCTTCCACTACAACAACCCTTGAGTTGAGCCAACTAGAAAAAGAAATGGTTTGCTTGGCTCACGGTCTGGGAGTCTGAGGTCATGGTTAGTTGTCTCCATGGCTTTGGGCCTGTGGTGAGGCAGCGAGTTGGAGCTGGGGACACGGTAGAGCGAGACTACTCATTTCATAGCCAAAAAAGCCAAAGAATTAAGCAGCCAATGGCGAAGCACTATTCCTGTGAGGGCACACCCTCAGTGACATCCCTTCCTCCTCTAGGCTGTGCCTCTTGAAGCTCCCCCTCCACTGCTCAGGAGCAAGCCTTTAACAGGTGGTCCTTGGGGACACTTGAGATCCTAATTACAATAGCTTCTAATTAGATGAGTATCCCAGCTTAGCCTGGCCTGCCTTCAGTGTGCTGGGAACACTCCTATTAGCCTATGGTTGGGCTACGCCATGTAACACAAAGCCCTTCTAAAATGCAGAATATCGTCTAGCTTTTGAAATACCTGTATTCAAAACACACTGTCCCTTGAGTGGCTGCCTTAACCTAGCTGTGCGGTTTTCTTTGAAAGTTCATTAAAGTGATTATAAAAATAATTAATTTTTTAAGTTAAAATAAATTAAAAGTTGGCCATGCCTTTAATACCAGCACTCAAGAGGCAAAGGCAGACAGACCTCTATGTGTTAGAGGCCAGCCTGGTCAGTTGAGCAAGTTCCAGGTCAGCCAAGAACACATAGAAAGACCTTATTTCAAGCAAACAAACAACAACAACAAACCAAAACTCACTGGCTACAAAGTAAACCGAATTATAGGCATGTTGTCTTACCTGTATGGCGAGCTGGGAGCTATGTTCCCACTGCCTGGCACCATGGGAGGTTTCACAAAAGATCCACGTAAGAAAATATGTAACTCTGAGAGAATTGGGGTGCATGGCCGAATAGATTGGGCCCAATTCTCAAGTTAGAGGAAAGAAGTTAAGTTATAGCAGTAGACGTTGGGGGTGGCTTCCAAAGAAGCGTGTAGGTCATTAAGTAGGAAGAGAAAGAGCAGTACCCTGCAGAATCCCAAATTACTCATGCAGACTCTCTATCCTCAAGGAGATGGAATACCATTCCCTATGCAAAAGTGTGGGTTGTGCATAATGACTTCCATTCAAAGAGCATGGTATGAAAAGAAGAAGAAAACCGGAATATTACCTGGACCAGGTGGTAAAGGTCCCCTCCAGCAGTGATGTCGTGTCAGTAATGTTATATCAGGGATATCCCCTTGTTATGGTGTGATGACCACACTACTCTGTCTCTGTGGTCTTCATTGCAGAACTGTGGAGCAATGAGGAAAGCCAGTGGGCAGATATCAGGTAAGGGATAGTCTACAAAACGCCTGTCAGCGAGGTCATTACCAAAGTCCAAGATGTCCTTATGGTCTAAATGTCCATGCTCTTGTCTCCGCAGTTCCTACACTGAAATCTTAATCCCTGATGTCATGGGGGAGGGGTGTAGACATAAGTTTCTGTCCCACATGGTCTGGCAGTTGTTCAGTCCCAAAGGAACATACAGAGGCTTATATTAAATATAAGCTGTTTGGCCTATTAGCTCAGGCTTATTATTAACTCGTTCTTACAATTTAAATTAATCTATAAGTCTTATCTATGTTTAGCCACATGACTTGGTACCTTTCCTCAGTGCAGAATTTTCATCTTGCTTCTTCTACATCTGGGTGGTGACTGAAAACCGAGCCTTCCCTCTTCCCAGAATTTTCCTAGTCTGGTCGCCCTGCCTATATTTCTTATGTGGCTACTGGTCAATCAGCATTTTATTAAACCAATACAAGTAACTACCTGCCTCTGCCTCCCAAGTGCTGGGATTAAAAACATGTGCCACAAACAAACCTGATTATATTTTGTAAGGACTTTCTCTATTTTTCTTTTCTCTCCCAAGTCTACGCATATTTTAAAACACACTATAAATCATTTAGAGGGTTTTCTTATTTTTTTCCCTTTGAATCTGTCTTTATTGTATATCTCTGTCTTTATCTGACCACATGAGTCTGCTAAGCAATATGACTAGGATTAAAGCCACGGCTTTGGAGACTGGCTCTGCCCTACTCCTTGACTTCCTGAGAGATTAGCTTCGTGGCAGAGGTAGTAGCAAGAGTTACATTTTTCACCATAGTTCTGTGGAGTTTCTAGGTCCATGCCACCACCAAGAAGCACGCTGCTGGCTGCTCATAAACACCATTTAAGTGTTTGGTGGCAGGGCCTCTTAAAAGAACTGCACAGTTACTGCTGCCAATGCTGAATCAGGAAGCCGCTCTTAAAGGAGCCATAACTCTGCTCGCCACCAGCAAACAGAGCACAACAGAGACAATGCTGTCACCAAGAAGTCATGCTTGAGCCTGTTCTTCTGTCTGTCTACAGTCCTTTGGAAATTCTTGCCAAACGTTTGGGCGCCAGGGGGGTTTTGGAGGAGATTGGGCTGTGAGAGAGGAGTGCCTGGGAACAGGATTATTGCCCTTTATGAGGAGAGAGCTGATTGCTTATTCTCCCTCCTTGCTCTCCAGCAAGTGAGGCTGTGAGACAACAACTATCTGCAAGCGAGACAGCAAGAGCTCCTCAAACGCTGGTTCTGTCGGTGGGTCCATCTTGGTGCCCCGGATCTCAGACTACAAAAAATAATATTATTTTTTTCTTTCTTTTTTATTACTAACAAAAGTATACAAATACAAACATAAAAATCAACAAGGCCCAAAGTCTCTACAATATCCTTTTCTTTTCTTTTCATTTTTTGAGACAGATTTCTCTGTAGCTTTGGAGTCTGTCCTAGAACTAGCTCTTGTAGACCAGGCTGGTCTCAAATTCACAGAGATCCTCCTGCCTCTGCCTCCTGAGTGCTGGGATTAAAGGCATGTGCCACTACCACCAGCCGGCATATACAATGTCTTTCTTAAAATACTTCTAATTTTTAAGTGTGTGTACATGTGTGTGTATGTGTACCTGAGTGTGGGTTCCTGCTTAGACCAGAAGAGGGCGCCAGATCTCCTGGAGCTTGAGTTACAGGCATTTGTGAGCAAAAGGATGTGGGTGATGGGGAGCATACCCCTGCCCTCTGCAAGAGCAACAGGAGTGGGCTGGAGAGATGGCTCAGAGCCTAAGAGCACCAGCAGCTCTTCCAGAGGTCCTGAGTTCAATTCCCAGCAACCACATAGTGGCTCACAACCATCTGTAATGAGATCTGGTGCCCTCTTCTGGCATGAAAGTGTATGTGCAGGAGGAACATTGTATGCATAATAAATATTTTTTTAAAAAAAAAAGAGCAACAGGAGTTCTTTATCACTGAGCCATCTCCCTCTTGAGTCCAAGTTAGAGACACAGGGATTGAATGCATTATTGCATCCTAGTTGGGGTCCTAAGGAGAAAAATAAGGCATTAGGGGGAAACTAAGGGAGTCTGGGTGAAGTATGGACTTTAGTTAGCAAGAATGTGTCTGCATTAACGGGGCATTATGATGAAGAATGTGGCAATATTAAATGTTAATAGCCGGAATGCTAGCAAGGGTGCTAGGGCCATTCTGTGCTGCCTCCAACATGTCCTATCTTCTAAAACTATTCTAAAGTCAAAGTTTACTTAAATAAAGACAGAAACACTTTCTTGGATGTCCTAAGACTAGCCTGTCCCCGTGGCACACACTCCGGACCATGCGTGACACTAACAGGCTCACTAGTCGTGATGCTCCAGTGTGACTGCCAGTTTGGTAGAGTCGCCTAGGAGACCGACTCCCAGGCAGATTCGCGAGGGATTTCTCAGGTTGAGCCAGTTGAGGCGAGAAGACCCACCCTGAAGGCGGGTGGCACCGTTCCACAGGTTGGGGACTTGGACAGAGGAAAGAGAAAGTGGGCTGAGTGGCAACATTCATCTCTTCCTACTTCCTGATGTGGATGCCACACGCTTATGCCACCATGACTTCCCTACCCGCCGTGATAGCCTGTACTGTCAAACTATGAGCCCAAATAAATCCTTCTACTGTAAGTTTATTTTGTTAGGTATTTTTGTCACAGCCCTGTAGAAAGGGAATAATGCTGCCAGCTGTGCTGCTGGCGCATGCCTCTCATGCTGGCACTTAGGAGGTAGAGGCAAACATATCTGTGTGAGTTCTAGGAGAACCTGGTCTGTGCAGCAAGCTTCAGACCAGCCAGGACCACATATGACATCTTGTCTAAACAAACAAACAAACAAACAAAACTAGCCCAGTCTTTGAATCTTGGACTCCTTGGGTCTCCTAGGGACAGAACGCAGAGTGGAGCCTGCTTTCCCTCCCCTGACAGCTCGCTTATCATCTGCCTGTACCCTCGGATTTCACATGACTTTTTTTCCCCTCTAAAACAAAGGGTTCTGTTCAAAAGAACCTGACAATTATAGATCTGATCCAGGAAACACTACTTTCCAAAATACAGAGGAAAGTTACCCTAGAGAGACGTATCAAATAAGAGACAGGCCTGGGGTCATTCTCCCACGATCTGGGAGCTCTGGGAGCATCCTGAGCAGGGGCAGTGCCTAGTTCATCTGTGTCCCAAGGACTCAGGAAAGCACTTGAAGAAACGCTAGACTAAGGAGCAGATGGTGGCAGAGACAGGACTGCCTGCCCCAGAGCCCCTTCTCGGTCCTTCATATTGAAGAGCAAGAGGGCAAAGGTGACTTTCCCGAGAGGGGACCCCAGGAGGCAGGAGGCGAAGGGACCCAGAACCTTTGTAACCCAGCACAGTTATAGAGGGAAGTTTCAGAGAGGGGTCACAAGCCCCCAGTCCCCGTCCTGACCCCAAAGAGGCACCATCTGCTTCCAGCTGGCTAGGTGAAGCGGCATCAAAGACACAAAAGTTCCCCACTGGCTGACATTTTGGGGAACTCATAGACTGGAGAGTTTCTCAGATCCAATCCCAGCACCAATGAGGAGCTGAGACACATTGTACCCATTAGAAGAGAAATGCAAATCGGAGAGGCAGGCATTTGTGTCCATGACAACAGGGAGAGCGCATTTTGGCAAATCTGAGTTCATTTATATTCAAATAAATATTTCAGTCTATGACTCTGGCACTTTTTTGCATGAGATATTTCAGAACCATATTGAATGCTGCTCTCATGCTAAGAACTTGAGAATTAAAATGAGGGCCAATTTCAAAGTCTATCAGGCTCCACGAGGCTAAGGTTGGTTTTACCTCCAGGAATGAAAAGGGCCGGTAAGTTAGCTAGCTGGCAATCCAGCACCTTTGTGTGACGATGCCTTGAACTGGAAAGGCCAGCTCCATGGGATCCCATGTGGTCCCCTCTTTGTACAAATACAGTAGGGAAAGCCCATATTCATCTAGAAGTTAGGTCTCCTGAATCTCAGACCAATGCTGTCTTTCAGGACATCAAGCCGGATGTCAGAGGAGAAAGGACAGGCATAAGACTCACGCATCAATCGGATCTCTTCTAAAGAAGGCTGTCATCCAGGAATCAGATAAGTGATTCGTGGGGCTGGGAAGACAGCTCAGTGGGTAAGACACTTGCTCCAGAAGCCTGATGACCTGAGTTCAATACCTGGAGCTGGTTGTAAAAGGCCAGATGCGATAGTGCACAGCTGTGAACCTGTCACTCCTGACAAGACAGGAGACAGTCAGGAGAAATGGCCGGAAGCTCCAGGGCCAACTCACCAGGAGTACCCTGCACAGTGGCAGAAACAAGAAGGGCCCTGACTTCTTGACCAGGTGGAAGGTAAAACTGACTCAGAAAGTCTAAATATACTTAGAAAACCCATAGTATATAGGGAGGGATATTGTTTTTCATGATCTTTTTTTTGCAAAGGAAACAATTTTAATGATTCAAGAAAAGGCTCTAATCTCATCCCATGATTTTCACCCCTCTCTCTCTCGCTCTCTCTCTCTCTCTCTCTCTCTCTCTCTCTCTCTCTCTCTCTCTCTCTCACACACACACACACACACACACACACACACACACACACACAGAGCAAAAGCAATCATCGCTGACAGAAAGCAATCCATACCCTCTGGGAGATCTGTGTGTTACCAAATCCTGCAGCAACAGTCTCTGCTCCGAGCCTCCAGTTCTTACAGCCCTGAGCACCAGTTCACACGCTCGCTTGCTTTCTGCGCATGCCTCTCATATACACTCGACATCTTAATATCTGTACAGTTTTGCACCCGAAGCATTTCCTTGAGTCATTAAGACTGTTTCCTTTGCGAGGAAAGCTAATGAATAAACAGTATCGCGCTCTATGACTAGTCCACGGGATTCTTAAGGCAGTCACTGCATTTACCGTTGGGGTTTTTAGTAGTTTCCATGTTGTATCATACAGTGGCGTTGTGTCAGGCATCTTTGTCTATCTGTGCATCTGCTATGTCTTTGCCGGATTTCTAGGCGTGGTATAAAGGACTAAGGCGGACAAAAGGCTCCTGGTGTACACATTAGCCCACAGCCCCTTAGCCTCAGTCCTGCTCACCACGATTTCAACTACCCATCATCAACTACAGTCTGAAACATTAAATGGAAAATTCCAGAAGAAAATGATTCGTGCTTTATGATTTAAGTAACTTTGATTGTAGTATATTATTATCATTCCATTTATTGTTGCTGTTAAGCTTTTACTATGCCTATTTTATAAATTAAACATTAGCATAGATATGTGTGTATAGGGAAAACCATGGTGTGGGTAGAGTCTGGGACTACCTATGGTGTCAGGCAATCCCTGGGCATCTTGGGACACGCTCACATATGACGGATAAAAGGGACAATTGCACTGTGTTCCAGGAAAGGCTCTGTTGTTGGTAGCGAATGGGAAATGCTAATCTCACAACGCCAACATACTGCACACCATTCTAGATTTAAGGTGCATGCGGCCCCACAAGGAATGAAGCACACACACACAAAGATGGACAATCATCTTGTAGAACTAGGAGGAGAATGGCAAGAGCCTTGCCTTAGAAAGATGCTCTGAGTAGCTGCTGAAATCTCTGTAGAACGTGCCACTCCCATCCCTGTGCATTCAGCTCCAGCTCACGGTCCAGCACCTTCCATGATTACCTCTGAAGCAGGCGCTGAAGAGTACTTATTCCCCCAAAGCTGCTCAGGGGTTCAGGGGTTGTGTCAAGACTCATCAGACAAACATCTCTCGGACTCAACTTTTCATTGTTATATGCCCCCACCCCACTCTCAAAAAGAAAAAGTATCTAACCCAGGTAATTGCTTTCCAATGCATTTTGGGGGCAATAGACCAGGTAGGCACGTGGTCTGTCCTCTGAATTACCATAGGTGACAGTCTCACAAAAAATTTCCAGTTCTGTATCTTCTCAATGATATGCTTTGAATATGGGCTGCCTCGTCTGAAATTCATATTTAAATTTAACCTCACATCCATAACTTATGAGCTATTGAGAGGTGGGCCCATGTGATTAGGGATCTACCCTCATGAATGTGTTGATCCACTCACACAATTAGCGAGTTAATGGGTTAGCGCATTGTCGCCTGATCAGATCCGTGTAACAGTCAGTTTAGACTCTTGTGTGTCACCATCTCTCATCTGATGCTTCAGGATTCTGCCAACAGGGAGACGCCCCAGAATATAATCACTCGACCTTGGACCAGAACCAAGGCCAAAACAAACCCTTTGACTCAAGGTGTCTTGTTATTAGTGATAGAAAGCAAACTGAGATACTCTAAATCCTGTTTCCTTGCTGCCTGCCACCTGACCACCAAGCCAATAGCACAGTGCAGGGCTCTGTAATAGCAGCAGTTTGCTTCTGGGAGCAAGTTCTGTATTAAATACTAGCAGCTGAAATTGCTATCTGATATGCACACACCCGCATGCGCACGCACACACACCACACACACATTAAAGAAAGGCAAGTAGAATGTTGGATGGTTTTTATGATGAAGTTGCATCAGTTATGACTTCAATAATTAGAATTTGGTCCCATGGTCATAGTCGCCTGCAAAGACAAACACGTCCCGGTGAACTCAGGACGGCATCTCTCCTTCTCACATTTCATGGGCCTACCAGCACTTGATTCATTAAAAGATTATTTTTCTTAATTCTTGAGTTTTGACACCAGCTTAATTTCTCCTATTCCTCTGAGCCAAGTAGCATCAGGAAAAGAAGATTCTCTGGGGCTAATTTTTTTTAATGGAATGGAATAGATTTTCATGCTCTGTTGTGGAATATTTGAACACTGTGTGAGGATGTGTTGCTATGATTGGTGTAATAAAGAGCTGAATGGCCAAAAGCTAGACAGGAGGCATAGGGAGGACTTTCAGTGACAGAGAGGATTCTGGGAAGAAAAAAGGCGGAGATGCCAGGAGCCATAGAGCAAGCAGGATGTGCACCGGAGGAGGTAACAGTCACAAGTCACATGGCAGGGCATGGGTTAATGTAAATGGGTTAATTTAAGTTCTAAGAGCTAGTTAGAAACAAGCCCAAGCTATAGGCCAAGCTTTTATAATTAATAAGAAGTCTCTGTGAGTTGGTGGGACAGGGAAAGACCTGTTATATTGCTCAACCAAGACATTCCATTATTTATCATCCCATACATTATGTGAAAATTCAACTAGCTGTGGGATCAAATTCGGACAGACACCGACACAGACAGCTGTGTAGCCTGGCACAAGTAACTTGACCTCTGTGTGTGTGTTTATTGCTCAGCTGCTAAAGCAGATCTTGGAGTAAGAGGCTATTGGGCTAAATGAGACGTGCTCACGTGAGCAGGACTTGAGCGCCATGGTCAGAGCAGACATACAGTAAACACTGGCGGAATCCACGGCTCCATATTTGGAGCACTATATTTAGAGTGCATATATGGAGTACTATATAATTGGAGTACTTTAATTATCCCAGTAACACCTCGAGGTCTACCACCTCTCTTATGAAACACCTGCCAGAGCATTCCCAAAAGGACCCACACTCCTGGTCATGAAGCACCTTGAGAACACTGAAGCCGGAATACCGAGCATGGATTTTAAAGGGGTCCTGTGACGTCTTGTGTGGGATACATAGAAATGATCCGTGAATAGAACGTCCGATTGAGGTGCACATCTGTCTGAAGCAGCTGCAGAGTCATGGGCACTGGGAAAGGAACAGAGGGAAGATATCTTCACCACCACGAAGCTCGTGGTCAAGGCTGGAGGTGACGCAGGTGCGCCGAGCGAGACTGTGCCTCCCTCAGTCCGAACCCTTCAGGTGCAAATGATAGACACACAGGGAGCGGCGAGGTGTCTCACAAAATGAGGAATAACCAAGGCCAAGCATCCACTGCGGCCAGAGCCGCCCCCAGCATTCCTCTCTCCCTCTCACGGCTAAGAAGCACCTTCCGCAAAGTGGGAAATGTGGCAGTGGATAGCTTCAGAGCTCAAGCTACGAAAGCCTCAGCCCCTTCTGGGGAGAGACAATCTGGCACTCCTAAGTCCAAAATTTCTAAGGAAGCCATTGCTGACTTGTTTTCAGATATATTTTACCCCTCTAATAAGGAGATACAAAAACAGTGTCCTAACACAGGGACAGAAGAACTGTATCTAGGGGTTGGAAGAACATTGTGCCATCATGGGGACAGAAGCACCATATGTGGGGGCTGGAAGAACAGAGCACCAATAAGGGGATAGAAGTGCCATTTCCAGGAGACAGAAGAAAGTACGCCAACATGGTAATGCCACCAGTGTCAACGAGGGGGGGTGGCGATTCCTGGAACAGGTACCAGAGACTGACTAAAGACTACACAGGACCCTCATAATCGGGACAAGGAGAGGGACATTAGAGGAGGACAGAGAGGGAAGGAAAGGACCCCGCTCCACAGGGCTCAGAGGAAAGATGACCTACGAGAGATGAGCAGGGAAAGAATACTGTTTTTCCACATCTTAACAAGGCCACCAATGAAACTTACCACAACCCTTGCCACAGAATTCACCTTCTTCTGACCCATGTGGGAACTCAAGAAGTTGCACATGGCAGGTGCAGAAGGAGATGGGCTGGAGCAGGGTTGACATTCAAGAGGCTAGACCCAAAGTCTAAGTAGAGGAGGAATGGAGGTCTAGAGGCAGAAGACTAATTGGGAGACCGCCACATCGAACAGACGATAAATACAACACATCCTAATTCACAATGGCCCCAGAGGAGCTTAAAGCCAGTAATCTGAACATCCTGTCCAAGTTGGGGAGGCAGAGGCAGGTGGATCTCTGTGAGTTTGAGGCCAGGCTGGTCTACATAATAAGTTCTAGGGTAGTCAGACCCTGGCTCAAAAAGCTGAAAACCAAAACCAACCAAACAAAATGCATCCTGTTCATGTGTTACCAAGGCGCTCACCCTGATTTAACAAGGAAGTTTTTCCACTTGGCAGGTTACAGGCTGTTGCCTGAGGATCATAAGAGAACTTTTCTCTTGCTCCTCAGCCGCAATCTCCTCTTCTTCTGCATCTTTAGGCCACTTTTCTGACCTCTCCAAGGACAATGAGCAAAGAGAAGAGCAAAGCAAAGGAGTCAGGATCTGCTGTTTTGACTGGAGAATGGTGATCTAGCCTTGCTGCTGTCTAACAGTAGATCTTCAAGCTGGCCTCGCTCTTTCTGTCACAGGTTCTCTGAGACACTACTCTCCCCTGGCTGTGGTTCTCCAGACTGGGTTAGAGCTTGATTGTTTATCGTCATGAGCCTAGGGCGGACCATGAGAGCTGCTCATTGGCACTACCTAGCATCAAGGAAGAGTATTGCCACAAGGGAGGTTGAGGCAGGAGGATTGTGAGTTAAAGAGTAGCCAGAGCTACACAAAGGAATCAAGGGTATAATGAGGAATGAGGAAAGGAGGGAGGGAAAAAAGGAAGAAGAGTTCTGAGCGAGGGAGAGAGATAGTTGTAAGAGCCCAGGAAAAGGTCAAAATTCAAAGTGTGGTTTCTATTGAGCACCTAAGTGAAGCCCTGGCACCATCATGAATCATGAGCTAAATAACTAAAGGTTAGGGGTTTCCTCTTCTGACTGGGTAATGCTGGCCTGACCCCTCCACGATAATGTGTCTGCTGGCGTTACCTTTCCTCCCGACACCATGACGTCTCCTATCTCCACCTTCCCCACTGTGGTGAGATGGGCTCAGTGGGCAGGAGAATATTCTAGAGCAAAGACTCTCAACCTCCCTAATGCTGCGACCCCTCTATACAGTTTTTCATGTTGTAGTGACCACTATCCATAAAATAATTTTCATTGTAACTTCAGAACTGTAATTTTGCTACTGCTATGAACTGTACTATAAATATTTTCTGGAGATGGAGGTTTGTCAAGGGGGTAGTGACTCACAGGTTGAGAACCACTCTTCTAGGGCATCGTCATGCCCAGTTCCTAGCATAGAATTGATGTTCAATACTAACTGCTCAATCAGTCAGTCAGTGGACAGCTTGAGTTCTTGGGGAATGAATATGAAATCCTAGTGAGGGGGGGGGATGACGGAGAAGAGAGAATGATATCAGTATGCAGATGTCACAGTGGAGCACGTTGCTTTGCGTGCTAGCCTGAGGAGTGGATTTTAACAAAAATGAACGCTCAATTAAAAAGAAGCTGTATTAAAAGTAATACTTAAGGTTTTTTTATATTTGTTTACTTTGTGTAGGAGGGACACACCTGTGTCGCAGCACACATGTGAGCCCAGAGGACACTTTGCAGGAGCCAGTTCTCCCCTTCTATCACACGAGTTCAGGGAATGGACTCGGCCTGACCGGCTTTGCCATCTTTACCCACTGAGCCATCTTGCTGGCCCAAGTGTAGTCCTCTTTAACCCCACCCCATCCTCTGCTTCTCAGGGTATCCCAAGCTTGATCCAGGAACTCCAGTAGCTGAGGCTGAAATTGGGAGTGGACAGGACCAGCCTACCATAAGAAAGCACAGAGAAAGGGGGAATTGGTGTCTGAGGCCAGGGCATCAGGGGATGGGGGTGGGAAGGCGGGGGACAACTGGTTCTGGGGACAGGGGTGAGCCACAAAGAAAATCCTTGATGGCCATGTGTATGGGGGAGGCAGAGCCCAAGGCAAACCTTCTAGAAGGTAAGAAGTCGTGCCAGCCCACACCACCAGCTGCCTCTGCTGATCCCAAGGCTTATTCCTGGGAAGGTTGATATGCTACCGTAAATGCAGAATTCGGGCTATGCACTCTCGGAGATGCAAAGTGGCCATGTTTGCAGCCTGGCGCATATTCCAAAGCGAACAGAAATTGTTATGGAAACAATTTATACCCAGCAGACATGGATGATTGCCCATGATGACCTTTTGCCAGAGAAAATGGGTCTGATAAAGAAAAAAATGAGAGCTCGTTAGGACAAATTAGAAAAGGCAAATGATTGCTCTTAAATTATGGAAATTCCAACACTGGCGGATTTCTGTCCTTTTAGGATATAAAAACAATAAAACACAAAAAGAAATTGTTTGTTCGGAGCGAAGTGCTGCAATTTGTGTGTGTGGATGTACTTTTGTTTCTTGGAAGGTTTTAGAATGGAGGCTTTTTGTAAACGAAATGAAATTTAATTGACTTATTAACTGCCATGAATTCTCTTTCCATAATTCTAGCAGCTAAAAGAAGAAGGGGGGGAGCGTCGAGGGTGGGCGAGATAAACCTTGCTTTGTATATGTGCTATTCACAGAAGATTTCTACCACCCTGACATGATAGAATTGGGGGCACAACGTTGGTGCTTCCACTAAAGGAATGTGGGTGCCCGGAGCTGCAGAGGGAAGGCAAGAACCGTGGGAGAGAAGACATCACTGTGGGGAGTGTTACACCCTCCCACAAGCCTGACAATCACCCTCGGGTGGGCGGGCGGGAGGGGGGTGCGGACGGGGGGGGGGGGTTGTGGGCGGGCAGAGCTCTATAGATCACAGAGTGCTTTTCAGTCCTTCCTACCCCGATCCTCACAGCAGCCCCTTGTGTTTATAGATGCTGTGGTGGCTCCGATATGATTTCAGGGTGTCCCCTACAGTCTCCTGGACTGAAATTTAACCCCCGTTGTGAACTATTAAGAGGGTGAGAACTTGGTTTAACTGTGGTGTGCAGGGGGAGGGGGAGGGACATGGAAAGTGATCAGACCATCAGGTTGGAGTCTAATGTAAGAGGTAAAATGCCAGAAGTGAAAGGCCAGAGGTGAGAGGCCAGAGGTGAAAGGCCAGAGGTGAGGGGCCAGGGAGCACATACACACATGCCTCCATGGGATGCCTTAGCTCCATCAGAACTCTGCCAGTAAGAAGCCCCAATACCCAAGGCAGCCCCCACTTTTGGATTTAAACAATGAGGTGAGACAAACCTCTTTCTCTCTATGGCGGCCAATCTGTGATGTTGCATTACATCTATTAGAAGCAGAAAGTAAATTAACTCCGTATGACCATCAAAATGGGTGAGGAAACCGAGCTGGGACATTGAACAGTTTGTCAGTAAAAGATAAAGATGGCATAACAATCCAAGACCAGCCACGCTCTCTCCCAAGTGATGCATTCCTCTCTCCACCTTAAGTATTTTGGTGTGTTTGTCAGAACCAGAAGTAAATGGATTCATATCATTCTCTATTTAAAAAAAAATGCAGAGAGAGGGTAGGGAAGGGGGGGTCAGACTCTTAAAACAGTGCTGGGTAAAGACATCCATATTTAAAAGGATAAGCTAACTCCCACATCAGACAACTCCAAAATCACAGTGTTTCAAAACAAGGAAAGCTTACTCCTCCTTCCAGAGAGTGTTGGGCTCTGTGAGGTCATTCGGGGACTCAGGCTTCTTGTCTCATTGCTCTGCCATCTTTCAGACGCTCAAAAGTTCTCTGATGATCACTATAGAAGCCGTATCACAAGGGAAAAAGAGATGGTGAAGGAGTTCCCGAGGGACCAAGCTTGGAAAGGACTTTGGCACTTGTGGCCATGTGTCTGAGCCAAAATGAGTCACCTGGCTCTATCTCCATTGCCAGAGAAGCACTAGAGAAAAGGAGGTAGGAACAGAGACCCATGTTGAATTACCAGTCTCTGCCACAAAATTCTAAGCGTTTCTTTAGGTATGAAATGGTTTCCCAGGTGCCCCATGGAGAACTATTTCCATGAGACCCCAGCCAGACTCTTACCCCTCTGGAGTTTCCCCAGGTAGGGCCACCTGACACTGGACTTGCATCTTTTCAGGATGGAGAAGAGGACCTTTCAGGCTTAGACAGCAAGATCTCTCTCTTTCTCTCTCTCTATTTTCTCCTATCGTGGCTGAGTGAAAGGGCAAACAGAAATTTGAAAGAGATGATTGCTTCCTTTGTGGGGGAGAAGGATACCCACTGAGTTGAGAACATATATGAATTCTGATTTGCAATCATTTCCACTATTTATGAGGTCACTGGACTTACTCCTGCTGAGTCCAATTTACAAAGAGCTTTGGGTGGATCAGGGAAAAGAATATTAGAATCCTGTTGGCTTGGTGATGGCCAGAGGACTCTGCTAGGAATGTATCAATGAACTGTAAGGAGACAAAATCCTCAACATCAGCTCTGACATGCTGCCTTCCAACAGGCGGGACAATCCAGCGCCCTAAAGAAGCTGCTGGCGCCAGGTGTACCACCACTGTGATTTGGCTACACACCCCCAGAGACAGATGGGCCAATGCCCCAAAGAAATCACTCCTGGACAAGACTGAAGATGCCTACAGTAAGTGAAAGTTTCCATTGCGTTATTGTCATCTCTCCCTCTCCTCAATGCTCTCTAGTTGTTGGGGTTTCTCCCTTTGACCCCTCTCTGGGGTTCTATTCCCCAAATTCGGTATGCCTCCAAATGTCCCCCAGGGATAAAGCCATGTCAGTATATTCATCCCCCATACTCAGCCCCAGCCCCATCCACTCCCTGTTACCCTCTCATAAGCGGAATGTCGCCACCACACAGCCACGTACCTGAGCCACCGCTCCAGTTAGTTCCACCCACCTGATTTGCTTCTGATATGGTCTTTCTTCTCCATCTTCACTCTCCTGGGTGAAAGTCACTGTCTCCCAGTTAGGGGTGTGACAAAGAAAATGTCACCATGACATCAGCCCAGAAGCACTCCCCTGCCCCAACCTTTCCATGGTCGCTCTTTGGAAAGGCCTAAAGTTCTTCCCTTTAGGAAGACAGGCTTCTTCTCAGGCTGTCCTCTGGCACAAATTCTAGATCAGTCTACCCATCTCCCCACTCGCCCTGGGCTTCTGCTCTTCCAGGTGCCTGGTAGCCCTCCTGACTTTGCTTTCCTATCTCACTTCTCTTGCCTTGCTGCTTGCTGCTGTCTCCTCTTCAAGCCCTCCCCACCCTTGCCCATCCCCGCCACAGGCTCACACCTGTCTGCCTAACACTGCCATTAACTCATGTAGAAACCTTATTAGGACTCCCAGGTTGGTGTAGAAGCCACTCTTCCGGAATCTTCCCTCTCCAGAGCATACCCCCATGATAGCACCTGAGGTGTGGGATCCTAGTGGCCTATCTCCCCACTGTTCCCTCACACCCCAACATGAGAGCTCCCTGAGGCCAGAAACACTGCTGTTCAGTTCTCTGGTCCCCAAGACGACATCCACGGAAGAGGCACCCAGGAAATGCTGGAGAAGCACACAAATTAATAAATAGATTGAGTGGAGATGTAAAACCCTCTTCAAGCAGGCTCATCTGTCAAGTGTGGGGGAGAGGGAGCCCTAAGATTCTCGTCTTGGCAAGAGACAGCTCAGAAGAATCAGACAATCCTGGCAGAGTCGCCAAGCGCCAAGAGCCGTGGATTATCGGAGAAGTGGGACACCCAGACCAAATACCCTGTCACGCTTCAGGCACGCGCTTTGAAAAACGACGCGATGAAAACACAAAGCAGATGTTGTCGGATACCACAGTCAAACAGGATGCGCCCAGAGGGGAAAACCAAATCCTCCACGAAACTTCTGCTTCCATTGTTCAGGGCCGAGGATCTGAGACTGCTACAAACCAGCCAATCAAAGGGAAGTTCGGGTTTCACTGTTTATCATTGTTGTTTCTAGTGATCCCAGGGTGCGAGCAGGAGGAAAAGAAAAGCGCACGGCTAGAGAATGCAAGGGTTTACACCGTGCGCTGCTGTTTTCCAGCTGCACATCAGAGTGAGCTGGATTCTCCACTCTGTAAGAGGGTGAGGGTCAGACTGAGTGAGGGGAGAGAGCATGGGATCACAGGTGTGACCTACATCATGGTATCTACCACATAAACGTTGCTCTCCTCCTCCTCCTCCTCCTCCTCCTCCTCCTCCTCCTCCTCCTCCTCCTCCTCCTCCTCCTCTTCTTCTTCTTCTTCTTCTTCTTCGCCTTTGTCTTCTTCTTCGCCTTCGTCTTCTTCTTCTTCGCCTTCGTCTTCTTCTTCTTCTTGATTCTTCGAGACAGGGTTTCTTTCAGTGTAGCCCTGACCATCTTGGAACTTGCTCTGTAGACCAGGCTGGCCTTGAACTCACAGAGATCCACCTGCCTTTGCCTCCTGAGTGCTAGGATAAAAGGTGTGTACCCTCACCATCTTACAATGTTGCTATTCTTATTTGCGAGAATGTTCCAGACACTTCCCAGGGAGAAGAGCATCCCAAGAGCCAATACTTCTTTCTGGATCCCCTCATCAGAGGCTCTGCCCCACGTTCCTCCTCCCTAAGCAACTTGCCTTCCAGGCACAGTGTTTGCTTTGCTACTCTGGAGCCTGGCTGAGACTCTGCTGCGCACAGCTCAGATGCTCCCATGGCTTCTAGATCAGTAGCCTCCCAGCTTCAGCCTCCCTGAACGCTCTGGTTTCATTGCCCAGAGGGGAACCAAGCCCAGAGCATCTGGGGATCAAGGGTAGGTAGCTGGGACACCTCGGGGCGGGGCAGCAGAGAGGAGCAAGGTCCATTCTCAATCCCGAGTTTGAATTCCTGCTCTGATGTGCACTGTGAGCATGACGATGGAAGATAGAATGTGATCAGATGCTCCACAAATCACTGCTACATTGCTCTGTGTGTGTAAGCAAGAAAACACATATATCTGTTCAGTATGGACTGCTTTCCCCTTGATACTTCCATATGACTGAATCCACAGACACAGAGCCTGAAGGTGCAAAGGGCCAAGAAGTTGTTCTTTTCTGTTTGTTTGTTTGTTTGTTTGTTTGTTTGTTTGTTTGTTTGTTTGTTTTTGAGACAGAGTTTCTCTGTGTAACAGCCCTAGCTGTACTGGAACTAGCTCTGTAGACCAGGCTGGCCTCGAACACACAGAGATCTGCCTGCCTCTGCCTCCCGAGTGCTGGGATCAAAGGCATGCACTTTCTTTTTGCATCCCAGGTAAGATAATCATGAATAGGATGTTAAGAAAATCCATGCTATGCATTACAAGGTTATAAGGCCAAACCATGGTGCAGGGATGGGCAGAGGCTGTCTTTCTGCCTCTGCCCCAATAAGGTCTGGAGCACAGCACAGGAGTTCCTTGTGTGCCCTGCCTCAGCCCTGGGTTGGAGTGGCTAATTTTTATTTTTAATTAATTGATTAATTAATGTTATGTATTTGAGTACTCTATCTGCATGTACAACTGTATGCGAGAAGGGTATCAAGTCCCATTACAGATGGTTGTGAGTTACCATGTGGGTGGTGGGAATTGAACTCAGGTCCTCTGGTAGAGCAGCCAGTGCTCTTAACCACTGAGCCATCTCTCCACCCCTGGAATGGTTATTCTTTATATGGGCCATTCCTATAATCTTTTGATATTAACTTTTACTTAACTAGTTTAGTTTCCTCCTCCTCCTTCCTCCTTCTCCTTTTGTTTGTTGTTGAAACAGATAATTGGCCCAGCTAGCCTTGAACTCGCAATTTTCTCTCATCTACTTCAAGGGTATTGGGATTACAGAATGTGACCACTGCCACTATGCCCAGTTTTTTTTATATTTTGCAAGAATTTTTCTCATCCTTAATTAGTCCAATCTCCCATTACAGCTACTAATTGTTAGACTAAACCACCTCTGCCCAAGTTGCTCTGTTTTCTTTCCCTTGATCAGGCCCGGATGAATACACCTAGGTTAGAGAGACGTGGTTATGGTAGAGAATAGAAACACAACACTGTAAAATGGATTTTTGTTCCCATTCCACAGAGGGGAGTTGAGCATTAAGGGAAGATGTCTTCTGTGGTGTATGCTGCCGGTATTGTGTCTGTGTCTGCCTGCCCTCCACACCCGAGTGTACCTCCATGTCCTAGAACCTGGGTTCCTGGGACTGGGGGCTTTCCTGGCCATTTGTGGCAGGCAGGAGTACTATGAGAGCTGACGACCTTCTAGAGCAGTTCTAACAGGCATCACAAGGAGGGACGCATCCATGTCAACCCCAACCCCGAGCCTCCTTGCTTGCAGACGATAGCATGGACAGAGGCTAGAGGTACGTACTGTGACACTTTGGATAGGGAACTTGGACACCAAGCCTGGTGAGAGCCTGGCATAGATCCCCTGTAGATACAATTGTACCAGGCACATTCAGGTATTTAAGAGTTATGGCAACATTGGTAAAAGCTGATTCAAAACTGCATTTGTGTCTGGCACACATATCTGATGTGCTAAGATGGATGCGGAAAGCCCTCCTTCTGTGGCAGCAGCACTGGAGTGTGAGCCACTGGGATCCCTTCTTATGAGGTTCTATTAGGAGATACGCACCAATGAGGAGACGAGCCGCATCTGGTACCAAGAGAAGGGGAGTGTTTGATATAAGACTTAGGCATAGGCTGAAACACAGGCTATGGGAATATTCTCTTGGGTTAGGTGACATTTTGACCAACTCCAACCTTCAACATGGAGGGGACGTCATCTTCCTTTGTCTCGTACTTCCAACTCTGCACAAAATGAAGTTACGTGTGGCCACATTCACCTCCTTTCTCCACCCCCTGAGCTTCCTTCTACTGATGGCGGTGAAATGGCTGCTCTCGTTGGCCCGGATAGTCATTGGGTTGTATCTAATCAGTTTCAAAGGGAAGGAAGGGAGGGAGGGAGGGAGGGAGGGAGGGAGAGAGACATTGCCTTCCTCCCACAAAGTGGACTTTTCCCTGCTTCCTGGGCAGGACCTGAGTCCTGTTCCCTGAGTCCTCCAATTCCACCCAGGACCGAGGGAATAAAATAGACCTCCGTATGCAACTGTCAGTTGCAGAAAGAGGAGGGGACTCCCTCATATATTCCCCATCTCAGACCTTCCACCCACGTCTCTCTTTGCATGCCATAAAAGATCACGATATCCTTAACAGCAAACTCAATTTTTACTTCGGCTCGTCCCAACTGAGTTCATGACACCTGTGAACACTGGCCCTAGTAACAGGAAATGAGCAAACTTAGGACAGATAAATTGACAGTAAGCAGACCTTGCTTCTGATGGAAGTGCGGGGCAGAAGTGGGGGAGGGGGATGCACAAAAGAGTTCCAATCACACCTGGGGAGCACTAGAATCACATCTTATCTGAGCAACACTCCAGAATTTGGCTGAATTTCTCGGCTTCTAAATTATTAAAATCCCGAAGTTGGGTGTCAGGAAGTAATTTAGCCACGGTCCAAAGGCAAACTAATCTATCACTGGACAGCAGCGCTCGATCTGGAGAGTAGCTTCCCGGTCATAAAGGGAAACTGGAAGGACAGGGTATCAACTTTTTCTTCACACCCCAGATAAACAGACTTCTGTGTCAAGACGGTGCATGTCACAGGGATTAATCCCACCAGCCCCTTTTGCTGAGTTTGGGATAAGAAGTCTCTTCAGATGCTGGCTTCTCCCGATACTTCAGACGTAGCTGCAGACATGAAGTCTCCTGTAAAACAGTCCAGCCTCATCCTTCTTACCCTTCCTGATATAAAAGCTCTACCCACCCCTGCACTGCCCAGGCCCCTCTACCCACTCGGCACTGCCCGGTCCCCCTTGGTCTCTACTTAGCTTCCTAGGTATAAAAATGGAAGTAAATTAGTGCCCAGTCATCCCTCGTCTTGGACACCACTTCCTAACAAAGCCTCCTGCCTCTGGCAGCCCACACTGGGCCTCTGTCCCGTGTTCTCCCAACTCCCCGGGCCTCTCCTCTGTCTCATCACTACGATTGTGTGTTTGGGGAAGCCTGGTGTCTGCCTTCCTCTACTGGACTGTTCACTGTGTCGTGGCAGAGACTGTCCGGTCTCATGGTTTCCTATGCTGCGTAGCGATCCTGAGTGTTGGTCTCTTTCAGATGCTCACTACACTGGGTGACTGAGCAGAGGACTGGGCACTGCTGTGCAGACTGGAGAGTTTGAAGTCCAGGTTGCTGGTGAGGACCTCTCCCTCCTAAACGGCGGCTTCTCTGCATCCAATGTTGCAGGAGGACAGAGGGGATGGCTAGCCTCCTTGAGCCTCTTTTACCAGGGCGGTGTTTTCATGATCTTTTCACACTTAAAAGTGAATACACGTTCATACTACTGCGCTACAAAATTGGGTTGCAAGGTGTGCATTTTTAGAGAACACGAACATTAGAGTCCCAGAAGCACATAACAAATGGCTGAGTCTATGCAGACAGACAAGGTTCTGCAGTCACGCCGGCTGGGTTTGGACACAGATCCAGGGGGAAGGTGAGGAAGTAGTTGTATTCTTAGGGGCTGTCAAGGACAGGATGGAAGGATTAACAGTACTGTGTGTTTCTAGGGTCGCTGCTGTTAGCCCTATCTTCATGCATGAGAGAGTGCAGAGGCATGTGTGGACGCAATTCAGCTGGGGTCACTGGAGTATGTGTGTGCACTGGTGTCTTGGGGTAGCACTGACCTATGTGGGTGCCCCCCAAACAGAAGGTTCAGAACAACCCAAGACTGTGTTTCTAGAGAGGATCCGTCTAGCAGCTATGTGGCTAGTCAGAACATGCTTGCTCTGAACTGAGTGACTTTGTCCTATTAATATAGCCAAATGACTGAGAATATAAGGTAGTGCCATCAGAATCTTGTTATCAAATTGTCATCCTAAGGTAACCCATTTGGGGATGATGGGGTGAAAACATCTAAGTGGATAAATCGGTGGTATCAAATATAAAGCCTCAAAGGGCCTATTTCCTTTGACCTACTGGCGGGTTGGTTTTAACTGTCAGCTTGACCCAACCTAGAATCACCTATGACGCGAATCTTTAATGAGGAATTATCTAGATAAGGTTGGCCTATGGGCCTATCTGTGAGGAGCTGTCTTGGTAGTTAACTGACATAAGAAAACCCAGTCCAGCATGGGCGGCATCATTCCCTAGGCTGAGCCTGAACTGTGTAAGAGGGGATAAAGTTAGCTGAGTGGGCACAGGCAGCAAGCATGCAAGGATGTATTTATTCTCTTTGCTCCTGATTGTGGGTGTGATGTGACTAGAGGCTTGAGTTGCTACCTTAATTTTCCCCCAATATAACAGACTGTGGTTTAGAATTACATGGGGACATAAACCCTTTCTTCCCCAACTTTCTTTTTGTCTGGCTGCTCTCAGCACAGCAAGAGAAATTAAACTAGGGCACCCGCTTTCTCCAGCTAGGTCCCATCTCTTAAAGCCCTTGCCACCACCTAACAGGTATCCCTAAAGTCTCTTCTGATGGTCAGATTTTTCTGGAATGCTTTTTTCTGGAACTTTACAAATGTTCAAGAACTTCATTTACAAACAAACCGATGGCTTGTCTCTGTCTGGGTTTCAACTTTGTCTCCTAACAGGACATTGCAGGAAACCACACACTTATCTGCTAATATGATAACGCCATTTAGTCTCTTGACCCTCAGCAGAGGATTCCATGAGGAGGAGGAGCCACAGGTCTGACAATCCTAAACTCAGAGGTGTAATGAGGACAGAGAGTCACAGTCAAGGGAGCCTGACATTAGCCACTCACACTTGAGAAAGAAAACGACCCCAGACCTTTTCCGTCTCTGAGCTTGAGTCTCTGATTTCTCTTTTTTAAAATTATAGAATAGACACACCAAAAAAGGTTTTAAACATGTACAGACCACCTGAAGAATAATAATGAAACCAAGCCCCATGTGTCACAGGCCTGGCCTGGAGCCTTGCCAGCGTCTCAGAAAGCGCGTATGTGCTCTCTGCCACAGTCCTCTCCGCAGACCCTCCCCACCTAAGGTAACCACCGTCCTCAGTTTCACTTTCCTCATTCCTTGGGCGCCATCATTTTACTGTCTACACGTGCACATCTAAATTAAACATCACCTAATTGACACCAACATTTTCATAAGGAGAATCATACGATAGTGGCTCTCTGTCAGCTTCTTCCTCTCAACATTGAATGTTGAGTTCAATCTAGAGTAATAATAATGTATATACTACAGTAGTGTTTTAATATATAATAGTAATGTTTTAATTTTGCCTCTTAATAACCCATTGTAAAAGTCTAGCACAGTCTCTTTATTATACTGTATATTGGTGTTTTGATTAAATCCATTATCTTCACTATTCTAGAAAGTTATAACACAAATGTTTATACATTTCTACAGGGTATACAGTGGGGGTGGAATCACTAGCTCACATTATGTACGTATGTGTTCAGTTTTGCCAGAAAACTCCAGTCAGTTCCCCTAAAATGGCTGCGCAAGCTTGCTTTCTCACACAGCAGATCGGAGTTTGTTACTCCACATCTGTTGTGTGACATTTAGGGAGAGAAATAAAAAAAAAATAGGAATTCACCCCCAAATGGAGACAGAGCTGGCAGACTGGAGACTAAGACCATCAACTTGCTAGGCAGTGGTGGCGCACGCCTTTAATCCCAGCACTTGGGAGGCAGAGGCAGGTGGATCTCTGTGAGTTCGAGGCCAGCCTGGTCTACAAGAGCTAGTTCCAGGACAGGCTCCAAAAACCATAGAGAAACCCTGTCTCGAAAAACAAACAAACAAACAAAAAAGACCATCAACTCCACCTTAATAAATGAGTTTATTGGTGTTACTGACAGAAGCCCATGTAGTCTAACACCAAAAACCCCACCTTTAGCTTCGGGCAGAGAGGAGAGACAGAATCCCTGATGCAAAGGTCTTTCCCACCACCACCACCACCACCAAGAGGGAATGTTGACAGACACAGCTATCTGCTGTCTGGTTCCAGTTCTTTGAGTCATAACTGTGGGTCACGGTCTCCTGCCAATCACCACAGGCGCTCAGCTTCACGTTGGTGATGGTCATGTCAAGCCCAGAGCAAACAATTCTACTCCTGGATGCCAATATCATCGATAGGCACTGTGCCTTCTTTCCTCGGGGATGGCCTTAAGGACATGTAACAGCATCTCTCTGCAGTCTTCCAGGTTTCAGTGGAGCTAAGGTTTTCCATGAGCGCCTGTCTTTTTGCCCACTACTTGACTACAAAGCATAGATTTTAACACTCAGAGTCAGTTTTACAAAATGTCTTTCAGGATCTAACTTATCTTTTTACTCCAGGAGATCTTGTGAGGAATGTGTTCTTAATTTATTTAACTCTTTCTTTACTGTGTATTTATCATGACGCCAAAGTGTCAGGGACGTCTGATAAACTATATCCCAGAAGTTCTATTTGCCCCTCCTGTTCAGTTACCTAACTCACATGGATTTATTTTTAATAGATTATGAAGAATCAAATTCCTTTTTTTCTTTTAGTAAGGATAATCAGTTTTCTCAGCACTATAAATTGCTAATTCCATTCTTTCCCAATGATTAGCGATGTCCACTGTGAGGAGATTGGAGTTTCCATGTGTATGACACTTATTTACTTGGTTTTTCTGAGGCTAAATTCTCCTAGTATGGAACTCACTGTAGAGACCAGGCTGGCCTTGAGTTTACGGAGATCCATCTGCCTCTGTCTTCCAGTGCTGGGATTAAAAGTGTGTGCCACCAGACCAGGCTCCACCCACTTCCTTTCGGGCTCTTCCTTCTAGTCCATTGTCCTCTGTGTCTGCCACCATCTTGATTTATATTACTTTAAGATGAATCTTGCTACCTGACAGAAGAAACCCACACCCAGCTCATTCCCCTTGTTTAGAAGGCTCTCGATCCTTTGTTATACTGTATATATTCTGGAATTGCCTTCTCAAGTCCCAAATCTCAATGGACTCACATTGAATCAAAAAATAGCAGTTTGGAGAATTTACATCTTTATAATGCAATAGATTGTATATATGAACATGATATATGTCTTTATTCAGATCTTAATGTAATGTACTTCAATAATGTTTTAGAATTCTTCATAATTTTTTTCATACTTTATGATGTATTTATTTCCTAGACTTCTTTATATTTTTGTTTCTAATGTGAATGGTTTATTTTAAATTTTGCAGCTGATTGTTATTGATGTATAGAAATTGAATTGACTTTCGTATATTGATTTTGTATCTAGCAACCCTGCTAAAAGTCTCGCTTTTAATTCAAATAACTTATAGTTTCTTATGGGTTTTATAAAGTCAATAATAGATCTTCAAATAATAATAATTTTGTTTCTTCTCTCCTAAGGCTTGTACTTCATATTTAATTTTTAAAAATATGTGTCTTGGGCTGATGCTTGCCACCTCCTCCACTGGCAATAATAATCATTATTCTCTCTCTCTCTTCCTTTCAGACAGGGTCTCCTGTAGCCAGGCTGGTTTCAAACTTCTCACTTTCAATAATGAGGAAACTTAGCCTCAGAGAATTTAATTTGTCCAAAGTCTCATCATTACAGACAGGAAAAAAAATCAGCCCTCCAATTCTGACTCAACCCCTCCAGATCCCTTCTGTCTTCTCCGCTATGGGCTCCTTTTCCTTTCTCTACAACTAAGATACATTTGATTTTTCTTTTTTAAATGGGTCACATAAAAACATCAAATTGCTACTAAAAGAAAGTACTTTCATTTCTTCTGCTTGAAAAAAAAAGAGGGGTGATTGGTGATTTTAAGTTAACCACTACATCTGTACCATCAAGAAGTCCCAGGAGCAGGAAGAAACAGTTTGTCCTTTTTGCTCTTCCCTCCCAAGGGCAGCCAGGAGGTTGGGTGGGTGTTCATATTCCAAGTTAACAATCAAGGAAACTGAGGCTCGGAGAGGAGGGATATTTTTCCAGAAGAATTCTCAGTGGGAAGCAAAAGAGCAGTGTGTGCACAGTACATCAAATGACGTGTTTGGAATAGCCCCCACGTGGGAGGCATTTTACAGTCCCAGGTACCAAATGATGAGGACTTAGAAAAGTCCCTTGTGTGGTCTTTGCAAGTCTGTGGCGGCAAGGGACTCATATGGGGGTAGGAAGGAAGCCAGCTGGGAGTCTTCTGTTCCTCTCTGTGCATGTGTTCATTCACTTAATAAGCAAAGTTTTAGTAAGGGTCCACCTGTCCCGTCCTAGTCCTAGATTTAATGTTGAGAACAGAGCTGGGAACCAGCCATTCACAGTCTCTGCCCTCCTGAAGGATTCCACCCAGCAGGGAGTCAGCCCCACAAACCAGGTCTCACTGCTGAGGACCTAGGGCCCCCAAGCCCAGCCCCCATCATCAAACAGGTACCCGAGGCTTGAGGATATCGGGGAGCATCCCCCAGGTCTCTGTTTGGAAGCTGTCACACTTCTCTGGCAAGCTGATGGTGACCCTCATGCTTCCCAGGGCCTGCAGCATCCCAGGTGTTGCTGGAAGCCTGTCCGTCAGCATGCCAATTGAAGGGGAAATTGAATCCAGAGGCTCCTTCTGGTCTTGTTTGCTCACTTTTTTCTTAGCATGATCTTTGGTTTCATTATATTTAGGTGTTTCTTTTATTTACCCATGCACCAAGAAGAAGAAGGAGGGGAAAAAAAAAAGAAAAGGAAGGTGCCTCTTTAAGCCAAGCATGAAATGTATTAGGTGCCTAAAGTTGAGAATAATGGGCTCCCCCCACCCACCTACCCACCCTGGAAAGCTAGCCTACAGGAGGAGGAAAAAAAAAAAATCCATTCAAATAATTTCGTTTAGTCCTAAGTATAAAATAACCGAAGTCAAGGTGTCTCCGCTGTTATTATTTTTTCTGATGTTTTTGACACCCGCATGTGGAGTTCTTCGGCGTTCACAGCTTCTAGAGCTGTGAGCTCCCGCTCGGTATATCCGTAATACTCCTTAATATTTTCATTTTGATGTAATTTGCGGCCCCAGCTTTTTAAATATCCGCTCTGTAATAATGTTTAATTTCAGGGGTCACTCCGCCAAGGAGTATATTAAAGCTTATAAAACTCATTTCCAAAGCTCAAATATCAAGCTGTGATCAGGTTAGGAGGGCAGCATCTGTGAATATTTCATCCTTTATCATACTGATAATAAGGGGATGACAGAGGCGCATTATTACAATGAGAGAATTGCTCATTTCAGGCCTGGTGCTGGAAGCTGGGGTCTGCCGTGTGTATTACTCAATAAGACCAATTCTGATATGAAAAGCAAGTTTACTGAGGCACCACTGTGTCTTATTTGATTGGAATGAATAATATATGGAGCTGCCGTTCTGACTGCTGCCGGCCGGGGGAGGGGAGGCCTGCACAGAGAGGTGCACTTGGGGATAGACGGGGAAATAATTTATCAAAGGATGTGTTTTATGGCCTGAAAATAAAGTTAAGATAACCACTGTTTATTACAATCATTATTTCGGAAATCTGTATTCTGCAAACCTTAAACATGTGCCCGCTTACATGGGGGAAGAAGCCTGGTGATCCGTTCGCCGGGCAGCGATGCCGCGTAATTAACTATTTGCGCATAGGGGCTGAGTGAACTTGACACTTGGGCTGATGCCTGCCACCTCCTCCCTTGGCAACTTTCATTATCGCTGTGCGTCAAGCCAGCTTCATCAAGTGGAAACCTTAAAACACCGGCCTTGCTGCTAGGGGGAGGATAAAACACCATCGACTGTGAGCACCCAATAGGAAGCCCCTCTAATTGCTGCCCTCTGCCCAGAAGCCCCCATCGCACCCACATTCACGCCTTCCTGTCGTCGTGAAAGCTGGTAGCTAGGGGGCGGCTCCTTGGTCTAGGATTCACGTTTCCTTGGAGCTCTAGATTGGCTCTGTTCTTGCCCATTCTGACCCTGGCGTGCCTCCATTCTCCCCGCTCCACTGACCTGCACAACCGCTCTTCACCTGGCTTCTTCCACTCGGCCTAAGATTATGATCGTAGTCAGAAGTACATCCTTTGGCCTAGGATGTCCTTCATCTACACCATAGCTATTTGTCTTAACTTCCCGTCCACGTATCTCCTAAGAATTGAATGCACCTAGTGTCCCACCAAGTCAACATGCCATTCCCCACTCCGTTCATTCCCATCACCCCAAGGAGCCAAGGCCTAATGCTATGCTGGTTACCAAGCCCACTGGCACTTTCCACTGTGCATTTAGTTCCCCTGATGGCCAAGTTAGTCCCCATGGCCTCAGAACCCTGCTGGGTTTTATCCTTTCCTCATTCCCTGTTTGCTTCTGGTTCCTCTTCTGGCAACTCTTGCCACCCTCCCTGAAGATGAGGAGCTACCATTGCCCTGACCTTTCCTTGTACCCCTGACCTCCCCTCGTACCACCCACTCTACTGACTTTGACTTAGAAATTGCAACTTATGATGATTGCTTTACACCCCAGCCTTTGTTGGAGAACCAAACCCCTATGTCTAATGGAGGCCCCACTGGCACCCCAGTACAACCAATGAAAATTAAACAACACAAACATGCTTATACACGCTAGTCCTTCTCCTCCTTCCCTCTCCTTCCCTCCATTCTCCTTCCCTCCTCTTCCTCACTCTCCTCCTCATTTCTCCAGCTCTACCAGAGAGAGGATCCTAAAAGCAAACCCAAACTAAAATGCAGGCCAACATCCTCACTCCTTTCATGTCCCTCAGTCCCCACTTATAATCCTTTATCGAGTCTTGATGCTTCTTTCTTATATCTTAAAACTGACTATAAAAGTAACATGCACCTAAAAAAACTTTTCAAACTATACTGACGTGAAAAGGCAAAAAAAAAAAAAAAACAACCATTAACATTTTAATAAGGATTACACCTGGTGTTAAAACAAATTCAGTCACCCTGTGTTTCCTGGGCGTCGACTATGTTCCAATCATTACCCTAGGCACATGCATTCATGTTCCCCTTTTCTCTACAAAAGTGGGACCTAGTCATGCAAATAACACCTTTAATTTAATAAAGAACATATTTTCACAAGGATAGCTACGGAGTCATGTACTCCATTAAACAGTTAATAGTGTCCCATTAGACGCCTGTAGCTCGATTTACTTCCTTAAGTAGATCCCTGCTGATGAACATTTGGGTTGCATCCAAAATTTGACATCAATAATGACTTTCAATAAACATTCTTCTACATAAATCTTTTCTCACTTGTTCAGTTATTGCTTTAGAACAAGTTTCTAGAAGTGTGGTGTTGAATGTGATTTTTTCCCCAATGCTCAGGACTGAGCTCAGTTAGGGCTGTTGCTCTACCACTGAGCTTCTTCCAAAACCCACGAGTGTGCGCAGGTGTGAGTACCTGTTCAGGCCAGAGGGCAACGGCAGGCATCTTCCTCAAAGATTCACCACCTTAGTTTTGAGACACTGTCACAAATGGTCTCACCATTTTGTCAAGGTCAGCTGGGGAGTAAACCCTAATGATCTTTGTGGCCCTGTTCCATTCCCTCCCCAGGCACTGGGGTTCCAGGAGCATGCCACTACACACTCGGCTGAACATCCAAACTCAAGTCCTAACGCTTCTGAGCCACCTGCCCAGCCCCCAAGTACACAGATTTCAAAGCTTTTTTTTTTAAATTAACTATTGGCAAATACCTTCCAATGATGAATTTCCCTCCCACCAATGTGAAAACATTCTTACATTTAGCTTTGCCCGTTGTCCATCATTTTGTTATTGCTTATATCGCTACTAGTGAGTTTCTTTCTGTACTCCAACTAGCTACTGTGTTTCTAGTCTACAGAGCTTGTTCATTCATTGTCTTTGACAATTTATTTGAAAGAAGGTTCTTATGTTTCCAAGTTAAGTGTTTATCAGCTCCTTTTATCTTAGAAATTGCATGCTTAGAAATAAAAACAGGTTTTATTTATTTTATGTGATGTGTGTGTGCCTGAGTGTATGCATGTGCATCATGAGAATGCAGTGTCCAAGGAGGCCAGAAGGGGGTGTCAGAGCCCCTGGAGCTGGAATTATAAGCTATTGTGACCTGCCCAAGGTGGGTGCTGGAAACCAAACCCAGGTCCTCTGGAAGAGCAGCAACCACTCTAGAAACATCTAGCATTTGTCTACTATGTAAGTTGCAGTCATTTTTAAACAGAGGGTAACTAGTCTTCTATATCTGTCATAAATTTGGTCTCTGTTTTTAGAGGTCATGGTTAGAGAGGGCTTCCCGCTACTAAGTTATAGTTCATATAAAGATCTACATTTGTATTCTGTTCCAGTAGTTCTTCTATTTTCCCTTTTTGGTTTCAGGCCTTTACCTTTTAAAGTTGTTCTCAGTGAGTGGGTTATTCATTTTCACAATGCCTTGATTAATAAAAACATAGGGTCATAACTGAAAAAAAACGTATAGCCAATAAATAAACAAACAAACCCCAGCACACTAGCCAATAAAGAGTGACCCATGAGAGCGAACCAACAGAAAGACGCAGGCAATCATATGGAGTGAACTTCAGAACAAGTCAAGGACACCTCTTCTACCATTTCTACACAGCATCTATTGGGGTTCCTGGGCAGTGCAATAAGGAGACAAGGTAGAGAGAGCGGGAATAAAGACGGGAAAGGAAGAGGTTAAATGGTCTTTGCAAATAGCATAATTATGGGAAATTCCAGGACAGCTTCTGGAAACCACTTAACACAACACAACTTTTAACACTACAAATCATGGAACAATAATAATAATAATAAAACATGCAAAAACACTTGGTGCCTTCTAGATCTAACCAAACAATAGGAGAATTGGAGCTTTAAATGACACAATTTGGAATGAGGTTGAAGTTTAAGGTAAAATGTTTAGAATACACTTAAGAAAGATGAATGAGACTTTCACACTGCACACTGCAGAAGAAATTGCACATGGCATATATGTAAACAGCGTACTTTATTCATAGACTCAAAAGGGACAGTACTATCAAGCCGCCCATTCTTCTCAAATTAATCTATAAATTCAATACAATTCTAATCAAGGTCTTAGAGAATCTTTGCATAAATTGAGAAATTAATTCTAAAGCTAAATGGAAATACAACGGCTATAAAAGTGCTAAAAGAAAACTGAAGAGGGCTGGGAGAAGGCCCAGTGGATAAGATGCTTGCAGTGTAAGTTGAAGACCCGAGCTTGGATCCAGAATTATGTAAAAGCCAGGCAGACGTGGTGCTCAGCTGTAACCCCAGCACTTGGTAGGCAGAGACAGGGGATTCCCCAGGGCAAGCTGGCTAGTTAGTTCAGCTAGCATTGGTGAGTCCTGGATGGCTGTCAGCGTTCTTATAGGTCCATAATATATGGCAGACTTTTCAGCAAAGCAGGAAATTTGAAGATCTGTTCTGCCTTGTAATGGCAAAGTTTGTCAGTTGTTTTCTTCTGTGTCCTGAAGAATGTCTGGCAGTTTCTTCTGTGAAGCAGGAACTCTAAAGGACCATCCCATCTTTTGGAAAGTTCAGCAGTCACTTTTCTGTGGGTCCTGCATGTCCAGTTTATACAATATACCATGAAGTAGTCCCGGCAGGAGCAGTTTTCTGCCCAAATGACTAGCCTTGTCACATTGAAGGCAAATTCTATAACGAGTTTCTTCAATGCCCATCAACACCTCTCTGAAGTAATTGGTGCTACCAGAAGCAGACATATCTCACTGTCAAGAAAAGTCTAAGTTCTTAAGACATTTTAAGTGCCGTATTCTGTAGGTCTTTAAAGTGTTAAGATTATCTACCAAACTGATATGAATCTCTGCATATCTAGAAAACCTGGCTAACATAATTAAAAGTTTGAGTACTATAGATGATTATTAATCTGTATTTCTTAATTATACATTACATTTTTTTAATGAGCTGCACGAACACAATACCTTAAACAAGAACAAAAATACATAAACAACAAATTTGTGCACCAACGTGGACAACTACATCCACATAAAAACCTAAGGAAGCTTGGAAATGAATTCTAGACACACAAAAAAACAAAGTTCAGCCACATTTTTTTTTCAGCTGGTGACATGCTGCAGCTCCCTTAAGAGAGGTCTTCCTGACTCAGCAGCAGAAAATAAAATAAAATAAAATAAAATACATTTTCAAAATGGCATCTTCCTGAGCCATGCTGCCAGCATGGACTCTGGCTCTTTCAGGAGGCTGAGCACTTGAATGGGGTTTATGGACAGTATATGCAAGTTACTTGGTGGCAGCATGAGCCTACTGCTTCCCATAGTTGAGGTGGTGAGCATGGCTTCCACCTGGCAATCTCAGAGGCAGTGAAGGGACCTCCACCATGTTAGACTGGGCAGAGCCAAAAGGCAAAGCAGCCTTAATCCTAGTCATGACACATTGCATTTTAAGAAGGGGTCCTTGTCAGAAAATAATTACACATACACAATAAAGACAGATTCAGACCAAAAAGACCTCTAAACAGTGTTGGATAAATGTACATAGGCTTGAGAGCGAGAGAGGAAAAAAAAGAGTAAAGAGACAGTAAATGTAATATAAAAGAGTACAGACAGTCATAGATTAAAGGAGTAAAGATAATAAAATAAATATTAAACTTGTAGAAAAAATAATAGAGTAAGAAAAATAAGCCACGTAAAGATTGAATATACACAGAGAGTCTGGAAAATGTATATTATTGTGTTTTCTTTTCATTTTTTAACTGTGAAAGAGCCAAATACAAAGAGACATTTCATTGTATGGGCTGCTAAGCTAAACCAACCTATATATTTTAAAGGTATCTTGATTCGAAAATTTGGGTCTAAGGATTTGTTGCTTTGGAAAAGAGGTTCTGCTTTTGTTTCCACTGAAGATGAGAACCTGTGGATTAATTCCAGACTAATGTGGTTTGATTGACCAAGACCAACCAAAAGATTGCCGTGAGCACCCCCAAAAATACTTTACCCAACAAAAAGCAGGAAGCAGTTTGGAGAGAACTATGCCCAAATTTCCAAATAATGTTTATAAATGTTTGCTTACATTTAAAAAGAGATATGCTATAGATATTTGCGTTGGTATGGATCTTGGTTTATTGATACAAATTTAAGGTCAATTTTGTTTTATGCATATTACTACTCTTGATTAAGGTATTGTGTTTGTGCAACTCATTTAAAATTTAATGTATAATTAAATATAGGTTAATAGATAATCATCTATAATAGTCAAGCTTGTAGTCATGTTAGATTTTCTAGATGTACAGAGATGTACTTCAGATGGATAGGCATTCTTCAAACCTTTCAAAGACTACAGAATATGCATTTAAAATGTTTAAGAACTTGGGACTTTTCATGACATGAGAAACATCTGCTCCTGGCAGCACCAAGCTGCTTCAAGAGGATGATGGGCACCAAAGAGGCTCCTATGGCGTTGGTTAGCCATTTGGGTAAAAAACTGCTCTTGCCTGGACAGCTTAATGCTATGTTGTATGAACTGGACATGCAGGACCCACAGAAAAATGACTGCTGAACTTTCCTAAAAGTGAGATGGTCCTTTGGGGTCCCTGCTACATGAAAGAGTCTGCCAGACATTCTGCAGGACACAGTAGAAAGCAACTGATGGACTTTGCCATTACAAGGCAGAACAGATCTTCAAATTTTCTGCTTCGTGGAAAAATCTGCTGGATACCATGGGGCTGTAGGCTGAATATGGATACTCCAACAATACAGAAGAACTTTGGGTGACTGTCCAGGCAGCGAGATGTCTCTGTCAATTCTAGAGTTTTGGAAGTTGCTTACAAAGCACCTCTTGTTTACTTAGGTAATATTATATCCTTCTGGGGTCTTTGATAGTGTTGAGATAGTTATAATTATAGTTTTCCTTAGATATGATAAAAGATAAAGTAGATATAAATATTGCAACTATAATTCTTGCTTGATACCTATTATGTTATATGTAATTTTACTATGTTAAAGTTAAAACCTTCCTTTTTATTTAAGCAGAAAAAAAAGGAAATGGTGTGGGAAGTCCTTTTGTATATGTGTTGCTTTTATTGGTTAATAAATAAAAAAATCCTGCCTTGGCCTGTTATATGACAGAGTAGAACTATGCAGGGAAAACTAAACTGAATGCTGGGAGAAAAAAAGACAGAGTCAGGGAGACACCATGTAGCTACCAAAGGGGAAAGATGTGAGCTGCCAGTAATTGGAACCTTGCCTACAGTAGGCCATGAGCCTCATGGTAAAATATAAAATAATAGAAATGGGTTAATTTAATATGTAAGAGCTTGCTAGGAATATCCTATAGTGATTGGCCAAGCAGTGATTTAATTAATATGGTTTCTGTGTGGTTATTTTGGGAGTCTGGGCAGCCAGGTAATGAACAAGCAGCCTCCTACAACAGAAGCAGAACTCTCATACACACTAACAAGATATAAAATGATATAGCCAGTTGGGGATGTAGCTCAGTTGGTAGCATGCTTACTTAGCATGTACCAAGCCTTGGGTTCAATCCTCAGCACTGCACACATTGAGTGTGATAGTAGAAGACTTAATTCCAGCGCTTGGCATGCAGAGGCAGGGAAATCAAGAGTTTAAATTCAACCTTGGCTATATACCAAGTTTGAGGCCAACCTGGGCTGCATAAGACTTTGGTCTCAAAAATATAAAACAATAACCCCAAAATAGTATGGTCACTTCAGAAAGTACTTTCTTAGACAGTTAATTACACACAATCAAGGAATTCCACTCATGAGTATTTACCCAAATGAACAAACAGATTTGCACACTTACAGCACTTTGAGGTTTTCTGATATTTTTTTCCTCAAAAGGTCCTGTAGTGCAGGTCTTACCTACAGGTGTAGTACCATAGTACACGTAGTACAGGCACCACAGGACCGTAGTCCACAGAGTATTGTGACAGTACAAGCCTCTAGAGTTCTTACCTCTACCAATGCTCAGACCAAAAGAGCCAATCAGCCTCAGACTGACGGCCTCAGACTGCACTGAACTCCTGTCTCCTCAAGCCTTATATTCCTCTCCCTCGTATCCACCTCCCTCGTGCTGGGATTAAAGACATGGAATCCCAAGTGCCAGGATCACCTTTGTGTGAGCTCAGTTTCTCTTTTAGACTTTATCAATTTCATGTAACCCAGGGTGGCTTTGAACTAACAGAGATTCGTCTGTCTCCGGGTGCTGGGATTAAAAGTTGTGAGCCACCACTGCCTGACCTCTAGTGACTTAGTTCTGCACTCTGATCTTCAGTAAAATTTTATTTGTTATAACACAAACAAAATATCACTACAGTGTTCGGGTTTTAAGTATAACCTTTTTTTCTTTCCACATAATTCACTTCAGAGACACACACACACAAGGACTTGCACACAACTGTTCATAATAGGTATTCATAAGTATATTCAAAATTGGCTCCAGTGACCGTTTGGAAACACTCCAAATGTCCATTCACAGGTGAGCAGATGAGTGAGTTATGCTGTCTACATCCAAGAGTACAGTCATCCCTTCCTAACAGATACACAGGGAGTGGGATTGGGTCTAGGACACTCCCTCCCCACTGATTCCGAAGTCTAGGAATGCTTCGGTCCCTTAAAAAAAAGTGCCATGAAATTTACGCGCACTCTGCACTCACCCCAAGCTTCAAACCTTTTCTAGGATACTTGCCTCACACAAAGCGGGCTGTGAGCGGCTGTCACGCTGCATCCTTCAGCAAGTAAAGACACAAAAGAGGTCCCTGCAAGCTCAGCACAGCTCAGACACAGTCGTTTCTAAATAGTTCCCATCTACAGTCGGTTTGAATCCAGGATGCAAAGGGTGTGGATGGGGGTGGGAGGATGGGCGGCTGTGACGTTCTGCCATAGATAACTACCGAAACACTCAGAGACATGAACAAACTTCAAATTAATTGTGCTGAGCGGAAGGCGCCGCATGAAAGGGGATGCGCAGCCTGGTTCCGTGTGTCTGATGACCTAGAACAGGCCGCATAAGCCACAGGGGTGGAAATCAGACGAGCAGCTGCATAGCACTGTGTGACAGACGGAGGGACACCAGGACGCCAGGTGAAGGCAGGGTTGTTCTAGACTCTACAGAGACTGTTGCACAGGGTAAGTATTTAGCCTAGGTCAGCAGTCTACATGTCTAGAATTAAAGCGCACCTCACAGATGCTAACTCAAAACCACACGAAAACAGGATGTTGACAGTGCTTCCAAACCAGAGTCTTGTCCTGAGGCTATGGCTTCTTTTCTCGCTTTCCTTTCCTTACACAGCTTAGAAAGAAAAGTACTAGAATCCCTGTTTGGATGGAAGCATCACCCCAGCCCCTGACATTCATTTTGAAAAGCTGGAGCGGAAAGTCCTCCCATTTCCAGTCCCCTCCCCTGGGAGTTGCCTCAGTCCAAACTATACCTCTGAGTAAGACAGCCAAGTGGTGACCCCTCCCCGGGGAGGGTCAAGACCACTCCCACAGGCTATTTAAACTGCCCCTCAGTCTTTCTGGTTCTCCTTCCTCTTCCTCTCTCTATTTTTCCTGAGGGCCACCCAGGAACACTGGCATCCATTAAACCTGGGCTTTTTCTAATTCGGTTTGATTTGGTCTGATTTGGATTATTGTGTCCGCGGAGAGGCTTGTCGGGCCGAAAAACCTTTACAACCATGTTAACCAAAATTCCTTTAGAGCTTTGTGTGGTGGCACATGCTGTAATCCCAGCATTCAGGAGGCAGAGACTGAGGGATCTCAAGTTCAAGGCCAGCCCGGGATAAATAGCAAGATTTTCTTAAAGTAAAATTTAAATTTAAAAAAGGAGGGTGGCATTGCTTAGCCCTGCAGGGCTTGTTTAGTATGGGTGAGGTCCTAGGTTCGATCCCCAGTAATTAACTAAAAAGATTCTTCTAGCAACAGAATCCAAATTCAAATTATTTCATCTGATCAGAACAAGTATCTTGGATAGGACCAGCATTGTGGGTCCTCCAGTGCATTCTGTTCCCAGATGAGGACTGAGCGCAACACCTGTTTAGGTAAAGGTGAGGTGAAGCAGCTGGGTGCTAAGTGGCAAAGCTTGTCACCATGAGGACAAATCCATTCAAGTCACCCTCTCCACTCATTGTTCTGAGGAAATGGTGTCCACGAAGGAAACGAGGAAAGCCTTCTGGCGTCAGTCTTTGATAATGGCCACTGGAATCATGTCTCCTAATTAAGACTCTGAAACCTTGCTTTCCCTTGTAGGAAGTTGCAACAAGAAGAGATACAATGCTTTGGCTACTGAGTTACTGGATAGATAACGATTCTATTTTGTAGCTTCAATTTATGTAGATGGACACTGCCCCTCAGTCTTCCAAAGACACATTCCCTTCAAAGACCATGGGCTGTCGGCTCAACCGGGTGCTTGTTCTGAGTTCAGCCATCCCATGGGTTTGGTGGAAGAGATGAGTGCCTACCTCTCAGCATCCTCAGCGACACCCAAATACTGAGAGCTGTGGGTGTTCTGCACCCAACCAAGTTCTGAAAGACTAAAGAAGGAAAAGAAAAAGAGCACAGACCAGCAGCTTAAGGAAGGATGGGTTTGTTTAGGCTCATGGTTCCGTGAGCTGTAAGCCTGCCACGGTAGGAAGGAGATGGCGGTGGTGGCCCCGTGGTGTCAAGAGCATGCAGCTAGGACTCCTCACATCTCCCAGGACCAGAAAACAGAGACAAGACAGGCCTGCCAGGGACCCACTTCCAACAGCGGGACTCCGCCTCCCAAAGGCTCTGCAATCTCCCAAAAGAGTACCACCAGCTGGAGACCAACTGCTCAGATCCAGGTGCTTGTGGAGGGCAGCTTATACTCAAGCCACGATGGAGGGGTGGGGTGGGAGAGGGCAATGGATGAAGGCAGTCTTATCCAACACCCACTGTCCGCCATGCCCGCCCCCCACCCCACCTCTGTGCCCACTTCACAGTGCCTTAGACAGCCCCGTCCAACACCACCGCGTGTCCAAGACACAGCACACACATGGCTACCCAGGAACTCCTCCGAGCACCCTTGGGCCCACTCAGCACTCCATTAAAAGAGTGGCCCCACCTTATTAGCAAGTCTATAGCCTCCTAGGCAGAAGGGTGCCTCTCATCCCATTTATTGGGCATATTATTCTCGTCAGTGGCTTTTAGAGGATTTCATTAATGCAGGGATGGTACGTACCATCCCAATTAAGACATAGCTAATAAATTAAGTTTTATGGACATAAATCAGCAGGTATGCCTATTCAGCTGTTACACCGCACTTAGGCATATGCCTCACACCTTAAGATGAGGTCTGCTTCTATTCAGGAGTTGTAATGGCCTTGTTAATGGAATATTAATTACCTCACGGTTGGACAGCACCGCTATCTGCTCCTGTTCTCCTGCCACTGGCATTCTCAAAGAAAAAATGTTTCTCCACCTTTTCACCTGAAGGACACTGAATCTCAGCTAGGCTCACTATCACCTCCAGCAGGTCCATGTAGAATGAGGTTCACTGCCTCTCGGTGCACCCCAAAGTAAGGGAGAAACAATGCTTTAGGACATGACCAGGTATTGCTCCCCCACTGTACCCTGGACCCCTCGGGAGTAAGATCACCCAAACCTGAACCAGCACAGTGAAAGCATCAAGTCCGCTTTCCTCCCAGGACCCCATGGGAGGGATGGAGGCTCGGACTGAGCATAGGGAGCTCAGCTCCTCATCAACTGCCTTTTCGTAAGCTGTCATCACCTGGAGGTTAAACACGGGCATTTATTTCTCACCATTCTGGAAGCTGGGAGGCCAAAGTCCAGGTACAGGCGGATCCAGTTCCTGGTGAAGAGTCACTTCTTGGCTTGTAGAAGATCATTTTCCCCACAGTATATATTTCCTACCCCCAGCCCATTTTCCTCAGTGTGGGCTCTGTTCTCTGAGAGATGGAGGAAAGGAGGAAAGGGGGGAAGGACTGAGGGAGGAAGAGAGAGGGGAGAGAAAAAAAAAAGAGACCTTATCTTTCTTTGTGCGTTTTTTAATATTTATTTATTTATTATGTATACAATATTCTGTCTGTGTGTGTATGCCTGCAGGCCAGAAGAGGGCACCAGACCCCATTACAGATGGTTTTGAGCCACCATGTGTTTGCTGGGAATTGAACTCAGGACCTTTGGAAGAGCAGGCGATGCTCTCAACCTCTGAGCCATCTCTCCAGCCCTCAAGAGACCTTATCTTTTTTATATGCCATTTATTCCATCACGTGGGCACCATCCTCATGACAGCTTCTAAATTTCATTTCTCCCCAACATCTCTACCTCCTTGAAAGCATCCCATTGGTGATTAGCGTTTCCATGGACGAACATTAAACCCAACACAACTCTAGCTATAGCCGTCAGTACGACCTGAGGCTGCTCACATACTGTCTTCAGCCTTGTATGTATTAAGAACGTAATCAAAGATCTAATCTACATGGAAAGTATAAAAAGGCAAGATCTCCGGAGTAAATTGGGAGCATGGGGACCTTGGGGGAAGGTTGGGAGGGAGGGGAGAGGCAGGGAGAGGAGCAGAGAAAAATGTAGAGCTCAATAAATATCAATAAAAAGAAGAGAAAGAAAGATGGATCTTCCCATGAAGACTAATGCCATCAAGATAATCCCCCACAGACCCAGAAGCCCATCTCCTAAGTGATTCTAGATTCTTCCAAATTGACAATTAACACTCATGACCACAGCTCGTAATCCCTACCTTGGGATTAGTTTGTGCCCAAAAACCTGCTAAGCAAAGAAGAAAACCCAACCAAGCAGGACCCAGCATACCTGCGACTCAGGCCCAGTTCTGCTTCCAAACTTCAACAGGATAGGAGACAACTCCCAGCCTGACCAGTGTCTCTCAAATACCAATGTCAAGGTCAAGCTGCCTTTATCCCTGAGAAGCACCAGTAAAGATGGTTCCCCTCCTTTTCTTCATCTGGGGTTGGGGTGGGGAGAATGTCTCAGACCAGGGATCTGCAGGAAGGATTTCTTCCTTTGCATCCATTTAGCATATCAATTCCCACATCCTCTGCTTGAACTTCAGAGCAAAGGGAAGCTGAACCTTTGCCTAGTTAATGCATGGTTTTGCATATTTTCCTGGACTCTTTCTGTTTCCCTTTGCCCTTGAGTTGCCCATCACAGATACACTCTGCTCCTGAGCTTAGGGGAAGCCCTTTCTCTCCACAGCTAAATGAACAGTGACCCATCCCACACACCCCTACTCGTTCAGCAGAGAGTTAGGAGTCCAGGGTCAAAACTGGCTGCAGAAACATGGGTAGAGAATGAGGGACTGGACACCAGACAGGGGTTATAGGTCTAGGCAGTCGGAGGGAAAATGTGGTTTGGTTCGCAAGGCTGATGGAATGGAACCAAAACAGCTGATGCTCTGTGATGAGCCCATGTCCTGCCTGGGTCAAGTCAAGAGGCTTTCACAATGTGGGGGATTGCGCTCTGGGCACCCAAGGCTCTTCTGGAAGAGAACGGATGGAAGTAGGAAGACATAGCACAGCCTCTTTGACCAGTTTCAAATACAATACCAACCTGTGATAAGGTGTACTTGTTCCCTTGTGATAATATGTCTCTCTACAGTGAATCAGGGGGAGGGGAGAGAGGGAAGGAGAGGGAGAGAGGAGAGGGGAAGGAGAACAAATAAGGGAGAGAGAGAGAAACTTTCTGGAGCTTCCAGTAGGAGATCAGCCTTGGACAACTTGCAAAGGCAGCAAAATAAAGCAGAAGTCTGTGGCCAAACAAAGTTACGTGACCAGCCAGAAAGCAACCACTAAGTGTATAAGCCAGATTCTATAGTGTCCTTTAAGGTAAATCTTGTCCAACATGATGCATAGATTTCTTCCGAGGTTCCGCCAGGCCCGACTGCCTGTGACACTGTAAACAACAGTGCAGTTGTGGCACAGCAGTGTCCTGGTTTCATCTGTTGGTGTGACAAAGCACGCTGCTCAAAAGCAGCTGCGGGGAGGAAAGGCTTGGTTTCAGCAGGAACCACAGAGGAAGGCTGCTTGCTGGCTTGCTCACTGGCTCGGCTCGTGCTTAGCTAGCATAGCCCAGCACTACCTTTCTAGGGAATGGTTCCACCCTCAGTGGACTGGACCCTGCTACAGTTCATAATCAAGACAATGCCCCACAGATAGGACCACAAGCCTATCTGACCTGGGTAATCCCTCCATTGGGACTCCTTTCTCAGGTGACTATAGACTGTGTCACGTTGACATTTAAACTAACGTGGACAAACAGCCTGGAAAAGGTACCTGGTTATAGTCAGAAGAACAGATTCAAGTTTAAAAAAAAAATCTGCTGAAACTGTAACATAAATACTAAAGTTCTCTGGCATGAGCACACCATTCCTGTGACCCCTGAAACCATTTGAAGTCAATTGTTTCTTCCCATCAATGCTAACTGTACGCCTGTAGAGTGTCAAACGCTGCTGCCAAGGGACTGAGAAAACCAGTGAGACACCTAGCACAGTCCCAACCATTCGTCCCAAAGGAGGCAGTAGAATGGTGAGGGGTCCTCTTACTTCTGAGGTCCTGTCTAGAGCTAATATCCCACTAATACCATAGAATGCACAAGACATCATCACAGGACTCATAAACCCTCCCCATTCTCCAAGCCTGAAGACCTGGTGCACTCACTAATGGGAGGATATGACCTAGGATATCTTCAGGTGTAAGTGGAGGAAGATTATCCCACAGTATCCTAGGCCCCAGAATAAACTGTGAACGCCAAGCCCAGCTTCTCCAGACCTATCTTCCAGGTTTAGCGATTCTCAGATCCTCTCCTTTGCTACTTAATAGCCGGGAGACCCTGGATTTCCCTCCTTTTGTGAGCACCTGGTTACCTTACCTGAAAACCTCACTGCCACAACACCTGTATAGTATCGTGCAAGCAAATGCATACAAAGGCCTGCAACAGGCCACACCGGGAAGTTCCCACACTGTCAAAGTTCCAGGACAGTCAGAGCTGTTACACAGAGAAACTGTTTCAAACAAACAAAAGCACAAAACAAAACAACAACAAAAAACAGCTTCTCCACTCTAGCTCTTGGCTATTTATGTCTTATTATTTTAAAGCCAGCTGAAGAGATGAGTTGGTTGGTAAAGCACTTGTTTTGTAAATGTAAGAGCCTAAATTTGATCACTGTAACAAAATCAGAGCAGAGACAGAAAGGGCTTTCTGGTCAACCAGCCAGGCCTACTTAGCAAATTTCAGGTCAGTAAGAGACACTGTCTCAAAAGAAAACAATGGTGGACAGCACCTAAGGATGCACACAACAGGATGCTCTTATGCATACACATGTGCACACATGTGCATCCCCATATACATTCATACACACACATACACACACACACACAGAGAGAGAGAGAGAGAGAGAGAGAGAGAGAGAGAGAGAGAGAGAGAGAGAGAGAACATCTGGTGAGCCACATCCATATTTTCTCTTTTTATTCTTTTTTTCTTTTCCTTTTCTGCTTGTTTGTTTTTTAATTTTTCAATGCAGGGTTTCTCTGTGAAACAGCCCTGGCTGTCCTGGAACTCACCCTGTAGACCAGACTCACTTTGAACTCACAGAGATCCACCTACCTCTGCCTCCCAGGTACTGGGATTTAAGGTGTGCACCACCACCTTCGACTCATATTTCTTTTTCAACTGTGTTTTTATTTGCTCTCTGGCTCCAACCCCCAGAGAACCTCAAAGGGCCCCTGGCTCCCCAGATTTTCTTTTCCTTGGTGACAAGGCTGAATGACCACGATTTCACTCCCAACCCCTAGCACTGGGGATGGTTGGCAGAACCATAGCTTATTACTTCCTGTTTAACTCAGCCCAAAGTTCTCTCTGTTTTCTTCCATACACAGCATGGCCATTCCTGGCCATGGAGATGAAGGACTACAAAGAGGTTGTTGCTCAGACTTGATAGCCACTCTGTCACCATGTGGGGGAGTAGCTATGGGGCAGGGTGAAGGGTTGGTGTGTGAGTTTGTGAGTGAGGGTGAAGTGAAAGGGGCATGAAGCATGTGCCCTAGGTGTGCTGTTCCTATTCACGTGTCATGTGTGGCTTGCCTGTGAGAGTTTAGGTGGGTTCCAGTGTGCACTTATGTCAGTTATGTACTGTATGTATGGACCTGTGTGTTCATGTGAATGGAAGTCTCACACGTATTTGACATGAGGCTCCTCTGTATACATGGTGTTTGGGTGATTGTGTACGTGTCTGTGAAGTATATAGTGCATGTGTGTTAAATCCAGGGGTTCCTCTGGTCGAGGGAGGTCTATTTGAACTTGGGTGTAGCAAGGAACATGTCTGTCCTTTGAAGAAGTGGTGTCTATATATGATGGGAGTGATGGGAATGACGTTGAGACTTATAAGGAGCCCCATATTGACCTGGAATGGGGGGGAGGGGAGCCCTTTCTTGGCTAAGTCTGTCAGAACTGCACAAATAAAGAACCATAGAAAAAGGATGAACTATTTGGAAAGCATCCAGGTATAAATGGACTATCAGCTGGTCCCAAGAAGAAAGATGTTATGAGCCAGGTCCAGAGAAGTGGGGGCTGGGGGTGGGGGCCAGAAAAGCAGTGGAGATAGTCATAGGCACAGCCCAGGAAGTGTGACACACACAGACCTGGCGCTGAAACCTCAGCCTCAGGAAGAATGACACACAGACCTGGGTCTGAATCCCCAGTCACGGGAAGAATGACACACACAGACCTGGGCCTGAATCCTTACCTCTGATAATTTTCTAAGTATGTGGATAGAGGGTATCAGTTTTTCTTCACTGTCTCACCTTTCCCATCCATGTAATGGGCTATAAAGATGAAAACGAAGCAATACACAAGAGGGCTTTAAGATTTATTTTTATTTTAAATGTATGGGTGTTTTGGTTGCATGTATATCTGTGTACTAAGTTCTTGCAGTGCCAGCAAGGGCCAGAAGAGGGTATTGGGTCCCCTAGAACTAGAGTTACAGATAGTTGCTGGCTACCATATGGATGCTGAGACTCAAACTCAGGTTCTCTGGGAGAACAGTCAGTGCGCCTAACCACTGAGCCCTCTGTCCAGCCCTATAAGGGATGCCTGGTATACAGTAAGCACCAGGGAGTGCTCGGCACCCCTGCTTGTAACTTTGTCTTCCCCTCCTACCCCAGGCCTCACCTCTGCTAGTATCAGGAGCTTCTAACAGAAGACTTGACCAGGAGGACATAGAGGTCTGAACCACCACCCTGCCAGGAGTGATAGCTTAGCTCTGGGATGCATGCCCCTCAAGAGGTACCCAATGTTCCCTTGCTCCCTATTAGGTCTGGACTGCCTGGTAAGACAGCTGGTGAGTGTGAGTGAGTGAGTGAGTGTGTGTGTGTGTGTGTGTGTGTGTGTGTGTGTGTGTGTGTGTGTCGGAATAACATACTTGCCTATGAGTGGCAGGTGCTTGTGTTTATGTATGTCTAAAGGCAACTGCCTACACTGGGGCTCTACCCACAGCCAAATCCTGGAGCACGGTTGTTTATTCCTCTACTCACTCACAGATTAAGAACCTCCCAGGAGCTGTCCTAGGAGCTGGGGAGATGGCGGTGACCGTGACACCAGCTGCAGGCATCAGGCACTTCAATGGCACGTGCCAGCTCCCTGAAGACACGAATGTTTTTTTGTTAAAATACTATTGTTCCAGTGCTTTCCAATATCTGAATTATTTCCATCTTCCGGGATGACCAGAAAGCTTTCTGCTACATCAAGATGTCTAATTGGCTCAAGGGGCTGCTCATTAGGGCTCCATCTGCCCCTGCTGTTGGTAAAAGCCCACGGCACGTATCACTGACTGCTTGGTTGGACGTCGTTTGCTTTTGCCTTTAGCTGGTTGGTTTTGGAGTTTTAGGTGATTCATACTCCTGCCAAGCTCATCTGGCTTCTGCTTGCTTCTATGCAGCCCGAATGGAGTCACCTTAGAATGAGGCCAAAAGTCACTTTAAGCAAACAAGAGGTTGGTATGATAACAGGACTGCCAGGAAGGGGCGGGGGGTAATGGGGTTTCTCCACTTTCCTTCCTGCAGCCGGGGATTCCCTCTGCTCCTCTCTCTTGGTGCCACCCTTCCTCAAAGTTGAGTGCAATCTTCACTCTCTTAGAAGAACCAAAACCCCCTCCATCCTTTACCTACCCCTGCCTCAGGTAACACAGAGAAGGCCTCAGTGGTCAGAACTCAGTCCCATAATCCTCGGGCCATCTTGAAATACCATATTATTGCTTTCTATAGTCTTATACTATAGCTGAGCATGGTCACTCATCCCTTCAATGCAGTCCTCAGAGGCAGGAGGATCTCTTCCTTCTTCCTTCCTTCTTCCTTCCTTCTTCCTTCCTTCCTTCCTTCCTTCCTTCCTCCCTCCCTCCCTCCCTCCCTCCCACTCTTCCTTCCTTCATTTTATAAAGATCGATAAGACAAACAAACTTCTAACGAGAATTTTTAAAAGGAAAGGCTAAAACACCAGTTGCCACATGTGTGCAATGGCACTCTCACCCCATGTGCACACCATGAGTGCACAGCACACTAATAATAGTTTTTAAAGGAAAGAAAGAATTACAGAGAAAAACAAAAGCCACACAGATATCTCTCCTGAGCACAGGCACGGACATCTTTCACAGGCGGGGAGCCACCAATTAGGTGGAACTTGGCTCAAGAGTGGGAGCAGTTAGGACAGCAGTATCAGCACAAACTCAGCAGCATGGGGCTTCAGTGTTCCTACCTTCCCTGCCACATAGCCTGTGTCTCAGCGAGGGTTTCTGTTGCTGTGATAAAACACCATGATCAAAGCATCTTAGGGAGGATAGGAGTGATCATCGTCTTCTCATGAAGGGAAGTCAGGGCAGGAACTCAACCAAGGCAGAACCCAGGAGGCAGGTGCTAATGCAGAGACCATGGAGGAGCTGCTTACTGGCTTGCTCCTCACTGCTTGCTCAGCCTGCTTTCTTAGAGAACCCAGGACCAGCAGCTCATAGATAGCATCACCCATGGGCTAGGCCCTCCCCCATCAATCACTAATTCAGAAAATGCCTTTACAGACTTGCCTACAGCCCAATCTTATGGAGGCATTTTCTCCATCAAGGCTCTTTCCTCTCTAAAGATTCTGGCTTGTGTCAAGTTGACATAAAACCAGCCAACACAATGACAGAGGGCAGGCAATGCCTCCCTCCGGTTAGATCTAGGTATGCCCCTAAAGGTTTGGGAATTCGGAGATGGGGTAGAACCTTAGGCCAGGGCCTCCTGGAAGCTAGAAATGAGGTAACACACTGTGGTGGAGGGTACCTCATAAGGTCCAGTGGTCCCCAAACATCATGTGGGCAATCACTGCAATCCTGCTGATAGACACCACGGTTGGTGATAAGGACATAGGAAAGAAAGATGATCAGAGCATGCCAAAGCAGGGCCTCCTGGCTTCCACATTGTCTTCCACAATGGCCGGCGTTGGAAGTGAAGGTGTTGGTTATAGGAGAAAGCCTGTGACGGCAAAAGGGGAGAGGAGGCAGGATAGGCAACCAATCTGTGGTTCCCATCTGATGCCTATGACAGAAGAAAGGGCAAGGTTGGTAGGACAGAAAAGCCCTGCAGCTAGGCACAGTTCTGAGAATGTTTTAACCAGGCCGACAGGGAGCCCTGGAGAGCAGACAGCCCATATATACGGAGTCCTGTACCCAAGAGGAAACAAGCTGGGTGAGGAACCTTGTAGTCGGAAGTTGCTCATTTGTTCCCAGCTGCTCAGACTTGAAATAATCACACAGAAACTGTATTAATTAAATCACCGCTTGGCCCATTAGCTCTAGCTTCTTATTGGCTAGCTCTTACATCCTAAACTAACCCATCTCCAGTAATCTGTGCATCACCACGAGGTTGTGGCCTACCAGCAAAGTTTTGGCAGGCTCCAGTGGAGGCTCCATGGCTTCTCACTGACTCTGACTACTCTCTCTATATATATCTTTTCCAGCCTGGCTACACACTCTTAAGCCATTGACCGAAAGCAGCTTCTTTATTAACCAATAAAAGCAACACATACGCAGAAGGACTCCCACACCAGAATCTCACAGTAGTCAGTGGTTGGCTGGCAGAGGCCAGAAAAAAACATGGTCTCAGCTAGCCGCCACCCAGGTCCAAAGAAAGCCTCACAGTCCCTCAGCTTACCCCACTCCTTACCACTGGTTCCCCAAGTGGTCCACTTCTGCTGCCCGTGTGGTTGGTTTCATTCCGAAGAAGTCTTCTTTTCAGAGCATTTATTAAATGGGCTGGCAAGGGGATTAGAGTCAAAGAGGTGAGGAGTGTGAAATAAACAAGGAGGAACTGGGAGAGAGCGGGTGAAAGCAGAGCCATCAGGGCTGAGATAAGAGCCAGAACACGTCCCATTGCTTCCATTTCCTGTGGCATTGTTTGGTTTTGTCAATGCTGGTTGTTTAGAGCAGGCTTGTGTTTGTTGGCACTGTCTTATGAGAAACACTGGGAAGTATTTCCCTGCAGCTGACTGTCCAGTCTGAAGTCCAGCTCAATTCAACCTTGGTCAGTACCCAGACCTCCTTGAGTACAGTGGCTGGCACCAGAAAGTTATCTTTGACCCAGTTTGGCTCATGGCTCTTGAGCTGCCCGTGATCTCACTTATGGGTCCCCAGGAAGCATGTCGTTGGGAAAGAGCCAAGTAAAATCCATCAGGATCGGCAGATTCGCCAGCAGAGAGCAAACCCAAAAAAGTGCAGCCCTGGAACTGAAGTGCGAAGGTGAATGAGGGAGCACAGGCATGAGGAAGGCATCTGCCTGCCGTGAGACAACAGGGTCCCCTATAAAATCCTACCAACTAGTGGGTACATGCAAATATCTACAGAAAAGGCAACCTTTCTCCCCACTTCAGTGAGAGTTTTGGGGAAATGAGAAGCCACACAGGCATAGCCAACCAAGAGGAACAAGAGAATAGGTCAATTCAAAACTGGGAGCCACTCCACAGAGCCTGGAGCTTGATGGAGGAAGGTCATTGGTTAATTAATAAAGAAACTGCTTGGCCTCATAGGTTAAAACATAGGTGGGTGGAGTAAACAGAACAGAATGCTGGGAGGAAGAGGAAATGAGCTCAGATGCGATGCTCCCCTCTCCCTGGCAGACGCGATGAAGCTCCGACCCTGGATGGACTTAGGCTAGAATCTTCCCAGTAAACACACCTTGGGGTGCTACACACATTATTAGAAATGGCCTAGTCCAGGTGCAAGAGTTAGCGGAGAAGAGGCTAGATATAATGGGCCAAGCAGTGTTTAAAAGAATACAATTTGTGTGTTATTATTTCAGGTATAGCTAGCTGGTGGCGGGAGCTGGGTGGTGGAACGCAGCCCTCAGCTCCTTCAACAGGAGATGGGTGGAAGAAATCCTGGAGGCTTTTGGGGAGCAGAGGAAAGGGACCATGAGGTGAGATGCTCTAACAACATGAGGGAGTCAGGGAATAAGCCTATCATGAAGCTGGAGTCAGGAAGACACTTTTCTCATACCCCAAGGGCCCTTACCAGCAGATGTCCCAACTATGCCTCCCAAGACAGGAGGAGAGAGGCATAGTATGGAAGTCATAGGAACTCCCAAAGACCAGGGTGATGAGGAGAGGAATCAGGAGCAGAGCCCCAGGCAGGAGCAAGAAAAGAAAGAGGCACCAGGGCCTTCCTTCCTGAGGAGGAAGGTGACCAAAAGTAAAGGCCCTGGGGGCTACAGAGATGAATCAGTTGGAGCAATGCTTGACATACGGGATGCAACCCTGTTCAACTTCCAGCAACCATGTAAAAGCCAGGCACTGTGGAAAGTCCTGAACCCCAGTGATGGGGAGTCAGAGACACGTGGATCCTTAACGCTCATTGGCCAGCCAGTCTAGGTAAAGCCAAAGGTTACGGGTTCCTAGAGAGACTCTGTCTCAAAACAACAAGGAAAGCTGAGCTGGTTAGTTTTTTGCCAAGTTTACACAAGCTTGGGTCATCAACTGAGGATTGCTTCCCTCGGATGGGCCTGTAGGCAGGCCTATGCCACATTTTCCTGATAGATGATTAACGTGGGAGGGTCCAGCCCACTGTGGTTTGATTCTACCCCTAGGCAGGTGATCTTGGGTTGTAAAAAAGAGCAGGTTGAGCAAGTCATGGAAAGCAAGCCAGTAAATAGCTTCCCTCCACGATATGTGTTCCAGACTCTTGATGAGTTCCTGCCCTGTCTTCCCTCAGTGACAGACCTGCTACCTAGAAATGGAAACCAAATAAGTCCTTTCTTCCTCAGATGGATTTTATTCTCGGTGTTTATCTTAGCAATAGAACCCAAACCAGGACAAAAGCAGCAGCAGAAGACACCCGATGCTGACCTCTGACCTCTGCACACATGTACATAATAAACACAAACATGGATATACATCACACACGCACAGACATGAAACACACATGCATGCACACGGAATTCAGGGTTTATAGGCACAAAGGCTATGACCTTGCTTTGTTGTATATGTAAGCCATTTAACCCTCGTGATAGTTGTCAACAATTTCTTCAGGAATTCTCAGTTCCTGTAAAGACAGGACAGAAATTTAACATCCATTTCAGAAGCCGAATCAGATACCAGATGGGACTACACAGGGGCAGGAACTTCATGTGCCCAGCCCCTACTACCTGCAAATTCTGCCGGTGCCCTGCACAGAGCTCTGGCCACTGCTGACAATGGGACCCCTTGGGAGCAGAAGCATGCACCCTGGAAGCTGGCCTCCAAGCAGAGTGGACTTATGTTCTCGTACATGGACCACGGCAGAGACCAATCCCAGCAGCTCTCCAGGACAGGTTTTCTCCTCAGGGGCATCTTCCTCTCGGCACAATACAAGCAAATAGACCTTGTGTTCGCCACGCCACAGCGCAGGCTGGCAAAGCGGGTGTGAGATTAATGGCGTTCCTGTACAACAAAGGCCTCCCTGCACAGCGGCAGCATTCAATATGCAAACCTCACCACCCTGGCCTCAGACCCACCCTCCCGGCTCAGTGGACAGCAGCAGCTCGAACTCGTAATGTATGCAAGCTCCGGCTGCTGGGGCCGAGTTATTATTCATTACGGTTTTCTATTACCCAGTGATAAATGACGCCCCCAGGCTGGCGTTGCCCCCAGAATGCTTATTACGGCTCACTTAAGTAGGCGTTGATTTAGCTTAAATCGGTTGTTCTGTTCAGCCCAGACATGGGCCTGCCCCAGCTCTGCCTGAAAGACTCCCTTCAGCAGAGCCTAATTGAATTCTAACTACTCGGAGCCTCCTATTAGGAAAAAGTGGGGGTCGGAAGCCCCTGTGGGGCCATAGGGTGCCCCAAGCCCCAACGGTGTCTCCAGTCTGTGCAATCCTAATTTGATAGGAACTCTCCTTTGACTCCAGCCAATAAATTTTGACAAGCAACTCCAATTAGGCCAGAGAGAACTTGGCTTGCAGAGAAATGATGAAATCGAAGGTAGAAGCAGCCTTGGGGTGCCACTGTGACCATCCCTAAGCATTGTCTCTAGATCAGGACATGCTATCTACGAGCTGACCATCCGTCCACCATTTGCCAGAGAGATGGGGCCTCTCTTGTCCTTCACAAGGACCCAGCAAGGATTAGCACCTGAGATGCCGTGGCCTCAACTTGGGTCAGAAGCTCCACCAGTCATTCATGGGGAATCTACTGGGCACGGAGGCTGTATCAGGTGCTAGCCTGGGTGGCAGATACTCGACCGTGAACAGGAAGAGAATGCTCACCCACCAGATGGGGCGGTACGGGCCTACGATCCCAGCACAATGGGAGATAAAGGCAGATTAGAAATTCAAACTGGGTGGTGGAGGCGCACGCCTTTAATCCTAGCACTTGGAAAGCAGAGGCAGGCAGATCTCTGTGAGTTCCAGGCCAGCCTGGTCCACAGAGAAACCTTGTCTAAAAATAAAAAATAAAAATAAATAAAAATAAAAAAATAAAAAAGATTAGGAGTTCAAGGTTATACTACTCCGCTCTATTTCCCTCCACCCACCACCATGAAGTTGTGTTTACTTTGTTGTTAATTGTGAGCTACACATTTTTCTGAGGATCACACTCACAACACCAAACTTAAGTACTATCACAGCCCAGATTTTCCTATTTTTACAGGAAAAAAAACAGAGTGTTGGAAGTATCCAATGGTTTGCTCAACGCTACTTCCAGGGTAACGGGTCAAGTGTGCAGTGAGATTTAAATAAAAAGCAAATCCAAGCTGCGCATCCTCTTCTGCTGCTGCACAAGCTTGCACTGTTGCATCTGCCTCACACGCTGGAGGAGCTCACGTGTTTCTCTTCCCTGGGAAGCCCCAGGACCCCTCATGCTTGCCAGTGCTAATGATCCCTTCTCACGACTGCAGCAGGAATGGCCTTGGCCTGTGCTCACGGGGGTGGTTAGAATACTCGACTGCTCCAGGAACGACCGTGGACTGTGCTCACGGGGGTGGTTAGAATACTCGACTGCAGTGAGAATGACCGTGGCCCATGGTCACGGGGGCGGTTAGAATACTCAACCGCAGTGGAAATGACCGTGGCTTGTGGTCACGGGGTAGTTAGAATACTTGACTGCAGTGAGAATGACCGTGGCCCATGGTCATGGGGGTGGTTAGAATACTCAACCGCAGTGGAAATGACCGTGGCTTGTGGTCACGGGGTGGTTAGAATACTCCCTCTGCCTCATTCTAGCCCTGTGATCTTGGGCAAGTCCTTTATATGCTCTAAGGCCTCCCTATCCTCTTCTTAAATGGATGGCCATGCCAGCGCTGCCTGGAAAGGAATAACAGTGCTACCTCAGGTGAGACCAGGCTTGCAACACTTCAGCAGCAGTGCTTCGTGTGGAATGAGCTGTGACCTTCAGCGCACGGCAGGACAGGGCGAGGCCAGGATTAAAATAAATAAATAAATAAAAATAGCCAACCTAGGAAGTATCTGCAAAGCTAGGTACAGGCTCCTGAGTGAGGCAGGAGGATTTGTGGGTTCAGGACCAGCCTGGGCTATATATTGAGACTCTGTCCCAAAAAAGGAAAAGAAAGAGGTAAATGAGGAGGAGGGAGAGGAGGAAGAAGGGGAGGAGAGGAATAGGAAGAGGAGGAAGGGGAGGAAGAAAAACAGGAGAAGGAGGAAGTGGAGGAGGAGAAGGAAAAGATGGAACATTTCTCTAACAGGAAGACAGGTTAAAGTATATTGGGAATGTCCACATACAAGCAGAGTCCTATGCAAACCTGGTGATAACTGAAAATGAGACACTCTACACAGACGAGGTCTGAGGCTCAGAACTGTAAAGGACGCGGGAGGGCTTTGGGTTACTCTGCATCATCTACTATCATTTCCTTTTCTCTCTCCCTTCATAAAGTTCTTAAAGAAAAAGAACCTCTCCCCGCCCCATCCCCATTGCGAGTGGGGTACCAAGGGAAGGGATGGTCACACAGACTACAACCACAAGGGCTGGTGTTTCCTGGGCCTGCCATTCTCATTGGAGAAAGTGTTAAAGACCGAAGCCGCAGGAAGCAGCTTTGCCATTGTCTGTTTAGCGCTTTTTCTTCTTTTTAGACAGGGTCTCTCATTAGGTAGCTCTGGCTGTCATGGAGCTCACTCTGTAGACCAGGCTGGCCTCGGCTCACAGAGATCCGCCTGCCTCTGCCTCCTGAGTGCTGGGATTAAAAGAGTGTGCTGAGAAAACACTGGGGATATCTAAGGGCTAAGAACACCACAGTCTTCAAACGGCCCTGCGGTCACCAGAACATAGCTAACTAGGTAGATAGTAAGTGTCCTGGGTCACCGCCTCAGCCGTCTCTGCTTTTGCTTTTGTTTGATTGCTTTTAAATTAAAATTCTTCCTCAACCAGCAGGACAGCACTTGCCTAGCATGGACAAAGTCCTGAGGTCAATCCTCAGTCTGAGGATTATTTAAAAAATTAATAAATAAATAAATAAATAAATAAATAAAGATGTGTAGTTTCTTCGTCCAGGTTTTGGTTCACTGAGCTTCTGGATTGGCTGTTTATCAGCTGGGAGACACAGCCATGTGCAGAAACAGGACTCCTCAGACAGACAAGAAGGGCTAAGCTGCTGCCGTGACCCTGCTGGACTACATGTGTGGGGCCTGGGGGTCGGGCCCACAGTGGCAGCTTTCCACCGGGTGTCCCATGAACTCAGGGCCTGAGCCACATGTGGCCCTGCTCTCCCTGCGGTATCCCAAGCCTGGAACATTCCTCAGACAAGGTCACCTTTGCCTGTTAATAAGGCTCAGCTAGAGAATTATTTATCAGCTTTTAAGAAATACATCATTTTCATCATAAAAAATAATATCACTGTGTTTCAGAAAAATTGGGAAATAGAAAAAATAAAAAAGAAACAAAAATAAGCCATAATTCATTCACCCTGACATCTCTATTAACATTCTGGGAAGGTTTCCTTTCTCCTAAGCTTTAACTCTTACCCCATTACAACCATGGTGAACTCACAATTCTATATATGTATGGTGAACTTTAGATAGATAGATAGATAGATAGATAGATAGATAGATAGATAGATGCATATATATGTATATATACACACATGTGTATATATATATGTGTGTGTGTGTGTGAGAATATATATATATCATACCATATCAGCTTAATATATGTCTGCCTAATACCTCCTAAGCATTTTGGAGACACCATACATAGTCTGAATAAATGTCATTTTAGTGACTATCTAATACTCCATAGAGTGTAGGCAATTTCCCTAGGTAGTCCATTGATGACCCTGCCTTCATTGTAAATAACTGGAAAGAACATCAGTGCAACGAATATTTTCTTCTCCAGTAGTTGAAGTTATTTCTTTCCAGTCATATTACCGAAAAAAAAAATCTATTTTGTGGTACTAATTTGTGTGTGTGTGTGTGAGTGTGTGAGTGTCAAGGAGAGTCCTAGGAAAGAGACAGTACTCAGTTTATTTCATCACCCACCTATAATGGTGACAACATCACCTATGTGCAGGGTTGGCACTGGGACTACTTCCTTGCATGTGATTAGCACCACGTGTCTCTGGCTGTAGCTCATCAGTGACCACAGAACCCTGAGAGTTCAATTGCATGGTCAGTAACTGCTGGGGAGGCCCTCGGGATGCAAGAATGAATTAACGGTGGGGCTGGCTGTCTCCCAGTGAAGAAGCAAGGAAGAACAAAACAGCTAGTTCATGCTACACTAAAATGGAGGGCAAGGCGAAGCAAGGAGGTACACCCTGCAGGAGCTCAGGGTGGGGATTGGGATGCTATGGGAAATACTGCTTTCGAGGGAGGACACACAGAGGGTATTGGATGAGAGACACAGGGAGGAAAAATAAAACCTATACTTAAACATGGAAACATCTAGTAGGTCCATGGTAGTCATGGGGTATATACACCTGGCCACTCAAGGAGCAGATCCGACTATAGGATAAACTTGCTTTCTAGAACTCTCTGCTGGTTCTCTGGTCTTGTCATCAGCGCTTATTTTCAACATGGATAGGATGGGACCAGGTGTTAAAACAGAAAGCATGCCTCTTCTAGCTTGTACTTAGCCCCCTTTGAAATGAAGGAGGGCTAAGAAGACCAGCCCAGAGTCATGACACAGCAGAAAAGGCTGTCAAATTCTAAACGCAACCTGTGCACATCCGCCTCATGGCTGAAGCGGCAGACTTCCTCCCACTCCCTCCCCCATCAAGCCCTCTGCCACCTCTAACCCTAACCCATGTCACAGCCAGTCCTTAGATTGCTTTCTGTTGTGACAAAATGCTGGCCAAACTCGACTCGGGGAAGGAAGGGTTCATTTGGTTTACAGCTTATGGTCCAAGCAGGAGCAAGAACCTAGAGGCTAGAACTGAAGCAGAGATCGCAGAGGGACACTGCTGACTGGCCTCTTCCCCATGGCTTCCCCCCATGGCTTACTCAGTTTGTTTTCTTATATCCCCCAGGACCTCTTGATCAGAGATGGCACTGCCCACAATGGGCCAGACTCTTCCATATCAATCATAACTAGGGAAATACCTTACAGGACATCTCATGGAGTCAGTCCCCCAACTAAGGGTCCCTGTGGTGATATTTTGTTTGTGCTATAACAAATAAAGCTCGCCTGAAGATCAGAGTGTAGAGCAGCCAGTTCCTAGTTCTTTCCTTTTTTTTTATCCATTACCACACAGCACAAGCAAAATATCACCACAAGTCCCTCTTCCCAGATGACCCTAGTTTGTGTCAAATTGGGGTATGGGGGGGGTGTGACTAACCAGCATGCAACACTTATTCTCATGCATGGCCTTGTCCACACTCATCTCCTGCTCAGCTACAACCTCATTTTGTCTCCTGTATTTACCTATCAGATGGCAAATTCCTCGATGGCAGGGATGGAACCAGCTGGTCAATTGTTTCCTTTGCTCGGGTTCAAGGACCCATTCTAAAGTTACTGAATCAAAAACAGTCAGGCAAACCGAATTCACCTGGACACATTATCAAGGCCAAGACTAAAGCCACTTGACACTTTAAGTCATTTAACTGTCCCTACCTCTCTCTCCCTTCCCATCCTCTCTTGCCTCGCTCCCTCCTTATATTCAAGGGGCCTCCTGGATCACCTTTCAAATAACACCTCCACCCAAGTCAGCAGCCTTGAGTAACCTAGGAAACCATTGGGCGATGGGGAAAGTATTGCCCAACTATGCCAGTTGTCCACATTGGTCCCAAAGCACCCAGGATCAAATTAATGAGTGCTTTCCAAGCACTAAAGACTACTCTAGACATAACACGCACAGACTTACGTGATCTTTACAGCCAGCCTTTGGGGTGTGATGTGAGCCTCATCTTATAGATGAGGTCAGTGCTATAACCAAAGTCTAATTTGTTTGCAGTAATTGATAAATGATGACACCAAGCCAAGAACCAAGAAGTCTTGACTCCAGAGTCCAGGCTTTTAACACTGCAGTGGATTGGTTTTGAATGCTTGACAATGGACAGCCTAGTAGGGAAACTGGAGTGTGTTAGAGCATTCTTAAAATAGGGTATTTGTAAAGAAACGTCAGCCTTTTAAATCCATGGTAGACGACGTGCAGGGGGTGGATAGGGGAGGGAATGGGGAAGAGATGGAGAAATGGACGGATAGATGAATGGAGGATTGCTAGCAGATGAATTTGACCATTGGTTTCCTTATTGCTTAGCCCATTCCACAGTAAAGGACAGTATTGATTGAAAAGTGTGATGACACACACCTTTAATCCCAGCACTCAGGAGGCAGAGGCAGGAGGATCTCTGTAAATTCAAGGCCAGCCTGGTCTCTGCAGAGAGTTCTGGGACAGCCAGAGATAGACAGAGAGACCCTGTCTCAAAGAAAACCAAATACAAACAAACAAAAAGCAATTCCAACAATACCCTTGACATCTAGAGGAAAGCTGGAAAGGGACCCTGAGGTTTGTATTCTCTTGCTTTAGGGAGTCGGGAGCTAAAGGACGAATTCTGAAATTCCTCGTTAGAGAAGGGTGGTTTGTGCCTATTTGTATTCAATGGGGTATCTCAGAAACAGAGAAGATGGAGGAGAAAGCTTAGAGTGTAAAAGGCGGCTATGGGAGAGTAAGTTCCCAAGTGGTAACAGCAGGAACCGAAGCCCTTGGTGAGCCCCACGGATTCCAGCCTTAACTTGTCAGCCTGGCGAGATGGGCGCTCCAGGGACGCTAAACACACAGTGTAGGGTCTGCTCCTGAGAGCCCTTTGGTAACTTCCTGCTCGCTCTCAGAACACGGGCTAAAGTCCACAGCCAGCCTGTGAGCTCCTTCCTCCACACTGCAGCTCCCCAGAGCCAGTTCCACTAGCTGCCCTGCTTTGCTCTCAGACTTGTGATAAACACCAACCAAAATCAGTTTGGGAAGCAAAGGGTTTCCTTGGCTTCCACTTCCCCATCACTGGTGTATCATTAAGGTAAGGCAGAGGGGCAAACCAAGCAAGAAGAGAAGCAGAACCATGGACAGGAAATGATTGGCCTGCTTCTTCTGGCTTGCTCGGCAACCTTTCTCCTAGAGCCCAGGACCACCTGCCCAGGGACTGCACTGCCTACGGTAGGCTGGGCCCCCCTGCATCAATTAGCAGTCAAGAAAATCCTCCCATGGGCATGTCTAAAGGCCAATCTGATGGAGGCAATGCCTCCACTGCGGTTCCCCCTTCCCAGGGTTGCCAAGCTGACAACCAACATTAGTCATGGCGTTAGCATTCTTTCAGTTCAGCGAGCAAGCTCTCCTGCCCCAAGATCTGTGGGCATGCTATTCTCTGCCTGAATGAATGTTCGTTCTTACCAATACCTCCAACTACTGGAATACCCTTCTCCCCTCCCCTCGGCAGCCTTCCCCTCCCCGCTAATTTCATCTCTGGAGAATGTCTTCTAGGACCACAATATTGAGTCTTCAAGTGCACAGTGAAGTAGGCTGCGTTCCCTTCCTCGATCCTCCAATAAGGGTTCTTATTAAATCAATAGAGCCTTTTCTAATCAGCGGCACACGTTGCTTTTTTTTTTTTTAAGCTACAGTAACTTAAATGAATCACAGGCAAGCCCTCTGCCCCTCCCACTATAGCTGGTTCTTCCCTGCTTCTGCGACCCACCTCCCCAACCCCCTGCTCATTAAGGCCATTCAGGCTGTGCCTTCTGACCGGTCTGGCCTCTCATGTTGTCACCGTGTCCATAGACCCCTTCAGAAAACTCCAGCTGGGACTGCCTTCTTTACAGAACCTGCTGGTCCTTCCTGGGCTCCTTGGCTCTCCAAGGTTCAAAGGTTCCAGTGGTCTTGATCAGATGAGCATGTCTGATCCCAACTATCTGAGCTGCCAAAACGTGTGTGTGTGTGTGTGTGTGTGTGTGTGTGTGTGTGTGTGTGTTTCCCCTATGTTCTAGACTGAATTATTATAGCCAGAGGGAGCCATTCATCAGCTCTGACACTGCGAGAAGCTTCCTAGGCAAACAGCTTTATTGCTGCGTGAGATTAACCCAGACTGTAGTAATTTGTAACAAAGATAAGAAAATTGCACTGGTCTCGCAGAAATAAATCTGAATTCCAGAGTGGACAAAGGGGACTTCAACTTGAAATCTGCTATTTCAGATATAATCAAATTTATAATGCCCCTGAAGAGCATAAAAAGCCAAGCGCAGCTTCCGGTCGGAGGTGTCTCTTCAAGACCCGCCATGATGAAATCAATTTCGCTGGACCACAGAACATGCTGCAAGTCCTGGCCCTGCCTCGTTTGTACGGGAGACTGTTCGCTCTGCTGGAGAAGCATTTCTCTGTCCTGGCACCAGGAGATGTGGAGGTGTCAGGGAGGTGGGATTTCACGTGGGTTGGGCAACCTGTCTCCTTACCAACTGTAAAATCTCAGAGAAACAGGAGATAAGAGGCCCCTCCCAGAGCTGCTGTGTGATGAGACGAGATAAGCGTGGGAGAAGGGAATGCAGATGTCAGTTATTAATGAGAGCTTGTTAACCTCAAAGGTTCCATGGGCCAAGCTCCAAAATACTGCCACTGGACCAGGGCTTCGTTTTAGTGATGTGGCTGTCTTCCACCACAGGAAAGGGACCTTGTCATTATATCCATTAACAGAGGCAGAAACTGGAGGCCAGAGAGACCATGGCACCTACCCAAGGTCACACAGCCAGCAAGTGGCAGGACATGAGGCTGGACACCTGCTCTTGGAAACTATATAGTGTTTTCCATTATGTGGCAGCCGGTGTGCTGGCCATAGGGATATAAAGGTGACAGTCTTGTGGTGTCAGACCTGGCAGAACGCAGCACCTGGTGGAACACATGTCTATGAATAAGTTAGAGCCTTTAATCCAACAGCAAGTGACACTCATTATTCAAGTATGTGCTGGGCACGGCTCTGAGAGCTCCATGCAAATCTCATTTGGTACTTACACAGCAGGAGAGGCAGATGCTGTTGTTACCCCGTGTGGATATGGGAATGGGCCCTGAGATCACATACGGCTCAGCAGTAGAACAAGGAGTTAACCAAGGCTATTTCTCCTCTGCTGCAGAAGATGCCACAGGAGAGAGAGTTGGAAGAACCATGGGAACCAGGGCCAGCAAAGAGGCCAAAGGAGTCACAGAATTAACAGCCAGAAAAAAGAAGCAGAGGAAACCGAGAAAAATCTCAGATTGCCTTGCCAGGAGGAGTGACGGGATCCACCTGAGCTCAGTGACACAGATAGGGAAATGGGCAGCCACAGGGACCTGGCTGTGCAGACATCAGGGAGACCAGGTCCCATGTCACCATCTCCAGGTCCCATGTCACCATCTCCAGGTCCCATGTCACCATCTCCAGGTCCCATGTCACCATCTCCAGGTCCCATGTCACCATCTCCAGGTCCCATGTCACCATCTCCAAAGCCCCACTTAGGTCTAGTTCACAGTGGTCACTAATTCCTCATGAAGACACCAGGCCGAGAAATTCAGACCCAGATGAGCTCTGGAGAACTAGGTCATCCAAGGAAGGAAACCAAGAGCCAAAGGAGGACAGAATTGGGAGAAACCGTTCAGATCCCGTGTGTCTGAGGGTCCAGACGGAAGGGAGTGGTATAGCACGGGGGCCATCACTAGGTGGACCCACTGGATGACTAAGATGCAGTAAATGGAGCCCTGTCAGCCTCAGTTTCCACACTTGGAAAACAGGGATAACAGCCTCTCTCAGGATGTCACCATGAGGATTAAATGACAGCCGGAGAGAAACTGGCAGGATGTGTGACTCTGCTTCTCAAGCAGTACCGATTGCGCCTCCTTCACCCACCGAGCCAGTGGCCTCTGGAGCCCGCGCCACCTTCTCCAGTCATTGCTCATGGCCTCTTCTCCGGCCAGTCAGAGCCTGCTCCCCCACCCCAACCCGCCTGAACTCAAGATCCCTATAAAACCTGTGAGACTTCACAATGACTCAGCCCCTTTAAGGTAGCCCGAAATGTCCAATCAGAGGAGGGAGAGGGTGGGTGGATCTAAGATGGTCAGAGCTTTGCCTTCTTCACTAGTGGGTGTGGGCAGAGCACTTGTCAGAGAGAGGCCCACCCTTCACCTCTCCTGACTGAAAAGGTGAGCCCACTTAGAAGCAGACTAGCTGGGCAACCCAACGTCACATTCCCCTCTGATTCAAGGAAAACACAAGTTCCTGGGACCACACTCTTTCTTGTTGCTGTCTACACAAAGAGGGGTTGTGAGGTCCTTCGAGAAACTTGATAGAAAAACAACAGCGTGAGCGTGCTTGTGTGCGCGCACACACACACACACAAAGTCTCGATGCAGAGGTGGGTCACCTGGCCAGCAACTCCCTCACAGAGCATTCGCCCCCTACCCAAATCATTCCTCCTTGAGGGTCCCTCAAGACATCTCTTTTGTACTTTGCCCAGAAAGAAAGTAAATATTTTTCAATGAAATTCAGCAATCAATTAAACACCGGTCTCTCTTTAATGCCAACGTTGAACCAACAGCGACTACACATTCCAACAAGAATATTTAAAGCAATTAAACTTTAGCTACTTTTAAAACAAATTCTTTTAAATGCTAATGACCATTGTTTTCGCACTTCATAAGTAAAATTTTGTGTCGAGCAAGGTTAGATGATTGCGATGATTTAATTGTACTTCTCAAAGAAGAGAAAATGTTAAAAAAAAAGCGAAGATGGACCTCTTACCACAGCCCTACCACAAAATGTCCTGTAACAATAGCAGCGTGATTTGCTGAAATTAAAATGCTATTATGGTGAAATTAGGGCTTCAATATTTTTAGCAGCCTTAATAGGCCTTGCATTTTAAGGGACATCTGATAATAGATAATTACATTTCATCTTAAAGAAACTGAGTTGTTTTCTTAAGGAAAATACTTTTCTTTCTTCCAGAGAGGTTAAAGCTGAGCCATCATTAGAAGCAGCTCGGAGCTCGAGGTTCCTGCTTCGGCTTGGGAAATACAGATTAGCATATAAATAGCCTTCGGAGCCTGCTTGATTCCAGCTATTTTGCGTTTCAATGTGGCATCAGAATGCACTTAGCAAGAAATGTTCGAGAGGAGAAAGAGGTTTGTAATACGTCGCTTTTATAGAGGGGGGAACTTTAAGTATAAAAGATCATCCACTCTTCTGTGGGCTTTTTTTTTCCTTCCGTATCCTTTCAATGCCCCAATTACAGACTCCAAGGAGCCAACGGGCCCCCTAGAACAGATCCTTAGTTTACACCGCAGCTTTTCTCTGGACTGAGAAAATAAGTCCAAATGGCCCACGGGAAGTAAGACAAATATTCGGGTTTCCCTCTGGGTGAGGTAAGGGTCCTGGGGGGCATATGGGGTCCTTCATCCTCACCCTCCTGCGACCCATCAGTGGCGGGGATGTGCACGCCCCCCCCCCCTCCAGGTCCCATTTGCTGGAGCAATGAGGGAGACTTCTGGCTTGCTGCCGCAGGCTGGCTTCCCCTCCTGGGAAATCTCCGGAACTGGGCATGGAGCCTGAGGGTCTCTTTGCTCCCCTCCACTTTCCCAACGCCTCCCGACACACACACACACACACACACACACACACACACACACACACACACGTCTTCTATTGTAGATTAATGATTGTAAGCCTCCACTTTCTGAGCACCGGGCACTGGGCAGTTGTAAGAAGCACGCTGTCATGCTGCCGTTCAGCCGTTTGAATGGGGGTGGGGAGGACGTGGATGGTCGGCGTGATTTTTTCTGAATGCTGCACTGGTAGACGAATGTGAGGCAAGCACCAAGTCTCCTTCCCAGGATGGCTTTCAGATGGAGACAGGAGCCCTCACTAGGACCCAGGCGACAGTCTCTCGGCCCTTAATCCATAACCATGTGACTCATCAAGAGCCTCTCTTCTCCCTTGTCAGTGCAGAGCCTTGGGTTCAAGCTCAGGCTCCCCAGTGAGCTTGTTATATGTGTAAGAGAGAAGAAGAGGCAAGTCCTTTCCTACCCATCAGGAAGAACATAGATACTTGCCTCTCATAAAGGACAGGTGACACTCAGGAGGCAGGTGGATCTCTGTGAGTTCAAGTTCCAGGTCGGCCAGGGCTACATAGTGAGAAACTATCTCAAAAAAAAAAAAAAAAAACAGACAAACAAACAGAAGGAAAGGAGGGAGGGGAAGAAAGGTGTTCTGGTTGGCTTTCTGCTGCTGGGATAAACACCATGACCAAATGCAACTTGGGGGAGGAGAGGGTTTATTTTTTCATCTTCCAACTCTCAGATCCCTTAGGAGAATCAGGGCAGGAACTCAAGAAGAAACCTGGCGGCAGGCACTGAAACAGAAGGGGGATGTTTATTCCTCAGCCTGCTTTCTTACACAAGCCAGGACCACCTGTCCAGGGGGCACTATCCACCGTGGGATGTCCCCTGACATCCATCATTGATTAAGAAGATGCCCCATAGGCTTGCCTACAGGACAGTATGATGGATGCATTTTCTCAATTGAGGTTCCCTTTTCCAGGACATGACCCTAGCTTATATCAAGTTGACAAAAAAAAAAAAAAAAAAAAAAAAACTAACCAGCCCAACAAATTACAATAGAAAAGTAACAAAGTAACAAAAAGCAACTGAAGGCCAAAATGAACCACATATGTACAGAAGATTCCATAAGCCGAATAAATGAATAAAATATCAAGACTATAAAGAGTGTGGATGCTGCAAATCCAGAGTCAAGTTGTCTTGGGCTATTTTCAGTTGCTCTGAAAGTCATTCATTCTCTACTTCTGTGTCCTCCTTCTGACTGCCAAAACCTTTAAAGTACATCTTAGCCATGTCCACTAGCTTTCACCAACCTAAAAACTAAGAATGCCGTCAGCATCTTAAACTACAGCAGAGGTCTTCCTGCTTTGCTGTAAGTTACCTACCTGCAGCCCCCACCAATGTATTTGATTGATGACTTCCCTTGTTCTATAACTAATAAAATGTCATGTGACCACTTCCATGGCAGGATGCGTATTTTAGCTATGGCCACTCACATTTGGCATATACATACATACATATATATATATGTGTGTGTGTGTGTGTGTGTGTGTGTATGTGTGTGTGTGTGTGTTATTCTTTTTGAGGTGAGAGCTGTGTTTTGCATCAACATGAATTTATTTGATCATAGGTTTGTTTTGGTTTTTGGTTTTTGAAGACAGGGTTTCTCTGTAGCTTTGGAGCCTGTCCTGGAACTAGCTCTTATAGACCAAGCTGGCCTTGAACTCACAGAAATCTGCCTGCCTCTGTCTCCTGAGTGCTGGAATTAAAGGCGTGTGCCACCACCATCCAGCTTGATCATAGTTTTTAAATGACACTGGAACCTTCAGATCAAAGCAAGTCTCAAAGAGCCAGGGTTCGATGTTCTTGTTCCATGAAGCACGGTAAAAACATATTGGACAAAGGGGATGTTATTAAAAGAGGAGAACTGTCTATCCAGATTCTTCTTGGCCCATCAGTTACAGTATTTTTTTAAAAGACTGATTTATTTTTACGTGTATGAGTGTATGTGTGTGTGCTGCATGTGTGCAGTTCCTGAAGAGGCCAGCAGAGGGATTCCATCTCCTGGAGCAAGAGTTACAGACAGTTGTGAGCCACCATGTGGGTCCGGGAAACTGAGCTTGGGTCCTTCATGAGAGCAGCAAACCCTCTTAGGCGTCTCTCCAGCCCCCTTGTAGGTTTCTTCCTCCACGATGCGAGGCAGGGCTCTGCGATGAGGATCTTAAGTGAGGCAGGAGGAAGAGCGCATGTTTAGGGTTTATGGCTGGCTTTGGGGAGGGTGGTTCTTGCTCCTGTTAAGACAGTAGTTAGCTCTCCTTAGACACTGATGAGCGGGGCCCATGGTGGGTCAGAAGCTGGTCACATCTGGCTAACCCCCTGACTGGGCAAGTAACAAATGAAGACGTCTTGATGGGGCCTAGGGAAATTCATAGTGCATATCCCCATAAAGATAGCCTCAATCTTCATCCTGTTCCCAACATAAGACTCATAAAAGGCCACCATGCATCTCAGCATAGAGGCTTTCCTACCTCAGAGACACTGGGCACATCAGCATAGAGGCTTTCCTACCTCAGAGACACTGGGCACATCAGCATAGAGGCATTTCTACCTCAGAGCCACTTCTAGTTTTCCTCACCTTTCCTTGGTATTTCTCCATTGGCTTGGCTCACTCCTTGCCAGCATCTTCTTATTTCTCTTCAGCAGAAGACAATGACCTCACAAACCACTGGTTTGGAGTGGCTTTGAGGATGCTCACCATTATGCCTCACCTTGGGGACAGTAATTAGAGTTTCTTTGCTCACTCCAGACAAAGACGAGAGCGCAAGATGGGAGAGCCAGAGGGGAGCTTTGCTTCCGAGGCTTCCACTTTGGGGTGCTACCTTTTGAGCCCCCATAGACACCCAGCATGCCTGTTCTAAGCTGGAGTTCCCTTGCTGCCAACAGAATTGTAAACCCTACCTTATGGGCACATGCGCTAGGATGGTTCATCCTTTAGTACAGGTCTGGGGCTCTGTCCATCCAGCCAGGCTGGAGCTAAGGAGTGGTCCAAAGTCTCACCCGGACTGTAGACAGCAGCTCAAGCCATCTTCTAACCCTAGATCCAGCCACGGCTTCGCTTGGATCCCTGAGGCTCCCGGCACAGCATGTGCTGGCAAGGCCTTCAGGAAGCAGCCAGTGCAGGACACTTCCCACTTCTGGTCCTTTAAGCTGTATCAAGAGGGAGTAAGCATGGTGCTAGGGTCAGGACTCAGAAAATGGTATCAAAAGTAAGATCTGGAGAGCCAAAGGGTACAGCATGGGAAGCTATCTGCCGCCTAACTTACAGGTCTGTGCTTCTAGGAGATGCTGGATTTGGGGGGCCCTTCCCCAGATTGCTCTCATCCACAAGAAGGGACTAGAGCGGAACCAGTCTCTGTTCTGTGTTCATGCATCGCCTAAAGCCGACTTCCTCTTCTTCCTAAATTACCACATCCTCACTTCTGTCTTAGTTACGTCTCAATGACTGGGGTGAGAGAGGCTTGCAGCCTCAGAGGGTTAGAGTCCATGACCATCGCGGCAGGGAGTATGGCAGGAGGCAGACGGGACACAAGAGCAGTTCTTGAGAGCTGACATTGAATCTGCGAGTATGAGGCAAACAGAGTCGCTAGGCATAGCGTTGAGTCCTTTGAAACATTAAAGCTCCCCTCAGTGATATACCTCCTCCAAGGCCCCACCTCCTAACCCTTCCCAAACTGTTCCAACATCTGGGAACCAAGTACTCAAGCATATGAGCTCATAGGGGCCGTTCCCACCTTAGACAACTGTACCTTTTCTCTATGAAGCCAACATAGAAGCTTCCAAATCCCATAGGGCAGATGGCTGCGTACTCACACAGTGTGATACATGCCTGGTGTGTCCCATTAAGCTCTCAAATACTGAACCAATGGAGGGAAAATAGGTTCCTTTGCCTCTAAGCTGCTGGTACCCTGTCCCTTTTCACCTCTCTCTCCCAGGCAGCATCACACATCCAAACCATGGGAAAGTGCCCTGCTAAGCTCGGGCACTCCGTGGTCTCTACAAAAGTGGCCTAGGATCTGCAGAATATCTTTCAGCCTGCAGACTCCACAAGTCACCATCACCATGGCAGGGTCGCTATCACTTCCACAGGTGCTCAGGGAGACCCAGGAGGTCTGGCCTGGTTGTGATAAGTATGTCTCACTGGGCTCTTTCAGGGAATGATGCTTCATTCTTTTCCCCAGTGTCCTATGGCTGAAAATACTTGCTATTAACAGATTTAAAAAAAAAATGCTCACTTGTGACTCTGCATGAAGACTTTCCACCCCAAATAACTAACAGTTTAGAACAAAGGAAGCTCCCTCAGGAAAACTGAAGTGAGTTGGGTGATTGTGGTGATTATGGCCTGGCCCACATAATCTCATAGGAAGGCATTATTAGGAGGTATGGCTTTGTTGGAGTGGGTGTGGCCTTGTTGGAGGAAGTGTGTCACTGTGGGGGCGGGCTCTGAGGTGTCCTATGCTCAGGATACCACCCTTTGCCCAGTGTGTCAGTTGACATCATGTGCCCTGCAAGATGTAGCACTCTCGGCTCCAGCACCACGTCTGCCTGTGTGCCGCCGTGCTCCCCGTCATGATGATAACGGACTGAACCTCTGCAACTGTAAGTGAGCCACCCTAATTAAATGTTTTCCTTATAAGAGTTGCCATGGTCATGGTGTCTCTTCACAGCAATAGAAATTCTAACTAAGACAGTGACGTATGTACCAGTGAGGAAGGGATAGTGGACTCAGCCAAGATTCTGAGTGGACAATATCTACCTAAAATCAATCGAACAGAATCCTCTCCTAAACCTATGCAAAGTAAACGCCTCTGTCATGTACATGCGTGTGTGCGTGTATGTGTGTGTGTGTGTGTGTGTGTGCGTGTATGTGTGTGTATGTGTGTGTGTGTGCGTGTATGTGTGTGTGTGTGTGTGTGTGTGTGTGTGTGTGTCCCTTGCCAAACGCATTTTTAGGATATAGGCACGAAAAGTACAGCATAACTCTTTCTAAAGTGTAGAGAACATTTCATTCTTAGGCACCTCAGGTACCTTAACTCCGTCTCAGATACACAGTCAAGGTTATGGAATACCCTGAGTCTGTCACCTGGGATACTCTCAGACAGTGCTATATGGGAGAGCGTCGAGAGCACAGAAGCTTGTCTAGGGTTTTAAACATCACAGCTGACATGGGCCACTCACGCAAGTCAAGGCCTACAGAAAGGTACCGTTGCTGTGGCTGTGGTTATTTTAATTCGTGTGCTAGCACTTTCTTATGCTGCCCTGACATTTTCAAGCTACAGCTTGGTAGATCTCTGAAGAAAAAAAAAAAGGTGGTGGGGGGGGCAAATTGGTGGTCACACAACAATGTGAATGTCTTGGAAAGATAAAATCTTTCAAAATGCAAGTGCAGAGAAGTTGGGTAACAGGCCCGATGCCCCAGAGGCTGTAAGTGATGGGGTCTCACTAAGAACCCAGGCCAGGGCCACTGTGGAGGCAGCTCAGATGCACATCTGGTCATCCCCTCCTTTGTGACTCCACCCAAACCCTCCACTCACTGTCAAAGCAGTGCTGCCAAGTCAATGCTTCTCCCTTCCAGTCTTTACACTGACAAGTTTTCATTCATTTTACTGAACTCCTTTCTTTTTTTTTTCCTGGTGCTTTTCAGGGTGGCAGCTGGCCAAGACATTTCTGCCATTCCAAACTGTCGTGAAAATCATTTCCCTAGTGTTCCCTTCAAATTAGATGATTCCACAACCTCCTTGGGAAATCACACATCATGGGATAGTCTCCCCATCTCTCCCCTCTACCTACCATGGCCTATCTAGCTGCTGGTTCTTTCCAGTCAACTTCCCAAGCCACCCGGTCCCCACTCTACCCTCCAGGTCTCAGCAATTGTCACCTCCCTCCCTGCAGATCACCCAATCCATCTCTTTTCTCCTACTCAGCCCTGGTCGAACACGTTTTCCACAACGGAGAAACATCCTGTTTACTGCTCCCGTTCTCAGAACCCTCTCTACCAGAACTCAAGCTGAGACCCAATTTTCCAGTCCACTTCTGTTTCCCTAACACAGCACAGCCCTGCATAGGCTAAGGTGTCCGGCGAGTGCTGGTTACAGGAAAGAATCAAGTATAATAACCTTAATTGGAGACAATGAAAATCATCTGTTATGCATGTAAAAGTGGCCCTATATCTTTTTTAGTTGTGGGTTGTTTGCTTGCTTGCAGTTCTAACATTAGTCTTTATCTGAGGAGATGTTAGCATATCTAGACTCTAAGCAATTCCTCCTCGTCCCCCTAGCATCAGAGACAAAATAGAAGGCTTTGTGACTTGCGTGCACTGAGACACGGCACTTCAGTTCTGTGGCTTGAGTACAGAAGGAGACTACAGTGATTGAACTGGACATTTTCCATCTCTATTATTTTAATTATAAACACAAACTATTTGGGGGTTAAAAAAATCAAATGGAAATCTGCCTATCAATTTCACAATTAACATCTCATTTCAAGAGACCAATCAACTCAGATGAGGGCCAGTGACCTTAATCTCTCCCCAAATACACTGCTTGATTCCTCTCATTAGTATAAAAATCTCCAAACTATGAAACAACTGGGTTAACCCCATGACAGTGTCAACGATGTCCCTGCCGCATCTAAATAAGTCCAGGGATCTCGGTGACCTTTGTGTCACAGTTTGTATGGGAGGAATCGAGAAGGCAAAAGCTGTGCCAATCGAATGGCAAAAGTCACAAGGCCACCTTAATTTTTTCATTTATTTGTCTGAGACTGTGGAAAGATGTGCAGTCACTAGGGAACTTATTTCACCACTGATTAGTAGAGATTAACCCAGAAGAGGAGCAAAGCCCAAAGCCAGAGGCAGTGAAGTCAATCCGGAAGTTCTATGGAAGATTCAAGTGGAAAGAAAATTCATTGATTTTTTTTTATTGCGTTTTAAAGATTTACTTTATCGTGGTTTTTGACTATGGGTATGTGTGGGTTGCATATGGGTGACTTAGAGTCACTGTTGCTGTGATGAAACTCCATGACCAAAGCAAGTTGGGGAGGAAAGGGTCTATTTGGTTTATGCTTCATCATTGAAGGAAGTCAGGACAGGAATTCAAACAAGGCAGGATCCTGGAGGCAGGAGCTGATGAAGAGGCCATGGAAGGGTGCTGCTTACTGGCTTGCTCCTCATGGCTTGCTCAGCCTGCTTTCTTATAGAACCCAGGACCACCAGCCCAGGGATGGCACCACCCACAATGAGCTGGCGCCTCCCCACGGCTCACTAAGAAAATGCCTTACAGATTTGCCTACAGCCTGGTCTTACGGAGATAATTTTCTCAACTGAGGCTCCTTTCTCTCTGATACCAGTTTGTGTCAAGCTGACATAAAACTAGCCATCACGGTGGGTATCTGCACATGAGTGCCAATGCCTGACAAGTCCAGAAGAATCAGAGTCCCCTGGAGGCAGAGTTACAGGCAGTTGTGAGCCACCTGATAGGGGTGATGGGAATCACTCAGCTCCTCTGCAAGAGGAGCACCTGATCTTGACCAATGAGCCAGCCCCAGGAAATGTTTTCTTCTTTTGGAGAGGGTTTTACTGTGTAGCCCTAGCTAACCTGGAATGCATCATGCAAATCTTGAACTCCCTTCCTGCCTCGGCCTCCTTGAGTGCTGGGATTTACAGTGTACAACATCATGCCTGGCTGGGAATTCAATTTTAAAAAAAGTTAAAAGTAGGGCTGGGGTTAGGGAGGTGATTCAGTAGATAAAGTACAAGGAATACTAGTTCAATCTTCAGAAGCCTTATTTGAAAAATTGTACATGGTAATCCACACCATATCCCTAGCACCAAGGAGGCTAAGACAGGAGGATCTCTGGGCCTTATTGGCCTAGCAGTCTAGCCTAAGAGGTAAGCTTCCAGCCAGTAAGGGAGCCTTCCTCAAATAGACACATTCCTGAAGATGATTCCTGTGGCTTCCCTCCAGCCTCCACATGCACACCCCCATACAAGGACCCACACACATACACGTGCAAACCTCCACACAAGCACCCACATACATACACATGTACACCCCACACACAAGCACCCCCACACATACACATGCATACCCCACACAAGCATCCACACATAGACACACAAACACAAATACATTCATTATAAATGATTTTCTAAAGATGGGAAACAATGCCTCTGTGGTATCCATGACCTTGCGAGGGTCATTCATAAAACCATTCACTCCACAGAGTGAACCCAGCCCTCTAAGAGTTCACAGGGCCACCGTAGTAAAAATAGGAGATATATACACAGGTACCAACCCAACATTAGGATTAGAAAAAAAAAATCTTTTTACTAATGGACTCATTGCAGATTTCTGGGTAGTTCCATTTTGGAGGAGACTTGGGCTGCATAGGATACCCAAACAACCAGTAAAACATTTCAGGGCCTGACAGGCACACCCTGCCTTGTCTCTGAGTCCACTGGTTGACTCAGCTTAAGCCGTTCCCTCCATGTCTTCTCTGCGATCTCTGACTACTACCCCTCAACCTGCTGCAGGGAAGACTGAGCAGCCAGAGTTCTGAAGCTACAGGAACTAGAAACCCACATAAGCTAAGCTGAGGCAGCAAAGCCGGATTCAGGGGTTCAGGAACTATTCCCCAGAACTCAAGGGCAAAAACAACAGGGAGCCTCCAGGAAGGACCCACACACACCTCTCTCTCTCTCTCTCTCTCTCTCTCTCTCTCTCTCTCTCTCTCTCTCTCTCTCTCCTCTCTCCTGTTCTGCTCCACACTGTTGCTTATCAGTTCATGGGGTAGAGAGAAACGGCAAGCTTGTGTTCCCAAGCTCCTGCCTACATTATGGCAGTCTGAGGAAGATTTGTTGCAGCTAGCCTGGTCTACAGAGAGAGTTCCAGGACAGCCAAGGCTACACAGAGAAATCCTGTTCAAGGAAAACCTGATTCACCCAATGTGAGTCAGGCATCCATCAAGACCATGCAAAGGTCACATGGCACAGACACGATGATGAGGTCACGTGGCACAGACACGATGATGACGTCACGTGGCACAGACACGATGATGAGGTCACATGGCACAGACACGATAATGATGAGGTCACATGGCACAGACACGATAATGATGAGGTCACGTGGCACAGACACGATAATGATGAGGTCACGTGGCACAGACACGATGATGAGGTCACGTGGCACAGACACGATGATGAGGTCACGTGGCACAGACACGATGATGAGGTCACGTGGCACAGACACGATGATGAGGTCACGTGGCACAGACACAATGATGACGTCACGTGGCACAGACACGATGATGATGACGTCACGTGGCACAGACACGATGATGATGACGTCACGTGGCACAGACACGATGATGATGACGTCACGTGGCACAGACACGATGATGAGGTCACGTGGCACAGACACGATGATGATGAGGTCACGTGGCACAGACATGATGATGATGATGTCACGTGGCACAGACACGATGATGATGTCACGTGGCACAGACACGATGATGATGAGGTCACGTGGCACAGACACGATGATGAGGTCACGTGGCACAGACAAGATGATGATGACGTCACGTGGCACAGACACGATGATGACGTCACGTGGCACAGACACGATGATGATGACGTCACGTGGCACAGACACGATGATGATGACGTCACGTGGCACAGACACGATGATGAGGTCACGTGGCACAGACACGATGATGATGATGTCACGTGGCACAGACATGATGATGATGATGTCACGTGGCACAGACACGATGATGATGATGTCACGTGGCACAGACACGATGATGATGAGGTCACGTGGCACAGACACGATGATGATGACGTCACGTGGCACAGACACGATGATGAGGTCACGTGGCACAGACACGATGATGATGATGTCACGTGGCACAGACACGATGATGATGATGTCACGTGGCACAGACACGATGATGATGTCACGTGGCACAGACACGATGATGATGAGGTCACGTGGCACAGACACGATGATGAGGTCACGTGGCACAGACACAATGATGAGAATTATATTAAGGATGAGGAGGGTGATTGGGGAAGATTACTAGGCACCGGGCAGACTCCCCCTGGAGGAGTCTAGTAGTAATGAAGTGTGTTGTCACAACCAAAGACCACAGAGCCAACCTGACACGGGGAGCCAGGGGACAAGGCAAATGACCCCAAGGTGCTGCCACTACCACTGAGATATCATTTGGACCCCACTCAGCTTCCTGGTCCTGTGCTCTCCACCTAAAGGAGACACACAGAGTACCACGTGGAAGACAGACAAGGTTTACTGCAGAGTGGGAGAAAGCACACCCAAGGGGTGAGGGCAGTGGCTGAAGAGACCACTGTGGCGATCTGCGTTTGAGGCAGGCCTGATGCCATTTCTAAAGTCCCTAGAATGGGCAGGAGGGTACTTCCATCCAGGGTGGGCAGGCTCATTTAGATGAACTCTCGTAGTCATGAGATCAGAATCTGACAGTCTTCCAGGAAGCTCAGTGTGTCCTCTTCATTTGGAGTCAGAAACAGACTCAGATCCTGTTCTTTTGTTGGGTGAAGAGAAACCCTGCTTCAGTTCCTGGCTCTGCAGGCTGCTGATCTGGGGGAGCGTCAGTCACCAGTGGTTTTCATACCGGGTCAACCCACCTGCTGAGGGGGATGGGAGAGAACTCAGTAGAAAAGAGAGCCTGTAGCTGCCCCACGCCTTGGGAGGAGCCCTGGCTGCACCCTTCCAGAGAACCTGTCCTCTCATTATGCTGGCCACTCCCATAATCTGCAAGACTCCCTCCACCAGGTCAGACACGACACTGCTTCTGTTTTACTTCACCTTGGCACTAAGCGGAATGCATCATGGACATCCATTTACGATTGCCGGGGGAAGGGAGTGTGGGTGGCTCAGTGGTTAAAAGCACTGGATGTTCTTACAGAGAACCCAGGTCCAAGCCCTAGACACATGTAAATCAGGTATGGTGGCACACGCACTTAGGATATGGAGACCGGAGGATCGTTCTCAGCTACTTAGGGATTCAAGACCAGCCTAGCACACCCGAGACCTCTCCCCACCACATACAGAAGTGTGCACGAGAACACGCGTGCACAAATAGGAGAGCTCAGTGGGTCTGGTCAGAAGATTCGATTAATGAGCTGAGTTTCAGAGGAATCTTACAGAAAGGTAAGACACTCCTGGTAGAGGGAATGACAGGGACCTAAAGGTGTGGAGGCACCTGGTGCAACCATGGGGCAGATCGTGGTGAGAGCGGGCCGGAGGGCATCTCATGGTCTCGTGAGGAGAAGAGTGACGTCCGAAGAGCCAGGAGTTATGTGTAGATATTAGATGCCGTCCACCGGGGATGCTGGGAGGCGGGAAGGAGAATTAGAAAGTGGGTGGGATCATCCAAGGGGAAAGTGAAGGCAGCGAGGCAGGAGGGAGATTAGAGTCAGGAAGGAGCCCCAGGTACAGCTCAGTGGGGGAGCCGGTGCCCCACATTCTCAAAGCCCTAGGTTTGATCCCAGCACTGAAACACAGTGTTAAGAAGGAAGCAGAATCAGCAAAAATAGTAAGACAGACCTCACCTCCCCAGAGACTGAGTTTCTGCTCTGCCTGCCCCACTCCTGGGCTGCTGGGACTCACCGGTGCCTGACCAAACTCAGCAGATTTGCCAAGAGAATAAACTCAGGAGAGACTGACTGACAAGCAAGGGCTGCAACAGCTACCAGGGTGGGGTGCCAGGCAGAGCCCTTGGAGGGTTTCCAGATCCTTGCTGTGTCTTTACTCTAACCTCCATAGCATGCCTACAGCACCCAAACATCTTTTATCCCCAGTTCAACCTTCATCACAGGCCTAGGCCCCCTGTAGAGCAAGCCCTCCATCCCTGCTGCTGATCAGGATTGGAGTCAATGAAAATGGAAGGCCATAGGTCTCCCATTCTTCAGAAACTGCCCTGTTGTATGATGTTTTATTCGTCTTACTTCTTTGGGGGGGGGGGCGTCACCCAGCTCCCAAATAAATAAATCCCAAATAAAACGGAGGCTTTAGCTTGGCTTGTTTCTTGCCAGCTTTTCTTAAATTATCCTGACTACTTTTTGCCTCTGAGCTTTATCTTTCTTACTTCTGTGTATCTTACTTCCCTTCTTTCTCTGTGGCTGACTGGGTGGCTGGCCCCTGATGTCCTCCTCTCCTTGTCCTCTTTCTGCTCCTCTTGTCTTTGTTTCTCCTTCTATTTATCCTCTCTTTCTGCCAGCCCCACCTATCCTTGCTCCTGCCTCGCTATTGTCTGTTCAGCTCTTTATTAGACCATCAGGTGTTTTAGACAGGCAAAGAATCACAGCTTCACAGAGTTAAACAAATGCAGTGTAAACAAAAGTCATACACCTGAAAATAATATTCCCCAACACTGCTCGGCTTGAAGACCCAAGAGCAGGGGAGTGGCAGGGAAGTAAGGCCCAGGTAGGATGGGTCAGGGGTCTCAATATGTAGCTGAGGATGGCTTTGAACTTCGGATCCTCCTGTCCCTACCTTTGGAGTGCTGGGATCTCAGACATGCACTGTGCCCAGTTTATGTGGTGCTGAGGTGTAGACCACCTGGCGGGTCAGTGAGTCTAGGGATTGTAACCTGCCTGGCTGATCAGTTATTCCATGGTCCTGGAGAGGCACTATCTGGAAGATATGGGCGGGAGAAAGGAAGGAGGCCAAGCAGATTTGTCAAAGCCTCCGTTTATTAGAGTCATGGTTACAGCTTATGTAGGATGAAGAATTTGGGGGGCAGGGGCATGGGCAGGAAGGAATCTTGCAGCGGTGGTTCCAGCCGGTCGCGAGGTCCTTGGCCAGGAGGTTACGGTCGGTCAGGTCACGAGTCCTCGGTCAGGAAGTCGCAAGTTGACACTCCTAGTTCTCTAGATAATTGGAGTGTGGGGCGGATTCCGCTAACAGATAGCTCTCTATGAACAGATAATTGGGTGTGGGATAGGCTCTGCCAATAAAACAATTGTTAGGGTGTGGAGCTCTTTGCAAACTCCTCAGGGTGATGGTTCCTGTAATGATTTTTGGGGGAAATGGCTCCTGACACTGAGGATTGAACCCAAAGTTTCTTAAATGTTAGGTGATCATTCTACCACTGCCATCCCCAGCCCTATCTGTGACAATTTTTTAAAGAGTTGGTTTTTCTTTTTTTTTGTTGTTTTGTTGTTGTTTTACAGTTATTAGTGAATAGACGTTTGTCTTAGAGTTTCTATTATTGCAACGAAACCCTCCCTTCAGTTAACTCTAGCTTGTGTCAAGTTGGCATAAGACGAGCCAGCACAACTGACCGCTTGTCAACTTGAACACAAACACATCACTATTAAGCCACAACCCTTCCTTTCTTATCTGTCTCCAAGATCTCTCATTAAAAACATAAATAAGTTTAAAAGTCCCAGTCTTTACAAATTCAAACCCGTTAAAATTTCAGTCCCTTTAAAATAGCCAATCTTTCTTTAAAATCCAGTCTTATAAAATTCAAAGTTTTTCAACTGTAGGAATGAATTAAATACCTTCTTTAAGATGAACAAACCAAGGCACAGTCACAAGCTTAACTAAGCAAAACAAAACCCCAACAGTATAAATAACTCAATATCCAATCATCCGGGATGCACTCACGATTTTCTGAGTTCCTCTAAGGAGCTTGGGTCACTTCCCCAGCTCTGCCTTCTGCAGCACACACACAGCTGTTTGCTAGGCTCCAGTGGGCTCCGCTCCACTGCTGCTATTCCTGGTGGGCATCCCACGGGACGGGCATCTCCAAAATGCTGGGGTCTTCTACTACAGCTAGGCTGCGTTTTCACCAATAGCCTCTCCTGGGCTCTTCTCATGGCGTGAAGCCTCAATTTTTCTGCATGCCCCCTTCAGTCCTGAGCCTTCGACTGCTATTGAGGCTGTCCCTTCACCAGCGGCCTCTCCAGACCTCTCTTGGTGCCAGGCCTCAGCTGCTGTCCGTGACTCTTTCAGCACAAGGTATAACCTTGGCCACCTCTAGAGTACAGCTTGGGTGTGCTGGCCTTGAGCAAACACTTTCCAGAAGATTTTACCTCAATCACCACTCATGTCTTAGCTCCAGCTGACCAGAATCAACTGTCCCAGTCACACAAGGGTTTCACTTCAGTGTCTCCAGCCTCTTGTTAATTATGGCTGACTCCAGCCCCAGCTGACCAAAACAACAAAATCTCTGTTGAAAATAGCAAATGGCCCTGATAGTCTTTAAACTTCCCTCTGAAACTTCAAAAGCCCAGTCCTCCATCTTCTACACTGCTCTCAACCTTCTTCCAAACTCCCACAGAGCATTCCACTGAGCTCTCAACACCCAATGGCTTTTCTAGCCAAAGTTCCAAAGTCCTTCCACAGCCCTCCCCAAAACCTGGTCCGGTCTGCCACAGCAATATCCCTCTACGCTGGAACCAACTTGTCTCAGGGTTTCCATTATTGTGACAAAACACCAGGACCAAAAAGCAAGTTGGGGAGGAAAGGATTTATTTGGCTTACACTTCCACATCACTGTTCATCATTGAAGGAAGTCAGGACAGGAGCTCAAACAAGGCAGGAACCTGGAGGCAGGAGCTGATAGAGAAGCCATAGAGGGGTGCTGCTTACTGGCATCTTTGTTATAGAACCCAGAAAACATAAAATGTACATATGTCAATTTATTAAGGGGTGCAGACTCAAGGATACAGGACAAGGTACACCCAGTTGCAGAATCCTTTCATTTTGCTCAAGGGAGCTGAGAACTGACCACAGACTGCTTCAGCCCACCTGCCCAGTCTTCACAACCCAAGGGAGGGCACAACCACCTCCCTCTCAAGTAGTCATATCCGCAGACGAGAAGCCCCGCCCTAAGGCTGGTACCCCAAGGCTACTGGCAGAATGAATTCCCACCACAGTCTTCTCGTGGTCCAGTGTGCACTATGGACATGAAGGCCTCTCGCTTGAGCAATGACTTACAGAAGAGGCTGAGCCACCGCCATCACAAGAGTCTACTCATTCTGCTCTCCCGCACACTGTCTTACCTTTTTATAGTTGTTACCACTTTTGGTTCCTGAAGAAAAGACTGAGCAGTGAGCCTGTCTGTTCTGCCATTCAAGGTGTTAAATTTGTGTGTGGACATATGTTCAATAGATTAAGAACCTGATCCTTGCAGCAGAGGGTCAAGTACCCACATGCATGGCCACATTGCCCATGCTCAGCCGGTCAGGTAACTCTTGCCCTGTACAGTGGTTCTTAACACACAAAGTAGGGGCAGATTAGAATTCATCCTGGCTGTCTGGGGTGGGAAGTGACTCATTTGACAAAGTGCTGGCCTTGTAAATGAGAAGTTCTGAATTTGACTCCCAGCACCATACAGAAGTGCCAGGTATGATGGTGTGTACTGTAGTCCCGACGCTGGTCAACTTTGGGCCAGTGGCAGACCCTGGTTTACAGGAAGTGGGCAGCCTTCCTGATGACAAGACCTTAGTGATAATTGATCTTAACCTTGTGTATTAGGAAGACTGTCTGGAAACACAAGCTTGGAAGTTTATGGGAAACAAGGTTTTTGTTGGATTTTCAGGAAGGTGACGTCTCAAGGAGAAGGTTGGGATTTGAAAAGAGAGAGAATTGTGGTGAAGTATAGAGGTAGCTTGCCACCTTCTCTCTGCATTGTCCTGGGTCCTAGAAGCAGATTAGGGAAACCCAAGAGAAACAATATAAGGAACCTCTCTGGAAGAGATGAAGTTTGACACTGGTGGCCCTTGGGACTGGGAGTTGCATGAGGCTCCATGGAGTGAGGACCATTGTGACTCAACAGGTAGACACCTGCCACCAAGTCTGACAAACCTGAACTCTATCCCTGAGACCCACATAGTGGAAGGTGAAAACCAGCTCCCTAAAGTTGTCCTCTGACTTCCACACATACACGAGGGAGCACATGCATGCACACACGCATGTGCGCGCACACACACGTACACACAAACGTGATGAAAACATTTTAAGCAAGGAGTGAGCTTAGTAGCCACAGGAGATGAGACTGGACAGGCAGAGCATTTTTAACTTGGTCCCTGGACAAAGCCATCTTGACAGGGACTGAGGCGAAGAGAATTAATATTTCATCGCTTTTATTACTGACACAGTGGGTGTTCGGCATCGTCGCCCAGTTGTTAACTCCACCCTCGCGAGCTTGGTGAAACGGAACGGTGTGATTGGAGGGAGGACCCAGGCTGCCTTTGGGTTACATCATTTTAAATCATAACTGTGTAATAAGCATTAGGTCATTACATCCTGGCTTAGGTTGCATATGTGTGAGCAAACAGTCTAGGATACTGCCCACAGCATTTTCCCTACAAGGGATGGAGCTAGGAGACATGTCCACACTCTACACTCCACAGTTTTGTAAGATTTAGGGGATTTTTCCCATAAGTGTTTCTTTAGTCCAGGAAAAACAAGCAAGTAATAAAGATACATTTCACGTTCAAACAGTGGATTTCAGGCTGGCGGACAGACTCGGCCAGCACTTGCCGTGCACACACGAGGACCTGGGTGTGGATGGAGACCCCACAAGTGCGGGGCTGGTACATCCCTGTTACCACTGCAGGGGGATGGCAGACAGGTTGATCTCTGGAGCTCACTGGCCAGCTACCCTCACTGCACTAAAGTGGAGAACAACTGGAGAAGACTCCCTCATCCACCTCCGACCTCCACACTCATAAGCACACAGAATGAAAGTATAGGAAAAGTCCAGCCCGTTATTCTGTGCTGGTGTGGCCACATTAAACATCTTTTGCCATAAAATGGACATGTCAACATACCAGCGTCTAAAACCCTATTCAGGGCCACCCAATGCTGGACAGTCCACACTGCCTTTCCCAGTTTTCTTGCTCAGTTGTGCTATTGGCCTATATCCCCAGACCTGTTCCAAACTCGCTTAGCCCTACAAAAAAGCCCTTTAATCCTGCTTTGAGTTGGAATTTTTAAAATTAGATTTATTCGTTCATTTTGTCAGCGAGCATGTGTGTGTGTGTGTGTGTGTGTGCGTGCGTGCGTGCGTGTGTGTGTGTGTGTGAGAGAGAGAGAGAGAGAGCGCTTTCTGGAGTCAGTTCCTCCCTTCTACCATGTGGGTTTCAGGCATGGAGCTCAGATCCCCAGCAACAAGATCCCCACCTCAACTTGCTGAGTCACAAGTTGGAAAATTTCAAATACCAGTGAATTAAATGGGTCTGCGAACAAAGGAAAAAAACATATCCTAGCTGTCCTCCAGAGAAGAAGCCCTGCCTTGCTGGCTCTGTCACCGCGTCGCAGGGTCTCCGTAGAGAAATGTGTATGATATATAAATAATAGAACGCCAGGGTTTGGGGAAGACTCACGGAGCTCCTAATGACCTGACCAGAAGATGAATGAGGGAAGAGATAAGGTGAACGTGAAGTGATCTAATTCGAGACAGTTATTAGAATTGCGAGCAAGCCGCCGTGGGCCCGTAAGTCAAGTTCCATTGTGCTTGGGTCTGTTTGGAGGTACACAACAGGAGGGAAACTCTTCCTGGCTCGGGCATCTGGGCGGAAATGTCAAGAATGTTGTCCAGTTTCAAAGCTGACGTGGCGCTCACATCTACTGCCTGTGTAGGGCACAGATCTTCAAGGGGCAAATGTCAGTGCACAGTATCTCACGAGGCCAAGGCATCTCTGTCCCCAGGTCACAAATGCCCTAAAGATATATCCAGCCCCTGGCTGGCCTCTCCTTGTCCCTTCAGGAGCCTTCCCCAGCCTCCCTCAGGCAGGAACAAGGCCTGGGTGGAGGACTGATGCCCAACCAACATGTCACAGAGCCCACGCAGTAGACACTAAGATGTGGAGGCCACAGGAGGGAAGAGCTCAGAGTCAGGAAGGATAAAGCTAGCCTGGGCGGAGTGGCCCATAAACAGAAGTACTTCCTTGTACCTACACCAGGATACAGCTGAGAATAACCCCCTCCATCCTCGGCCCTCCTGGATCCCAGTGGACACAAATTACTGCAGATAAATGGAAGAATGACCAACTCATGGGGCAGTGGGATGTTCTGAGAAGCCACAGTTGCAGATCTGACTAGAGGTCAGAGAAGTGGCCTTAAGCTAAGACCTACAAACCGAGGAAGGATCAAGTGCTGGGGGCCTAATGATTGTCAGATGTCAAGGTCCTAGGCTGGAAAAGCTCAGGAAACAACCAGAGTGTGGAAAGAAAAAAAACATAGGGCTAGAGGACTGTGGGAAAGGTCAGGGGGAGTCAAGACAGAGTAGAGAGACTACACACGGGGCATGGAAGTGCTTTGGAGCCAGCCAGACTCAGGTTCAATTCCTGGACTCACCAGTTCTAGATGTAAAACCTTGGGTTGATGGCTTGACCTCTCTGAGCCCATCTCTTCAAATCCACAAACAATAATCCCTTCTTACATCTCAAAGTCTGGGGGGGGGCAGGTGGGAATGATGCAGCTTGTACACAAAGTCTCTTCACAGGCCGGGAGCAGTTGTAACTTCTCCTGGGGCCACATGCCACTTCCCCTGGTTCACCTTGTCCTCCGACATTCTCAACACAGCTCAGTGTCTTTGACAGAAGTGTCATCAGAGTTCCTTTGTCGCTGTCAGGTTCCTATTGATTCCTTCTGCGGCTCCTCACAGAGAGGACGCCATTGGCCGACAACAGTCACGTGACTCCCGATCAATTGCCAGGGAAGCTGGAGCTCAGGAGTCCTTCTGCTTATCCCAATTGCCTATTCTGCCTCCGACACACCCAGCAAGACCGTCCCCAAAGCTGCCCCGCTCTTAGCCTGGTACCCAAAGACAAGACTTCATGGTACCCATCCCAAACCTGGGGCTTAGGGCTGTAGACTCCCACCGAATCCCACAGGCTGGGTTTCTGTGAGAAATGTTCTTCCCCGGGCAATTAGGCCAACCCAAACAAATTGGCCCAGAAAAATCAAGACTCCCACAAGTGCAGGGACTTGACCTTGAAGGGAGACAGCCTCGCCAGCCTCGTGCTTCTTAATCAACACAATTATGCCGAGGCCTCTACCGAGAGTCCCCTGCTAGTCTCTGCCCACCCCTAGACAGCGCTCAATTGGAAGGAGCCTAATTAGTGCAGAGAGGCACGAGGAGAAGGAGGGGTGGCCTCCTGATCCTCTTCAGGAGCCTGCTGAGCCTTCAAAGGAGCCAGGGCAGGCAAGTAGAGGGCTCTCCGGAGTCCCGGCTCGAGGTGTGGGAGAAACGGCAGCCCAGGGCTTGTAAATCAGCAACGCCTAATGTAAACACCGCTCGCTCTCGGTTCTAATGAGCCCATTTTCCCCACAGCTGGAAGGGGCGGGCAGTGGCTGGGAGGCCTTTGAAGTCATTTCTCGGGAGCCGGGTGCAGGCACCGGTGCGTTCTGTAGCAGGCTGGGCCCTTTCATCTCGGCTAAGAGAGCTACCTCCCTAATATCATAGCCTGCCCACCTGGAAGACAGGTCTCGGGACTCTGGAATCAGCTGTGGAAGAAATTCAAATAGTTTTGCTTTTAGTCCCCTGGTCGCATTAGCAGGGAAGCTGGCTGGCCAGCCTCCTGGAGAAAGAGCAGGGTGGAAGGGGCGGGACAGGTGTACCAAGGCTGGGAGGCCACGGTGGAACACGTATGCTAATGTATTCATATGTACAAATGAGGATGCTCTTAAAGACCGCCAACTAAATTAGGAAAAATTGTTTGTGATCAATGAGCGCAATTAGGCCAGAGTCTCCCAAAGAACACCCTTTAGGTGGGCCAGTGTGAGGCCAGAACAGAGGGGACCCTGGCCCAAACTGCTGGGGAAGCTCTGGGGAACCTCAGGAGAAAGGTTCCAGAGCCTAGCAGGGCTTCCTGCTTGTCCTACCATCTCACACAGCAAGCTCACCTCTTTTCCTGTCTTCAATGCCCTCTGCAAGATGCTTGCCTGCAGCCCGCATCACTTTAACCTCCTTGGTCTCCTGCCCAGTGCCACCCTCTCTTCTTAGTCCTCATTGCTGGTGGCACTGTCCCCAGGGTCAGTCCTTTCCAGTTTGGCCTCTCCCTCACAGCCCCTCATGGTCCCAGCATGACTCCCTGTCATCTCTGGACCTCCCCCCACAAGGTAACCAGCTTCTCTAGTCCCTTAGCCATCAGCTTACCCGTCACCTCCCCTAAGAGTTCTCCTCTAGCTGCTCTGCATGGCCTCGGATGTACCTACCTTCTTCATGGAACTGTGGCCTGTTTCTTGCTTGCTGACTCCAGCCTAGCCTCCTGTTCTTTGCTGAGTTGTGTTCCTAACCCGGCACAGTGCCTCTGTAACTCACTGAGACCTTAAATATTTAATGAAGAAAGTAAGAAGGCAAATGAAAAGGGTTGGGTTGGGGTGGGGTGGGGTGTAATTTGTGCTATAGGTGCGCGTGGTGATGCACTCCTGCAAGCCCAATGCTCAAGAGGCTGTGGCAGGAGGAATGTCGTGAGTTCAAGGCCAGCCTGGGCTACCTTGAGGGCTAAGGTTCTATTTTAAGTTTCAATTACTGTGCTTAAGAGATCTATGAGCCGGGCGGTGGTGGCACACGCCTTTAATCCCAGCACTCAGGAGGCAGAGGCAGGCGGATCTCTGTGAGTAAGAGGCCAGCCTGGTCTACAAGAGCTAATTCCAGGACAGGAACCAAAAAAAGCTACGGAAAAACCCTGTCTCGAAAATCAAAAAGAGAGAGAGAGAGAGAGAGAGAGAGAGAGAGAGAGAGAGAGAGCTATGAAACACAAATGCTCTAGCCTGCAAACCCCACATGCCTAGGGACAGATAACTCCCTGGAATGCTGGGGGCTGTTGTTCATGTCAGATGGCAAGCCATATATTTTCAGTTCTATAAACAAGCTTGGTTACCCCAACCGCACAGGATGTACCTGATCACACATAGGCTGCAGGTATGTAGGCAGGAAGTATATCAGAATGCATGCTTGCCCCACCCCCAGTTGGATGGAGGAAGTACATAGCCCTGTGGGCTTTGCCTTTACACACCACCGACTACCATAATTCACTGCCATTGTCTGGGAACCCTAGATACGAATCTGGCCCAGGGTCCATCATCCTGGCCAGTATTTAGTAAATCTTGCTTCCAATTTGGCTCAAAAATTATGCTAATGGTTGTATTCTTACCCGATGGTTTAACACTACATAATGAGTTCAAGGGAGTGTCCCCTTCCCAGCAGAGCTGAGGAAACAACCTTTGTGGCCAGAAGGGAGGATCAGACAGCATTTCCAGGGCCTTCTGTGTGCCTCCCTTACAGCAGGAATCCCCACGACAGTGCTTCAAGATGGAGACCAATATAAGCCCTGCTGGAGAAACCCAAGGGTCAGAGAGCACTTGCCAAGGTCACATAGCTACTAGGTGACACTCGGTTTGAATTTAGGCTGAATCCAGTGACCAGGTTTTTATTTAATGGCGTCTGCCTAGGAAGAAGAACTAACAATGCTCATCCAGCTGCCGGAACCACCTGTGAAAGAGTGAGTTTGTCCCGAAGGAAAGTGAGCAGGGAAATCACACCACTAAAGGGAACTGCGGGGAGGAGAAAACATGTAACTTTTCAAACACTTACAAATCTGTCCACATAAGTGGGCTGGGGACATGGCTCACTGGAGAAAGGGCCATGCCAACAAGAGGACTTGAGTTCAGATCCTCAGCATTTACAGAAAAGCCAGGCATGGTGGCCTGCATTTGTAACTTCAGTTCCATGGATATAGAAACAGGTGGATCCTGGGGGCTTGCTGCCCAGCCAGTCTAGCCAATTGGTGAACTCCAGGCTCAGTGAAAATACCTTGTCTCAAAAAGATACGGCAGACAGTGATAGAGGAAAACACTTGACATAGACCTCTAGCCCCCATATATACAATAGGGCTGGAGATGGCTCTCACAGGGCTAGAGATATAGCTCAGTGGTAAAGGGCTTGCCTAACACTCCCAGAGCCCTGAGTTCAATCCCCAGATCTACACAAACCAAGCATGGCGGTACGTGCCTATAATCCCTGTACTCAGGTGGTGGAACTGGATTGTGGCAGAATATTCCTTTACACTGTGTGTAGATGTGTCACTGCGGGTGGTGTAATAAAGAGCTGAATGGCCAATATCTAGACAGGAAGAGATTAGGTGGGACTTCCAGGCAGAAAGAAAAGAAGAGGAGATGAATCTAGGCATGGGGGAAATGCCAAAGGAGACAGAAAAGAAACAGGACATGTAGGAGGAGAGAGAAAAGCCATGAACCACATGGCAGCAGATATATTAATGGAAATGGGTTAATTTAAGTTATAAGAACTAATTAGAAACAAACCTAAGTAAACTAAGACTGAGTTTTCATAACAAGTCTCTGTGTTGTGTTTCAGGGGCTGGTGGTCAAAGAAAGCCTGCTATGCTCAGGCCTAACGGCCTGACTTTGATTCACACAGTGGAAGGAGAGAACCGATCCTGAAAGTTGTCCCCTGACCTCCACACATTGTCCGTGGCACATGCACACATATGCACATAAACACATACACTCATACACACATACTCTAGAAACAAATGAAGAACACTCTGTCACACAAAGGAGCATATGAACAAAACAAAAGTAGCTCAGTAAGACCTTTTCTATTTCTTCATAAAGCATGTGCCAAGTCCCAAACCGGGTTAACAAGCATGCTTGGCCAAAATGGCATCCATCCGCTGCTGTTGGTGAGTGCATCTCATCCCACTGGCGAGAGCCCAACTTTACAATCTTCTGTCCTTGGCTAATCTGTGCAAAGGGGAAGGGGTCAGTTGGGGGAAATATGAGTTCTTGCAGGGATAACTACCTTTGACAGAAAAAAAAACCTTGTTTTTCACAATGTAGACCTACATACATGTACATATACATAAACACACACATGTATACATATATGCACATATATTATACATGTACATATATACACAAATATTTGTGTATCATACATATATACAAACACAATATATATACATACACATACATATAAAGAAATACATGCAGTATATATGTACATACACAATACGTGCATGCATATGTATACATGCATATATGCATACATAAATGTATTATACAAACACATAATACATACATATGTAGGAGTTCCTTCTGTTTGTGTGTTGCTTTCATTGGTTAATAAAGAAAGAAACTGCCTGGGCCTTTTGAGGACTTGCTCGGATCATGTTGGCCTGTTGCCATGTCTGGGATTTGTCAAGTATTAGACTAATTAGATTGTCTTGAATGATGATTGATGTTGGAGAGCACAGCCCACTGAGAGTAGCATTGTTACAGGAGAGGGCTCCTGTTTGTCCTGGCCACCCAACTAGCTTAGCCCTGAAACAACCACACAGAAACTATATTCATTAAAACACTGCTTGGCCCATTAGCTCTAGTTTCTTATTGGCTAATTTTTACATCTTAATTTAACCCATTTCTATTAATCTGTGTATTGCCACATGACTGTGACTTACCGGCAAGATTCTAACCAGCATCCATTTCAGGCAGAAGATCCATGGCTTCCCTCCTCTGCCTTCTTCCTCCCTGCATTCAGTTCTGTTTTCTCTGCCTACCTAAGTTCTGCCCCTATCAGCTAGGATAAGGTAGTTTCTTTATTCATCAACCAATGAAAGCAACACATGAACAAAAGAACCTCTTGCACCATTTTCCCTTTTCTGTTTAAACAAAAAGAAAGGCTTTAACTTTAACATAGTAAAATTACATATAACAAAACAGGTATCAAATAAGAATTACAGTTATATGTTCTCTTTGAATTGTTTGAATGCTGAGGAAGGAGCAACAGCTGCTAAAAGATATTCGTTTATAAATGCTGCTGAATTAATCCAAGATAGGTATTTTGAAAATACCTTGACTTCAAAATTGAAGTCAAACGGTATGTTACTTTGGAGAAGAGGTTTTGCTTTTGTTTTCACAGGAAATGAGAGGCTGTGGGTTCATTCTGAGTTAAGAATAATCAGGTTTGATCAAGGAAGACCACCTGAGAAATCTCTGGTAGGATCAGATGGCCTAGATGTCAGAGTTCTACATCCAGAACAGGTTCAAGACTGCTTCCTGAGATTATCAAGACTCACAGGATACTGTAGTCAGGACTTGATCATAATTCAAAATTTTCTTTAGGTCCCCATAAGATTATCAGCACCCCCAACCAGCAGGAAGTAGCCTGGAATACTATGCCCACATTCCCAAAAATTGGACTATGGATATTTTCCTTTGTTAAAAAAAAAAGAGGGGGAAGTGGTGTGGGAAAATTCTGTATTCCATCAATTATGTTTTAAATAAACGCTGATTGGCCAGTAGCCAGGCAGGAAGTATAAGCGGGCCAACCAGACAGGAAGTAGAGGCGGGGCAATGAGAACAAGAGAATTCTGGGAAGAGGAAAGCCCATTCCTCTGCAGTCCTGCTCAGACACAGAAGGAAGATGTGACCTACCCTGCTGAGAAAGGTACCAAGCCATGTGCCTAATATATACCAGAAAAATGGGCTAATATAAGTTATAAGAGTTAATAAGAAGCCTGAGCTGATGAGCCAATAAGTTTATAACTAATGTAGACCTCTGTGTGATTTTCTTTGGGACTTAACAACTGCGGGAACCAGACAGGACAGAAACCCCTCCAACAACATAGCATCTTCCCTGGGCAGGTGGACTCGGGCTGTATGAGAAAGCTGGCTGAGAAATCCAGAAAGCCAGTCAGCAAGCAACATTTCTCTATGACTCCTGCTTCAAGCTCTCCCCTGGAGTTCCTGCCCTGACTTTCCACAGAGATGGTCTATGACCTGGAAGTGTAAACCAAATAAGCCCTTCTCTAACACCCATGAAGCCATGTTGCTTTTGGTCAGACTGTTTGATCACAACAGAAAGAAAGTAGAGCAGCTCCCTGACAAATTGTAGGTCAGCCTGGGCTACATGAGACTCTCTATCAAAAAAGTAAAATAAAAAAAAATAAAGAAAACCCTAGAAGTCATACATCTCAGTTCCTAGCCCAGTAAAAGCCCTTTCCTTCATGCCTTCTGTACTCCACCCTCGAGCTTATAAAACCATAATTTCCCCTCCATCATTTACCCAGAATTCCTCTGAACTATTCACTTAGAAGCCATTTGTGTCAGTTATCAGGAATCCACCTCCTCATGTTAGAAAGAACTGTGGGACACCCCACCCAAGACCCTTCAGCTGTGAGGATAGCAAAGCCTGGTTACTAGGGTGTTTTCGCCTAGCCCGGCAAATGCCAGTCTCCAGCTGTGTAAAGGACCCCAGCATTAGACAGCCTTCATGCCTCCTCACCAGCACCTCCAGCCTCCAATTCCCTGCGTGATGGTCACTGCGAGATATTAGCATCTAAATTATTTCAAGGAGATATAATAAGATTCACCCAGCAGGCCATTAATGACGAAAGAGATTATTACTGGAAAAATTCCAAGACTGACTTGGAGCAGAGGTGGTTCATCTAAATGACCCATTCCCTGCACCCCAGATCACCCTGCTCCCCAGAGAGGATTTGGATTTGAAAAAGTAGCTGCCACACAGTGTGTTCACATTTATGCAAGAGGGGCTTCCAGAAGGAGGTCCCTGGAGAGTCCGGGTCGGGAGTGCACGGCGGTGAGGAAAATGAGATGTTCCCTGAATTGTAAGAATGTTCTGTGGCAGAATTTACAGGAAGCATCTCAAGTCTCCATATTTGGCAGGCATCCAGCCAGAGTTGTCAAGTATTAGATTAATTTTAATTCGATGCAAAAAACCCCACGTTCGTGTAGTGTTGCAATCGAGACTGAAACATACAAAAGCCAAGAGTCCTTGAAGTACATCATTCCAAAGCCTGAGCCTCCTTTCAGGCGTCCATCAAAAGAGGCTCCTCGGCAGAGCGCTCCCCAGCTAGCTACCGCCTTCAAACTGTGCCACTTTGCCAAGTAAATGAGCCACTTCAGAGTGACCCGAGGGTTGGCGCTGTTGATTAAAGTCCCCCCACAGGTTCTGGCCACAAGAATTTAAAAAAAAAAAAATTAAAGTCTCTGACCTAGTGTTCAGGAGCCTCCATGGTCTAACCTCAACCCCCCGCCTCCCCCCGCCTCCCCGCCCCGCCTCATTTATTAGTACAACCCTCTGTGTTCCACAGGCTGCCATGGTACTGCCCCTTCATTATCATTGGTTCCCTTAGCTTGAACTTGAACCTGCTCCACTCAAAACCCTGGAAGGAAGCAGTACAAGACCCTGTATCCCAGAGCTCCCCCAAGCCCCAGCTGCTTCTTGAGAAGGGAAGCATCTGACCCAGAGAGGGCGGTGCATTGGCTCTCCACCAGCCAATCAGGTTCCTCTTGCAGTTCCAACTGAGGAGATGCAAATAGAAGTTAGCAGGTAGCCGCTTTAAGCAAGGAAGACGGAAGACATTCAAAGTCAACACCCAATGGGAGAAAGTCGAGTCACCCCCGAGAGAGGAAAGTCAGGGAGCATGAGATGAGCCGAGAAAAGCTTGCCAACAAGGCTCTGGTTTCCAGTTCCTGCCTCTCTCTCAAGACTTCTTCCTGCACCGTCTACCCTGGTGGCTGAAAAGTTTTTACACCCTGATAAACCTCTCCCCAGCCGAGGCAATAATCCGAATCAGACCAAATCAAACCGACAGCCAGGTTTAATGGATGCCAGTGCTCCCGGGTGGCATTCCAGGCCCTCAGAGAGGAGATGGGTGTTTGTTCTCTGGGGGATGGGGGCAGTTTAAATACCCCCTGGGAGTGGTCTTGAGCATCTCTGAGGAGGAGTCACTTTTTGGTGAAGTCTGGACTGAGGCATCTCCCAGGGATGGGGCTTGGGTTGGAACTTTCCACCCAAACATTCCAGACTCTGGATATATGGATGGCAGGGGCTGGGGTGAAGCCTTAACCCAAACATTCCAGACTCCTTGGGTATATGGAAGCCAGGGGCTGGGGTGAAGCCTTAACCCAAACAATGTCCTGTGAGGCCCCCTTCTATCCTGACGAGTGGGATCCTTGGGAAAACTCTTACTGGGAAGACACAGCAACAACCCCCTTGGAAGAAAAGACACCTGCCTCCTAGCGTCCTCCACATACGGCAGGTGACCATATGGATGGTCCAGATGTGGCCCAGCTTCCACATCTGCGCATGTGGCAGTGGCCCTCAACCCTGTTCCTGCCGAGGTCACTTCCATTGGATGTGGACCTGTGAAGAAATCGGTTCACATTATTATGGAGGCCAAAAAGAGTCTAAAATCTCCGGAGTGGGCCAATAGTCTGGAGACCCAGGAATTTACTACTGTTGTTCAAGTCAGAGGGCCATATGCAACAGAATGCCATCAACAGATGGGGTAAGGTCCACTTACACAACTCACAGCTGACCACTGTTATTCTCATTCATAAATACCCTTGTCGTTATGGAAACATCTACAATAATGCTAGGCCCTCATGCTGACTCAGGAGTGTAGCCTTACATGCTTACAGTTAGGGGTGTGTGTGTGTGTGTGTGTGTGTGTGTGTGTGTGTGTGTGTGTTGTGCACTTGAGTACACATTCCTGCTTAGAATCTAGACTCTCAGAGGAGGAGGAAATGTTCTAGATAAACAATGAACCCACATGCCTGAGAAGCCAGGTCAAGAGCAGAGTGAGCCCTTGGCCTGTATGCTTTCCTGCAAATGTGTAACTAAGTTGTCCAGCCACTGGCCTGGGAAACGGTTTAGCAGTCTGCACTCTTTGATGAGAGATGGGACCCACCAGTGTGGGCCAGCCCAGTGGTGTAGTGTTGGGAAGACAAGAGCAAGGCCGAACAGAGCTGGTGATCTTTCTAACCTTTTCCAGCCCTGTGGAGTGGCCAGGTGAGCAGAGCAATTACCCACAGGCTTCTTCTCTTTGTTGTCCTATCTTGCCCATGTTGAGCCAGTGACCAGGTTCTCCCACGCCCCCTTCCCTTGAGGAGGTTTTCTGAGGACCAATGGTCCAGAGGGGATTAGAGGTTCCCTTCAAATGAGTTTTCCCTTCTGGATTTTTTTCCTTAAACACTTCGCTCTTTAAGGAGAGTCTGTAAGAATCTCCCATGATTGCAGTACCCTACAACACACATGCTTTGAACAAATACACCTTTGTATATACATTTACATACGTATGCATACACACATAGATGTGCACGAACCTACATGCAGACATCTGTGGTCACACATGCATAGATAGATGCATACACGTGTGCATATGTGAACACGTGTACACACACACCTGCATGCAGCAGCACACATACATCTGTGTCATCACACACAGAGATACACACACGCATATATGTACATGCACACAAGACTACAAATTGTGTCATCACTCATTTACACGTACACATTATGTATACATGCACACATACACCTATATGTTTGCATGCTCCTGCAGCAGACATCTGTCTTCACAAACCTGCATGCTCTCATGTCCACGCATTCACACATGCCTATGCCTGTCCATGTGTATGCACACGCATGCATACATCTGTCCAGATGTATGCATACACACTGTGGTAGTTTGAACAAGAATGGCCCCCATAGGTTCATATATTTGAATGCTTAGTAATCAAGGAGCAGTGCTGCTTGACAAAGAAGAGGAGGTGTGGCTTGTTGGAGGAAGTGTGTCGCTGGGGGTGGGCTTAGAGGTTTCAAAAGCTCCCACCAGCCCAGTGTCTCACTCTTCCTGCTGTCTGCAGAGCCAGATATAGAACTCTCAGCTACTTCTCTAGCACCATGTCTGCCTCCTCCCTGCCATGATGACTTATTAAACCTTTGAAAATGAAAGCAAGCCCAATGAAATTCTTTCTGTCATAAGAGTTGCCATGGTCATGCTGTCTCATCACAGCAACAGAACAGAGACAGAGACACACATGTGTACACACATGCGTGAACACTAACTCTAGCCGTGCCAAACTACCCCTAAACCCATCACTTTCTCCTCCTATACATCCCCTAACATCAGAGTCTTCATATGTACTACAGCCCCTTTCCATAATATTCTTTACCTGTTTCCTTTTTCTACCTAGGTATTTCTTAGTCGTATGCCACATCCACACTTGAACTTCTGGCCCTCAGTATTGTAAGACCTGTTTACCTGTCTAAGCAACAAGATGCATGTCTATTATGTACACCATTGGATGTATCCCTGGTACATGTATGAGCTAATATGACAATTCTTGGTATGAGTGGATGGATAGATGGGATGGATGGATGGATGGATGGATGGATGGATGGATAGGTGGGTGGGTGGGATAATGGATGGGATGATGGATGAATAAATGGTGGATGAATATAGAATCAATTCATTAACTCTTATCCTCATCTACCTCAGGGAAATAGTTTGAGCCTCGACCTTGGCACTCCTGTTGCCCCCTCCACAGGGTATTACATCTGTGAGCCCAAATATCATTCAGACACAGTTCCCTCTGTGCCAGGACTCTGGAGAATCTTCAGGTTAAGGAAAAGGGGTACCCACAATTTGACTATGATATAGAAGCCTTCTCAAGTCCACAGAGAGTTAGCATCCCATCAGGCTGGCCTGACCCTCTCGGAGACACTTAAAAAGTGAAAGCCCTGTGCTGATAACATATCAAGAAATCTCCGTGAGATACGGTTTCCTGACTGGGTCCAAACTGATGACCATGCCAAGCTGAGAGATAACGGGTGAGGGCTCGTGGCAGGAGCTGGGGATGAGGACGGGGATGAAAAATGGCCACGTCATGCTCTCTTCAAGTGAGAGTCTGTTCTGAGATAGAACAAATGAGGCTCCTGTCCTTGAAGAGGGCTCTCAGGAGAGTTTTCTCTCTGGGGAGAGGCCATGGGAGCAGGGCACAATCCAGGTCACTCATAAGTTGCTCCCCTTCTTGCCTCCGTGCGTCGGGTATCTGAGTGACCCTGTCTTCAGTTAACGCAGAACCAGCCTTCTCGAAGCCTTATTCTTCTTTCTATTCTGCACCCCCACCTGATGCTCCTCCTGAAGCAGCTATCCCCTTAAGCCACAGACATCATCCCCAAGTCTCTCTTTTCCTCCCTGTCCCCATCTCACAAAGCAAGAGTCCCTGTCACTACCCACTCTCAAGCGACTCCCTAAATATTCCTTGCCCTTTGTCCCCAGTTCCCACCTTGGTCCAAACTTGAAATGGGGCTCATCAGCCTTCCAAACTGAGTGCCCCTTCCAGAGTCATCCTTGGAGCACACAGCCATCACCTCACAAGTAGAATCCATTTCCCCATCTTTCCTAGCACATGGCACTGGCCACCCTCCATGGCTCAGGGTCCCTTTCTCAAGTCACTCAACCTCCTGCTTACATGGTCACTTCTTCTGTATCCAAGCTCTCTCTTCTCCCTTCTATGAGGACACTTGTGATTGTATTTAAACCCTCCCAGATAATTCAGGGTGATTGCTCCATTGCAAAATCCATAGTGCAGCCCCATCTGCAAAGGGTTTTTACCATCTAGAGTAGCATTGAGGGCTAGGGATATAGCTCAGCTGCAGAGGCTCATGCTAAGGCTATATAGCTCAGTCTTAGCGTGCATGCATCCCTGGGTCCCATGCCCAGGATTGCAAAATGAAAGTGATGTTTTCAGGTTCATAGGAAGTATCATTGGGGGCCATCATCCGGGCAGGCAGGGTGGCATCTTACAGAATATGGTGGCTTACGTGGTGATGTGAGTTGAAGCGTACGGTTGCATCCAAGAGGGCTCCACAGCTTCTAGCTCAAGTCAACCAGTGCCATCTCCATCAACCACTGTGAGAAGAAAAGAGGGTATCCAAATGTGGAGGTGTCCTGAAGGCCTCCGGAGGTGGACTCGCATATCTGAAGCTTAGGGGAGCCTGATACTGGAAGGCTGGAGCATGGAGAGCTGCCCGGAGGACACCAGTGGGCTGACTCAGGAGCCCAGGCAGGAAGCCCAGGCAGGAAGGCTCATGTTCTTGATGAGGCGCAGGAAGAGTGAGGAAGTCCTGTTATTATTACATATATGCCCAGTGGTTCTTGTACTCAGATAAATATTGAATTGCTCAGATTGTTCTGGGTTTCACTTCACAGTGAATCTTGCAGTGTGTTGGGGTTGTGGACCCCCAGACCCTGAATTTCTTGTAAACAACTTGTTATGCTTGCAGCTGCTCTGAACAAAACAACTTGTTTTCCTGTGCTTGCAGCTGCTCTGAGCACGAGACCCTCAGGGGTTCCTGATAGCAGGGGAGTGGTTTCTGGTGGGTTTGGCTGGGGCCTGGCTATCAGCTAAGGAGCCCTATATAAGCGGCCCTGGACCACAATAAAGGGGACATTCTTGTATCAAGGATGACCCGTGACCCCATCTGTATGCATGTGTTTTTAAATCTCCAGCCTAGTTCTCAGCTCATGTACCATCCCGTAGTGTAGGCGCTACGGCACTGCCTGGAGATGTTTGCACATCAGCACTTAAAGACACATCTCATTCTTTTAAACCGCTCCATCAGAGCCTTGCTGCACCCAACCTAGCCCCCAGTTTACTTAACTCTTCCCGCTGATGCTGATGGTGGCCACTTAAATTGCTACCAACTTTTAGCTTCCAGAAGCCATCCCTGCTCAGACGCCTCCTGTGAGGATGGCTCTGGGACAGATGCCGCCTAGGCGTGCAGGCCAGTTGCAGCGTTTTGACTTTTGATGGATGCTATTAAGTGGTCCTCCAAAGATACTCCGCCGGCGCCCCTCACCACCCACCGTGCAGGAGAGGACTCATTTCCTCACCCCTTCCCAACATGAAAATGGTGGTTATCCATATTTATAAATTTCCATCTGCCTGGCGAGAGGGAAAGGTGGCTGGTTTGGGTTTCCTTCAGCTTCCTGATGTGGCGAGCATCTCTTCATCTCTTCCATTTCCGTTGCCTGTCATATGCCTCTTTACCAACGCTGGCTCCTTTTCTGTGGGGCTATTTGTCTTTTTCGTATTGATTTGTAGGTCTTTGTGGTTGACTGGGTATGGAGATAGTGAAAGTGGGGGGAATTAAAGGGCACGTCTTTAAAAACATCCTTAGGTTTGGGCAAAACTAACGGTGTGAGGCTGTTTCCTGGCTCTGGAGCCCCTGAGGGCCAGTGCTCAAGTAAGACTGTAGAGCCACATGCTGGGTGGCAGTCACTGTCCCTTGGGGGTAGAGGCTGGGTTTGTCAGCCCCAGACCTGTAGTGGCAATGGCTGTCCTTCACCAAAGAATCAACAGCCACTCAGGCCCACCATGAGCCAGATACTGTCCCGGGTAGAACAAATGTACTGGCGATAGTTTAGTAAGGAAAGCAGAACATCCGTGTAAAGCGTAGCTCAATAAGCAAATCTGAGGCCGTGATATATGTTGTCAATGAATCAGGAACAGCAACGCAGACCTCCAGCCTGATCGGGTTTTGAGAAAGCCTTTCCGAGGAGGCAGCATTGGAGTCTGGATCACTCGGTACTTGAGACCCCACCCACCCACCCCTGGCCACACCCCAGAGAAGAGCCTTGTACAACTATGCCACAGCCATCGCGGCAGCCGGGAAGAGGTAGATGCTATAGGAAGGGGGAGACAGTCAATGCACCCGGCGACATAAAAGACAGTAGAGAAGAGGGTAGGTGTGGGTGAAAGGGGAGGGGAGCCACAGAGAAAGGCCCAGAGATTGGTGTGATAAAGGGTTTGGAGTCTGTTCCCGGGAAAATTTAGACCAAGGCTCGCAGTCTGAGGCCCTAATTCGGGACAGTCATAGTGTGATTTGAATGGACTTTTAGAGAACACAAAGGCCAATCAGGAGGCTGCTGTGAGGGGAGCTGGTGAGATGTTGGTGCTGCAGCTGGAGACTGTGCAGATGGGTTCTGGCCCTCAGACCTGGGGGAGCCGGCACCCGGAGGGGCCGTGGGACAGGCAGTGCTGGACAGCAATGAGGACGGGTAAGGAACCGGTGAATGACGCTCTTTAGTGAAGTCTAGGTTTGTAGATTTCAAACTTGAGAAAACATCCAAAACACCCAATTAACAGGTTCCTCTCAGAACCCGCACCTTCCAAAAACCCTGCCTCCGGGCCACTGAGAAATACAGCCCAGCACAGGCAGAACACTCCAAAGCGCTGTGGCCATGTGTATGCTGCCCTAAGAGACGGAAGAGGTGGCAAGCTTTCCATATGGAGAGAAAAGGAAAGAGCAAAGGGAAGAGAGAGACGAGGAAGGGGAGAGGGAGAGAAGAATGAAAGAGAAAGACTTCCGATTCTCAAGTCAAACCGCAGCTCCGGCGACTATTAACCTCTAACCCCCGGAAGCCCCTCAGTAGCTTTCAAGTGTCAATCTGAGCTCCCGGCCTGAATTAGCTCACCTTCAACTTTAAAGCACCACCGCCTAAGGTCAGGAAGAAGCAGCAGTGCATCCTGGGGACTCTCTCGGCTTCGGATAAGGATATTTGAAAGGCAGGGGACTAGGGAGAGGGACACAGCCAAGTGCAGCCGCCACCATTAAAATGGCTGCCGTGGGATTTAATGCAGTCCCTTATTGCTTAAATATCTGGGAAGAATTGTGGCTGTACACTGTGCTGACCCCTCACTCCTGAGCATCCCCACACTTAAGTATATTGCCCCCCCCCCCACACGCCCTCAATGAATGCCAGGGGATAAAGGGTTCATGGAAATTTTGTAACTTAAAACGAAAGACACCGGAGAAGCGAAGTCTACAGGACTTGTGGAACCTTCACACGCATGCGTGTTAGTGATCCAGGAAGCGCCTGAAGCCTTTCTCTTCCTGACCTGACCACACTGAGAACCGAGGTCCCTCCGATACCACGGGTGCTCTAGGCCTTCCACACCTAGCCCAGGCCCGCTTCCAGCACCACCGACCCTGATCCACACACATGTAACATATGTGAAGTTCCCAGCACACTGCCTCCCTGCCCTGCCCGCGGCACTACAGACTCTTAATAGCTGCTCTCACAGCAGAAACGTCTTTCCTCATTTTGCTTTGTTTTGTTCTAATAGAGTCTTAAGTAGCCCAGGCTGGTCTCACATTCACTCTGTATAGCCACGGATGGCTTTGAACTACTGATTCTCCTGAATTCTGTCCAGCTTGCCTCCTCTTCTCTACCTGCAAACTCTGCTTGGGCCGTACCCCACCTACATGCCTCTCTACAGAAGTGACTGCCCTCAACGCCAGGCTCTACAGAAGCCTGAGCCACCCAAGTATGACTAGCCTGCTTCTCGTCATGACATTAACACGTGTGACTCTCACAAACACCTTGCCCAAAGTCACATGACAAAAGTATAGCCGAGCCAGACTCAGTCCCATGCTCTCAAACGCTGGATCACTTCACTCAGGAACCTTCTAGATGAGCTCAGTTCTGGGGCTGACTGAGCCAGAAGTTGCCACACTATCGAGGGCTTTGGTTCTTTGTTGGTTTGTTTTGTTGCTGTTGTTTTTTTTTTTCATTCTCTCATCTCACATCTACAGTGAATCTGTTCTGCCTCCAGACTGGCCTCCCTCATGGTGCCAACACAATTGCAGTGGCCCCAGGCATCACATCCAGATACAACAGTGTCCTGAGAAGGAAAGGGAAGAGAGTGAAGGCCAAGAGCAGTCTCTAAGGAACCAGTCTCCATTCCTAGATGCCTGACTGAGTAATGTGTGCAAAGATGCAGTGGAGAAGGGATGAACTATCTTGGAAGCTTCCTTTTCTCCTTGGATTTTACCTCAGGCCCTCTTCTATCCCATCTTTGCCCTATATATTCAGCCTTGTCTCCTCCAGGAAGCCTTCCCTCACGACACCCCAGGCTGACTTCCTGCAGGCCTCCCTGAGATCTTCGCATTGCTCTGCCCACCACAGAATCTTGTAATCTCGTTTCCTTGTCTGTGTTCCACACTTAACCCTGGAGAGGAGGGAAGACAGAAAGCACATGACTAGTCACCATGGCACCTGCAGAGATGAAAGGAGTCCCCACATAGAGAAGAATCTTTTAAAAACCTGCTAGGTATTCAAGCAGAAGGCAGAGGCTCGGTGAAGGAGGAATTGTAGGATGAGCTTCACCATTTGGCTGCATCACCTTTGGGCAGTGAGGTGGACAGTTCTTGGGGACCCCAGTTGGTCCTTCTTTAAGCATGGAGAGGAGAGGTGGCCACTATATCCAAAAAGTCAAATGAGCCACATGCAGGGAGAACGTCACTTTAGGTTTTCCTCACAATTGGTGGGACCCAAAAGAGGCAGAGAGTCCCAGAGCAAAGCAATCTTGGATGATATGATCTCTTGAAGTTGGATTTAAATCTGCTGCTTCTTGTCCAGGCTTTTAGGAAAGCCCCTCATCTAGCTGGGGCTTACTTTCTTCATCTGGAAAATAGGAGTTGAAGCAACTCCTCCCCTGGTGCGGGGGGAGCTGCTGTCAAGATGAAATGAGTCAGATGGAAAATTCTACCATGTGTCCAATGTCTGATGCTCACAAGAGTGAGGGAAATCCTCCAGAAAGATCGCTCCTCTCTATGTACACAGCCATGTGACAACCCATGCAGGAGGTGACCCAGTTTATGACAGGACTCTCTGGGCTTCATCTCTGAAGCCCCAAAGAGACTTGCTGTGCAAAGGGCCTGATGGTGGAGGGTGGGAGGCCTGCTGACTGAGCACAGTCCTCTCTCAACCACATTGGCCTAGTGAAGACAGAGATGAGGTCATCAAGACAGCTGAGGGAGGCAGGGCTAAGGGCAGGGCTCATGCCAAGCTCTCAGAGGAGCAAGGAGGTGTTTTAGGATGAAACTTCCATCGATGTTTCTTGTAGGACAAGTTTTAGGAATCAGTTCTCGATACGCTCAGAGTTAAGTTCTCAGTCACTCCACAGTATGTCAGAAAACTTGCTGATCTAGAAGCCCAGACACTTGGATTCTCATCCTGGACCTATCAGCTTGCTTCAGGACCTAGAGTATGGCCTCTGTATAGGGCTCAGGGGTCACAGAGTGACTTCAGGGGAACAAGGATGTGGTTTAGTAAAGTGCTTACCTCTCATACAGAAAGCCCCGAGTTCCACCCCCAGCACTATAGAAGCCAACCATGGCAGCTGTGGCTATAATCCCAGAACTGAAGGTAAAAATGAGGACTGTGAGTTTGAGACAAGCCTAGGCTTTTAAAAACAAAAAGAACACCGATCAGGCAGCTCACAATCACCTGTGACTCCAGTTCCAGGGAAATCTGATGCCCTCTTCTGGCCTCCAAGAGCATTGCATACACAGTGTATGTATAAATACACACACACACACAAATTAGAAATAAAACTTATTTTATAAGTGTCTTTATACTCTGAAACAGATGTTGTAACCTGGTGGCTAAAAGGACCACAAACCTAAAATCTAAATTTAAATGCCAGCATTACCCTCACCAACAGTGGCCCTCGATAAATCTCTGAGCTAGCCTCAAGCTCACTGCATGTGACCTGGACACTGCACTGTTCCCTTTCAGAGGGCCTGTCTGCCCCACTTCTCCCACCAGCCACTCTGAGAATGAGGAAGTAATTACTGGAGCCCTGAACCAGACCAGTCACGTGATCACTCTGAAAGTGGGAGCTCCTGCTATTCCGTGAGCCTCTTGACACTTTTGGTGATAGCAAGCCCTACTGAATGCCTTCACAGACAGAGTACTTACCAGGGGTGCATGACCCCCTCCAAACACGAGCATCACCCCCAATGGTGGACAGGCCCTCAGTGCCCAGGGATGACTTGTTCTCTGCTTTGCTTGGTCTCTGAGCCTCTCTTCCCCAGACAAGCGTCTTATCAAAGACCTGGCCCCAAAGCCTTAGTCATGTCAGGTGCGGGTGATGCTGCAGTCCCGCCACCTCAAACAGAAACGTGTCAGCAGGTAGAGGAGAGAGGAAGGCGGCTCTATATCCGTCCCGAGTTTTTAAGTTTCTTTCTTTAAGTAGAAAATAACTTATATTTTGCCTGTGATTTAAAACCTGGGCTGGGACTGGAGGGAGGGCTCAGGGGCTAAGAGCACTGGCTGCTCTTGCAGAGGACCTGGGTTCAGTTCCGAACACGCGCATGGTGGCTCACAGCCTTCTCTAACTCCTGTTTCAAGGGCTCCAACACCCTTTTCCCGCCTCCATGGGTGCTGCATGCACTTGGTACGCATGCGTGCACTCGGGCACAGCACCACATGCACAAGTTAAATTTTTAAAGACTAAATAGCACCGAGAATATTAAATGTTGGAAAGGATGTGGAGAAGCTATATCATGGCTATACCTCTAGTGAAGATGTGAAATGGTACAAACATGCTGGCAGTCTTAAAAGTCAGAAATGGTCAGAGGTCAGTTTCCTTGGCGGTCAGAGGCAAGGGGTGCACAGGCAGGACTCTAACTGTCTGGGTCAATGCACTGTCAGCACTGCTGATCTAGCAGGTGTCCTTTGCCCCTTGTTAACTCCCTCGTGCTCGGCTGTATGAGCCATTTGAAGCCCCGGCATATGTCGGTGGGTGATGAGGCCTTCGAACTCACTTGTCCTCTGCCTTGACGCGTCCTTGCTGGATGCAACCGAGTTTAAGCCCATGTGGGTATCTTGCCTAAATGTATGTCTGTGCACCATGTGTATGTCCAGAGTCATGGAGGTCCGAAGGGGGCAGTCAGTCCCGAGACTGGAGTTGCAGGTGATTTTGAGTTACCTTGTAGGTTCTGGGAATCAAACCCGGGTCTTCTGGAAGAGCAGCCAGTACTCTAAACCAACGAGCCACCTCTCCAACCCCTAACTCATGACCTTAACTTGCATTTCCTAAGGCCTTATATTGTTCCGTGTCTTTCTATGACTTATGTACAATACAGTTTACATATCTTAATTACTGAAGACAGATCAGATCATATTCAAATCTTGTGCCCATTTTAAATTGACCTTGTTGAATTTTGAGGGGTTTGTTTTGTTTTCAGACAGGGTCTCAAGTAGCCAGGACTAGCTATATAGCAACACCCTTTCTTCGTGCTGGGAATGGCTCAGTTGGTAGGTAGAGTGGTTGCCTAGCATGCATGGAGCCCCAGGCTGCCTGCAATCTTAGCAGGAGGATCAGAAATCAGAAGTTCAAGGTTCTTCGCTGCATAGTGAATTGGCTGTCCTCTTGGGTTACACATGAGACCCTGATTTAGAGAGAGAGAGAGAGAGAGAGAGAGAGAGAGAGAGAGAGAGAGAGAGAGTCTGGCTCCCTAAATGGTAAGAGACCCTGACTAGCCCCCCTCCCTTCTCTGGGCAGCTGGATTTACAGATTCTCAGACTAAGTCAGTGTTTGAAAGGCTCAAGAGAAAGCACTTAGGAGCTCACTGTGGTGATTGAGTGTTTCTGCTTGTCAATGGCCCTCTTCTCTCCTGACCTCAGACCCTCTCTCCTGTGAAGTGGAACCAACGCTCACCTTCCTACTGGGCCTTTGCAAGTCCTAAGACCCTCAAATTGAACTGGCTGGGTCCTTTGTCGTCTTTGGGACCCAGCCAGTTCATTTTGAGGGTCTTAGGGCTCGGGGCTTTTGCTAGCAAGGGAAAGAAAAGCCCCTCACTCTCTGCTGGATTTCATACAGGCAGGCGGGAGCAGGGATTGCTTAGCACCTCTGAGCTCAGCCCAGGAGGCCCAAGTTCACCTGCTAATAGAATCATCCCAAAAGGAGCTGACAAAGAAGTCAGACCCAAGGACAGCAACAGAACCCAGAGCCCTTCCCTGGTGCCTCATGTTCCAGGAGAGAAAATGTCATTTAATTGTTGTTTTCAGTGAGAGAGGAAAAAAAGAATGAAAGAAAAACTTTGATTTTTTTTTCAAAGCAGCTTAACACTTTATAGTATATAATTTCCTAGTTTGTTTATTGGCCACTGTCTGTCCTCGCTAGACTAGAAGCTCCCTGAGAGTAGAGATTTTTGTCCATTTGTTCATTGATTTACCTGGCATCCAGTATAGCACCTGTCACAAGGCAGGCGCTCAATAAATACCCAGCGGATATGGATGAAGGTGTTTGAAGTCTGGAGAATAGTTGTAAATGTTCATAGAAGTTAGAAAAGATACCTTCTTTTTCTTTTATCCTTTCTTTCATTTGAGATAGGATCTGATGTAGCCCAGGGTAGTCTCAAACTCCTTACCCGTGTGAGGCTGACCTTGAACTCCTGATCCTCCTGCCTCCACCTCCCAAGTGCATGAACCACCAGGTCCAATCTAAAGGTATCCCTCATAAGATTTGTTTCTTAGTTAGGGTTCTATTGCTGTTAGAGACTGTCACAGAAAGTCTGTCAATCTCAGGGTCTGGCTCGGCTCCCTTCTCGTTCCTTCTGCTCTCCTTCAGTGAGTCATCCCCTCTCTGGGTAAGGCTGTCCTCCATCAGGGTTTGGGGTACCTCTTCTTACACTAAAGCATCCCCACCTCTCTCTGCAACCCTACTTTTTAAAACAACAACAACAAAATTGTTTCCCTGACTTCCTCTACCTTCCTTGACCCCACGAGTCCTGAGGGTCTCCCATGAGGAGTCCCTCAGCCTTTGCTGTTCCCCATACTTCAGGAGTTTGGTTCCTGTAGATAATCCAGTTCCTCGGTAGAGAGAACGTTGCCGAGGACATCGCCACACTCCCTCCAGTATTCCTGCCTGTGGGCATGGTGTTCTGCTCTGGCCACAGCGCCCCCTGGGGCAGGATCTAGGAGAAAACAGAGACTGCTAACCGTCAGCCAGTGGGACAAAAGGAAACAAACAAGCTCCATCACCAAGCCCTCTTCAAAGTCTGTCTGGAGGAGGGGACACGACAGACGCCAGGCAGACAGCCTGAACACGTATTTAATTCACTCTTGCGTGACCCAACAATTGGGTCATTCCAGGGCAACATGAGGCTGGTTTGGCGACCAGGAGGGGTGGGCTCAGATGCTGCCAGGAGCTTGTGTGCTCATGCATTTCCTTTTTAAAAATTGGGAAGGAAAGCAGATCCTAGATGAGAAGCAAGCATTTGTATTCCCTATGACTTCATTTTCTGGTATCCCGATCATTTAAAAACTTGAAAGAAAGAACAGGATGTCTCTTCTTTGCCCGAATACCTAATTATCAAGAATCCTGAAACTGTTTATATCATTTTAGGGGAATGAGATAAGAAAAGATCTTAAGAGGAAACATGACCCATACTTTAAGAGATGGACATCATATGCGGGAAAGCATTGTGAGTGAGATCAATATCAACAGGGTTCACTGTATTTTAAACAGTGGGATTCAAGTGGGCTTTTATTCATAACGCGATGAACAGCCCCTTGCATTAGGCCGTGACATCAGGGGGAAGGAAGAGAGAGGAGCAAGCGGTGGCCAAAAACATATGTGGGATCCTAAATGCAGCCAAACTAAAATGGACTTTTCCAGAAAACCAAACGAATTAGGAGCAGGAACTATCCATCTAGTGAAACCCCCTGTGCTCCTGTTTCCCCGCTTCTAATGGAGCTGGAAGGTACTGACTCCCCAGTTCCACATGGGCTACTTGAGACCATGTTTGAATTTGGAATGGAAAGATTCCGGGAGGAAGCAAGGACAGGACAGGACCTTTGGTCTGGATGGAACTAGAACTCTCACTCAAGTTCAAGGATCTATCTAGCACCAGACTTTGACCATAGATCCAGAAGTGAGTCACAGATTGTCCTGGACACTGGATTCCCAGGCGCCCCAGAATCCCCACTGCCTGAAAAGCTGAAAATGCAAACACCATACAAAATTAAGGAGTGACTGTTACAAGTTAAGTCACTGAAAGCCAAACTTCGAGACGTGGTATTTCTCCAAAGGGTGTGTGTGTGTGTGTGTGTGTGTGTGTGTGGCGGGGGGGGGGGGGGGGCGTGCTTTCAGAGTTTAGTTTGGAATTTGGAGCCCAAGTTTGCCCCTTGGTGCTCGGCACCATTTTGCAGGGCTTCTGGTTAAACATTCCATCTTGGTTTTAATGGAAGGACTTGGTACATCCAAAACCCTAGAAGCTCCCGCTACCTCTCCTGGATCCACACAGAGAACAAGAGGACGCCTCGAGTCTCAGGAAGTAGCTCTCCATGTACGTGGATATTTCTAATTTACGGGTAGAAAACTCTCCAGTTAAAAAACAGGCTAGCTAGTAATCTATTTAAAACCGCGGCTGACATGATAAATGAAACAGAATAAATGTATACAGCGAGTGAGCCTCGGCGGGAACACAAGGGGGGGGGGGCAGAGCGCTTCTGCTGACAGCGACTTTCCGTCAGTGGCCTGTCTCTCTTGGAGGCAGCTGTCAATCACAGGCCAGCCCGCGCTCCCGGGGGAGTTCATTGTGCCCGCAGACAGTTGTGGAATAACTGCTCCTAGGCGTCGGAGCAGCAGATGGAGTGTATCTGTCAATCATTGTCACTAATTATTAACTTCTGTCACTCAGAGCAAGGCAACATCTCGGCGCCTGATCCGCTGTGATTTGATCTGCCACGCCACCTCGGAGACAGACGGAGCAACCCTTCATTCCGGTCACACTCTCAGCACTTTGCTGGGTCAGCCGCTGTGACTCAGTGCTGCGCCCCAGACCGGGCTGACGCACGTGGCTGTGCACACGCGCCCCGGCTTCCAGGAGGCAAAGCCACCGCGAGAGGCCTCCTGGGGGCCCACGCCAGGGGCGCCAGTGCCTACTCGTTAATTATTAAAGGAGGGCGTTTTTATCTTGTCCGCTGGCAGAATCGAGGCTAAAATAGAAGAAAGAGACCAATTTAGAGGGTTTTCTTCTCTTTGCTCCACCCGGGGACCAGTGATTATCACTCAAGTTCACATTGATTATATTCCTATGATCTCTTCTCAACCTTGTGATTTGGGAGCTGGCGATGTCAGCCTGAATAATTAATTAAGGCATCCGTGTAGCTCGCTTTGCAAACAGGAGCTATAACCTGAGTGGATCTTTGCTATGGATTGGGAGGTGGGAGACTTGGGTTCAGAGAGCCTCTTCATGACAAGACTGGGGAGGGGGCTCAGGGATCTTCAAGCCCAGCATCCCCCAGAGAGGACATGACTTTCCAAGGTTGCGAAGCCCACTGCTCTGATCCCTGAAGATGACGCAATCAAAATAAGTGCATCACGTCCCAGGCTGGGCAGGTCGTGGTGCCGTAGCACTGTGCCAGCTGCCCTCTGCTAAGGGGTTTGGGGAGATGCCTGAGACTCCTGTAAGGGGCTGAAAGTATGGCCACCTACTCTGAAGTCCCTCTGGGCACCCTAGTACGCACCGCTTTCCCTCTCTGGGAAATGATCTCTGCTCATGCGCAAAACTAGGATAATTACAGACGCTCCTTCCAGGACTGGGGTAGAGCGCTTACACCGCATGAACAAAGCCCTAACTCTCCCCAGCATCATAGATATTGGGTGTGGAGGTGCGCCTGTAATCCTAGCACATAGGAGGTGGAGGCAAGAGGACCAGCAGTTCAAGGTCAACCCTAGCTACTTAGTGAATTCAGCGCCAATCTGGGATGTGTGTGTATGTGTGTGTGCGTGCGTGCATGCGTGTGTGTGTGTGTACATATATGTGAGACTTTGCCTCAAAAAAAAAAATCAAAACCAGAACTTCCTTCAATAGACACACCTTGCCTGGCTCTTGCCTGGCACAGTTAACGCTCTCTTGGTGGGGATGCATCCATTATCCATTCATGCCAAGTAAGAGTTGGATTTTAAGAAGCATGAGAAACCTGCTATGAGCCTACAGACCTGGCTGTCGTTTCCATAACTACCCATCTGGGACCTGCTTGGGTGAACTGATGCAGCCTGGGGGTGAGCACACATGGGCTGTGTGTGTGAGGTGATGCCCCTCAGCTGGATCTCTGTCAAAGCAGCCAGCTCTCTGACAAGGTGGGGTTCTATTCCCATTTGCTTTGCGTACCTTTTCTTCACGGAAGGTGCTCTAGGGCAGTCCAGCCAGCGCTTGGTTAGAAACTAAGCCAAAGTCCAGAGCCGGAAATCAGAGTCTGACTGCATTTGAAAGCACACCCTGCTGTGTGCAACACCTGCCAGGGATGCTCTAGGCCACCCAAGATGAGAACCCTACCAGACTCCCTGCCCTGCTGCAATTCCCATGACTACACTAACCTTGCCCTGCCTTGCTGCAGTCCCCGAGACCATACAGAGTGCTTATGCGACACCATGGGATCCTTTGTTGTCTAAACCAGTCTGGTCCTGTCTGAACTGGTCTAAACCGGTCTGGTCCAGTCGAAACCAATCTGAACTGGTCTAAACCAGTCTGAACCAATCTGATCTGGTCTGAACCAGTGGTTACCGTTCTGGTCTGGTCTGAACCGGTCTAAACTGTTCTGGTCCAGTCTGTACCAGTGGAGACTGGTCTAAACCAGTCTGGACCAGTCTGGTCTGGTTGGGACCGGTCTAAACTGGTCTGGTCTGGTCTGGACCCTTCAAAACCAGTCTAAACAGATCTGGTCCAGTCTGAATCAGTTGAGATCCATCTGGACTGGTCTGGTCCAGTCTGAACCAGTCTGAGCCGGTCGTGACCAGTCTGGTCCGGTCTGGAACCGTTGAGAATAGTCTAAACCATTCTGGTCCGGTCTTCACCAGTCGAGACTGGTCTGGTCTGGTCTGGTCTGGACCGGTCAAGACCAGATCAGACCGGACCAGACCAGTTTAGACCTATCTCGACCAGTCCAGACTGGACCAGACCGGTCACAACTGGTTCAGACTAGACCCTTGTCTACGCATAGTGATTTCTGGGAGCTGCTGTCTCCCCATTATCCCTCTTTCTCTACTCGGGCTCTTGCAATTTCTCCAGTGTGTCAGCTTCATGGCAGTCAGATACCCCAGGTGACAACCAGAGCTTCGAGGCACGGTGAGAGGAGACAAGAGAAAGATAACAGACAGCTGCCTGCTGCCTCTTATGTTCTGGTCTCCAAAGTCAGGCAGCCTCATTTCCTCCAGTGTTTCTTAGTCAAAGCAATGGCAGAGGTCGAGGGACAGACTCCCATGTCAAGAAAAGCAGGACTCAGGTACCTGTTGGTGCAGCTGTCTTTGGAAGCCACAAGCCATGACACCTTCCCTGGCCATCCCCTGTAATCTACAAGACAGGCTGATACCATCTCTAGGGAAGCCATAGGACTCTGGCTCTGGAGAGGATGAGAAACCAGGGGCTCATTTGCAAGTCACACCTAGGACAGGCAGTCTGGAGTCCTGAGCAGGAGGAGTCTTATGAATACAGTGTTGCTACCGTGCCCAGCCTCCTCACACAATGGGTTCAATCACAGCAATGCCTTTCTTGGGCTGGTATTGACCTCACTGGTTCCTCGGGGAGATTGAAGCCCTCCATTTCCCGGAATATGCCACCTCCCTCCTTCCTTGAGGTCTGGCACATTCTGTTCCCTCTGTGAGGAACATGCCCTGCCCTGCCTGCATGTTCTTGCTAACTCCGCTGAAACTTTAGGTTTCAACTTCCTTGCTACTTCTCTGGGAAGTCCGTCCCCAACTAACTCCCTCCCTGAGTCAAAGCTTCCAGTTGCCACTGTCCTAGCACCCTGCATTTCTCCTTATAGCCTCTCCCACCAGTGTAACTAAATAATTGTCTTAAACGTCCCTGGAGTTTTATTTTTTGAGACAGAGTCTCTAAAGCTCAGGCTGGCCTTGAGTCTCCTGTGTAGGTGAAGGTGACCTTGAACTCTTAATCCTCCTGTCTCGTCCTCCTAAGCCTCCCAAACAAGGGATTTCAGTCCATGCTCTACCATGCCCAGTTTCTTCAAGCTGGAATAGCTAGGGCTTTGTGCAAGCTGCCCAGGCACTCACTAACGAACCCACTCCTCCAGGCGTTACATATGGTAAGGTAACAGAGATCAGGACAATGGTCTGGGAAGGAATTTGCTTCTTGTAGTTCTTAGGAGATAGGGTGTCCCAGACTATATAGGGCCACATAGTGGAACACGGGCTCAGTTGAAAGAAAGAGAGTAGAAGGAAGAACACAGAAGTCTTAGGGTTTCTCTTGCTGTGAAGAGACGCCATGACCACAACAGCTCTTGTAAAGGAAAACCTTTACCTGAGGCTGGTTCACAGTTCAGCGGTTCAGTCCATTCTGTCACAGCAGGAGCCTAGCAGCCTACAAGGAAGACACGATGCAGGAGAGGTAGCTGAGACTTCTACATCTGGATCCACAGGCAACAGGAAGAGACAATGAGCCACCAGGCTTGGCTTAAGCATTTGAGACCTCAAAACTCACCCCCAGTGATGCACTTCCTCTAACAAGGCCACACCTCCTAATAGTGCTGCTCCCTATGAGCCTATGGGGCCATTTCATTCAGACTACAATGGGCCAGAGGCTTTATTCTGGTTTCGATGGGAGGAGACAGGCAAGACACATTTAAGCAAATTCAGGATTAGGGAGTTTGAATAATTACCACAGGCTCTGGTCTGTAGGGTGGACTCCATTTGCCCAGTCCTGGCCCAGGGGAAACTTAGGACAAGGCCCTTCATACTGGCTTGGTGTTTGGGAGTTGGGTAAATGAAGCAGTTGGTGACCGGAGATCTCTGGACTGGTCGCTTTGTGCATAGAAGGTTATGTTCTCGAGGAGTTAGCTAGCCTGGAGGGGTGATGTCTACCCAGCATTAGCAAGACTTCCAACATGGTAGCACTTTATATAATGCCGAAAGGAGAAAGGCAAGGAGCTGGGGAGATGGCTCGTTCGGTAAAGCGCTTCCACACAGCATGCAAGCAGAGTTCAAACCATAGATAGAAGTGGTGTGTGAAAGAGTCAGGATGCACTGATCACCCCAGCACTGGGGAGGCAGAGGCAGATGGCTCTCCAGGGCTCACTGGCCAGCCAGTCTACACTAATCACTAAGTCTCTAGCCAGTGAGAGACTCTATCTCAAACACGGAGAACAGCGCTTGAGGAACGATGCCCAAATCTGACCTCTAAGCCCCACCCCAACACAAGTATACATACATACACACACACACATACAAGGGGGCAGTACAGATCTGACTAATCTAGTAGTGTATGTGGCATGCCACCCTTCCCTTCAGAGGCTACCTACCCTCCATGGGGCCTGGCAGGCTGTCTCACTGCTAAATCTTCAGGCCAGCTGAGAGTAACTGAGTTCTAGCATCACAGTGATCACGTGCCTGGTCTCACAGTACAGCTCCATGCCACGCGGGCCCAGGGCTGCTGAAGGAGGGCCTGGAGTCGTTCCTTCCTTCCTTCTTCATGAGCTTCCTGTCCTTTACTTTGCCTCTTCAACTAGAGGGACCTGTGGAGCGTCCAGGCCTGTGTCCTGTGCATATATAAAGCCCTCCAGACTGGGTACCCAGACTGAGAGCTTCAGGCTGACGGTGTTCAGTAGAACTCTCTAGGCTGGGGCCATCTTCTGTGTTTTGTGCTATCTAATTCTGTAGCTATTAGCTACATGAGGCTAAAGAGCATCTAAAATACAGCTTTACAAATAAGGGGCTAGTTCTAATTTCTCAGTTGTTTTCACCACCTTCAATTTAAACGGCCACGTGTAGCTCGTGAATACGGCCCTAGCCCAGACCTGAACATAGTTCTAAATCCCAAGGCACAAGAATGGCTTAGCTCAAGGACAACCTGTTCAAGAAGACAGGCTCACCTCTGTGCCTCCAGCCCCCCAAGGGCCCTGACCATCTTTGAGCATCATTTAAAGATGAAGAAAGATAAAATTACAGGAGGGGAGCGTGGAGCCCTTCTCTCCTGATTGCTCCATTCAGCCTCATCTCTTCGGAAAATGATATTCAGGCTGCTCCTCTCGCTAAATAGTAGAAGGCTGGGGAACAGGGAGCCAGCATGAAGAAAACTACAGGCTTCTGCCCAGCATCTGCCCTCCCTCATCCCACACCTGCACAAAAAATTGGGGGGGGGCCATCCACCCCACCCCATCCTCTTCTTGTTCTTGATAACCAGAATGGGGGCAGGGAGCCACACAGCAGGGGGCAAGAGGGTGAACAGACCACAACCGGAGGAATCTGTAAACACCTGGAAGGGCACCAGCTGAATCTGGGGCTGATGGGGACTTCAAGCAGAACTAATGGCCGGGTTCCACACCTCATTAGCTGGGTAGGATTCCTTCTACCAGTCCCTCACCCCCGCCCCACTACTGGGTGGAAAGAATTTTGTTAACAATGTTTAACTATTTGCCATTTCAAAAGGGGGAAAAATCAATTAAAAAAAGAGAGCAAAAGTAAAAATTAATTTCTTCATTCCTTGTGCTGATCGTTTGAGATAGGATTCTCCCCGATGGGGATCCGGGGAAGAACACAGGTCCTAAGGCATTTGATAGAACATTCTCTCTGCAGTGATTAAGGTTGCGTCTCCCACCACGTCCCTGAAAACGTGGCCTGGGACTCAGTACAACCTCCAGGTTCATGCAGTTCCCCTTACTTCACAGGAGGGAAACCCAAAATTCGGGGTGTTTGACAGCAGTAGATAAACACAAGTGCTTTACAAAATACAGGTGCATTTTGTCAATGGGTGTGATGGCCTAGGCCTGTAGTCCTAGCACCCGGGAGTCAGAGGCAGGGGAATCTCAAGTTCAAAGCCACTCTGGGCTATATAGAGAGACCCTATCTTACAAAAAAAAAAATGCATTCTGCCTCTGCAGACCTTTCTGGATGAAGGCAGAGCCATGCTTCCCTTTTTCAGATTGATTTTTAGTATCTTAAAATTATGTTTACATGTATGTCTACACACAGGAACACAAATGTCAGCCGAGGCTGGAGGCATCAGACCCTCTGGGAGCTGGTGGTTCTGAGCCATCTGATGTGGACGCTGGAAACGGAACTTGGGTCCTCTCCAAGAACAGCAAGTGCTCTTAACTGCCAAGCCAGCTTCCCAGCCTCCCTCCCCTTGCTTCCTTCTAAGGAATCTGTCTGTGATGGCCAGTCATCATTGTCAACTTGACTAGATTTGGAATGACCTCGGAGACACGCCCCTGGGTATGTCTGTGAGGGCATTTCCAAGAGAGGTTTCACTGATGAGGACTCTAAATATGGGTAGCCCTACCCCATGGGCTGAGCTCCCACCCAGGCTGAAGGACAAGAGGAAAGGACCATCGCTGAGCATTGATGTTCATCTCTCTTTCTGGACTGTACTGCGATGTGACCAACCACCTCATACCCCCGCCACCAGAGCTAGAGCCCCCATCACTGCCACGTCTTCTGCTCCACGATGGACTGCATCCCCCTAAACCATGAGCCCAAATAAACCTCTCTTTCATAAGGTTGTCTTGTCAGGTGTTTAGTCACAGTGATGAGAAAGATTACTAATGCAGAATGTCTCGGAAGCCAGAATGTGAACTCTGGACAGAGCACACCTCCTTGTCCTTGCCCCATAGCTGCCCAGAAGCTTCTAGAAAGTTCCAAGTGCGCTCTCCTAACCTCAGACAACTCGGATCACTAACAACATTTCCAGTGGAGAAACTTTTATAAAATATTACAATCAATTCAATTGCATTAACACGCCTCTAAGTTCACGGTGGTAGAAAACACAATAGTTCTCTATTACATCAAGTGTCTGGTCAGATAAATATCACACGTAACTGAAACCAGAGGCGCTGGGGGGACCCTGTTTATCCCAACTTAGCAAAAGGAATTATCTGACAGTGGGAAATGAAAAACTACTAATAAACATTACAGTTTATTGAAAAGTTTAAACAATGAGATTAAGGAAACTTCTGCAATATTAAGAAATGTATATTATCCTGCTTTACCTTTGCTTGGGGAATTCCTCAAGGATTTATTATTTTGTTAGGGCACCAAAAAGCCCGTGTTATGTTAAGGGATTCTGCTTCCTGCCTGCATTCCGCATGAATCTGGAATTAAGAGGCAATCTCTCTTCGGCACATTGTACTTCCCGAAATTAGGTTTAGTTTCCCGAGCAGAATTTGGAAGTCAGTGTTCTCCCGCACTCCACCCGGTACCCTTAGCCCATAATAATAAAAACTCTGGAGAAAAAAAGGCCCTTCTTTGGCTGCCACCTTCACTGGTGGTTGCTCAATGCATGGACCTGAGAGTGGGACGCCGGAAAGCTGTCTGTCCCCAAGAGTCCGAGGCACAAGGCAAAAGACAGAAGCCAGGGCTGCTGTGGGCAATGGTGTGGCCTTTGGTCAGGGAGAATTGGGTTGAGTGGCCCTAACCTTCAGATGTTCCACATTTCCTGGCGGCCTTGTCCCTGCCTCATCTCTCCATGTCACTCCTTAGTCCCCAACGGTGAACCCGCTTTTTCTCAGATATTAGACATTTCCGAAATAGTCTACAATGCTGTCATGAGATCCAAAGTTCAGATGGGGAAAAACTGAGTTCTGATTTTCCCACTGTACATTGAGGCTATTAACAACGGTAACTCAACATCACTGCAGACTAAGAGGCACAAGCAAGGATGTCTCCAGCCTTCCTGGATGCTGAGACCTCAAACTCACCCCCTCTAAACACCCCCACCACCACCACACACACACACACACACACACACACACACACACACTCACCTCCACCACGCTGGATGCAAAGCTTAGGCCCTGAACAGCTCCCACAGGAAATCCACTAACACCCGTGGGTTCCAGTAGAACTTGGGAAGGCTTGTGAGTGTCATGTTAAGAGAGGAAGAAGGACAGGGACAAACCACGTCCGACAGTGCAAAGCATGCCACAGCTCGCTGCTCCCTCCCAGCCTACTGAAGATCCCACAGCTGACAAGTGGCCTTGGATATTCTGCCACCCCAAGAACACCTTGTCTTCTTGGATTGTTTTCAGAATTGTTTTCACCTGACCTACCTTGAGTCACCCATATGACCACCTCTAGGGAGGGCCAGCTGCAGGTGTGTGAAGGTGACCTCTGTCATATGTAGTCCATGGGTTGCAACCGTTGCTGGGAGCTGGAGCTCTCTTTTCCACATTGCTAATTGGGACCAGCAGAAGGTAAGTGTGTACAGGTCAGCATAGCCTGGCATCAGGTACAACTGGTCCCCAGATAGTCAGGAGCCACCTGGCAGATAGAAGAGACAGTAACAAACATTATTGTCTCGGACACACCAGACTCCTTGGGCAACCTCTCAAGATCTTAGTTTCCAGGCCTCAGTATGCCCACTCTGCAAAGTGGGTACCGTTCTACTTCCTCAAGGCACCGAGTAAATCTTCGCCAAGGCCAGCAGGTTTCATCGTCTCAGACTCCTTTCCTGTTCCAGAATTGCTTTGTCTCATTAACCTCCTACTGCAGCTGTTTGCCACCCTCCCCCATCATCTCATTACCCAGAGACCCTGGGGGCAGCCGCCAGTCTCCAGCTCACTCTCAGCTGGAGAGGTGAGGGCAAAGCTCATTTCCCACAGGTTAGGACTGAGGACTTGCTTGCTTCCATTATGTTCATGTATGTTGGAAATTTCCCCAAATGCATTTTAATCTCCATCTGCCATTATAGGGAAATTTTCCCAATTTTTTTTGTTATTACATCTTGTCACTCTAGAATATAATGTTTAACCATCAACCCTCAAGACAAGCCTGTGCTTCAAACCCAAAAATCTCTCTCTTGGAAATTTATGCGTCGTAAGTTGCTAGCTGATCACCCAAAATGGCTGGCGCTGGGATTTGGATCCATTCTTTTGTTCTTGCCCCAACACAATAGAATGGTGCTCAGATCTGACTTTCCTCATACCTCCGTGAGGTCTCAAGGAAACCAGACTCCTGTTCTAAAGGAGGTCATTATGCCATAAAGGACATCCCAATGAAAGTCGCTCATCTCACCGAATTGGAGGGAGAGCTGCCGAGGAAGCCAGATACAACAGAAGCCACACGAGTTAACAGCACTCGGCACGAAGACATTTGTCCCTGGCTGTAAAGTCATAATTCATGTGTAACAGAAATCCTCTAACAATGGGAATTTCAAAGGCAGCATGACCTGAATTGTGGGTGGTTGGGGCGTGCTGTGAGGGCAGAGTCTAAAAGCAGCCGTGCCTCTCTTCTTGAACAGTAAGGAGAGCCTGCCGGCCCACGGAATCGCCCAGTGAAGGAAACAGTGTTCTATCTCCATTGCTGTACCGCTCTTCTTCATGGCCTCCAGTGTGGTAGGAATTGGTGTACTATTTCACAGATGGGAAAACCGAGGCTCTGTGACGAACTAATGTGTCAGAGACCACACGGAATCACAGCAGTGGGTCCATACTCAGATCTGTGTACCTTTAAATCTCTTCCCATGTAGATTAGATCCATGCAAGTCTCTCTTAGTGTCCTCATTGTTGTCTGAGTTCTCTGGGATTATGATTTGTGAACTGGCTTTCTTTGCTTTATGTCTAAAAACCACCTATGAGTGAGTACATGTGATAATGGTCTTTCTGGGTCTGGGTTACCTCACTCAAAATGATGTTTTCTAGCTCCATCCATTTGCCCTCAAATTTCAAAATGTCGTTTTTTTCTGCTGTGTAGTACTCCATTGTGTAAATGTACCACATTTTCCTTATCCATTCTTCAGTCAAGGGGCATTTAGGTTGTTTCCAGGTTCTGGCTATGACAAACAAAGCTGCTATGAACATAGTTGAGCACATATCCTTGTGGCACGATTGAGCATCCTTTGGATATATACCCAAAAGTGGTATTACTGGGTCTTGAGGAAAGTTGTTTCCTAATTTTCTCTGTCTCTGTTTCTCTCCATCCCTGTCTGTCTCCCTGTCTCTGTCTATATCTCTGTGTGTCTCCATGTTTCTCTCTTCAGTATAGCACAAAGAGTTTATTCCACCAAGCATTCCCTTTCTTGATATACTACTGCCTCATCACAGACCCCAAACCAACAGGTCTACCCAACCGTGGCCTGACCCCTCCAAAACTTGGGTCAAGATAAACCTTTCTTCTTTTCAAGTTGGTTTTCTCAAACATTTGTTACACTTACAGAAAGCTGACTAACATACCATACATTTCTTTCTTTGAGGAAAGAAAGAAAACTCTTCCTAGGATAAGGGTATTTCCCTAATACAAGATTTATGCCCATTAAGTGCCAAAGCAGAGGCCAGACACCATTGTGTGGCGGTGTTTTGTCCGTGCTCTAACAAATGAAGCTTGTCTGGAGATCAAAGGGTGGAGCTAGCCACTAGTCAACCATAGAGGCCAGGCAGCGGTGGCACACACCTCTAATCCTAGCACTTGGATCTCTTGCCTTTGATCCCAGTACTTGGGAGGCACAGGTCTTTAATCCCAGCACTAGGGAGGTGGGGACCGGAAATGATATGGCTGGGCAGAGAGAGGAATATAAGGCTGGTGGAGACAGGAGCTTGCCCCCTTTAGGCTAGAAAGTTGGGGAGGTAAGAAGTGGCTCTGGCTTGCTCCTTTGTCTCTCTGATCTTTCAGCATTTACCCCGATATCTGACTCCGGGTTTTTGTTATGAAGACCAATTAGAATTCACGTTACACCATTGAGCATATGCAAAGCTAAGGAAAAGCCAGAGCTTTCACACATTGCAGATGGCCATAGAAAGCGTTTTGAGAGAAGCTCTGGTACTTTCCCCAGGAACCTGTGCATACATTTTGCCACTCAACACTTGTGCTCCTCCTCACTATCTTCCCAAGAGGAAGGAAGAAATGCATCCAGAAAAGACTCGCACACAGTGCTCCCAACATTGTCTTTCGTACTACGCAGAAACCGCAAAGGATTCGGGCGTCTGGTCCTGGAGACCTGAGCAAACATCTAGGACTGGGGAAGTCACAGTCCCTCGAGAGGAACTTGTACTAATATTAAAACTAAACAGCCATGCAGCTAAACCACCTTCTAAATACTTAAACTTGCACCCTTAGTCCGGCAATGTCACCCACCCTTCCTATAGACACTTCATCTCGCAGTGGGCAATGGTTAATACGGAGACCCAACCAGGAAAACGTTGCTGATGAATACTATTGAGTGTCCGTCCCTAGATGGGACACTTATGTCACTCTCTGCAAGACCAGGGAGCATCGTAAAGAGTGGGACGGGGAGGTTGTAAGTGCTGGAGGATGGGAGGAATCCCACGAAACACTGCCTTGTAGATGTACGAGGCTGATAAAATTATGAAACACAGCAGCTCTGGCCACCTCCACAAGACCTGCACGGAAATGTACGTCATAAAGGTAGGAGGGGACTAGTTGTAGTTGAGGGCAGTGATTATCCGAAGGAGAGGGAGGCAGACAAGTACAGCAGGCTGAGCAAGTTCACAATACATCTCATATATGGATGAAACTATCAAAAACCAAATTTAAAAATTAGTTAATTAATTCAGGCACCTGTCTGTCTGTCTATGGTGTGTTTTTAGTCAGCTCACACTATTAAAAACAAAAGATAGCAGACCAGGTAGCTCAGATAACCAACATTCATCTTAGTAATTCTAGAAGCTGGGAAATCCCAGCTCCAGGAGGTCACATGGTCAGGTTGTGGTGTGGGCTCTGCTCCTGAGCTGCTGAGGACCACCTTCTCAGTGTCTTACATGATGAGGAAACCTGGAAGGGGTGTGATTTCTTTTCCATGGAGTTCTAGAATATGTCAAATTAATCGATTGGGAGGAAAGAACTGAGCTGTGGTTGACTGAGGTGAAGGGGTGAAGGTGAAGACTGTGCGAGGAAGAAGCACCAAGGAACTTTCTAGAAGGATGCGACTATTGCATAACCAGAATGGGGACTAATTTGTGAGGTCACACAGAAGAGCATCCTTAAGTTTGTACGTTGAATTAGGTGCTAATTTTACTTGGATGAAAAGTACTGATAACAGGATTGGAGACGTGGCTCAGAGGTTAAGAGCACTGGCTGCTCTTTCAAGGTTCTGAGTTCAATTCCCAGCAACCACAGGGTGGCTCACAGCTCTCCATAACAGGATCTGATGCCCTCTTCTGGGATGCAGGTGTACATGCAGGGCACTCATATACATAAAATATAAATAAAAAATTTTAAAAATCACCAATTCCTTTGGTAGGCAGGGGTGGCACACGCCTTTAATCCCAGCACTTGGGAGGCAGAAGATCTCAGTGAGTTCAAGGCCAGCCTTGTCTACAAAGCAAGTTCCAGGACAGCCAGGACTGTTACACAGAGAAACACTGTCTTGAAAAAAAACAAAAACAAAAGCAAAAGTACTGAATACAGGTCTGGTAAGATGGTTCAGAGGGTAAAGGCACCTGCTACCAAACCTGATGACCTGAATTCAATTCCCAGGACCTACATGGTGGAAGGAGAGAACCATCTCCTGACAAGAGCTTCATGGTATACACGTACACACACCGACACACATGCACACACACATGTATACACACACACAAGCACACCCATATTCACATAAATAAATGTATTTTTTTTTAAATCTTGCAGAGTACTAAAAATAGGCATTGAGATCTACCTAAAGATATGCATGCTGAAATTTTCACAGATAAAATTTAGGGAGGCCTCCAATTCACTTTGAAATGCGTCAAAAACTGAAGACCACTTCAGGGTGGATGAAAGGCGGGACGGATGCTAGTTACATAATTAAAACAACTAGGGCAGAACACAGATTGCGCCAGCTAGGTGCAGGATGTGGGCCATGCACATGCAACTCTTTCCTCTTTTCTGCAAATTTTCCATAATGAAATGCTAGAGGGTTGCATGGGCCTCACCCCTGGTCAAGCACAAAACAGCCCCAGCAAGGTCGTAAGCAAGCCCTGGGTGACTGCTGTCACTGTTATTACACGATGTCACTCTGAAAGTGCCCACCACATTTCAAATGCAAATGCCTTTAGGGACCTTTGTGTCCTCTAAAGCAGGGAGGGGCTGAAGTCTCCTCCGAGGACTGCTCTTGGACCCCAGGCTCAGCTCCCTGTAGCAACATCAGCAGCCGCCGACCCCGCCAAGATTCCCAGAGAAGACAGAATCCCAGGTTTCAGTAAATGTGCCTGAACATTTTGTTTTTCAAGATATTTTGTTTTGAAAATACAGAAAACACACCTGGCCCTCATTTCCTTCCAAACTCCATGCTCATAAGAATGTTCTGGAGAACCCGCGTTTGGGCCCCAGCTCCTACGCCAGGTGCCACAGCCTCATACAGCTCCAGCCCCACAGAATCCAACACCCTCCTCTAGCTTCCCTGAGCACCTGCACACACGGGCCACGCCCTCCTACGGCCGTACACATACACACGAATAAAAAACTAAAACTGCTTAATCCAAAAGAAGCTTTGTTGTTGGTTGGTTGGTTGGTTGGTTAGTTTTGTTTTTCTTTCCAGAAAGGATTTCACGTACCTGAGGCTGGCCTTGAACTCTCTGTGTAACTGAGGATGACCTTGAACTTCTGACGTCTTGCCACTCTACCTCCCTAGTGCTGGGATTATAGATGTACACTTGGACATCAGACACAGGGCTTCCTGAAAGACCAGCACTCTACCTGCTGAGCCACATCTTCAGCCCCTAACTGACTGAATTTTATAGGCAAACCTAGAGATTTCAGTAAGATGATGATGGATTATACATTCAATATGTAAAAATGAATAACTTCACTATACATAAATTACAATCCATTAGAAAACACACATGAAGTTGAAATCCAATTACAATAGCAATGACAACAAAGAAACAAACACCGTGAGGAGCTGCAGGCCATGAGGCCAACTTTAAAATGTCACTGAGGGACTGGCACGATGGCTCGGCAGGTCAGCGTGCTTGTCCCCATGCAGGTCAGCATGCTTGTCCCCATGCAGGTCAGCATGCTTGTCGCCATGCAGGTCAGCATACAGGTCAGCATGCTTGTCCCCATGCAGGTCAGCATGCTTGTCACCATGCAGGTCAGCATGCTTGTCCCCATGCAGGTCAGCATGCTTGTCCCCATGCAGGTCAGCATACTTGTCACCATGCAGGTCAGCATACTTGTCACCATGCAGGTCAGCATACTTGTCACCATGCAGGTCAGCATACTTGTCACCATGCAGGTCAGCATACAGGTCAGCATACAGGTCAGCATGCTTGTCCCCATGCAGGTCAGCATACAGGTCAGCATGCTTGTCCCCATGCAGGTCAGCATGCTTGTCACCATGCAGGTCAGCATACTTGTCACCATGCAGGTCAGCATACTTGTCACCATGCAGGTCAGCATACTTGTCACCATGCAGGTCAGCATACTTGTCACCATGCAGGTCAGCATACAGGTCAGCATACAGGTCAGCATGCTTGTCCCCATGCAGGTCAGCATACAGGTCAGCATGCTTGTCCCCATGCAGGTCAGCATGCTTGTCGCCATGCAGGTCAGCATACAGGTCAGCATGCTTGTCCCCATGCAGGTCAGCATGCTTGTCCCCATGCAGGTCAGCGTGCTTGTCCCCACTCAGGTCAGCATGCTTGACCCCATGCAGGTCAGCATGCTTGTCCCCACGCAGGTCAGCATGCTTGTCCCCATGCAGGTCAGCATGCTTGTCCCCATGCAGGTCAGCGTGCTTGTCCCCATGCAGGTCAGCGTGCTTGTCCCCACTCAGGTCAGCATGCTTGTCCCCATGCAGGTCAGCATGCTTGTCCCCATGCAGGTCAGCATGCTTGTCCCCATGCAGGTCAGCATGCTTGTCCCCATGCAGGTCAGCATGCTTGTCCCCATGCAGGTCAGCATGCTTGTCCCCATGCAGGTCAGCATGCTTGTCCCCATGCAGGTCAGCATGCTTGTCCCCATGCAGGTCAGCATGCTTGTCCCCATGCAGGTCAGCATGCTTGTCCCCATGCAGGTCAGCATGCTTGTCACCATGCAGGTCAGCATGCTTGTCACCATGCAGGTCAGCATGCTTGTCCCCATGCAGGTCAACATGCTTGTCCCCATGCAGGTCAGCATGCTTGTCCCCATGCCCTGATGACCTGAGTTCAGTCTCTAGGAGTCACATGGGAGAAGGAAGAAACCAACTCCCCAAAGTTGTCGTATGGAGGGAAGGCGAAGAGCACTGGCTGATCTTCCAAAGGACCCAGGTTCTATTCCCAGAACCCACAGGGCATCTTTCCACCATCTGTAACTCCAGTTCCAAGGAATCCAGCATCCTCTTCTGGCCTCCACAGTTACCAGGCACACGTATGGTACACAGAGTCGCATGCAGACTCATCCACATCCGCATACTCATACATACAAAATTAAATAAAATGAAATTAATTTTAAAAAGTTGTCCTCTGACCTCCACTCACACCACGGCATGTACACACACACATGTGCACACAAGGACACAATAAATAAATACTAAATATTAATTAAAAATAAAATAAAATGGGGTGTGTGATATAGCTCAGAGGACAAAAGGGCCTTACTGCTAAACCAGATGAGAAGACGTGGAGTCAATCCCCAGGACCCACATGGTAGAAGGAAGAACATACTCTCCCAAGTAGGTCCTTTCACACACACACACACACACACACACACACACCAAACACATGCACGCACATGCATGTACCCATAAGAATAAATAAATAAATAAATAAATAAATAAATAAATAAATAAATAAAATTTAAAAAGTAAAACTAAAATGTTACCAAAGTACCAGGCAGTAAAGGCTACACAATGCCTCAGAAGAAACTGCACCGATACCTTTTCGTTTTAAGACAGAAAATCCTATTTATTCTCCCCTGGAGTCACCTGTTATAGTAGGCACAGAGGCCCCCGTGTTCATAGGTAAGCACTAGGGGAACCTGGAATGTCAGCACACACGGGGTTTGCTGTTCCTTCAGTGGAAGGAATGTCTAACCTGTTATCTTCCCAGAAGGCTGGGAGCTGATGTTTTCTAGCCTGGTGACCTTGAGCTGTCTGTGTGACCAGAGACCACACTGGACTGTCCCCAGACTCTTATCATAGCTTCTTTTTCTCGGTCAATCTATGGAACCCATCTTTATGGATGGTGCCACAGGTACCTTACAGAATTTCAGTGGAGTCGCAGCCAATCTTTCTTCAGCTTACTTTGTTCCCCAGGAAGATGCATGCATCACTGATTATGCTGTACTTGATAGACTACTTGGGGTCAGGATCCGGAAGTTTAGACCGATGCCTGCTATTGGGTTGTGCTGAACCAAACTGCCTTCTTGCCTCCCTTGGCTGTTCTCTCTGCTGGCTATGGAGATCACAGAGACTCCCACAAGCTGCATGTGCAACCCTTGGACCCTCCTCTTCTTCCTCCTGCTCCTCTGGTTTTTGTTTCTGACTAACTAGAGCTCCATATGAAGCCCATGATAGCTGGTAACTCAAGCAGTCCTCCTGCCTCAGCTTCCTTGAGTCTTCTTAGTCAAGATCACAATATGACTACCCGGGAAACACTATAGCAATCCCTTGAGTCCCCTAGAGTTCTCATTTTCTCAGTTAGTCAAGGCCATAGAACTGGATCTGGCCAGTGAAATAAGACACTTTGAGCCGAGGAAAAGGACAGTGAATCTCTCGAACCCAAGGCCTTGTGCATCTACACCAGTCCTCTGCCCCTGAGCTGCCTCTAAATGCTGCCTCTAAATCCACTAAAGCATCAGTTAAACACTTCATGGGAGACGAGTACTAGATAGTAAGTTCCTGTGCAAACATAGCATACAGGGCAGGGCATGGTAACTTATATATGGCACCCCAGCACTCTGGAAGTAGAGGCAGAAGGAACAGAAGTTCAAGGTCATCCTTGACTATATAGTGACTTGAGGCCAGTATGGTTATAGTGAGTTCCAGGACTGTCAAGATTACGTAGTGAGACTGTGTCTCAAAAACCCAAACATATAGGAGATAGATAGATAGATAGATAGATAGATAGATAGATAGATAGATAGGAGAACATTAGCAATTATAATTTGCTACAGAAACATGAATTAATGGAACAACCAATGGAGAGAAGAAAGAATCTAGAGGGAGACAAACAGCACGTATTTTGGTATAGGTTTGGTTGTCAGAAATAAAGGAGGGGCAGTTTTGATGACTTGATAATGTTAGTTCAGCTAGCTAGCCCGTCCATGAGGAGCTCAACCCTGGCTTTCCTTCAGCTTTTATTGATTATGTGGTACTAGGCTGGAACCCAGGGCCTCACACATTCTAGGCAAGCACTCTACCAGCAGGTGCATCCCATCCCTCTACGTATCCTCTTACATATACTCCATGCTCAATGGATGGAAGATTTAAGCATTACGAATACATTCATGACTAGGAAGGTGAATCAGTGGATAAAACACTTTGCTACACAAGTGTGAGGCCAGAAATGTCGGGCAGGTGTGGCTCCCAGCCTGTGATTCCAGCCCCTTATGGAGGAGGGATCTCCAGAGCAAGCAGGGCAGCAAGGCCACCATCATCAGTGAACTCTGGCTTTGACTGAAAGTCCCTCCCTCAGTGGATAAGGTGGGAGAGCCGTGGAGGACGATTTCCCACATCAACCTCAGGCTCCTATTTCCGGACACGCCCACACATGTGCACCCACCCACCCAAGCACACACAAAAAACATGCATACACACAAATGCATACCACACACACACACAAATAATGAATTTATGAAATAACTACAGAAAACAGAACACATAATTTGAAATTCAGAGAACAGTGTGATCTTCCCTGTATGTTCCTGGGGCATATATAGAAAAAAATCCCAGGAATTGTTTTGAAAATTAGCAAATGTAATTACACAGAGAAATGAAAAGTGTCTAACAAAACAAAAGTGAGTCAGTGTATCCCTGATTTTGCTATTTTTACTTTGGAATTTCTGAATGCCTTAATAAATTTAAAAAAAACAGAACTGAATCTAAAATACAAGAAAAAGAATTGCATATATACATAAAATTATATATGATATATATGATACACACATATGCCAATAGAGAATGATCTCCATATTTATTAATTGGAGAAAGCAGGACAGCGTTGAGACCAGTTTCTGAGCTGGGGATACAGTGCATGCTATAGCGATCCCACAGAGCCGCAACCCCACCCTTGGAGGCCCTCCTTTAAACGCAGAGTATGCACAAAGTGTCATGCAACACACACAAAATGCCTTGAAAGATACAGGAGTATCTTTGCAGAAGAAACAGGGCATCTCTTTTCGATCCAGATGCTCTATCGTGTAAAGTGATGGTTTCTGCTCTCCAATTCCTAGATGAATATCATTGGTCTGGAACCACTGGGATGAGACCTGCAGAATCCCACAGAAACAAAAGCGCTTGCTTGTAGGATAAGGAGTTTGCCAGGACTCGAAAATAGCTGAAGGTCTGTGCCCTGAGGGGCACATTGTGCAGGGCCTGAGCCCTGGAGTTGGGGGTGGAAAACCAAGAATCCTGACTTTACCACTGGCCAGCTGTGCTGTCTCAAACACACCCGGGCACCTCTGCTTCTTCACGGCTCATGAAATAAACTGCTACACCTGCCTTCTAGAACCTCTCCTGAGGATTTAAGGAGACAATACAAGTCAGGGGCTCAGTTGAAAGGCTTGTGTGCAGCAAACATTTAATTAGTAGTAGTTGGAGACAAGTTAAATTAATTATTTCACCGTGGTATTGTGGAATATTATGTGGCATTTGGAAAGAATTAGACAGGGTTGTGCCTGCTAGTGTGGAAAGCCGCTCCAGGCACATTCTTCCATGAGAAAGAAGAAAACGAGAGACCGGCCTGTGTACCAGGAGTACGTTTGGTGATGGAGAGAATGAGAAAAAGCCAAATCGCTAGGCGTATTCAGAATCCTGCAGGGTCATCTCGCCGTCAGGGAGCAGGGTAAGCTCTGGGGTTCAGGAAGGTGGGGTGGAAGGACCTGACTTAGCCCTCTGTGCGCCACGGCGCCATGTGAACTTTTTAGTCTGGCATCGATCACTTTTTCAATCTAACAGGGAGGTACATCGCTCCCCCCACCCCCAACTGTACTGGCAATTCGGGCTCCCGAGCGGCGAGAAACCCGCTGAGCCCCACGCTATCAGAGCCGCCATCAGCCGCAGTGCGTCCTGCTGCTCACGGCCGGGGCCCAGGCAGTGATGATGAGGCACCGCGTGACGGTGGCCAGGGCTGTGCCGCATTAGCATAGTGCAGGCCTCCGTGTTTGTTCTTTTGTGTTCATTTTCCAACCAGGGAAGCTTGGCGCCACCCTGGCCGCATCCTGAGCCACCAGGCCACCAAGTCGCAGGGTTGCAGACTTGGCCACTGCCTCCAGGGACGACGGGGACCCAGAGGACCCCCAGGCTTCTGCCTGCCCAGCCTGCAGCTGCTTCGGACAAAAAAAAAAAAGGGAAGAGCCACAAAGTTGCGCCTGGATCTGCCCCTCCCCTGTCTGGCTCTCCTCAGGAAGGCACCTTGTGCCCTGGGGACACGAATCAGGCTTTGCTTTCTGGCCCTGTGGAGACCAACGGGTGCTGGTCCACAGCATTCACAGACGACCCTAATTTAACTACATGTCGCACAGGATTCAACACCCTGGTGCCCAAGAGAGCCCTCAGTTCCAGGAAAGTTTCTGATCAGTTCCAACAAGGAGGCCACAGAAAGAAGGAGTGATCTTTGAAAAACAGCTAAGATCCCGGGAAATGGAGTGTGTGTCATGTCTCCTGCCCCAACATCAAAGGGTGTGGCAGTCCCTATCCACCACCCCAAAATCTTCACCAACCCTGCCGGGCAGGTGTTCCTGCACCTAGGAAGGGGATGGATGAATGGGGAGGAGGACAAAACAATCGATAGTACTCAATGGTGTGGTGAGCCGAGACTTCAGATATAAGCCATTGCATTGACCACCAATTGATTTTTGGCAGTGGTACCAAGATAATCCAGTGGAGAAGGGCTAAGGGCTAGTCTCAGCAAACGGTGAGACAGCTAGAGTCCTATCTATATACCATTTTACGTGAAAATTAACACTAGAATCAGGGAGTAGCTGAGTGGGAGAGCACTCAATTGCCTAGCATGATCAAGGCCCCCAGCACCATGGTAGAATAAAAATTAACTCAAAATGGATCATTGCTCTAATGAAGGAGGAAGAAGAAAAAGAAGAATAAACAAATCCGAGTTAAAAAAAACCTTGGAAGATGGAATGGGAGATAAGAGTTTGTCCGGCTTTCAGAGGCCTTGAGTTCTCTTTCCAGCATCCACCTCAGCAGGGCACAAGTTCCTGCAACCCCGCGCCCTCTTCTGGCATACATGGGCATTGCATGCACTACACAGACACACATAATTAAAAGGATTTTAACGAATCTTTTGGGTTTTTTTGGTTTTTTTTTAAATATTTATTTATTTACTTATTATGTATACAATATTCTGTTTGTGTGTATGCCTGCAGGCCAGAAGAAGGCACCAGACCTCATTTCAGATGGTTGTGAGCCACCATGTGGTTGCTGGGAATTGAACTCAGGACCTTTGGAAGAGCAGTCAGTGCTCTTAACCACTGAGCCATCTCTCCAGCCCTTAACGAATCTTTTGAAAATAGCTTAGGAAACTTAAGAGCTGTCTCCAAATTAAAAAAAAATGAAAAACCTTTGTGCTACAAAAAAGTGAAAAGGCAACCTCAATATCTTAGTTATGTTTCTATTGCTGTGAAAAAATACCACGATGAAAGCAAGTTACAAAAGAAAACATTTAATTGGGCTTACAGCTTCAAAGGGTTAGAGTCCAGGACGGCAGAGAAAAGGCAAGGTTGCGGGAAGAGCTGAGAGCTCACACCTGGTCCACAAGTACAAAGCAAGAAAGAGAGACCCTGAGAATGGTAAGGCCACCCCAGTGGCACATCTCCTTCAGTAAGACCTCACCTTCCAATCCTTCCCAAACAGTTCCGCCAACCGGGGACCAATTATTCAAACATAGGAGCCTATGGGAGCCAGCCTCATTCAAATTGCCACACCAAAAGTGATTTTTTAAATTACAAGTGGCATATCTAGTACAGGACTTTTACTAGAATAGAACATATAAAGAACTATTACTGCTCAGTAAAAAAAGACAGACCACTAGTTAGAAAAAAACTCCAAAAGCACAGGGAGCAAAACCACAGAGAAGCAGGATCGCAGTCAAACTGAAAGCTTCAGCACTACAAAGAGACAAATCAAGAGAAGAGAGGAGATGCTCGCTATGTGTAAGTCACTCTAAAAACTCAGCAATAGCAGGAAGGGCTGTGGCTCAGTTCCTGCAGCGCACTCCTCATACACTGCAGCCCAGGGTGGATGCTCAGTCCTACATACACTGGGCATGGGGGAGCACACCTGTAATCCCAGCATTTAGAATGTAGAGGCATGAGGATCAGAAGTTCAAAGTCATCCTCAGCTGTATAGCAAGTTGGAGGCCAGCCCAGGATAAATAAGATCCTGACTCAAAAAAATCAACCCCCAAAAGAATCCCATTACCCAACATAAAAATGAACAATAGATCCAAGAAGACCTTTTTTCTTTCTTTCTTTCTTTTTTTCTTTCTTTCTTTCTTTCTTTCTTTCTTTCAGTGTAGAAACGGCCAATTGTTGGCCAATTGTTGGCAGAGGCTGTTCATTCATTCCCAGCCACTCAGATTCGAAATAATCACACAAAAATCTGTATTAATTGCAATACTGTTTGGCTAATAGTTTAAGTGTATTTTTAGCTAGCTCTTACATCTTAAATCAACCCATCTCTATTAATCTGTGCATCACCACAAGGTTCTGTACCTACAAGCAAGGTTCTGGCACTTTCTCCTCCAGCAGCAACTACATGGTATCTCACTGACTCAGCCTTCTTTCTCCCAGCATTCAGTTTAGTTTTCCTGCCTAGCTCTACTCTGTCCTATCACAGGCCAAACCAGCTTCTTTACTCTTTAACCAATAAAAGCAACATATAGACAGAAGGACCTCCCACATCAGCCAATCGTATACAAAAAAAGTTCAACATGACAAAATGTTACCAGACAAATGCAGATGTAAGATGTCATCTAACTCCAGCAAGAATGGCTGCTACCAGAAAGGAAAAAATAAAAAACAAAAACAAAATCACACATGCTGGTGGTGATATGGAGAAAAAGGAACCCTTACACTCCAGGCTTATATGAGATTGCACAGATATTATGGAAAACAATGCAGAAAATTTTCAAAAAACTGAAGACTACAACTAGCTGATGACCTATCAACTTCACCACGGACCCTAGGTCCAAAGGAGACGAAGTTAGTCAACGCCACCACTTCACTCCCAAGGTCATTGCAGCTCGGATTCACAGTAGCCGAGAAAGGAAACAATGTAGGTGTCCGTCAGCTGAGAGTGGGCAGAGACATGCCTTACAAAGCTATAAAGGAATACTACTAAGTCATTAAAAAGGAGAACTTGTCATTTGCCACAACACAGTGGAGCTTAAATGAAACAAGCCAGAAGGACAAGTAGCACACGTTCACGCATGTGGAATGTAAAAAAGCTGATTCAGAGAGGAGCAGAGCAGCGGCTACCAAAGGCTGGGGGAGTAGAGAGAAGACAGGCTGGGGCAAGGCTGGCCAGTCAGGGCTAAGCTGCACACCAGGATAGGAGTCAGAAGTTCCAGCGTCTTTGAGCTGTAGGCGACCACAGACAGCTGTTATACTCTATATAGCTCAGATTTAGCATAAAGGCGGTTTGGATGTTTACACAATCCACCCTTTGACAGGTGACACGATGCTGTCAGCTAAAAGTTCGCCCTTGAGAATCACACAGTTGAGGGGCAAAAGAAAAGCTGCAAACAAAAATCTCACAATATTTTACGTTTATAATTTTGTGCGGGTTCATTCAGAGTTCTCCTGGCTGTAGCCACAGGCGGGACACACCTCCAATGAATGTTTGAGGATATCGATTTGTTTAACCGCATCACACAAGGGATATGTGTACTGAAACATTGTGTGGTGGTACTCTACTAACATGTGAGATTTTAGTGATTTTACATATCAGTTAAAAATTTAGCTAGGCTAGAGTATAAATAGATATTTTCCAAAAGATATACAAATGGTTGATAAATACGTGAGAAGATCTTTACTCAGTATCATTAATATGAGGGGCATGAGCAGCAAATTCCCTCACTAGAGAGGCTATAAGCCACAGAGAGACAGAATGTGGAGAAACCAGAGCCCTCACACATTGCTGACACGGATGTAAAATGCCAACACCACTGGAAAGAGTTTGGCAACTCCACAAAAAGTGAGGCCAGGGTCACTGTATGACCCAGCCATTCTACACCTGTGATCAAGGTGTGATCAAGAGATAAAACCACAGATAGATACACAAAGCCTATATCTGAGGGGGCTAGGGAGGTGGCTTGGCATGTAAGAGCACGTATTGCTTAGAGTACTGGGTTCAGTTCCTAGCACCAGGTGACACACAGCTGTCAGTAACTCCAGCTCCAGGGAGTCTGGTGCCCTCTTCTGGCCTCCATGGGCACACACATGCATGTGCACATATACACAAAGAGACATGTACATGTAAATTAAAAATAAATCTTTTTTAATGTGCATGAATTTCCTATTAGTGTTATTCATGATTGTTAAAACACAGAGAACCCAAAGGTGGATGGGTAAGTGAAATATGGGTTGCCCGCACAAAGGAATATGATTTGCCAGGGAATATGAGTTCACCAGGATATGAAGTACTAGGGCCTGAAATCAGTGAACTTGCAGGACAATATACCAAGTGAGAGAAGTAAGCACAAAAGGCCATGATGAGTTACTTCATTTGTATGAAATGCCTAGAACAGGAAAATCCAAAAAGGCAGCAGGTAGCCTTGATCTGAATCGGGAGAGGGACAGTGGGCAAGTCTCAAGTTTTTGGGGGGTGTGATTTAAAAGTTCTGGAATTAGACAGCGCTTACAAATTATGTGGCTGTAAATACACTTAGACCACTGAACTGTGCACATCCAACGGATGAGCTTATGGAATGTGAATTCTATCTAATTAAACTTTGATTTTTTTTTAGAAGGGGGCAGGGAAAGAACTCAGAGGGCAATTACCACGGAGACCTGATGATCTGAACTTGGTCCCCAAAACCCACATAAAAAGACGATGAAGTGGTGTGGAGTGATCCCAGTACACCCGCAGGGAGATGGAGACAGAACCTCCCAGAAGCCTGAGAGCTGAATACATAGTGTGCAGAAACGAGAGACCTTGCCTCAAAAAGGTTTGGAAGGAGAGAGTCAACTCCCAGAAGTGTCCTCTGACCTCCACACACGCACAGACACCCCAGAATAATTAATAAATAGACATATTTTTCTAAAGATGTTAAAAAAAAAGGAAGGTGTGGATGTGGTGGTACCTGTAATCTCAACACTGAGAAAACTGAGGCAGGGGGATTACAAATTAAGACCTGTCTGGGCTATAAAGAGAATTAGAGACAAGTCTGGGCTATATGGTGAAAGACCTTGTCTCAAAGAAACAAAACCAAACCAACTAAGCTGGAACTGTAGGGTAGTAATACCATGCTTGTCTAGCATGCAAGAGGTCACAGGTTCAATCCCAGGCATTGCAAATTTTAAAATAAAATTTTAAACTGAAATAAGTTAGAAGGTAGAAGAGAATGGAGTAAAGCATGGCTTATATAGATAAAGGTCATTTAAAGAGTTCAGCAGTGGGCTGGAACATCGTCAGTGAGTAAAGAGCTTGCCTAACACACATGAGGCTGCTGGGTTTGATCCCTAGCACCCCATAAAGAAGGGGTGTTGGTACATACCTGTAACCCTAGCACTCAGTATTAGGAGGATTAAGGAGGTCAAGGTTATAAATGCCTATATGGTTTGAAGTCAGCCTGGCATCCTGAAGGGAGGCCACTGGGGTGGGGGCGGGGTGCTAGGAGGGAGAGGTGCCATCACAGTTTGGAGATAGGACTCTATCTGGATGGGTGTGCACGCCTATCAGACGGGCAATCCTCAGCTCCCACTCAGTGCTCCTCTGGGACAGGGCTGCTAACGTGGAGGGCATGGCAGGTACTAAGTCTCCATCTTCAAAGGCAAGTCCAAGCAATACTTTCATTTTCTCTAAGTCAATGTGTAGGGGAGGGGTTATACATCCCTCTAAACTATGGGGAACTTGGTCAATAATTACCAGGGCTCATCCCTAGCCCAAGGGGGCTCCAGGACGCTGGGATCTTGGGCATATCAAGTCTAAGAGGATTCTGAACACTTGTTAGTCATCTGTTTGAACTCAAGAAGATGGCTGCTCGGTGGCTCCATCATCACCCCCTCCCCTGGCAGACAGCTCTGTTGCCTCCATGCCACTTGGCCAGTGCTCTGCGGTCATATCATCCGCCCTGAACCTGAGTTCCTACAATCTTTGAAGGGACCTACGAGACTTCCCCATTCTGTCCTCCCCCGTTTCACTACCCAAGAAACCCCCCACGAACACATGCAGTACCAATTCCTCAAGAAGCTTGGCTCTTACATGGGTGACCGTACCGTCCTGCCAATCACTCCTGCTTGGCCCTGCACAAGAGTTCCAGAGGCAATTGGAAGGGCATGCTGCAAACTTGGAGAACAGGAAAAAAAAAATTCCATTCTTGAATCAAAAATAGATCCTGCTACAAGCAGTCACCCGGAAACTGTGACAGGTTGTGAGGGGCTGTGCCCTGGGTAGGAGCTAGAGAATGCGGGCCTGGGCAGTGCTGCGATGATTTCCTGGAGCAGGCAGCAGTCCTCAGGAAAAGCGTGGCCTTGGTAAGTCGTTCATAAAGAATTACAGAAGAGGTGAAGGAGCAAAGTGCTCGGTTTCCTCAGCTGGAGCAGTCAGCTTTCTGACCTACCCAGGGCCACACAAATCCCAACACCGGAAGCCAGGGTCTGACACGGCCTTTCATCCTCCCTGGTTCTAAAGCCAATGCAGGACCTACAGTCAAAGAGAGCTGCTGCTGTGGCCACCCCACCCCTGTGACCCCCACCCCTGTGGCCTCCACCCCACCCCTGTGGCCTCCACCCCACCCCTGTGGCCTCCACCCCACCCCTGTGACCCCCACCCTGTAGTCTCCACCCCTTCCCTGTGGCCTCCACTCTACCCCAATGACCCCCACCCCTGTGGCCTCCACCCCACCCCTGTGACCTCCACCCCACCCCTGAACAGGTTGTTACTGAGGACAAAGCCTCTTCTTCAGCCACCCTCAGAGTGACTGTCGTCATCCCTGACTGTCATCGCCATGTGCTTCCAAGTGCCCTTCACCTTTTTATGTCTCTGCTCAACAACTCTCCTGCACTCCTTATTTATTTGTGCATTTGTTCCTTTGCTTGTTTATTGGGGCAGGGACTCACTGTGTAGCCCTGACTGGCTCAGAACCAGGCAAGGCATCAAACTCACAGAGGTCCGCCTGCCTTTGCCTCCCAAGTGCTGGGACGAAAGGCGTGCACCACCACCGCTCAGCTACTTATTTCTTTAGTTAATCCCTATGTGTGTGGATGTGTTCATGTGCCTGAGCTCATTCCTCAGCCCTGGGGTCCTCTCTTGCCTCCCTGTGTGACCTCTGTTCCTGATGTCCTTTCCCATGGGATCCGTTCTACCCTGCCCAGGAGTGCTTCCTCCAAACACCATCTCATTGCCGAGGGGTAGTGGCTAACACCTTTAATCCCAGCACTATGGAGACAGAGGCAGGTCTTTGAGTTTGAGGCCAACTTGGTCTACAAAGTGAGTTCCAGAACAACCAGGACTGTTACACAGAGAAACCAAAGAACAAAACAACAACAAAGCCATCTCATCCAGTACATTCACCACAACGTCTTTGATCTCCCAAAGAGCACGCTTCCTCGCTCTTACATAGGCTATATCCTTGTATGAAGCACAGTATGTGGTCTGGGTTAAGGGTACATGATTTACACAGTAGTAAGGATCAAACCAAGGCTCTGTGTGTGCTACCTAGGTGCTCTGGCACCTGAACTAGAGCACTATTCTCTCTCAGGTCTCTGTGAGTTTGAGGCCAGCTTGGTCTACAGAGTGAGTTCAGGGCTGCATAGTGAGACCCTATGTCAAAGAAAGAAAGGAAGTGTCTTAGTTGGGGTTCCTATTGCTGTGACCAAACACCGTGACTGAAAAACAGGTTGGAGAAGAAAGGGTTCATTTGGATTACACTTCCACGGCATGGCTGATCATCAAAGAAAGTCAGAACAGGAACTCACACAGGGCAAGGTCCTGGAGGCTGGTGCTGCTCACTGGCTTGCTCTACATGGCTTACTCAGCCTGTTTCCTTATACAACCGAGGATCACCAGCCCAGGGATGGAACCACTCACAATGGGCTGGGGCTGCCCCATCGATAATTAAGAAAATGCCTTACAGCTGGATCTTAAAGAGGCATTTTCTCAATTAGGGCTTCTTCTTTAAGAGAACTCTAGTTTCTATGCCAGGTTGACGTAAGACTAGCCGGCACAAAAAAGAAAAGGAAAGGAACAAAAGAAAGAAGGAAAGAAAGAGAAGACAAATATTGTGCATGTCTCTTTCTGTAAGGAACTTTCTAGAATAACCAATATTACAGACAGGGACGAGAGCTCTTTCCACTGGGCATGAGAGGGACTGGCTGTCATTAACAGACAGAGGTCAGAGGTCATTAGAGTCTGGAGAAGGTGATGGTGGCACAGCCATGCAAACATGGTGCCACTGAACTGTCCGTGTGTGTGTGTCAAAAAAGACAAAATTAAAACTAAAATGAAAAGGGATGAGCGGTTGGCTCAGAGAATAAAGGCACTGGCTGCCAAGCTTGACAACCTCAGTTTGATCCCCGGGACTCATATGATAGAAGGAGAAAACTGGCTCCCATGTTGTCTTCTGACCAACATACATGTTCTGTGGCACATGCACAACATACATAAACAAGTTCTAATTTATTAATCAGTTAATTAAAAGCTGAACATGGTTGGGAGGTGGAGGCAGGGAGATTATGAGTTTGAGGCTACCCTGAGCTACACAGTGAGGGTCTGTCTCAATTTAAAAAAAAAAATGTTTTTAAAATTCAATTAAAAGAGTCATTTGGGGCCGAAACTCTCAAGGGTCTTTGCGGGAACAGAAGCAGCTGAAAAGATCTGCTTAAAGTTGAAAGTGTTTGGATATAAATATTTTTAGTGTCCGCGAGCCACCCGTATGTATGCCTGCTCCACGCTCGTCTTTCCTCTCCTCGCCGGCTCTGGAGGGTGATGCGAGACTCATCTGCACAGGAAGGATCTAAACGACCTGATGATTGCAGGCTAATATTCATACGATGAGGTTAAAAGCAGTGGCTGGAAAGTTCTTTCATAAGACCCGCTCCACAAGAGGAGAAAATAATTTATGAGAACATGAACAATTAGCACTTTGTAAAAAAGAAATAATGCGCTTCACTTGATCCCTGTATTTAACATCAATTAAAGATTATCCTCATGAATGAAACCCGACCTGGAAATTAACAAGGGATTTAAATTGCATTATGCAAGCGCGAGAGAAAAGCCTGAGCACTGGTTCAGGGTTTCCCAGATCCACAATTGCATCTGCGCAGGGCAGCTTGGCCAGTCATTCCTTCACCTTTCTCTGAGACTCACTGCACCTCGGGGGAGCCTTAGCCTTTGTTTCAGCAAGAAGAAAGAACAGGGAATGTGACAAAAATCCTTGCAGAGTCACATATTTGGCACCCTTCATTTTTAAAAATAACTTCTTGGTCATTTTTTTTAACTGATAAAACTGACCCAAAGAGTCCCTGAAATGGGATATCTATGCTGCCCCAGGATTTGTATCTGGACCATTTCCACGGGACTATTGAAGTGAGCCCAGAGGGCAGGGCTAGATGAGAAATTATGTGTTCTAAGTCAGCTGATTTGAAGTCATTGAATTTTTTTTTCTTCCACCAAAATGAGAAACTCCAAAGAAATACAATAAGCTGCAAGGAGCGGCTCACAGCTGCCATCCCAGTGCTTGGGCGACTGGAGCAGGAGGAGCGTCTCGAGTTCAAAGCTATCCTGTGCTACATAGTGAACGGGTGTTCTTGACCACCAATTCGTTTCTCCGGCTGCACTCCAGCTACCTTGTGTCCTCAGCAACCCCCTACCCGCTAGATCAACGCTGTGGTCCCTAGATCTGGAGCTTGACCAAGGTTTGTATGTGTCTAGGGCTCGCAGAGCGCACGTGTGACAGTGGAAACCGCAGAAACCTGCAAAGAGCGCATGCTCAGACCCCGGGTGCTCCAGAGCCTGTGTCTAGAACAGAGCGGGAGCTCTAACTTTGTTGCCTTCTGACACAACAGCATCTTGGTGTTCCCTGAGGACATGTCAGGACCATAGCTCTGATGCTGACTGCTAAGAATTGTTCCAGTGAGAGGAAGTGGAGTGTTTCCTGTCATCTTTCAGACCCCCCCAGAAGAAAGGGTCTTGTTCACAGACTAGATGGTACCCCCTGAGAAACTGACTTTGGTTTGTGCCCCGCCCGTTATCCCCCTGTACTGTCAATCTTACTACGCTCAAGTGTTTGGGTTATTGTGCCTAGCGCTGGATCTGGGGACAACTTACCCCTTTGCAGAGGGACAGGGGGCTCATCTCTCGCATTCCTGCTTGCTGTGTGGATTTGTTTCTTCATTGTTACCTTGGGAGAAGAGAAAGCAGATGTTAACCATTACCCCTTGAGAATTCACCTTGCTATGCTGTAAAATTCTGCATTATTAACATTCCAAAATTCTCCCATTCCTGTGTGCACGTCTTAGATGGCGGGGGGTGAATATTTGAGAATTCTAAACTGTGGGGAGGATGGAGGTGGCAGAAGTTTATTAAATTGGCCCAGGGCGGTTTTGAAATTTGAAAGTTTCTCACACTCCATGGCTCTGGGCCAACTCCCAGACGGCTCAGCCGAGCAGCCCACACAGGGCTCTGTCTCCAAGGTGCCTTCTCTATCCTTACAGAGATGAAAGACAAGCATTTGGGGGTGCTGAGGGAGGGTCTCAGGTTTGCCTAGACCCAGTTAGGCTTGGGGACACACGAAGAACAATCGAGACAGCACACGGGAGACACTCAAGTGACTTCACGATGAGCGCAAAAGAATCTTGAAGCGGTGGCGAAGTTCAGAGAAAAGCCCTCTGTAGGCGCCTTCCCCCTCCAGAAGCCAGCGATGAGAACCATGGGTTTCTCTTTCTCAGATCCGCTTGACCCCTGGGGAAGTGGGAAGCTTGTATTATTGTTGTTGTATTACATTATCTCATTTTTCTCTATTTGAGAAGAATGGAGGAGGCAAAGCTAAATATTTGTGAAACTCTTGCAAACACACACACGCACGCACGCACGTACACGTGCGCGCGCACTTATGCCATAAAGACAACCAAAGGTTCCTGTAATGAGAGCAGAGAGCTGAGATCCAAGGCTTTGAAATCAGAAGTCTTGGGCTAACTTCTGCCTCTGTGCCTATCCAGCTGTATCATCTTACCCAAGCTAAGTAACCTGCCAAGCCCTCAGTTTCCACCTCTGTGAAATGGGAACACCAACACCTGTGCCTTTGGGTGTGTTCTCAAGACAAAATGAGGGAACTGACATAAAATACACAGCCTCTGGCACCTGGTAGATGTCCAAGAAATTCAAGTGGCGTGTTTTATATTTTAATTATTTGTTTATCAGTTCCACTTTTTGCGTATGAATGTTTTACCTGCATGCATGTCTACGTACCACAGTGTCCCGTCGGATCCCTGGAGATGGGGCTATAGATGATCGTGAGCTACACTGTGGGTGCTGGGAATTGAACCCTGGTCCTCTGTAAGAGTAGCAAATGCTCGTAACCTCTGAGTCATCTCTCCAGCCTTGTGTTTTATTATTTTCATCCTCCTTCTTGTTGGTGTGGTCATGGTTAGGCAGCTGGGTCCCCAGGATTGATGGTACCCCACAAGACTGACCCTGGAATTGCAAGCAGACTTGATAAGGCATTCCTCTTCCCAAATCTGCCCCCTCGGCCCTAGGCTTAGAGTTCAGAATTCCCAGCTATGAAAAACTCACCAAGAATGTTTCAGGGAGAAAAGGCAGACAAAATAGGATCGAATTCCTGCAATTAGCTAATTAACTAGGACCCTCAATTAGTGGAATCTTAAAATGCATTCCCTTTCAGGGAAAACCTGGCCCAGTACCAACCTCCATCCTGGTCTCCTCCCAGGGACAGACTGCTCTTTAGCCCAGTGAAGCCTAAGAAAACTCAGGTGAGTCCTGGTGTCTCCTGAGCCTCAAGGGATGAAGGACAAAAGACTCCTTGGTTTTGTGGCAAAAAAGTCAAGAGCTTGGAGTACACCTGTAATTCCGTCAGAGGCTGAGGCATTACTGTCCTGAGTTTAAGCCAACCTGGGTGATGAAATTGTATCATAAAAAAGACGAGCCCATAGCCAGAGAGAGATAGGGGTGAAGCCTGACACAGATTCTCAAGAAGGCCACAGGGACAGCCTCATCAAATTCAAATGACTGACCAAGGTAACCAGCTCAGGGTCACACTCCCTGGCACTTTGGGCACTTTCCTTGCTGAAGCCCCAGCTCGGGTGTGAGAGGCTAAGTCCCCACAGAGGGAACTGTTCAGACAGGCGCTCCCCTGCCTGAGCAGACAGCCATCCATCACTGCTGGAGAGGTAGCGGTAGGGATGTGAACTCTGTCACCCCCTCCCTCCTTCGCCCCTCTCCCGTGGACGGTGGTGCAGAGCAAGAAACAGAGCTTGAGCTTCAAACTATTTGGCTCCCCCACCCCCTTTTCAGGAATGATACCATAGACAGGAGTTTCTCCATTTCTCTAAACAGCCCTCCTTTTGCCAATAAGGATGGCTGCTCTTGGCCGTTGAGTGCTGTCAAAGGGGCCTTCTGGTGAGTAAAGGGGGACAGAGATCTCTCTGGGACCCCTGGAGAGACTCGCTTCCACCACCATCCCACCCCACCCCAGCCCCCGCCTACCCCCACCGTTGCCTGCTGGGCAATCACATGGCAGTGTGTAGTGATTACCGACTAATTTGGTGGTGAGCCTGATAGGTGCTGGATCCCCTTCGAAATCACATTCTGCAGGCTCTGCATCCCCAGTGCCCTGGGCGGGGTTAATGCCTCGGAACCCACATCCCGGGGCTGAGGGGCTGCGGGGCTGCTGAGGGGCTGCGGGGTTGCAGGCGGTGTGCTCTGAGCCATTGCGGCCTAAGCTGAGTTGACAGGCTCCGTTAGAGAGCAGCTCTGTCGTGGAAACTGTGATGTTAACCGAGGGCCACGGCTCTGGATAGCAATTCCCACAGTTCCCTGCGCTGGCTAGCAGGCCGGAAGGCTTTCCATAGGGGTGAGTGGGAAGATGGGGGGGGGCTTTCCCACTCCCATTCCAGGTGCTGTCCTCTACCTTGACCTGTAGGGAAAGTATGGCCTAGGGTTTCTCCCTTACCCAAGGAGACCCATGCTCCCAGACACCCAACTCAACCCCTGAACCCTAATAGTCCATGCATACTGGCATCATGGCTTCAGGCGATTCTCAAAATAAATCCAAAGCCTTGAAGGACTTGGGGGTCTAAAGGAAGGAAGCCAGTGGGGGGTGGGGGGAGGTGCCCTGAGTCCACATGTGCTTCTACACACAAAATAAATGGATAATGCAGGATTTTTCATTAAAGCAGGAAAGTCTTTCTGGAAGACTCTGGGGCAGCTTGAGCTCCGGGGTGGGAGAAGAGAAGGAAGGAGTCCAACCACTGCAGCAACTCCCCGCCTCCACCAGACAGGCCTCAACAGCCCCCACTTCCCAGTTTCTCAGAACCTGAATCACAATTCTATTGTTGCCACCCAAGATATGGTGACAGATGGTAGGCAGGCCAGGCCAGGGGCAGGCTGAGGTCTCCTTCCCTTAGAGGGGAAGGGAGTTGCCTCCTGCCAAGGCCCTGCACTGGAGAGCAGGGGAGGGGGGCCTGGTCTGCCCTCATCTGCCCAGGAGGCCCTCATCTGTGCAGGAGGCAGTCCTGGGACAGTAATGCCCTTGAAATTACAGATTCTAAGACTTTGAACCTAACAAAAATGAGATCAATAAAATGAACTCATGAATTCACACACTCCAGGGACAGAGCCAACTCCTGGGTCCCGCTTTCTCTTAGGAAAAGCGGGGTTCCCCCAACACCAAGTTCTCTTCATGCAGCTAGGCCCAGGACCTCAAGTCTCACTGGCCCCAGAGATGCTCCAATCTCTGCCTATCTAAAGATGTGGCTGTGGGCTGGGCATGTGGGTCCTGGGTGTGGGAAGGGCATCGTTTAGGCTCAGAGGAGGGCCAAGATAGTGTGAGGCACAAAACACTCAAGTCTGGAAAGAGTTGAGAACAACTGAGAAGTCTCAACCACGAATGGGGAGCAAATGTAACTACAGTCGCTGAACCTGCGGGAGTCCTGCCATGGCCTTCTAGACTGGCTGCCTGGATCCAAGGTGCCCTCTTTCCCTGGTCTCACATCTGTCACTGCCCAAGCAGGGCAGGTGGCACGGGTCAGCCATCGCAGCTTTCCAAGCCGACGCTCCATCCCAGCTGCGAGGCAGCTCCCAGCCCCTCCCTTCTCTCAGCCATCCTGAAAGCGGGGGTCTTGGGTGCCAAAGCCGCTCTCCCATGGAGCCACTCTCGGGGCCTCCAGCGCTGGTCCCCGGCGGAGACCGAGGCTGCCATCTAGCGGGTGCGGCGGGTGCCGTTGGGGACTCGAGTCCGCACCAGCGCCAAAGGTTCCCGAGTCTGCACTTTTTTGGCTGGTTTAGAAATCAAGACTTGAAATCCAGTTCCAGCTGGGTGACCTCATCCCCCGGCCCACTCTGGGCCAAACTTCCTTTCCCCGTAAACCAAGGGGACAGGACTCCTTCATTCCGGCCGTCGGAAAATTCGGGAGTCAGGGTCGTCGCATCCTCCTTCTCCAGACCACTGCCCCACACTCTTTCCCAGTGCTAGCAAACAGCCAATCTGGTCCCCCAGACGGGGGAGATGAAAGGAGGCGCTGTGGAAGCCCGCAAAGCAGAGATCCGCTCTGAACAGCAGGATCATTTTCTAGGAATTGTAAACCCAGAACTGTAAATAAAATGCTAATGATTTATTCCTACTCAAACTCCGGGGGCTGCGCTGCAGCTTTTGAAGACAATTCCAAGCGTGGCTTTCCAGGAAGGCGGGCCTTCCTGCTGTGCCTCCTTAGGCTCAGCGAGGGCTTCCCCACTTGCTGTGGGTCGGACTGGGGACTCCCGTAGTGTTTACCGGAGACCTTGGAACCGGGGCTGGCATACTAGTCTTTTCCTCCAGCCAGCAATTTTCCAGCACTCACCCAAGTAACTCTCCCCAACGACCATGGTAGTCAAAATGGTCTTAGGATTTACATCTCCTCGGGAAGCTTGATTAAATGAACAACCTCACAAATAAGCACATACTTAAAAATTACATCAGACTGGCAAAATGGCTCAGGAAGCAAAGACACCAGCTGCCAAGTCTGACATGGGTTCAAACCCCGAGACCACCCACATAGTGGGGAAAAAGTCAACTCTAGCAATTTGTCCACTGACTTCCACACCTCCCTCTCCTCCTCTCTCTCTCTCTCTCTCTCTCTCTCTCTCTCTCTCTCTCTCTCTCTCACACACACACACACACACACACACACACACACACAGTAAGCTGATTTTTGTTTAATTATGGAGATGGGCAGGAGATGTAGCTCACTTGATAGTGTCTGTTTAGCAAACACAAAGCCTTGGGTCCCGTTCCCAGGGCTGCATAAACAGAGCGTGGTGGAACACAGAAACAGGACTCCCAACCCCCGGAGGTGCAGGCAGTAGAATCAGACGTCCCAGATCATCCTACCTAGGGAGTGTGAGGCCACCCTGGACACATAAAATCCTGTCCATCATCCCCCCCATGACAGTGGGATATCTTTTACTTCTGGCTTGGATTCCATGAGGATTGTAGGAACTTTCATAGACCTCTCTGTAAGCCTTGACCTGTTCTTATGTAGTTCTTTAAATGGTGAGCCTTAAATAAGTAAATAAATACTTGAAAGTCATCCAAGTTTACATCTGTGGCTACCACTGGGTGCCCAATGCTTGGGTGTGCTAGATAAGCTGAGGGACGGGGGTGGGGGGAGCGCAGAAGCCTGCAATTCAGCTAACAAAAACATCAAAGATGGCTCTACTTCTCCTCCCCATGCAGCAGAAGGTACTCGAGAGAATAGGCTGCTGTTACAGGATGTGTGTTTATTGTGTGAAGGTGTATTGCTGTAATTGGTGTAATAAAAGGCTGAACAATAATAGTTAGGCAGGAGATACAGGCGGGATTTCTGGGGAGAGAAAAAAAGAGAAGGAGGAATCTAGGCGCGTGGGAGACAGAAAAAGGTAACACCACGTGATAGAACATAGATTAATGTAAACGGGTTAATTCAAGTTATAAGAGCTAGTTAGGAATAAGCCTAAGCTATAGGCCAAGCTTTCATAATTAATAAGTCTCTGTGTCATTATTTGGGAGCTGGCTGCTAGGACAGAAAAAGACAGGTTACAGACAGCCCCAGGCTCAGAGCCATCTGCAGAGGCCTGGTGACCGTAAACCCTCAACCAAAGGCTAGGGCACTCTCCACAGAGGCATGCCAATGACTTTGCTGGTTTTAGCAAACTCTTCACCAGACTCCTTTTATATGATTTCTGGAGACACGGCGATTCTCTGGCTAACACAGCCATTGCGTCTATGGTGCTTTCGGATGTAAGATATAAGTGACCCAAGGGTGGACCCTCAATGTCTCCATTAAGAAGATGTAGCCTAGGCTAACCAGAAACCTACTCATGATCCCCCTGTCTGAGCCTTGAAGTGCCAGGATTGCAAGCGTGCACCACCACCACCACTGTAACAACCCTCCACGTTACCAAGGAAACAGTTAATGGTCACTGGTAGATCTGTATATCACGCTACTGGGGAACTGTGTACATCCTGTGGGGCCTGTACAGAAAACTGTACTCCTCTCTTCATAGGAAAGCATGTTGATCTATGTACCGACTAGCTTCTGAGCCTTGGAGATACCATCAGATAGATAAAATAGGTGTAGACCATAGGGGCTCACAGCCTAGGTCAAATCTCCTTTGCAAAGCCAGGAATCCTGTCATTCACCTGTCCCTGTCCTCCATCACAGAGCTGTGGACCCTAGCAGAGCTGTGTGTTCCTCAAACTGGTGGGTGTTTTGAGGTAATTCATGAAACAACCAGGTCTCTGAAGCTTAAAATAAAATGAAAAGTAAGGACCACAGGTTTAAAAAAGAAAAAAACAAACAAAAAAACTCTTTGGGGCATCCAACACCCACCCTGTAGGCTGTGTCATCTCGAGGAGCATACTTCAGTTCGTGTGGCAGAATTCTAATAGATTTTTTATACTAATTCTTATGGGCTGGGGATGCGGCTCAGTGGCTAAGACTCAGAGTTCAGATCCAGAACCCATGAAAAGACAGACACAGTAGAACATGTCACCCCAACGTTCCACTTGAAAGATAGAAGGTAGAGACAGGGAAATGCCTGGAAGTCTGTGGCCCAACTACCCTGGTGTAGACACCAAGAATCAGGAGACACTGCCCCATAGAGGGTGGACAGAGAGGACCAACATCCAAGGTTGTCCTCTGAACTCCACATACGTCATGACATGCATAGACTGCACTCACACACAGACACCAAAGATCTTAAAAATTCTATGCAAAGGAAAAGGAAAAAATATAAGAGGAAGGAAAATGAATGAATTCAGCTACTCACGACAAAATGGATGATCTCTGCACTGTTGAATCAAAGAAACGAAACAGAGAAAAGCACATATACAGTGTGGTTCTACTTATATAAAGTTTAAACACAAGAAACAAGAAGAAGCTATTTGGGTGTAAAATCATGAAGGCAAACAAAGAAATGGTCACCAGGAAAACAATCCAGGCACAGAGTCATTGGCTAGTGTCACCCCTAGCCAGTTTGTATACCACAAAGAAGGAGAGAGACAATACTTCTGGGTTCCAAAGATTCTAATAACTCACCCCATAAGCGGGTCACTGATCGATCAGGGCTGCAGGACAAGGACTAGGGAGCCTTGTGTCACCTGACAGCCCCGAGCAGGGGCGGACATGGTGGTTATAAGCACAAAAATCACAAACATTGGTTGCCAGGTTACAGTTACAATACTCACCAATCAGGTTTAGAGATCAGGTGCTTTCCTTGTGTGTTCCATCATTGTCAACTGACATACAATGCAAGCCTTTTAGCCAAACCAATCAGATTCATTTGTTCTTTCTGTTGTTAGGAGCAGCCTACTGTTTCTAGAGAACTAGAGATGCATGATGACTATTTCTTTGGCTTAGAGGGAGGTTGGAACGTTCTCAGCTCCCCTAGGGCTTGGGAACCTGAACTTTACTTCAGTCTGCAGGTAAAACGTAACCTGAAGTCAAAATGGCAGTGTTCAGGCCAAGGGGCTTTTGCCTGCTCCCTTCACGAGCATTGGCAGAGGCCCTGGGTTCTGCTCTCAACACCATCACAAAACAAAACACCAAATGCCAAAAAGAAAACAAAACACTAAACACCAAGGTTTAGCTCACACCTGGGCTTCGCTCAAATTTTTGCTTGTTTGTTTGAGATAGGGTCTCACTACGTAGCCCTGGCTGTCCTAGAACTCACTATGTAGACCAGACTGGCCTCAAACTTACAGAGATCTGACTGCCTCTGTCTCCGGAGTGCCAGATTAAAGGCATGAGCCACCACACATAGAGTAATGCTCACTTAAAAAAAAAGATTTATTCATTTTTATTTTATGTGTTTGAACCTTTGCCTACATGTATGAGTGTGCACCGTGTGTGTGCAGTGTCTGAGGAGGCCAGAAGAGGGTGCTGGGTGCTCTGGATCTGGAGGTACAGGAGTTATAGCTGCCGTGTGGGTGCTGGGGACCAGCCCTGGTTCTCCACAAGCTGCCAGTGCTCGAAACAGCTGAGCCACCTCTCAGCCCTTACCCCATCTTATTCTCATTGTTTTGAGACAAAGTCTCAGGATGACCTGGAACTCAGCACAGCTGAGGATGACCCTGAGCCTTGAATTCTCCTAGATCCACTCCTGAAGTGTTGTAATTACAGGCACTTGCCATCATCCCCAGTGGCCTCTATCTCTGCATAAACTAAATGGAAACTTCAAATTTTTATTACACACACACACATCTTTCTTTTTTTTAAAGATTTATTTATGTATTTATTATATATACAACATCTTGCCTTCATGTATGCCTGCACGCCAGAAGAAGTGGGCACCAGATCTCATTACAGATGGCTGTGAGCCACCATGTGGTTGCTGGGAATTGAACCCAGGACCTCTGGAAGAGCAGCCAGTGCTCTTAACCACTGAGCCATCTCTCCAGCCCCCTCACACACATCTTTCTTAAACTGAACTCTTCAGTCTGGGTATCCGCACTCGGCCTAAATTCTCTATAATTGCTTGTAACCTTTTGTTAGCTATGGCCATTTCTAATAACTCTGCTCAGCCTCAGACATACAGGGAAGATGGAAAGGTGGTTTGGGATAGCCTTGCTAACTCACTGCATGATCTTTGGCACAGCCTTTTCCTCTGTCAGCCTCAGTCTCCCCTGGTATACTGCCAGGGAAAATAGAGGAGACGATTTCCCAGGCCTCTGGCTATGCAAAATGCGCCTTGTGTGTCTAATGAGGTTTCCCCATCCTAGACACCTGTCCCCAGAGCCCAGCAAATTCTTCAGTAGCATCACAAAGCCAGAGTCAGTGAGTACCCCAAAACAGACATCTCTGAAAAGGTCACAAAGACTGCTCCAGGGAGGGCAGGCACCCACTTCTTGCTTCCTCCCAGACCTCACAGATGGAGACTCACAGATCCTTGCTTCTGCAGGGGCAAGAGCTGTCTTTGGGCCTCCTGTCCCTCGGGGAAGCGAACATGGCTAAAATCCCATTGATTAATCGGGTCCCACCCTCGGATCAATGGCTGGCATTAGTCAGGCTTAGCACTGTTTTATTAGTCTGGCTGCCCTCTTGCAGACGTTATAGATGAAGAAATAAAGTGAGGAGGAGAGGGAGAAAGGACAAAATCATTAGTCTGAAAGGGGTAAAAGAGCATCCCGTCTGTTTTGTATTCTGATTCAGAGCCAGGCCGTCCACAGCAAGAGCTCTCACAACAATCCATTTCCAAGCTATTTCCAGAAGTTCTGCCCAGCCTCCTGATTTCCCATGTCTCCGGACAGCTAAGATCCCGGGAGCATTTGGGCCATAGCAACCACCAGTTCCGGCTCTGAAGCCATTTGACGAGGCTCCAGAAACACCTGAGGTCCCATTCATTCGTTCCCTCATTTCTCACAAGGGCCGAGCTTTTGCAGGATGTAGGAAAACACGCCCAACCATCCGCCAGACAATTGGTCTTGGAAGTGTCGTCTCTGCTCTGAAGGGACCAATCCTTCTGCAGAACTCTGAGAAGAGCCTGTTACATGGTCCTCACCTTACCAAAGCTTTGGTTCAGCAAAGGAAACGCACGGGCCTACTTCCCAGAGCACTCCAGAGAAGAGCTTTGAATTAAGACCAGCAAAGCTTTTAAAAGACCCCCGTCTCTGGTCTTCTAACGATGACCTCTTCCTTAATTTTGTGATGGCTTCGTCTGCCTTTTTCGATCAGCTAGGTTGCTATAAAGAGCTAAGCACCTCCTACTAACCCCATTAGGATGAAAGTGGAGGATTTTATTATTCATTTTTAATAGGAAGAACCTCAAGCCCCCCACCCCCAGAAGTGTGAAAGGTAGGGTTTTGATGTATCTGGCTATGGAGAGAGGTTGCCACAGAGTTCACCCTCCAAGAATGGCAGTGCTGGGGAAAGCTTTGGGGGACCCATCGGTGCACGAAAAGAAAGTGGGTGGCCTCGGTCATTAGTCCCCTCCACGACACCTCAGCTCTGCCATTTGGACTGACTCCAGGACCTACCTGAGAAACCAGCAATCACACAAACCCCCTAGAACACAGCCTCCTGGTAATTGTCTGTTAAACATTTGCAACACACACACACACACACACACACACACACAAAGGTAACTAAACGGAATGGCTCCCCCCAGGACTGTGCTGTTCATAACGGTAATAAAGCCCTCGCCACAGACAGTGTCATTATACAAACGCCATTAACATCAATATTCGTATCAAATGCCATCTGGCAAAGGAGCCCACAGACTGAAACCTCTCCTTCTCTGGGACTTCCCAGCTTGGCGGGGAGGGGCAGCCCACAGCTTCCTCCTCCCTCCACTGATGCTCAATGCATGAGGCTCCAGGCCTGCCTGAAGACCTTGGGCCCAAGCTAACGGTGGTGCCCTGGGAAGAGGACCACAGAATGCAAGGGAAAGGAGGCTGCGGGAGAGAGAAAAGCACAGAAGTAGAGTGTTTTCCGTTGCCATTGGCTTCTCTTCAAGTCTTAATTATGAAGATGCAACCAACTACTCCTTCCTGTTGTCATAATAGGGAACTGATTGAGTATTTATAGAAACCTCCGAGGAGTCACTGTTTTGCAAAGAAACAGAACTTAACCTCCTGCCAGTCCCTGGGCTGCCTTGAAGACGGCACACTCCAAACCCTGTGCTTAAGCAAGCAGGAAGAGCTCTCTGTGGGGGATAACTTTGTGACCCCAGAACACCAGCTCTTCCTGGAGGGAGAGGTTAGGTGCCCGGGGCACTACTGGGCTCCTCTTGTAGACTGGAACTATGTCTTCAGTCACCACATCAGGTCAACCCTTGAGACCGCGAGACCAACCAACTAGCCAGGAGACTCAGCATCCTCAAGCCTGGGCTCCTGCAGGGAAGGGAGAAGGCTGGAACCCTGGTGAAATGCTGCTGGGCACAGACAGAAAGCAACTCAGGAGCAAGCTTCGAGGAGATCCCACTAAGCATTGCCCCCTGTGGATGTTAGCTAGTTAATTTCCCCGGGAACACATGCCTGCAGCATGGGGGTTTGGGGCATGCAGAAGAACAAGCAGTGATGGACGGCGAGGAGGACAGTGAGGAGGATCGTGATAAAAACAGGCACAGCTACCTTACTCAACACACAAGATCAATTCACATTTTTCTGCTTAGTCCTCATAATCACATGAGGTTAAAAGGTAGTTATTCCCATTTAAAAAGAAAAGAAAAAAGACAAGGAGAGATTCTGAGAAATCAGCTAACATAGAAGCAGGGGAGAAGGAGTTTGAGACTTCACCTATTGAACTCAAGTGCTGAGCACCAAGCCGTTTTTCTGTCCCACTCAAAAGCATTGTGGAAGCTCTGATGTCTGCAGCACAAGACCCTGGTTCTGACTCTACCATGTTCCACCTGCGTGACTGAATTGCTTTGCCTCTCTGGGACATCTCTGCCTCTCAGCAGCGAGGGTGCCCTTCTGCAGTGAGGGCTGAGGCAGCCTGTGCCTTCCTCCAGGGAAAGACTATACAGATGAGAGTCAGGGATGTAGCTCAGTTAGTAGAGAGCTCGACTAACGTGCATAGAAACCTGGGTTCAGCCCCAAATACTGCATAAACCCAGTGTGAGGGCTCATGCCTAATCTCAGCCCTTAAGATAAAGGCAGGAGGACCAGGAGCTTCAAAGTCATCCGTATTAGCTGTACAAGTAAATAGGGAATCTGAGGCCAGATTGAGCTACATGACACTGCCTTAAAAAAGAAAAAAGGGGGGAGGGCAAATTTTACAGATGAAAACACCAAAACACCAGTCATATCTGGCTTCACACACAGGAACATGGCTGAGAGACAAGGGGTTGGTGGCAAAAAGGGGTGGCTTTAGATAGTGTCAGGGAAAGGGACTGGGCAAGCAAGGCTCTGGGGTAAGACCAAAAGCAGGGCACCCAGTGCCAGCCCAACAGGCTTTCAAGAAAATACTCAGAGTCCAAAGAAACGCTTGGGCTATATGCTGAGGAAAGGCCTCTGCCCCTAAATAAGTCGCACCTCTAGAATTAGGTACCCAATCAAAGAACACAGAGGATACAGTCGCTATCTCTACTGGCTGTTACAGCCTCTTTCATATTGAGATGGGACTGGTTGGCACCACACTGAGATCTGTTCAGACTTGCACTGGGTGGGCAGAGGAGAAGATGCTATGAGGCAGGAAACGCTTTCTACCCTCACCTTCAACCCTTTCTTACCAGGCGATGATGGCGCACGCTTTTAATCCCAGCACTCGGGAGGCAGAGGCAGGCAGATCTCAGTGAGTCCAAGACCAGCCTGGTCTACAGAGTGAGTTCCAGAACAGCCAGAACTACACAGAGAAACCCTGTCTCGAAAAACCAAAACAATCAAACAAACAAACAAAAACAAAACAAAACACCCTTTCTGAAAACACACAGGTTGGGAAAATTCAGAAGATTAAAAGAAGTGATCTTTCTTTGTGGTACTTGAGGCGGAGACTCCCTCCAGGAAGACTAGAACTAGAGTCTAGAGGGGCGCTTGGCTATGACCCAGCACAAAGCCTTCCTAGAGAAGACAGCTACGGGCTGAGAAAGGGGACCCTCTACCCTCTGGGACCCTGGGTCTTTGAATTCAATATGATGTTATTCATACAGTGTCTGTCTCCCACTGTAGAGCCTAACCAGCCATCAGCCCTGTAGCAACTTCCATGGCCCTTGGAGCAACACAGCAGACTTGTGCTGCCTGGAACAAGACAGAGCTGGGTTGGCAGAGCGGGGCAAAGTCAGAGCCTAGCCCACAGCAATGAGAGCAAGGCTATAGGCGGAGAGAGGCGGATGGGGATCTGAGAAGTGAGCTCATCGGATGCGGCTCACACCCACCCACCCACCCAAGCTCACCTTTCCAGCACTGAAGACGTGAGGATGTGACTCACAGCTCTGTCAGCACTGTGCAAACACGGTGTCCTTGGAGCAGAGAGAAACCGCTCTGACACCAAGGGCACATGTGCCCAAGCCTGCCCTTGACCACTTGACCACCTGCAGTGCCCACTGAACACCCTGGACATTGTCTCCTCTGAACCCAGCGTATTTTCCTTCACGCGGGCGAGACGGGAGCACCATTAATACTTCATAGGGAATGAAAAATCAAAGGGGGGAGACTTGCTTCACTGTATTTTTTAAACATTTGGGTAAGAAAAGTCAGATGTCAAAGAAGAAAGTCCCCATTTACATCTTTTCAAATATGAGCAATTAATATGTTCTGCCGAGGTTCACGCTTCTTCCCCCCATTCCGTTTGCAGGGCATTGCTCAGCCCGGCTTTGTAATTTGTTGCGTGCTTAAATATTCAGCCTGTATTTCATTTGGGCTACACATTTAATTCAGCCAACATGTTCATTTGAAGATCAATACTGTCATAACTATGTTGAAAAATTAAATTATTGTAACTTTATTTACATTTCTTAAAAGTACTGTGAAAATTATTCTTAACCAGGACCTAATCAATGTTAGAGTCTAAAAATATGCCACTCTGCATGAAGCTATAAAAAGATTAATGTACATTTTTTTACAAGAAATTAGTAGCTTAATGAAGTGGATAAAAACGCTGTCACAATTTTTATTGGATCTAAATTGCATAGTAGTGGAGGTACAGTAAGTGCCTTCTACATAATGACATAATGAGTCATGACTAGTGCTGGAAGGCTAATTTGCCCTTAACTGACACAAAACCAAGGAATTAACATCCCAGTTGCTCTACGCCAATAGCAGATGCATTATTTCATTGCACAGCAGGGTTTTTAACTAAACTCTTAACTGTAGAAATATTGATCTATTCTTCTGTGAAATGATGAAATTGGAATTTTTTTTTAAAGGACGTCTTAAATTATGGCTGCAGCGGTGACATTTGCTTCATACTCTCATTCCTGCCTACAGAGCAGATGCAACTGGAGAAGTTATGGAGGTGCCCACCTGTGTCTCCGGGTCCTCAGTCAGAGGAGAAAGGAAAGGGGGAGGAGGGTTGCCCGGAAGTAAAAGCGGGTGCACAAAATAATAATAATAATAAATTAAACAAGCACTAGGAAAAGCCGGGAATGAGGCTCAGTTGGGAGGGTGTTGGCCTGGAATACACGAAGCCCTGGGCTGATCAGCACCGCAGAAAGTGGGTGTGGTACCTATAACCTATACCCCTAACTCGAAAGTAAAACATAAGAGCCGGTTGTGGTAGCGCACGCCAGTAGGATTTGCTGAAGGAGGCAGAGGCAGAAGGATCACGAGTTCGAGGCCAGCCTGGGCTACACGTTTTTGCCGGGCAGTGGTGGCGCACGCCTTTAATCCCAGCACTGGGGAGGCAGAGGCAGGCGGATCTCTGTGAGTTGGAGACCAGCCTGGTCTACAGAGCTAGTTCCAGGACAGGCTCCAAAACCACAGAGAAATCCTGTCTCAAAAAAGCAAAAAAAAAAAAAAAAAAAAAAAAAAGTAGAACATAAGAATGAAAAGTTCAAGGTCATCCTTAGCTACATCAGAGTCTGAGGCCAGCCTAGATTATATAAAACCCTGTCACCCAGCCCTGCCAAAAAAAGAGCAAAAACAAAACAAACAACACACACACACACACACACCCCATCGGGAGACAATGACAATGACAGCCATCTACACAGACCCAGGTTCTTTAATGAACGTTCTTGAACATTCAGCCCATAGTTGGTTTACTTTGAAGATTATTTAGCGTTTGCCAGTTGCTTAGGTACAACACCCTACTCCCCACCCCACCCCACCCCCGGCAAAAAAAAACAGTGACATTCAGCTATGTCCCAAGTGAAAGCTGATGGTGCCACGTGGAATTGAAGCGGCTGAAGGGGCTAGAGAGTCTAGTAAGGCACAAGTAGGAAGGGAGAGTGCCATCCACCCTGGCTCAGCTTCTCATGCATGCATCCACCCTGTGTTTAGTGGTTACCTACCCAGTGCCAACAACGAGGAGGTTCGCTACCCTTGGCGGATAATTATTGCTTCTGTCAATGTAATGCCATGTAGCGTATTTCTTTGTTTAATTAAGTGTGTCAAAATTCATCTTGCTTTGAAATTTTCGCAATAACCCCTGTACTAACTCTTGGTACCGTGAGCTGTCACAACTCAGGAATTTAGAAGAAAACAGAGCTATGTACTGATTAACACGCACACATCTGATGCCTCATGTGCATCCGTTTGGGGTCACACACACACACGCACGCACACACACACACATTCCATGGTGGAAGGACAGAACCAACTTCTGCAAGTTATCCACTAACCTAACTAAACACATACACACACACACATTCCATGGTGGAAGGACAGAACCAACTTCTGCAAATTATTCACTAACCTAAAAATACACACACACACACACACACACACACACACACACACACATCCCATGGTGGAAGGACAGAACCAACTTCTGCAAATTATCCACTAACCTAAATAAACACACACACACACACACACACACACACACACACCATGGTGGAAGGACAGAACCAACTTCTGCAAATTATCCACTAACCTAAACACACACACATACACACACACCATTCGGGGACTCACATGGTAGAAAGACAGAACTGATTCCTGCAGTTACCCTCTAGTCTAACTAAACACACACACACACACACACACACACACACACACACATTGATCCTTTGTGCTTGAAGTACTGGAAGTCAGATGCACTGATCTCAGCAAGCCTACCTTCTGTTCCACCACTGAGGCCTGGGCACAGAACAATGGCTAGATGCAGTCTGAGGTCAGTAGTTCTCTACACTAAATCATTGTAAGTCACATGGCAACAGCCTTGCTAGGCTGGCGGGGGATGACCTTGTATCACTACATCTAAGTCACCCCCAAGATACCAGGGAATACAGCTAGGTAGGATCATGTAGCCAGGGAAGGCATGAACAATGACAGAATGAGCCCTGCATGGCCCAGGCACAGGACTCTAGGCTTTGATGGTGGGACTCCACCCGGGAGCTGAAAGACTGACAGAGGGACAGTCAAGGACACACAGAGAAAGGGCAGTGTGATACTTTGGAAACTGCAGATGATAAACTCTGCCCCCTACTGAGTTGAGAGCCTTTATTCTGACGCGTGTAAAACCAATAAACATCTCCTTCATTTTCTTTTCTATTTTTGTAGTCTTTTTTTTAAAAAATGAATATATGTATATTGTTAATTATAAAAAGGATACATATTCATTTACTCCAGAAAAACTGGAAGACGCTGTTAATATGGTTAAAAAAACCAAAAGTTATAAAGCTTTTCAAATCTATGTTATTTTAAAAAAAAGTAGAAGAATCGATCTATTTAAGAACACCCTAAAATTGGTTGCCGAAGCTTGTCTGAAAGATGCCGCTCTGTGCTCCATCGGCATGAGTCTCGTCCTTTGAACAGGTGCCCATTTGATCAAGGGGAAGGAACGCTCATTATTCTAGTTAGCGTTTTCTTCTATCACTATTGAGTTTATGGTTCTTCGTATTTTTGGTCTCTTCTACTTTATCCATGCATATCACATACTAATACCCTTCCCTGTTTTATTTTTGGAGTGTAATTCTTACTGATTTGTGAAAGTGTATAAAAATATTAACTTTGTCTATTATGCGCCGCAAACATTCCTCCCAGCTTCCCTTGTTTTGTTTATAATACATCCTGACAGGAAGAAGCTTTCGTTCTTACATAAACACAAACACACAGTCAACACGGTTGTTCAGGCCCCTCTCCCAGCTTGCTTCCCCTACCCCTCTTGGTAGGTTGGTAAGCCTGGAAGACTCAGAATCAGAACATCCACACTCACTCAGCCACTGCGTGGTGTAGGGGAAGTCACGCTGCTTCTCCAGAGTCCCTGTCTTGCCCCTCTGCATCCTAACTTTTATCACGCGGATATATATAGAGAGAGCCCAGAACAGAGCCCTGCAATCAGTAGGCACTCCATAAATACATGATGGGTGCGTGAATAATTATCTGGCTCTATCCTAGCCCACAGCAGACAAGTCAGTACTTGTGATTGAGCCTGACTGTCGTCCCCAGCAGAGCCCAGAAATCACGACTCCTAAGCGGTCTCCCACCGCGCAGGAGCCACCTCTGGCAGCCCTGTTTACGGTGGTCCCATCACCCCCAAGCTCAGTAAAGTGAGGTCTGGACTGAATGTGAAGTGGGAGCCCAGCTCTGAGGGCAGCAGAGAGGGGAGCCTTTCCATCTAGTGCTAAACCTTCTAGGACTTCATTAAATGCACAGCCCCAGAATGCCACAAGTGACCGCTGAGGGGGACACTCTGCTCTTCCAAGGCTTCTGAAACATCGGGGATGTGGGAACAGAAAGAATGTAGGAGCCAGAGGAAAGCAGGAAAGGCGGCGTGTTGTAGGACGCAGGCGTGAGCATGGTCTGACTCTCCACAGCGGGCTGTGATTACGTGCACAGAATTCATTCCATGGACATTCTGTCATGGAGGAGGATGTTCGTGAAGACCCAGCCCTCCCTGAGAACTTACAAGCAGTTAATATTTCTGTGGGAGGAAAAGATACTTCCTTCAGGGGTGTAACCCCTGGAAATGTGCCCATGCTCCCAGAAACAGCCCTCGGCAAGCTTCTATAAGTAACTGATTAAATTCATGGATACAGACACACACACACACACACACACACACAAACTAGGTGGGTGGGAGTGGCACAAGCTTTTAATCCCAGCACTCTAGAGGCAGAGGCAAGCAGATCTCTGAGTTCAAGACCAGCCTGGTCTACAGAGCAAGTTCCAGGACAGTCAGAGCTACACAAAGAAATCCCATCTCAAAAAGCAAAAAGGAGAGAGAGAAAAGAGAAAGAAAAAAGACATAAACTAGAAAGGGGTCTGATTGGGTAGGAGAAGAGGATCAGTGGAAGCGGGGAAAGAGACAATGGGGAATATGAGCAAAATACATTACGCGCATGTATGGAAATGTCATAATGAAACCGTTATTATGTGTAATTAGCATATTCCAACAAAATGGTTGTTTGGTTTTCTTAGCCATCAATACCATCAAAAGAGGGGCTGAGCCAGACACGGTAAGGTGTCACGGCCACCCTCGTCCCGCAAGGATGAAGTGACCACCGAAGCTCTTCTCACTGCAGTTTTATTCCAGGACTTTTTACACTTCTCTCTCTCTTCCCCTCTCTCTTTGACCTCTCTCCTTTTTTCCTCTCTCTGGGCAAACCTCTCCCAGCCCTTAAGTAGGCATGGGCTGCCAATCCCGGATTGCCAGGTGGGCACTGCCCATAGGTTCACGCATATGCAGGCAGCTGATAATCATTGCGTGATCATAGCATAGGTCAGACTTTAGCCATAAGAGTTGATTATACATCTCCATCAGTTGTGATTCCACGCAGCTCGCTACAGTAAGGTACACTTGTAATCCTAACACTTGGGAGGCCGAGGCAGGAAGACTGCAGGTCCAAGCAAGCGTAGACTACCTAATAGAAACTAGGAAGGTACTCAGCAGGTTAAGTGCTTGCTCTACAAGCTTGAAGATATAAATTAGGCCTCACCACATCCATATAAAAAGCCAGATGTGGCAGCATGCACCTGTAACCTCAGCACTGGGGAAGTAGAGGCAGGTGGATCCCTGGGGCTGCTGCGGTTTTCACCCTGGTTGTTGCGACCCTTTGAAGGTCGAATGACCCTTTCACAGGGGTCGCTTAAAACCATCAGAAAACACAGGTATTTACATTATGATTCATAACAGTAGCAAAATGACAACTAGGAAGTAGCAACGAAAATTATTTTATGGTTGGGATCAGCACAGCATGAGGAACTGTGTTAAAGGGCCACAGCCTTAGGAAGGCTGCACTGGTCTAGCTGGATCAAGGAACTCCAGGTCCAGCGAATCTTAGTCTCAAGCAGTGAGGAGAAAGACTGTAATATCTGACCTACATCATCATCTCCCTCCTACAGAGGGAGAGAGAAAGAGAGAGGGAAGGAGGGGAATTGGAGAGAGAGGGAGGGAGGGAGGGAGGGAGGGAGGGAGGGAGGGAGGGAGGGAGGAAGGGAAGGAGGGAGGGAGGGAAGGAGGGAAGGAGGGAAGGAGGGAAAGAGAAACAGAGATGTAAACCAGGAGACTTACTAAGAGAAATCAAGAAGGGAACACAGAGTCTAAAAGGCTCACTAGGGGAAGAACCCAGCCAGGGACCTGAACAAACTGACAAAGACCTCAGACATCTAGAGGGGAAGAAGCTGTTGGCTAAGAAGTAAAGCAATGACAGAAGCTTGCTTTGGTCCCTAAGACTATGGGCTTAAAGCTCTACTTGACCACAGGACAGTTGGTTTTAGACTCATGACTTCCTCCCCCAGGCTATTGCACTTGCTCAATGACACTTGTGCCAAGTGCTAGTGTACCAGCTTCAAGAGAAACTCTCCTTTTATAGATCTTACATAGATAGGGGCAGAATTGGAAACCTCAAGGGAGAAAAAAAAAAGTCAAATCCTAAACGTGCAGCCAAGTCTGATTTTGTATTTCCGGTTGAGAGGAGCCTTGTGGACGGCTCATGTTCAGGCTTATGGCTAGCTCTCCATCCTTCTCAATGCAAGGGAAGCTAAACAGGGTCTGGCTAGCTGCTGCAGACGATGCTGCACACAAGTCCGGGGGCTTTCAGAAACCCTCTACCCTGTCCGTTGATCCCTATACTCACGTGGTGAATCCCCTGCACTAGATGTTTATCCTAAAGAGCATTTCCCTGACCTCGGACTTCAAATTCTGTGATTTGAGAAACATGGAGTTAACGTTGTGTTGAATGTGTTTAACTTGACACAAAAACTGGATCTTTCAAGTTCATTTCTTTGCAAAAAAAAGAAAAATTAAAAAATGGAGGGGACAGGGTCTGAATAGTCTAAGCTCGCCTTGAACTCACAATCCCCCTGCCTCCACCTCCTGAGTGTTGAGATTACAGGCACCACTGTGCCTGATTCTTGGCAATGATCACTTCCTTTCCCACCTACTACCTGCCTGAGTTCCCAGCCAAGAGCATGACCCAAACGGAGGGTTACAGGGTGCAGATTTATCTGTCAGGCAGAGACCAGCTGCTGTAACAATGACCTTGGTCTTGAAGGCTCACCACCAGAGCAATCTGCCCTGCATACATATCCATCCAATGTGAGGGTTTAGGATGGGCCTTCCATAGTAAATCCAGATATCTAGGGTCCTTCTACACGGAAACTGAAGTTTTAGCATTTTGGGCTCATCTGCAACACTCTAGGCAGAGGGATCAGGACTGGGGGCTGGACCTTGAAGCAGTTTGAATTGCTTCATCCCTGATGTGTTGCTAGAACTTGAACAGCAGCTCCTAGTTACAAGAGAGGCTGAGAACACCTAACTTGGTCACAGGTCCCTCCTTGTGACAAAGGAGCGTTTGTCGACCAGACGCTGGGCCTCTGTCCTGGGTGGTGCAACCACCTCAAAGAGTTTCAAGATGCGCTGTATGTAGAGCTTCTGCTACCAAGAAGGCGCAGCTTTGCTCTGGCATTGGACAGATGAGACTTTTTTAAAGATTTATTTATTTATTATGTACACAGTGTTCTGCTTGCATGTATGCCTGCAGGCCAGAAGAAGGCACCAGATCTTAGATGGTTGTGAGCCACCATGTAGTTGCTGGGAACTGAACTTGGCACCTCTGGAAGAGCAGCCAGTTCTCTTAACCTCTGAGCCATCTACCCAACCTCCGACAGATGAGACTTGAAGCCCAATCTCTGCCAATAAAATTAACATCATGGGAAAAAAAGAAAAGAAAAATCTAACAATATGAAGCTGGCTGTGGTGACACGTCTTTAGTTTCAGCTCTAAGGTGGGATACATGAGATTGTGCTTCAAACACACACATACACATGTATGCGTGCACACGCACACACCTGGAAATACTTTCCTCCTCTAGATGTTCCAGTTCACTCATCTGTAATATAGCCTGTAACAATGGTTTCAGCTAAATGGAGTAAAAAGATAGGAGCAGAGCCCTCGGCACTATTGTTTATAATAATACAATAGTGTGACTGTCATTAGAACTTAGCCTGGATTTCCCCCGAGACAGGATGTCACTGCGTCTGCCGGGCTGACCTGGAACTCACTCTGTAGACCAGGCTGGCCTCGAACTCAGAGATCTACCTGCCTTCACTTCTCCCAAGGTGAGATTGCAGATGTGCACCACCAAGCCCAGTTTTATGTGATGCTAAGAGCAGGTCCAGGGCCTCACGCATGCTCGGCAAGCACTCTAACAACTGAGTGATTTCTCCAACCCGACTCTGCAATTTTTAATCAAAGAAAATAATCTAAAGAAAGGAGCTTTGGGGACAGACTAGGGGTGAATGAGTATACCAAGCCAACAAGCATTTTTCTGACCATTATCTTGAACCTGCAAAAAAAGTCAAAAATATGTAACTCATGACCTAACAGTGCCTGGAAAGAGGAGAGTGAGGGACCTCCAGAGGCGCACATACAGACAGCCAGGTACATACAGTAGCCCAGGTCTCTGGCTTGAAGGACTTTTGAGGTCACTAAAATCCCTAGTCAAAATTAGGATCTGTTATTTGCTCTTGCTCTCTGAACTTGGTGGTAAGCATCCCTTTCCAGCCATCTGGTTTCCCTCACTATCATCGAGAGCATCCTAACTACTATCCCAGTCACCCTCCTTCTACCAGGTGAGACCACAGGCCTCCCTAAGCCTACCCTGCATGTACACGGCCTGCCTTGCTCAGTGCGACCGTCCACCCTCGGCAAAGCCTTCTCCCACCACTCTGGTCCTCAGAGGACATTTCTTTCTTTCCTTCTTTTTTTTTTTTTTTTGGTTTTTTTTTTTTTTTTTTGGTTTTTTTCGAGACAGGGTTTCTCTGTGGTTTTGGAGCCTGTCCTGGAACTAGCTCTTGTAGACCAGGCTGGTCTCGAACTCACAGAGATCTGCCTGCCTCTGACTCCCGAGTGCTGGGATTAAAGGCATGTGCCACCACCGCCCGGCTTTCTTTCCTTCTTTTTTTTTTTTCCCAAGACAGGGTTTCTCTGTGTGTTACAGCTCTGGGTGTGCTGGGACATCACTTTGCAGATCAGGCTGGCCTCTAACTCACAGAGATCCGCATGCCTCTGCCTCTTAAGTGCTGCGATTAAAGGCGTGTGCCACCACTGCCTGGCAAGAAGGCTTCCTGCCTCATAGCATTTTCACCTGCTGACCCAGTACAAGTCTGGCCAGTTCTCAGTGTGGTACCAGGTAGTCTCATCTCAAACAGCTGGTCAAAAGACATTCCTATTGCAATTCAGCACCTAGACCTCACAGGAATTCCATTTTGCCAAACAGCATGCCTTTCTCAGTTACCCCATTTCTGCCAAGAGGCTACCACAGGGGCATACAGTAGGGACATAGAGTCCACGAACTCTGGGTGGAGCTCTGGGCTGATCCTCTGTCCATCTCCCACAGCTGCCAAACTAGGGCCTTTTCTGGAACAAAGCCTCCATTCAGAGCATTCCAGCACTGCATTTTTGAAATGATATAGGCCCGGTCTGCTCAAATAAACTAGCATTCCCTTTTGAGTTGGCTCATTACGAAGAATGCAAAGTGTGGCAATTTGGATGGAGCCAGGAGAGGATGCTGAAAGAGATGTGCACCGCTTACCCAAACTGCATGTGCCCGGACACACGGAGCTGGAGAGATGCTCAGCAATTAAGAGCACTTACTGCTCTTGCAGAGGACCCAGGTTTGGTTCCCAGCACTCACATGGCACCTCTCAACCATCGATAGATAGCTTCAGTTCCAGGGGATCCTACGCCTCACCTGACCTCTCCAGACACACATGGCACACATACATACACTCAGGTACACACACAAAGCCAAGTAAATCATTTAAAAAGAAACAAACACAGCCGGCCAGTAGTGGCACATGCCTTTAATCCCAGCACTCGGGAGGCAGAGGCAGGCGGATCTCTGTGAGTTTGAGGCCAGCCTGGTCTACAAGAGCTAGTTCCAGGACAGGCTCCAAAACCACGGAGAAAGCTTGTCTCAAAAAAAAAAAAAAAGGAAGAGGAAAAGGTATTGCAGAACATTAATATTCTGTTTTTACAGTCTGTACTTCTGTCCGTCATTTAGGTTGTTACAACAAACCAAACCAATCATCTCCCAGATGCCTCGGTGTTTGATCACGTTAGCTCAGGTGTGCTTTTTAAAGTGTAAGAAACTTCTGGAGAACGTTGTGACACCTTGTGAGCCGCGGTTGGTAGATGCAGACACTTTGAAGTTGGCGGGGGTGGGGGGGCGAGATGGGGGGACAGTGAAAGTGGTTTCCTGTCATTCAGTCCCTTATTCTGTCCTTTGAAATTGTCTCAGAGGAGTATATTTTTGGCAATTTTATATGAAATGTATTTTGTTCCTGTTCACCCATTATCTTTTCTTGTCTCCCTTACCTCCGAACCCCTTCTTTTCCAACTAGGCCCCCTTCTACCTTCATGTGTGTGTCTCTGCCCCATTGGGTTTAACAGGGGTTGCTGCATGTACAATATTCTAAGTTCTATTTAAGCAGATCTGGAGGTGCACTGGTCTATCTATTTCCTTTACATTAAAGTTTGTCTTTGCAGAACAAAGTCACTGCACAGGTTGTAGAGCAAGGACCAGCCCTGGACGATGGCAGGCACTGGAGTGTGTCATGTGATGCTGGCCTTTTACTTTATGGGATTTTTATCTCTCAAGTTCAAGTGTGAAATAATTTCAATAAGCCTCATCTTAGGCAAAGCAACACGATGGAAGCTGGTATTTTAATTTAAACATGTGGCATTTCCTCCCGTGGGTGTCTTTAAGTACGCTCACAGCACATCTACAACAAACAGCTTAGAGCACAGCAGGTTCTGGTCCCTATGGGAATTCTGATAGAGCTATCTTCTTAAGGACCCTTTGTAACTGAACACACAATCAAGATTGTGTGACCTTCATCCTAGCTAACTCTTGTTAAAAAACAGAAAGCTGCAAACTGCTCCACTTCCGATAAAATTTCTCAGATAAATCTTGAATATCTTCCCAGAGGAACAACATCAGAAAACCTTTGGGTTTCTGTTAGGTGAGCCCTTGAAAGTACAGGCAATAAAAACTTAGAGAACTCAGCAAATGCGTGGAGCCAAGAAACTATGTGCTAACGTAGTACAACACCGCCACCTAGAGGCCAGATGCTGAGGCACCAGACAGGGCAAACAAAACACGAAGCATGCTATTTACTTACTGTCCAGACCAGGGCAGAGACCTTGCCTTCAAAGCAAAGCCTTAGTGTGAGGCAGCTCACGTGTGCAAAGGCTTTTCCTCAGTCTCGGCATGTTGAGAAAAGGCTAGTCAAATAAGCCCGTCCCTTCATTGCCTACAAAGACTGGTGCAGAACCAGTCAGCCAAGAAACAAGTTTGCTTAAGGCAAGACACTTGGAAAATGGTATTAAAATATCAGTCCCAGGTTGGGGGTGTAGAGCAAAGGTAGAGGGCGAGCACTCGCCTCCGTGAGTATGCTACCCTCACCTCACCCTAGCGCCAAAGATAAAAGTCAAATTCCACTCCCATCTGAATGTTTCAGTGTGGCCTTGTGTGTTAGGAAATGCAAAGCATAGCCAGGCCTAAGAAGATGCACCAAGGTGAGTGTGTCAGATCTTGGAGTTAGAGACAGTTGTTAGCTGCCATGTAGGTGCTGGGAATTGAACTCGGGTCACCCAGAAGAGCAGTCAGTGCTCTTAACCACTGCGCCATCTCTCCAGCCTGAATTGTAGAATTCTTTTTCTGCCCTACCACATGAACAAACCCTCTCTCTGAAGCCAGCAAGGTCATGCATTAGCGTAAGGATAGAGACTCTGCAGAGTTCCAATTCTAACTCCAGCACTTCAATTTGCCTTCTCTGTGCCTCAGTTTCCCCATCTGTGCAATAGGAATGGAGTAGCTACTTCACATTATGAAGATGATTGGTAGTTGCCATTCCCTCATGTCCTTGGGTGTCTTGTAACACTGATAAGGCAGTTCTTAACACTGAGAAGCCTCTGGTTAAGAGAAACACCCTGCTTTATTCCCAGCACTTGGGAGGCTTAGGCAAGCAGCTGTCTGAGTTCGAGACCAAGCTGGCCTAAGCAAAACAAGAAAAAAGACAAACAGAAACTTCCCAAAGTCCATGAATCTCAGGGCTTTTCCAAATAAGTGTTGAAAATGTCTTTTAAATTCATTTCTCTGTATCAGCACAGAGCTTCTGTAAAATCAACAACCATCACAGATGATCCTGATATAGGCACACATGCAAAACATATATCATACATACATTTATAATGTGTGCATCTATGTATGTGCACACCTATAAATGTAACACCTGAAACCTGTATGGCCATATATAGCATTTACATCTGTGCACCTGTGAATGTGGGCACAGGAAAAGCAACACTTTGAGAACTAACGGCCTCACTGCAGAGGAAGTTAAAGGTGCTTGGCCGACCATCCC